>NC_057847.1:64090000-64715000 GCF_910594005.1 Cervus elaphus
ACTTATAAGGCCTATTAACCAAGGATAAAGATGGTTACTCCCATATAACAGAGAACATTTATGGTGGTCTGCGATTCATGAAGATTTGAAAAGAAAACAACAAACTGCCATTCTGGACCAAGCCCAGATTTATATTTTGTTTTGTTTTTTTTTTAAGAAACTACAGGCACACCTCATTTTATGGTGCTTCACTTTTTGCATTTTGCAGATACTCATTCTTTTTTCAATTTTTAAATACAAATTAAAGGTTTGTGGCAACCCTGCACTGTCAGATGTTGGTTAGCAATTTTTAGCAATAACCTATTTAAAAGAGTTTGCTTTCCCTTTCCAGTTTTATTGAAAAATAATTGACACACAGCACAGAATGTTTCAAGTGTATAGCTTAATGATTTGATTTATATACAATGTGTAATGGATACCACAAGCTTAGTAAACAACCATCATTGTAGAGATACAAAATAAAATTTCTTTTCCTTGTGATAAGAACTCCTGGGGCCTGATCTCTTAACCGCGTTCCTAAGTAACACAGCAGTGTTAATACTATTTATCACATTGTATATTACATCCCTTACTTATCTCACAACTGCAAGTTTATACCTTTTGACTACTATCCCCCAACTCCTCCTCCCCCACTTCCCACTTTATTATAACCACAAACCTGACCTCTTTTTCCATGAGTTTGCCTGCATCTTTGTTCTTGAAGTATAATTGACCTATAACACTATGCCAGTTTCTGGCGTGCAACTTAGTGATTCCATATTTCTGTATGTTACAAAATGATCACCATGATAAATCTAATTACCATCTGTTACCATATTACTGACTATATTCTCACACTGTGCATTTCATAACTGTGAAGGTATTTTTAAAATTAAGTATGTACATTTTTTTTTACACATAATGGTGTTGCACACTTAGAGTATAGGGTAAACATAACTTTTATATGCACTAGGAAACCCCCCCACCAAAAAAAAAAACCCTGTGGGACTCAATTTATTGTGGCATTCACCTTATGGCAGCTGGATTTGATGTGGATTCAAGTCGCCCTTCCTCCTGGAATGCTGGCAGCTATCACCTTGCTATGGGGGGGACTGGAGATGGAGGGGCTAGAGCTGAAGTTAGGGGTGAGGTGGGGCTTCCTCTGGGCTAGGCGGCCGTCACCTTCCTATGAGAGGTGATCTGATCCTAAGGTTCTGGAGCAGAAGTCCTGAGATTTCGGCTCAAGCTGGCTCTGTTCCTATCTATTTGGCTGCATGGGGACGTAGGTGCAGCACACAGGATCTTCGCTGCATCATTCGACATCTTCCAATGTGGTACGTGGACTCTCTAGTTGCATCTCATGGGCTCAGCAGTTGTAGCATGCAGGCTTAGTTACTCTGCAGCCTGTGGGATCTTAGTTCCCTGACCAAGGACTGAATGCATGTCCCTTGCCTTGCAAGATGGATTCTTTACCACTGGACCACCAGGAAGTCTCATCTGTTCCCGTTAAGTGTGTGCATTCCCCTGTCCCAGCGCTGGGACCCTCAGCCCAGAGTGCAGAGTGCTGAAGCAAGGGCAGAGGGTGCAGGCTCTCAGCTTGTCAGCCAACCACAGAGATCCGAGCTGTTTCTGACATGCTCTCTGTGTGGGCACCAGCCACCGTTTCCCTTCCTCTACTGAGATGTAGTCTTGGGTCCAAGTACCTTCTGCCCCTCACAGACTGCCTTTCACCGCCCCCAATCTCCTCTGTCTCTGACTATTTGCGGCATCGCTGGCAGGTGGAGCCTGTGTGCCCAGGTATTTAGGGTGAGCTGCCGTCAGAGATCTGGGCTGCTTCTAATGCACTGTTTGAGTAAGCTTCAACAATAGCCACTGCCGCCCACTCAGGTTCCATCCTGGGACCAGGTCGCCTCTATGTCCCACTGTTTTCCCTCTCTCATCGTGGTCACCCTGGATCCAGGGCCATGCTGTGATGTGGAGTAAGCGGGGCTGGAGCATTTAGTCAGCTAGGGCTGGACACACCGAGGCAGCTGCAGGAAGCCTCTGTTCATTCTCTCTGCCCTGCCTCATGGGCAAGCCCGGGCACACGTGCTCCTCACAAGCAGGGTCTAAGCTTCCCACAGCTCTCCTCTTAGTGCTGGTGGTCCATCAACGTAACAAGGGGGTTCATCTCTCCCGGGTAGGACCCCACGGCTCAGGGCCCCAGTCTGGATCTCACCACTTCCCAGGGCAGCGTCCCTTTTCCAGAGTGCCCTCCCAGGGATCCCTGCCTGATCGCTTTTCCTTCCTTCCTCCCCAATTACATGTGGGTCTTTCTTACAGTCCTGGTCACATAGGACTCTTTCTGCAAGCTTCAGTTAGTTTTCAATGAGAACTGTTCCATGTTTAGATGTATTCTGGATGTGTACGTAGCAGGAGACAAGTTCCACATTCTCCTACTCCACCATTCTGATCAATTCTCCTATTATTCTTCATTAATAAGAATTATTAAAGTCAAACTGGATACTTTATTTTGCCTGCTGAACACTGAGACTTACTGCTATTCCCATGCAAGTGTTAAAAGTAGTGTTGAGGGGGATATGCATATACTTATGGCTAATTCACGTTGTTGTATGGCATAAACCAACATAATATTGTAAAGCAATTATCCTCCAATTAAAAAAAAGTAGTATCTGAGATACAGTAGCATCAAACTAAGCCTCTCTTAGAAAGATTGCTAAGGAAACTGAAAAATTAATAAACTTCATTATACAATTAAATGTTATTTAGTGTCAGGCTTGTGTACCATGTAAAACTGTTTCAAATATTAAGTCATGGTCTCAAACGCACAAATAGGGAAATAGTGAGATCTTCTACTAAATAATAAAAACTGTGCACAGAGTAACACTGAACTCAGGTCATACTAAGCATGAGGCTTATCTTTAAAAGTATAAGACTCTAGCATTTAGACAAGCTACATCCAGCTTTTTCTTCCAAGCATTATAACAATACTGATGGAGGAAAGGGACAGAGAAATGAGTCGTCATCTCAAATCTAAAGAACACAAGAAATGACACTGTCCACATTTTATCAAAATTGTTATTTGACTAAACGGATGAGATTAGTGTATGCAGACAGAGACGCAAGCTAAGTGTTAGGGGAGGAAAAAAGAAGGCTGGACATTTGGTTTCGACTCTTAAATCAGTGAAACTAATGAAGAGTACTTGAAAGTCAAAAGACACCATGGAGAATCTGAATTTCAATTAGGAATGAGAAATACTCTACACAGTTCAAAAGATAATATTCGATAAGCCTTTTCTACTGGCAACCATGTAACTCTTGTTAACAAAATAACAAGCTCTAAAAATTTAAGAACAATATGGAGCACTTACTGGTAATGAACCCAGGATGGTCCAAGAGTTTTCTTGAATTGAGCGAGTCCTACAATATCAATATAAATGAGCTCAACGATTCGATCTCCTACAGTTGGGCAGCCAGATCGGTTTCCAACAACCTTCTTCATTATTCTAGAGAAAGAACAGAAAGAAGAAAAAAAGAAAAGCAATTTACTACAAGCACTACACTTAACAACTTTAATAGGCTAAGAAATATCCCAAGAATCCTTATCAGGGAGAATGACATGGCTGTTTCCAGTCAGCTGCCTATCCAAATTCTGCTCAGTCATCAGGTCCATCCAAAGCCTCAACTCTGAGTCTTGCAAAAGCAAATGGTGGTATACAAATACAGCCTTAGAAACCAAAGAAGATCTGGGTCTCAGTCTATCTCTATTTAATTTGCTGGTCAAGAAGATTATGAAGGTCTTTAAGCATTGGTGAAAGGGCCAGATGTGTTATTTAAACAGATAACTGTGGAAGCAACATGGAGCAATGGTTCCCAAAAATGCCTGCACATTAGAATCACCTGGTGACCTTGGTGGATTTTTTCCTAAGCCCAGGCCATATATATTCCAGACAACATAAATCATACTCTCCAATCTAGCAGCCATGAGATCTTAGGAAGTTAACTTCTCTGAATCTTTCCTCATCAAAAACAGAACATAAAGGATTAGATATGGAGAAGATGGTAAGACAGAAACCTCTCAGGAATTCTTTAGGTAGTTGAAATAAGTATTGAGAGGAAAGTACATATACTGCATACTCAGTACCTATCAGTTTCTCCCAGAGTCTGTTCTTATTATACAGCCCTTACTGACCTCCTTCCATTTCAATACAAGCCTTTACAGTACAAACTTCTTTCTATACTGCTCTGTACAGAAAATACTTTGGCCAAGAGAATGCACTATCATAGCAAACACCTTCTTTCAACAAAACAAGAGATGATTCTACACATGAACATCAACAGATGTTTAATATCTATATCATACTGATTATATTCTTTGCAGCAAAAGATGGAGAAGCTCTATATAGTCAGCAAAAACAAGACCGGGAGCTGACTGTGGCTCAGATCATGAACTCCTTGTTGTCAAATTCAAACTTAAATTGAAGAAAGTAGGGAAAAACCACCAGACCATTCAGGTATGACCTAAATCAAATCTTTTACAATTATACAGTGGAAGTGACAAATACATTCAAAGGATTAGATCTGATAGACAGAGTGCCTGAAGAACTGTGGACAGAGGTTTGTAACACTGTACAGGAGGCAGTGATCAAAACCATCCCCAAGAAAAAGAAATGCAAAAAAGGAAAAGTGGTTGTCTGAGGAGGACTTACAAATAGCTGAGAAAAAGAAGAGAAGTGAAAGGCAAGGAGAAAAGAAAAGATATACCCATCTGAATGCAGAGTTCCAAAGAATAGCAAGGAGAGATAAGAAAGCCTTCCTAAGTGAACAATGCAAAGGAATATAGGAAAACAATAAAATGGGAAAGACTAGAGATCTCCTCAAGAAAATTAGAGATCCCAAGGGAACATTTCATGCAAAGATGGGCACAATAAAGGACAGAAATGGTATGGACCTAACAGAAGCAGAAGATATTAAGAAGAGGTGGCAAGAGTACACAAAAGAACTATACAAAAATATCTTCATGACCCAGATAACCACAATGGAGTGGTCACTCACCTAGACCCAGACATCTTGGAGTGAGAAGTCAAGTGGGCCTTAGAAAGCATCACTACGAACAAAGCTACTGGAGATGATGGAATTCCAGCTGAGCTATTTCAAATCCTGAAAGATGATGCTGTGAAAGTGCTGCATTCAATATGTCAGCAAATTTGGAAAACTCAGCAGTGGCCACAGGACTGGAAAAGGTCAGTTTTCATTCCAATCCTAAAGAAGTGTAATGCCAAAGAATGCTCAAACTACTGCAAATTGCACTCAGCTCACACGCTAGTAGAGTGATACTGAAAATCCTCCAAGCTGGGCTTCAATAGTATGTGAGCCAAGAACTTCCAGATGTACAAGCTGGATTTAGAAAAGGCAGAGGAATCAGAGGTCAAATTGCGAACATCTGCTGGATCACAGAAAAAGCAAGATAATTCCAGAAAAACATCTATTTCTGCTTCACTGACTATGCTAAAGCCTTTGTGGATCACAACAAACTGTGGAAAATTCAAGAGATGGGAATATCAGACCACCTTACCTGCCTCCTGAGAAATCTGTATGCAGGTCAAGAAGCAACAGTTAGAACTGGACATGGAACAATGGACTGGTTCCAAATTGGGAAAGGAGCACGTCAAGGCTGCATATTGTCACCCTGCTTATTTAACATATATACGGACTACATCACGGAAAATTCTGGGCTGGATGAAGCACAAGCTGGAACCAGGATTGCCGGGAGAAATATCAATAACCTCAGATACGCAGATGACACCACCCTTATGGCAGAAAGCGAAGAAGAAGTAAAGAGCCTCTTGATGAAAGTGAAAGAGGAGAGTGAAAAAGTTGGCTTAAAACTCAACATTCAGAAAACTAAGATCATGGTGCTCTGTCTCATCACTTCATGGCAACTAAATGGGGAAACAATGGAAACAGTGACAGACTTCATTTTCTTGGGCTCCAAAATCACTGCAGATGGTGACGGCAGCCATGAAATTAAAAGATGCTTCCTCCTTGGAAGAAAAGCTATGACCAGCCTAGACAGCATATTAAAAAGCAGAGACATTACTTTACCAACAAAGGTCCATCTAGTCAAAGCTATGGTTTTTCCAGCAGTCATGTATGGATGTGAGAGTTGGACCATAAAGAAGGCTGACAAACAATCGATGCTTTTGAACTGTGGTGTTGGAGAAGACTCTTGAGAGTCCCTTGGACTGCAAGGAGATCAAACCGGTCAATCCTAAAGGAAGTCAGTCCTGAATATTCATTGGAAGGACTGATGCTGAAGCTGCAACTCCAATATATACTCTGGCTACCTGATGTGAAGAGACGACTCTCTGGAAAAGATCCTGATGCTGGGAAAGACTGAAAGCAGGAGGAGAATGGGACGACAGAGGATGAGATAGTTGGATGGCATCATCGACTCAATGGACATAAGTTTGAGCAAGCTCCAGGAGACGGTGAAGGGCAAGGAAGCCTGGCATGCTGCAGTCCATGTGGTCACAAAGAGTCAGACATGACCTAGCTACTGAACAACAACAAAATACTGCTCTGTACTGTTTGCTAATCTTTTCTCTTATGTCTATTTTTCCTTCTGACTAGACTATATTTAAGAACTGGCACTATGGTTTATACTTTTTCATTATCCTTCCATCCATCCACTAACATAAACCTAATCATCTATTTAAACCCACCCTTGCACTCAGAGACAACATACTTGATTGTAGGTGAGCTTCACATGGTGAGGCATATAACTGCTAACCATACTGCCATCTGCCCAGAAATTGGCCATTTATCTATTTATCCCTGCTCACATCCCATAATAGTCCTTAACCAGACTATGGACACCCTACTCCAAAGGACAAGAGTCATCAACAGGCCTCTGCCTACAGCTCCACAATGACACTGCTCTAGGTACCCTTTTTTCCACTGGGTTTCTGAAAGAACCAATATCTTCCCAAGAATTTGAAAGTTTTTTCTGTAAAGGGCCAGGTAGTAAATATTTTCATCTTCACAGGCCACATATACTCTGTCACAGCTATTTAACTCTGCTCTTGTAGAAGGAAAGCAGTCGTAGATAATATACAAACAATGGGTGTGGCTGTGGGCCCATGAAACTTGATTAACAAAAGACGATCCCTGTGCTATACCTGGGAGCATCAACAGAGACTTATGCCTGAGTCTTACCCCCAAAAGCTGTCATTTAATTAGTCTTGGATATGGTCTGGGCTGGGGGAGTCTAAAAAGATCCCTGCTGCTGCTTCTGCTGCTAAGTCGCTTCAGTTGTGTCCGACTCTGTGCAGCCCCATAGATGACAGCCCACCAGGTACCCCATCCTTGGGATTCTCCAGGCAAGAACACTGGAGTGGGTTGCCATTACTTTCTCCAATGCATGAAAGTGAAAAGTGAAAATGAAGTCGCTCAGTTGTGTTTGACTCTCAGCGACCCCATGGACTGCAGCCTACCAGGTTCCTCTGTCCATGGGATTTTCTAGGCAAGAGTACTGGAGTGGGTTGTCGTTGACTTCTCCGAAAAAGATCCCTAGGTGATTCTAATGTGCAGGCATGTGTGGGAACCACTGCTCCAAAATTAATAAACACACCTGGCTTTGACACCAGGGCTTAAAGACCTCCATGATCTTCTTGACCAGCGAATGAAGTCTCTGCCTAGTAGATCCCTAATATGACTTTTTGGGCCTCCCTAGGGAGTACCGATCCCCAGAGCACCCATAGTGCTCCATTTCTTCACCACCCCCTCTTCCATCGATCTCTTCACTTATTTGTTCAGTAAACAGTTATGAGTACCTGCTGTTCTAGGTGCTCAATACCCGGTGGTGAGCAATATTCACAGTTTCTCCACTCCCTGTGCTTATCATCCTCACCTCAAGTAGTACTAATCACATTTCAGTTAGTGTCACTATTATACAATGCATTAGTTGTAATTATCAAAAGGTTTGCATCTCCTTGACCACAGGCTGATCATCTCTAAGTCCCATACCAAGAACCAGCCCAAAGGAGGAGGTGAAGGAATGACCGTGCAATGTATGAATACACCCACTTCAGAGGTTGTGTCTCCAATGTGTTTTTTTAGAAAGCAGGGCAGAGGCAATGGCAGGCAGCTATTAAAGAGTGGTGAAGGGCTCAGAAAGACCTCAGGTTTCTCGAGCTTTGAAAGGAGCATTGTGGTTCCATGGTCAAGAGCAGAGGCTTTGAGGTCAGAGAGACAGAGGGCTCAAATCCTGGCTCTCCCACATACCTTCAATAGGATCTTGAAGAACCCATTTTTGGTTTGAACCCCAGTTTCCTCATCTTTAAAATGCAGAAAGCAACAGTACCTACTTCCAGGCTTGCACTAAGGACTAAATAAAATATAACATGTGAAGTGCTTAATATCTGGTGCATAGGAAGAGTTCAACGAATGTTAGTTCTAAATGGGCACCATCAGTATTACGGCTGTCATAACTGGTGACATATGATATTTTCACCATCAATATCATAACTGTTGATATTACTGCTGTAACTAAAGCCCGGATCATGGTTTTAGCATATGGAAGTCACTTAACAAATGAGAGCTGACATTGTTTTATTGATAATACTGCTTTTTCATCTCAATACTGCCTCTAATCCTGTGTGGACCTTGGACCTAACACAGTGACCTCACTGGACAACAAAGTAGGAGCAAGGTGGGACATATGCTGTCTTACCTCTTCCATCTCTAGAATGTCCCTTCAAGTGTTTTCTTTTGGAACAGTTGACATATTGCTTCACGCTAACTTGGCTGTTGGGTAGAGAGTCTCAATGGGCAGTTATCCAAACAGGAGGGAAGGAGAGCTAAGCACTTCTGCTTGACCAGCCGTGTCAGTCTAAAAGTGATTAACGGAGGACTCAAGCTAGAAGCACACTTCAGTGAAACCAAAAAACCTAGGTAGAATTAACAGACTCAGAGTTGCAAGTGGGCTAATTGAAATAGGATTGGATCAGGGCTTTCGAGAAACTCATCCTCTCCAAATTAAATTACAAACAGGAACCTGCCCTGTTTGAAGATTTAGAAAGTGTGATGTTGAGGAGGGAAGGGTATGCATTTCAGCAAGAGACAGGGAATTAGGAAAGTCAATAATGTTTTGTGCTGCAGATGTTGGAAGCACCTGTAACAGCAGAGAATAAGCTCCTTAGTTTGAATTTTCTGGCATTCATTTATCAAGCCTCTGGAGCCTGCAGCTACAATGAAAACATATTAGCCTTTTCACAGTGTATGTATTTAGCGCCTGAAAATAATCTTCTTATCTCCTGTTTAGTGAATTATCACTTTCATTTTCCTCCACAAGAAATTACACACTAATAGAGGGCTTTAAGAGTTTACAATTTCTTTTTTGTATTCTGATTTTAAAATTGAAAAGTAATCTCCTTACTCCTTGAGCTCTGCCAGTGAAGCTGAAATCCTAATGTCATGGCCCAGTAAGTACAGAGACGTAATTAAATCACTCCACTGAACTAATTCACCAAGAGGGCCACCACTGAAAGCTGTCTCTGCAATCTTAAATCCAGATTCCTTAGTCAGGAGGCCCAGGTGAACAAGGACCTGAAAAAAAAAAAAAAAAAAAAAGAGGGACATACTGATTCTCATTGGATCAAGTACAAATTCCACAGAAACCCACCAAGAAACCACCCACCAATTCCAAAGTCATGTTTACATTCTAACAAAATCTCAACATGGGGTAAATAATTTTTCTAGAAGGTACACAGAAAGAAAGGAATGATCTCTCAGTGTTGTTTTAGAGAAATAAAGTCAGTACTGCATTTCGTATGGCTATGGACAGATAATCCTGCCTTCCAAAGGTGAAAAATCAGGTTTAAGGGCGAGTCAACCAGGACAATAAAATACCTTTTAACAATACTGGGCTTTTTTTCCACAGCTGGAATATTTTTAAGCTTTTAACATGACAAATTTCAAACACTAACAAAAACAGATATGACAATATAGTCAATTCCGATGTACTTAACAATTACTGACTTCAACAATGACTAACTCCTGACAGATCTTATTTAATATACACCCCTCACTTTCTTCCAACCCCTCCAGCTTATTTTGAAACAAATCCGAGAAAGCCTATCATCTGTAAAAATCTCAGCTGGAATTTCTAAAAGAAATAAATTTTCACTTAAAAAATATAACTGTAATATCACTGTCACCCCTAACACAGCTATTAATTCCTTAGTATCATCCAATATCCAGTTAGTGCATACACTTGCTCAATTGTCCCTTATTTTGCCCAAGAGCAGTTATTTGAGCCAGAATTCAAATAAAGTGCATAAACTTCTCATACCTCTCTTAGCCTTCTTTAACTGTAGGTTAACTGCCTGATCTTCCTTTCTGGGAGAGGGAGGGGCTTGTAATTTACTTGTCAAAAAAACTGGGTTGTATTTCCAGTAGAGTTTTTCACCCTCTAGATTTTACTGACTGTAAAACAGATTTTTCTGTCCCTTGTGTTTATGGTAAATCAGTAACTACAGCTGCAGCCATGATCAAATTTGTATTTGATTTTTTGGGGCAACACTATTTCATAGGTAGTGCTGTGTGCTTCCAGTGGTAGGAACAATATCTGGTTGTTTCTGTTTTGTGGTGTTTGCAGCTACTGATGATCACTAACTAGATGCATTAATCCATTATGGCTTGCCATTGATGACATTCTATCATTCCTTCTGCATTCATTAGCTGTAATATTGGTACTTCTAGAAAGAGAAACTATCACTCATGGACAGCCTGCATAGGAAAAAAAACCTGGTAAATATCTGATTCTTTCCTTTTACTTACTGGTTTTCAAAATAACAAATTTGTTCTTTAGCATTCTCTAATGATGACAAAGGAAGATTTTTTTAAAAATATGTGTATTATTATATATGAACATGAACATAAGTATATTTGATGGGTTTCAATACATTGCAGTTATTATTCTTACTGATTACCAAATTGTGCCACCTCGGAAAATGGGAGGCTATTAAACTTGGCTTTCAAGTTCTTTGAAAAAATTCTAGCAGTCTTTGATAATTTTTTTTCATATATAGAAAGATAATTATTATGCTCACATGAGATTCATATTTAATACATATCAGTATGTTTTAGCTGACAGTGAGAACAGCATTCAGTATAGGTTTCCAGGTGTAAATTCAGAGTAGCAAGGCAGCTTTTAATGTGGTCCAACTGACTGAAGTCTGAAAGGAAAACAGCGATGTTAGCTTAACTAAACCCAGGGTATAAGAGCTTCACACTCAGGGATATCACAGGGGGTTTCCCAAGCATCTCCTCATGAACGTCAAAACAAACTGGCTCAAGTTTAATTTACAGTATCTCTGTCTCAGGAACACAAGCAGAACCGCCACCAAACAGAGCAGCAGTGAAACTCACCAGCTGGCTGCCCAAGTTACAGAACTGACAAATACCCAGAGTGTGAAACTGTCATGATGATGTAACAGGAAGTTCTTTAAGGTTGCATTCGAGTAAAGAAAAGAGAATTAAACTTCCTGATGCTACTGAGAGTGAGTCAGATGGTACACAGGAAAATCTTACAGGCAGATATTCTGCTTGGCTCCACTGAAGAAACACGTGTGCTAGTTCCTGCTAAGATTGTTGTAAACTGGGGAAAGGAAAGCCCCAAAATGGCTGTGGAAGAAGACACTGCGGATTCACCCCAAGGGAATATCACTGGGGACATGACATTTCTCTTAGTCTTGCCTCCATGAAAATCAAATTTTCAAGAAAACTGGCATTCAGCTGAAGTGAATTAATCAGAAACTCACTTTCTTCCGCTTTCTCTTCTCAAGATTCTGCTTCATTGCCAAGGACTTGATTGCTTGGATCCACGCATCAGCCATTCGCCGGATCCGCAGTCTCATCCATCGGAATTCTTCATGCTTTTTCATCATACTGTAGAGAATATTAACATCTGTACGAATTTCTGCCTAGAAACAGAAATTTAATAAAAATGAATAGGAGATAAGAAGCCCAAAAGCATAATGGTTTTCATGATGTGACGTTTGAAAACTTGAAAGAGAGAGTCAATTAAACATGTGGCTTCAAAAGGGAGTCTGGTTCATTGAAGAGCTTTGCTTGAAGGTCCTGGGGCTGCAAATTGAAGCAAAGGGCCACTGACTTCTGCTCTGCTATATAAGGGACATCATTAAAAAATTAGAAGCGGAGAAAAGCAGCACAGGCATTGCCAAGCCCTGAGCTAGGTCAAAATGTGTATTTTACAGTGAAATGTGCTTGATGCATCTTGAAATTGTCTGCACTCGAATTTATTGGCCCTTTGGATCTACTTCGGGGGAGCAGACTCCTGGGAAAACTGAAGTTTATCCTTAACAGACTACCTGCCATTATGGAGGTTGCCACAAAGCCTCATTCCGTCCACAAAGTAGGAAAATACATGCTCGCCCTCTAGTCTTGTCCCAATCCAAATAAACAAAAGTTTATTATTTTCTACAAGGAATTTAAAAGCCAGGGGTATCACTTTCCTATTGTAACTGAATAAAATTTCGAATTCAAGCCAGAATAACTTAAAAGTCAGAAAGAGTATTTTTCTACAATAGTTGGATATAACCAGTGATTGAGAAAACAGGGAGAAATAATAACATTAGTATTTTTTTCATATAAAATCTAAAGAAAGCATGCTGAATCCATCTTTCAGCAGTCACCATAATTGATTCTAATCATTCATCTAACCATGCCATGACTCAACTATGTCCAAGAATCCCATGGTCTAAGCGAGGCTCAGTAAACTCTGGCTCTTTGACCAAATCTTTCTTAGTTCAGTTGCTCAGTTGTGTCCGACTCTTTGCGACCCCGTGGACTGCAGCACGCCAGGCTTCCCTGCCCAACAGGCTCCAAGTCCTGGAGCCTACTCAAACTCATGTCCATCGTGTCATGTGATGCCATCCAATCATCTCATCCTCTGTTGTCCTCTTTTCCTCCCGCCTTCGATCTTTCCCAGGATCAGGGTCTTTTCCAATGAGTCGGTTCTTCGCATCAGGTAGACAGAGTATTGGAGTTGCAGCTTCAGCATCAGTCCTTCCAATGAATATTCAGGACTGATTTCCTTTAGGATGGACTGGTGGGATCTCCTTGCCGTCCAAGGGACTCTCAAGAGTCTTCTCCAACACCACAGTTCAAAAGCATCAATTGTTTGGCTGTCAGCCTTCTTTATGGTCCAACTCTCACATCCATACATGACTGCTGGAAAAACCACAGCTTTGACTAGATGGACCTTTGTTGGTAAAGTAATGTCTCTGCTTTTTTTTTTTTTTTTTTCAATAAGCATTTTTTCAGTTTTATTAGTTTGAGATTTTTTTTTTTTTTTCCCCCAGTGGGTTTTGTCATACATTAATATGAATCAGCCATGGATTTACATGTATTCCCAATCCCGATCCCCCCTCCCACCTCCCTCTCCACCCGATTCCTCTGGGTCTTCCCAGTGCACCAGGCCGGAGCACTTGTCTCATGCATCCCACCTGGGCTGGTGATCTGTTTCACCATAGATAGTATACATGCTGTTCTTTTGAAACATCCCACCCTCACCTTCTCCCACAGAGTTAAAAAGTCTGTTCTGTATTTCTGTGTCTCTTTTTCTGTTTTGCATATAGGGTTATCGTTATCACCTTTCTAAATTCCATATATATGTGTTAGTATGCTGTAATGTTCTTTATCTTTCTGGCTTACTTCACTCTGTATAATGGGCTCCAGCTTCATCCATCTCATTAGGACTGGTTCAAATGAATTCTTTTTAATGGCTGAGTAATATTCCATGGTGTATATGTACCACAGCTTCCTTATCCATTCATCTGTGGAGATTTCTTAAAAAACTGGAAATAGAACTGCCATATGACCCAGCAATCCCACTTCTGGGCATACACACTGAGGAAACCAGATCTGAAAGAGACACGTGCACCCCAATGTTCATCGCAGCACTGTTTATAATAGCCAGGACATGGAAGCAACCTAGATGCCCATCTCTGCTTTTTAATATGCTGTCTAGGCTGGTCATAGCTTTTCTTCCAAGGAGGAAGCATCTTTTAATTTCATGGCTGCCGTCACCATCTGCAGTGATTTTGGAGCCCAAGAAAATGAAGTCTGTCACTGTTTCCATTGTTTCCCCATTTAGTTGCCATGAAGTGATGAGACAGAGCACCATGATCTTAGTTTTCTGAATGTTGAGTTTTAAGCCAACTTTTTCACTCTCCTCTTTCACTTTCATCAAGAGGCTCTTTACTTCTTCTTCGCTTTCTGCCATAAAGGGTGGTGTCATCTGCGTATCTGAGGTTTTTGCTATTTCTCCCGGCAATCCTGGTTCCAGCTTGTGCTTCATCCAGCCTGGTACTTCACATGATGTACTCTGCATATAAGTTAAATAAGCAGGGTGACAATATACAGCCTTGACGTACTCCTTTTCCTATTTGGATCCAGTCTGTTGTTCCATGTCCAGTTCTAACTGTTGCTTCTTGACCTGCATACAGATTTCTCAGGAGGCAGGTCAGGTGGTCTGATATTCCCATCTCTTTAAGAATTATCCACAGTTTGTTGTGACCCACACAGTCAAAGGCTTCGGTGTAGTCAATAAAGCAAAAGTAGATGTTTTTCTGGAACTTTCTTGCTTTTTTGATGCTCTCCTTACTTTCTGATGATCTTCCTCACTTCCTGTTTTTCTACATAAAGTTTTGTGAGAACATAGCCATGCCCACTCATTTACATATGATGAGGGCTGCCCTGGGCTACAAGGTCACAATTGAGTAGGTATAACAGAGACTTCCTTATGGCCTACAAAGAGGAAAGTATTTACTATCTGGCCTTTCACAGAAAAAGTCTGCTGACCCCTGAGGAAAAGAATAAGGGCTTGAGTTTTAATATGAAGCTTTCACAGCCCCTACCTACCTTTCCCATCTCTTCTTCATTCCAGCTCCTTCAGACGCCTATGGCCTTGTCCCAGGCTCTTCTCCTGAAAACGCCAGGCTCTTGTATGGGGACCTTTTCACCTCACATCAGGGACATCTTTCTCTCCCTGACTTGGTATAAATCCATTCATCACTTCAAATTTAACTCCAAGGTCATGTTCTCTTTACATCTCTCCTGACCCATGCAGGCTGTGCTGGCCCCTTCCTCATTAATTTCCGTGGGCCTGTGTTTCAGTGTTGACATGGGTGTGGTCACCATTTACCACCACCACCTTCATTACCAGATCACTGGGCACCTCCAAGTCTGGCACCAGGTCTTATTGACTTAGGAACCCTCAGAGAACTGCTCAATAAACAAACATAACGCTAACGGGATCACGTGGTCACTCACATTTCCACAGGGCTGGGGACACAAGTTCTTTAGTTTCCTATTATTTCAGATTACAACCGGCATCTCTAGAAGACTCTACATGTATCACTTGGCGTCAGCCCCAAATCACAAGCCAGGTAAGAGGTTTCCAAAACCACTTACCAATGAGTTACGATCAGCTTCTTCATAGGGATTTTTCGCTCTCCAAGGTAAATGGGGACACCAATTTTCAACCTGAGAAACAGGACCAGAGACACTAAGTATGCGGTTCATTTGCAAATGAATTAACGTCTGTGCCAAGCCTGGAGCACAGTGCCTGGTACACAGAAAGTGGGTTATTATTAATACTTACATCCCTGCCTTCTCCATGATCCTCCAGTGGGTTATAATTATTAATAAATATTAATTAATATTTCAGACTCCCACACTTTTAGCTAGCAACCCAGAGAGGTCTGCTCTCAGATGCAACAATAACCAGTCAAGGTCCCAAGAAGCATATGATTACACTTCACATCTGTCCTTCAAAAACTTCATAGTCACTAATTCCTTAATCATTTAATCTTCATATGTCTATGCAGAAGGAGAGGGGGGCTCTTATGGTAGAAAGTTAAAAGACTTGAACACTGCCACCAGGGGATAGGAATGCAAAGGTGCTTCTGTGCCATTTATTTAGCAAAAGGACAGGAATGATTTGTTATTTGCTCTGGCATGTCTGGAAAGGTAACAGCAAGTCATCTGAGGCACAGAACTCCATCATATCTCCAAATTAGGAATGCAACTCAGAGTTTAAGGCTAACGGATCAAGGCTTCCCCTCATTCTGTGGCTGTTCACTTCACACTATCTCAAGCAACAGGGTGATAAAACCTGTTGGAAAGAGAGATGAGGAAAGAAAAAAATCCTTCAGCAATCTTGTGAGAGCCATTGTGGAAGACTGATTGTTCTGTCAATGCACCAGAGTTTAGAGAGCAGGAGAGAAAGCAGAAGTACCAAATTTTACAGGAATGACTTCAAAAAGGGTACCAAAGAAAGTTAAGGCAGATTTACATTTTCTAGTAAATGAAGAATGCACTGACTGATATTGATGTCTGACCTCTTTGCTCAAACTGGCCATATAATTCTAAGATGGCATATCACCCATTCACTAATATGAGATTATTAAAGATGGCTAATAAACAGGAAATGAAAATAATGTTTCTATGGCCGGGTGGACCCATAAAAATGAACAGAGCCAGAGAGAGGGTAGGGGACATCCTTGGAGGATCATGGAGAAGGCATGGATGTAAGTGAGGTTAGACTTTCAGGTCAGCAATGCAGAGTCAGACAAGCTGGTTAGACCCCCAGCTCTGGGCAAGTTTTCAAAGAAAGCAGTTTCACTACTCTAGAAATGAAGCAAGGTGATTTTGACTAGAATCCAAAATAATTGGGCAATTTGCATAAAGCCCTCTGCCGCTGCAAGTGATCTGAAAGCAATATGCAGAGGGCAGCTAAGTTTGGGGGTGGGTGGAATTCCTGGATAGGAAAAGCATCATATTCTCTTTTCTTTTTGTGGAGTGAAATTAGACTTGACCAGCTTTGTGAATGGCTTCAGAGACTCAAAAGGACTTCTCATAAGAAAGGCTGCAATGGTTTTTACTCGTAAGAAAACACCAACTTGCCTGAAATGTCTATGTCTAAAAACT
This sequence comes from Cervus elaphus, assembly GCF_910594005.1. Classification (NCBI taxonomy): domain Eukaryota; kingdom Metazoa; phylum Chordata; class Mammalia; order Artiodactyla; family Cervidae; genus Cervus; species Cervus elaphus. The sequence continues at coordinate 64,106,999 of NC_057847.1, forward strand.
GAGCGCTTACACAGCAGCATCACCATGAAAGGCAAAAATCACAAAGGAAAAACACTCTGTAAGTGAGAAAAACGAGGAAGAACCAGCAGAAAAGAAGGCTCCAAGGGCACGAAGCTGGTCCCAGCAGCACTGCACACATCTGTGCCTGTGTGCTTAGGTTGGACTGAATTATTTAATTCAAATTAAATTTTTGTAAATGGACTCAATAAGACAGTGCTTTAAAGCATATTTATACCATGAAGGATTCAAATAGATTGCTGACCTGACTGCGAGACCTTCCACTGCACACAAAAGCCTGAGGGTGAGCAAGCAGGGCACAGATTCATAGTCAATCCCATATTAAATAAATAACAGCAGCATGTCAGAATAAAAAACGTCCTCATGAAGAGCATGATAGGGAGAGATGAGACACGGCTATGAATAAAGAAACTCAAGCAAAAGGAGACACATTAGTGAGATCAGATAAAGGAGAGTACACTCACTCCTCCGCCCTTCGAAGAATCTTCCAAAATTTACTCTGATGAAAATACAGTCCAAGGTGATGTTCTAAAATATGACTTCCCTACAGAATACTCAAGACTTTAATTCCTCTTTGAAACTGATCATTCATCTCAGTTCTTCTTACTCTAAATCACTGGATAATACCATGTGAGATTTCAAGGGCATCTCAGTATGGGAAATGGAGTCAGTGTATTTTGAATTTAGCAAGAAATCTTACCATTACATACACACTCATAATAGAGGAAAAATCCATTCTGAGTATCTTGACACAGAATGAGGACAGTGGGTTTTTAGGGTGGCTGTTTTTGTACACTGTGATAAGCTAACTGGTTAAAAAAATAATTAAATTATACATAAATCAATTACTCCATGGGGAGTGGAGGAAAAACAAACAAACACATTTCTTTCTGAAACCTCAGTGGATTACCAGGACTGGAAGAAAGCCAGCACTGGCAGTAACTCCACGTATTGAAACAAAACAGCCCTCAAATGAGCAACATTTTCCTAAATAAGAACATCATTGACAATACAGGGAAAATCTTGTTCAGGGATCGTAATTCAACTTCCTCATCCCTAACTATTTTGTCCAATCTACCCTGGCTCCCTAAATGAGTCTAACCACTCAGCACACCATCCTACCTAAGAAAGCTGGACCCCAGGGAGAGCCCCCTGTCTTCCTGATCTAGAAGCTCTTCTTCAACTCATTCTCATCATCTTAGTGTTCTTCTGGCTCTCAGAACCCTAGGGCCCTATTTCTGCCTGTGGTCACCTACTGGCTTGGCTATAATTTTCCAACTGCAACCTTAGAGCTCTCTCTGGGATAAGATCTGTGGTGCTGGACCCTCCCACTGCCTACCCCCACCTCTACCCAACTCCTGCAAGTCCTCCGTCAGGCCCTCTGCCAGGGAAGCGACTCTGCAGCCTTAAATTCTCCCACAAATCACTGTAGTGAGTCTAAGAATTGAAAATCATCTGAGTTCATGGCAACACGCATGCAACAATCAATAGAGGAGCAGAACCATGACTATAATAACCTTTGATTTGAAGGTGAAACTTCTACAGGAACTAATCTTTTTAGTGCACTAGCCCAAGGCTACAAAATAGAAAGTCAGGGGAGGAGAGGGTGAGATATATGGGAAGAGTAACAAGGCAATTTACATTACTATTACATAATGATAGCCAGGGGAATTGGCTGTATGGCTCATGAAACTCAAACAGGGGCTCTGTATCAATGTAGAGGGCTGGAATGGGGCTGGAGATGGGAGGGAGGTTCAAAAGGGAGGGGATATATGTATACCTATGGCTGATTCATGTTAATAACAAAATTCTGTAAAGCAATTATCCTTTAATTAAAAAAAATTTTTTTTTAATATGAAGAGGAAATAGAACCAGAAAAGACCAGTCAGGCTAGACCTTTGGAACATGAAGGCATCTCCCAGAGAGAGGGCACAAAGAATCACTTTTCTTGAGCAAGGAGATCTAAAATGAACCAATTTTATTTTTGACATTCCTCCTTCCAATGATTTAAACTTCTTTGATCCGAGAAGGTTTTGCAGCTTCATCAATGTACAATGTAAATCAAAGCAAAGTTCCTAAACAGACCTCAGGTAGGTCATACTTACTTTCAAGCTCTTTCGGACGGACAATTCTTACATTTAAGAAAACAGAAACTACCAACAGAGATGCCTACAGCTCGAATTGAATTTTAAAGAGGGAAAAGAAATAATAAAATTACAGCAAAAATGAGTAGGAGATTTAATGTATATCTGCATGTATGTCTGCAGAACTAGCCTTAATCTCTGCAGTAATATTCTGTTCTTTTGAAAGAATAATAATCAGGCTCTGATATGGCCTCTTCTCTCATGGATAATGTGAAGGGTTTTGCCTTAATGGATCACTGACATACAGAATTTCATCCGTATTTTTCCAAGAGTTAAGTGTGGTCAAAAAGTAAATATGCAAAATGCATAAGAAAAGTCTAAGATTACCTCTAGAGGTTGATGTCTTGGATGCTTAGGATTCTCTTTATGTAAACTTTCATATTATGATTTTTTTTTTTAACAAAGAACATTTATTGAGTAATTTTTAAAGGTATTACATTATATAAGCATACAATCATTGACTGAAGGTTTACAGTTCAGTGTGTCTGGAAAAAAAACAAATGAACTTGACTGTATCCCATCATTTAATCCCCTGAAGGGCCCCACAAGGTGGGTACCATGCCCAGATTACATGTGAGGAAAGCAAGACTTGAAGGTGCTGAGAACCTGCAGAGGTCCACTCACTAGTGACCTCCCTGTGGCTCAGATGGTAAAATAGTTTGCCAACAATGCGGAAGACCCAGGTTTGATCCCTGGGTCGGGAAGATCCCCTGGAGCAGGAAATGGCAACCCACTCCAGTACTCTTGCCTGGGAAATTGCATGGACGGAGGAGCCTAGCAGGTTAGGTAGGCTACAGTCCATGGGGTCACAAAGAGTCGGGCACGACTGAGTGACTTCACTTTCACTTTTCACTCACTAGTGAGTGGCGGGGCTGGGTGATGACTGAGATCCCGTCCCTGGACCAAGACATCAAGTGTCAGAGGCACTTTAAAGGGCAGGGACAAGAGGGCTGCTGAATCTGGAATCCACCAAAACAGATTCTATGTCCAACTCCACAAACAACTAGAGGTATAACCTTAAACCATGTGATTTTCATATTTTCTCATCTACAACATAAAGGTGCTGGCTTGGGTACTCTATAGTAATTCTATTAGCTATGAGACCTAAAAAATATAGTTAGACACCACCATGTGGGTTACCTACCAAAATGACACCACTGATTATATTCATTAGGTAAACTGATGATACACACACGTATATGCATACACATATTTGTTGTACTGATAATCTATCTAAGGTAGCTACTCATTAAGGAACATGTTTTAAAAAAAATTTCAAAAAGATCTCTTTACCCCACTCCATGCTCCGCCCAGGCCTACTCTCCTTTTCTAAAGATTCAAAAAGGAAATGCACATGATAGAAGATGTCTCCACATGTGAGCGGTTCCACTACCTGGCCCCATCCTCTCCATCAAACACCTGAGCTGATGAATATTTTGGCCAAGTGGCTTATTAGGAAAGGCTGTGCCTGGGGAAGCAGGTAGATGACAGAGAACAAGAAAAACCACAGTGCACCAAGAGCCAAGCACGAGGAAACGCGCTTCACACACATTGTGTCCTCTGGTTTCCACGTAATCACACGGGCAAGGTCGCTCATCATGACAGATGAAGACATGGGTGCAGGGCGGCCCCATGGCTGGGGATGGAAGTGCCATCTGTCCTGTCCAGGGCCGGCGCTTAGCAGGGAAACCAGGCGTGTGGTTCCTGAAGTCCCACGAGCACAGTCCAGCCTCCAATATCAGAGTAGGACTGCCTAGATCTTCTCCACAAAATCCTTCAGGAAGGGTTCACTCTGCTCCCGGTGTGGGGCAGAGCTGGAAGGGCCATGAGAGTGCTGACAGCATGCTGCCTGCAGCCTTCTTCCCTGACGCCTGTTCTGTGCAGCAGAGGTGATCACTCCAAAGCCCAAGCTGGATTACATCCTACACTAACTCAGACCCTCCAGGGGCTTCTCCTTACCCTTAGAATAAAACCCGGAATTTACCCTCAAGCTTACACGGCTGTCTCACTCCCCCTGCCCTCCTCACAAGAACCTCCTTCCACATCCAAACACCCGCCAGGTTCATTCCTGCCTCTGGAGGTTTGCCGGACTTGTGAGAAGAGGAGAAAAGATGCTCAGCTAAATTCAAATTTCAGACAAAGGATGATTTTTCTTTTTAGTAAGCTGCATGCAGTATTTGTCGTATGTGAAAGTGAAAGCGTAGTCGCTTAGTCGTGTCTGACTCTTTGCGACCCTGTGGACTATAGCCCATCAGACTCCTCTGTCCATGGGATTCTCCAGGCAAGAATACTGGAGTGGGTAGCCATTCTCTTCTCCAGGGAATCTTTCCGACCCACAGATCAAACCTGGGTCTCCCATATCGTGGGCAATTTTTTTTTAATCATCTAAGCCACCAGGGAACAGCCATTTGTCATATACTCACAGTTAAATAAATAAAACACTCTGCCTGAAATTCATGATCATTGGGCATCCTGTATTTTACAGGTAACCCCACACCTCAGGCTTCAGCATCCACACTCTTTCTACCTGAAATGCTCTTCCTCCCAGGGTGCGCATGCCTCCCTCTCTTTGTGCTCCAACTTTTCCTGAGAAGCCTTCCCTGATCTGCCTTCTGGCCACTCTACCTCCTTACTCCGCTTTTCCTTGGCACACACACCACATGTGGAAATTATCTGACCTATGGGATGACTACTGTTTGCCGCCCCAACGAATGTAAGCTCCTTAGGGACTTCAGCTGGCCAGGTCAGTGCTCCTTCCTTAACCCGGAGAACAGGGCCTGGCACACAATAGGTCCTCAATCATTACTTGTTACATACGGAATGAAAAAATGGGTGACTTGAGTGCTAAACATATTCATTATAAGGATACTCTTTTCAAGTGGCACAATGTATTTTCATCATTGTATTAGAATCTTTCAACAATACCCTGAGGCAAGCATGGCAGGCTTTACCTTGACCTCAGTGGAGAGAAACTAGTCTGAAAACTCAAGGGAATGTTCTAGGCCACACAGGTAGGAGCTGAATCCAGACAGACATTTTTTTTTTTTCCCCAATGGAAAGGCATTTTAAACATAGCAGTGTGTACATGTCAACCCCAAACTCCCAAGCTATTCAAGCATTTTCCGCAATATGCAGTGCTGCTCCTGACCATGGTGGGTAAGGCAGGATTATCAGAAACAGAAAGTATGGAATCAATCATGTGCAAGAGAGCCGGGGGCTGGGAAGACCTGAGACAGGACTACTCAGGATATTAGGGAAGGGATAGGACTTCAAGAGAAACTGCTGTGAGTTTTCAACACGCCCCAAACCAGTGGGGTTCTAATGAAAGGATGTCAGAGTTTCAAAAATTCATCCCAAATCTCTGTGGTAAGAGACCTGTCCATTTCCTTTATACAGGAGAGGCAACAAATGATTCCTCTGTCATGAACTATTCAGATAATAGAGAGATGCTCCTCTCACTGCACAGAGGCAAACTTGGCCCCACTGGGCCTGGATTCATACTGAGGACAGCAGAGCCACAGTCACCCAACTGATAAAAGCGGTCACATTCCACTTTTATCACCAAGGACAGAGCTCCTCTTCTGTGGCAGTGTACAATTTTGCCTAAAGTGTAGATCCAGGCAAATAATGCTGAGTGACAATATGAAAGGGCTTCCCAGGTGGCGCTAGTACTAATGAACCCACCTGCCAATGCAGGTAGATGTAAGAGACACAGGTTCAATCCCTGGGTTGGGTAGATCCTCTGGAGAACAGCATGGCAACCCACTCAAGTATTCTTGCCTGGACAGAGGAGCCTGGTGGGCTACAGTCCAAAGGGTCACAAAGAGTCAGACACAACTGAAGCGATTGAGCACATACACGTGCAAAACAGCTCTTCTTTTGCGGTAGTATGCAATTTTGCCTGAAGCGTAGATCCAGGCAAATAATGCTGAGTGACAATAAGAATAAAAGCTGGGCCAGAAAACGGTGCCTTCTAATATAACTGGCTAATTCCATTCTAACAGTCTAACCTGACCCTCTGCATTCCCCTATAGATAAAATATTAAAAAGCATTATATTAAAATTGCTAATAGGAGCTCAAAATGCCCTTGCTTCATGTCTCAAACTTAATGTTCTTAGCAGATTTTAATCTTAAAATTTTACAAAAACAATTCTTCAAGATTGGAAAGTTGATAGCTGGTGAAGTCACCCACTTAGAACAGAGAGACAAAAAAGCTATTAACAACTTTTAAAAATGCTTTAAATAGAGTCATTCATTCAATAAATATGTGTTCCAGGCACTATTATTCCTATAAACAAAACAAATAAAAATCTCTCTGGAGATGACTTTCCATACACTTTTTTTTTAATGCCAGATGTTGATGGTCACCCCCAGACCTTTGCACTGACTGTTCCCCCCACCTGCTAAATACCTGTGTCAGACTTCTGAACCTCTTCATCTCTCACGCCCTTCAATATGGTGCTCACACATCCTCCTCCCATTTTTTCAGTAGGGCATTTTCTGAACATGCTATCTAAAACTGACAGCATCACTCCTCATGAGTATTTTGAGTCCTATCAGTTTTATTTCTCTCCACAGCTCTACTGTAATCTAAAAGATATATATTTTACTTTTTGTTGCCCATCCCCTCCTATAAAACATAACCTTAAGACGTGTTTGCCTTGTGACTCACTGTCATATGCCCAGCCCAGAAAATCTCAATAGTAATGAATTCCCCTGGTACCCAGACTATGGTTTGTCTTATTTCCCAGTAAGAGGAACCAAGGGGACTTACAGAAAACACCCAGGGTTATGTCAAAAGGCCTCAGAAGACAATTTGGCCCCCACTGGTCAAAGAAGGAGTAATATGAGAACTAGCAAGAAAATAACTGGAATGGATCAAACATATCCAACATAGTTCAGTCAATGCCTTGATTGAAACAAGGTGCTAATTGAAACAACAAGCATTAAAACAAGCAAGCAAGCAAGCAAACTACTGGTCACCAGTGGAAGATGCTAGGAAATCAGCAGAGACATCAAGGTTTCCTTTATGACCTGTTCCTCAGGGTAACCAAATACCAGATGAGGACTCATTTCTCTATACAGAGTATTCCTGATATATTAAGAAAGAATCCTGATGAATCCAGGCAGTAATTATCGATGGCTGCTGATATCACAAAGAGAAAGAACTAGGCATTTATGTGTCTCCTGCTAGAAGCATTTAATACCATCCATGAAACAATTTTGAAAAAAATATTAAGCCTGACTCTGATCAAGCCTCAGACCGACTATCAATTTACAGGAAATACAAGGGTTGAGGAAGCAGGTTATCCAACAACACAGGGATATGGTCATAAAAACTCAAGAGGACAACAAACTCTTCTAAGAGTACAGAGTACAACAAGAGCTTCTAAGGTAAGTAAAGTTTCATCAGTGAAAAATCACTAAGGGGCACCACCAGTTGTAATTTATGGTCATTGCTTGAAACTCCATTCAAATAAATAAACTTCAGGTTACAAGATGGTCTACAAAACGTGAATAGTAATCTGATATTCAAAGATATTATGGAATTCTGTGATTTTTAAAATACGGAACAGTTTTAGTAGTCATATGTTTTAAAAGAGCCTCTTTTAAAGGCATGTAGTGAAACATTCACAGATGATGCGATTTGGGGGATTTGCTTCAAAATAACCATCTGGGAGAGGTGTCAGTGAATGAGGCTGGCCACAAACTGCTCTTATTCAATCTGTGTCACAGACACACAGTTTCCTCATATCTGTTTCTTTGACATAGGTTTGACATTTTCCACATTAAAAAAAGTTTAAAACATAAAACTTTACAAATGTCTTACTGGTATATAATATGAATGATCAGAGACAATAAAAGTTTGTAAAAACACAAACTGGAGATGACTCCATCAAAGCCCCAATCTGCCACATATTTCCAAAGAGCGAACAGGCAATGGTTTGGGGTTTGTCAAGTCCTGCTATTTACCCTTTTAATTTTTGGAAGGTGGAGGTCAGAGTAAGAAATCTCAATCTAAATGTTGTAGTTTGTGGAAAAAAAAAATGTTGTAGTTTGTGAAGATAATAATTTAAAAAAGAAACAAAAAAAGATATAAAACTAAATGCTATGGTATGTGAAACTGACAAACAGGACTGGTGATAAAAGAATGAACTTAGAAGAAGGTAGAGGTTGAGGGAAATTGAGAGATCATTTAAGCTGGCGACAAATACTGTTCGGTAAAATCAGGATTGTTTTAAAAAAGCAGTTTCTAAAGATGTCTTAGAATTCAGGTAGTAAAAGCCACAAAAACACACAGATAAAGAAGATAAAAATAAAGGCTGAATTCAAGAACTGAAAAGAACAAGATCATAAATCTCTGTTACCTCCTGTGTTGCCAAAAAATATTATCTCACAGAAAGAGAATTTCCTGTGTCAAATGGCTAAACATTTAAAAGGTGTGTGTGGGTAATCTCAGGCAACAGTCTAGTGGTATTTTTAAAGTACTCCCCGACCCGTCCCAAAATGTTAGTTATATTTTCTCATTCAGGTTTTCTCCTGCAACCTAAACAGTCAATTCTTACTGCAGCCCACTTTGACAAATTAGTCTGTGCGACACCATTTCCAAGATATCTTTAGCAGCCAACATAGTCCATAAATCCAAATCATTGTACTGGTTATTAGAATTTCATTTCATGCTCACATTCACAAACATTTAAGCTTTCAACCTTTGCTGTTGGGCATTAATCTCGGCATTAATCAACGGATTAAGTACGCTGAATTTAAACTCAAGGTTAATAGCATGCTCAGCCAATATTAGTTTTACATATTGCCAAGGGAGAACAGGAAGACATGGAGACCTTTATGCCTGTTGTTTCTGAAACATAAGAAACAGACTGATGAGTAAGGCATGAAATTGCTTCTTTTGTTCCTTTATGAGGGACTCACACATACAGGTGGGTGTGCGCACAGACACACACACACACAGAGTCACTCACTCAACTAGCCCAAACTGGCATTTGCAGCAAAAGCTTGTACACATCCTAAGAGCTAGCAATTGATCACTGAGCAATTGATTATTTCAGAGCAACTATACTTCCAATGGCAACACAAGTCCTTAAAAAAATAGTACAAACAAATTAAGAAGTCTGGCAGGCTGTGATGGTTGCTAGTTGCTACAATAATTGTGTAGACAGGAAAAATGTGTGGGCATCAAATGTATCAGCACCATCTATCAACATAATATCAATGGGGTAAAGACATTTATTCTCAGTTGTGTAAAAGCTGATAGCAGTAAAAGGCTCTGCAGAAGGCTAAGTTAATAATACCTGAAACAATGACATTCAGAGTAATTACTTCATAGGCTCTTGTCTCTAATGGGAGTAGTTACATGGCTCACAAAAACAGATACAGAAAATGAACTGCCCGATGATCTGGAAATGCAAGGCTGGTTAACGGACATGAATCATTCATTTGCTCCCACCTGAGTACTTGGTTTTCATGAGTTGTATCTTCAGGAGAATTGGTGCTGCTTTGGTGGGGGAGGGGGCTAGTAAAGTATTAAAATTATGAGTATTTGAAAACTAGCAATGAAGACTGATTAATGGAAACCAGCTAACTTAGAGCTGTGTTTCAAACACAGGTGGACTGGAGAATAGAACTGACCACAAAGGCAACGGTGACAGATGACTTCATTTGAATTCAGCTTTCATTTGATGTGAAAGGGCAACAGTAATGGCAAGCGCAGAAGTACTAAGCGACTACACCTCTTGGAGCCTCTAAGGGCAGCTCTCCGAGCTGGGGAGAGGTTGAAATGGCGCTGTGCATCTGAGGTGTCAGGTACACACTGGGCTCGGTCACGTTTCATTCTTCTCTTACCGTCTGCCACCCAAGAAGGGCAATGCGGAGACTCTGAGCACCACACCCAGGCCCTAATACAGCATCAGACACATAACAAGCATCTGTGGGGATAATGACGAATAAACACTGATGGCTTTGCCTTCTGAGAGTCCCCCTAAGAGGCTGGTAGACTACTAGTTGGTGAGGGGAAGATTAAAGTTTCAGGGGAAGAAAAATGCAGGAAGAGTGCCGTCTTCTAAGACTGGTCTGAATCTAAATGCCTCAATTCAACTAGTGACTGACTATGGGAGATATTTTACTTCATGTCCTTTTTCATATTTGTCAAAGCTCTGGAGTTAAACGTATATGGAAACAAGAACTGGCTCTTCTTCAATTTTTGTTGTTTTTCAGTCCCTAAGTCAAGTCTGACTCTTTGCGACCCCATGGACTGCAGCACACCAGGTTCCCCTGTCCTTCACTACCTCCCAGAGTTTGCTCAGATTCACGTCCATGGAGTCAGGGATGCTAATCATCTCATCCTCTGATCTTCAATAAGGATTAAGAAAAGAATCAAAGTCACCACTGTGTTCACTGACGAAGTAAAAAAGTCAAACGAAACTGTCTGTCAATCACCTTCCCAACTGCAAGAGTAAGCTGGCGTATGATACAGGTTAAATGAAGTAACAAAAAGAAGGAAAGTGTGAAGAAAGCAAGAGGGGAAAAAAAAAATAGACAAAAACAGCACCACAAAGCCATAGATGTTGTCCAGGATTTATAGACTACTAGAACAGAATTAACAGCATTTAGGAAACATCTCTAATAATTTCATTTTAACAATGGCAAGAGATGTACTGCACCTCCACACATCCAGTTCATGATTTTAATATGAACAAGCATCACATCCTGAGAAAGGAAGCCAAGGAGAACTATATCCTTCTATATTGCTAGAAGTCTAGGGATCTAGAATGAAATGAGATTGGTGAATGAGAGCCAAAAATTCATTCTAATTCTAAGAGGAAATCAAGGTCCAAATAGAAAATGTCCTGGACTATATGACACTCCACAACTGTACTCAAATAATGGCAACATCAAAAATCTATCATGCACAGACATAGAGAACAAACGTATGGTTACCAAAGAGGAAAGGTGTGTGGGGGGGAGGGGTAAATTAGCAATTTGGGAGTCACACACACACACTATTTTATATATAAAATAGATAAACCACAAGGATCTGCTATATATCACAGAGAATTACACTCAACATTTTGTAATTATATAGGAAAAGGGGGCTTCCCAGCTGGTGCCAGTGGTAAAGAAACCACCTGCCAATGCAGGAGACATAAGAGATGCAAGTTCGATCCCTGGGTTGGGAAGATCCCCTGGAGGAGGGCATGGCAAACAACTCCAGTACTCTTGCCTGGAGTATCCCACGGATAGAGGAGCCTGGCAGGCTACAGTCCATAGGGTTGCAAAGAGTCGGTCACAACTGAAGCAACTTAGCACGTACATGGGAAAAGAATTTGAAAATGAATATATATATATATGTATTTTATACACACACACACACACACAGACAGACCTGAAACTAAGACAACATTGTAAATCAGCCATAGTTAAATAAAAAACTAAATACCCTCCACGAAAGTAAAGTTAAAAAAAAAAAACTTTTCATGAAAGTATCAGTTAAAATGATTATCATTTATCAGGCTCTACTCTAAGCATGGTCCCATAGAGACTCAGGAATCTTCAAGGTTGGATTCTTTAAAAACAAAATTAAAACTTTTATATTATAAAGGAAGAACCTGAGACACAGAGAGAGCAACTTTTCTAAGAGCACAGAGTTTAGCACGCATCAGAAACAGAAGCTGAAGTCAGGTGTGAGGCTCTAAGACAGTACTGACTATTGAAAGGCTCATATTGGTTACATTTTCTACTCTTATAGGGTACCTATTAAGACGCTTTGAAAAAAGAAAAAAATTTTTCTTTAAGTGCCAGAGTTTCAAGATAATTTTCACATTAAAACTTTGAAGAAGAAGTTCCTAGTTGTTTCCCAGGACCCCTTCCTGGCTCAATTACCTGTATCCAGGCTTTCTCTTCTATTAGACTTAAAAGATAATGAATGCATAGCATGGTGCCAAGGAAATGAGTTCTCAGTAACTGTTGACAATCAATGAACATAACAGATGTTCAGTAAGTGCTCACTGACCTGAGTTCAGTGGAACAAAAAGGAAAGTCTGATCATTTGCATAAGAAAAGAGTAGAATAGGTCGAACAGGCAAACGAAGCACCATTCCATGTCCCGGAAGGAGAAAAAAATAGTTAAAGGTTCTGAAACAAGATACCCAGGCTCCAATATCAAGTCTACATGATTCATCACATCTTTATGCAACCCAGTCTATCCCACACTCCTCTCAATTTACCTCCACAGAAGTTCCCTCTTGCCTCATCTTAGCTACATCCTTCCTTCCCTTCCGGTAGTGGTAGGGTGGCTGTTTCAAAGGAAGGGAACCAGGTCATATGTAATTGCAGTCCTCTCCATCTGAACCCTTCTCCTGCACCTCCCCAGCTCTGGCTCAGGAAATGAAGACCCAGGCTGGAGTGGGCACCTCAAACCCTCTTCCTCTCCCTTCACTTCAGCAGTCCTCCCCAAGATGCAAACTCTCAGGAAGGCGTGAAATTAGCTCAGCTTGTCAATCAGGGAGTCCAGTTAGACTGTGGCTAAATTCTATCAAATGGAAATGAGCAAAAAACTTTTGAAAATTGAACTAAATGAGGGACTTTTTCCTCAGGGCAGGAAAGGTGCCTCTAATTGACTTCTCACTGGAGTGAAGGTTCACCCATAGCCCCAGGCCTTACTCCCCTGGAGAAGAAAATGAGAAGGCGGGCCCCAGGCCACCCAAGCTCAAAACACACTCAAGTACATGCTACAGAGTCAACTTGCCAGCAGCCTGCTAATAAGGTACATCACACACCCAACTCTCAGAGCTTTTTCATTTCCAAGAGGTATTTTAACTATCATTTACTCTGACAGTTGCCATGATGGCCTTGGGGTGGCCATGTAGCAACCTCATCCAAAAAAAAAAAGTCTGACTCTTACAGAGGAAAGAGAAGGGTGCCAAGAGGGACAAATCCCACAGATTCCAGGGCCACATGCCCTAGAGCAATACTGGTTTGGCTTCCATCCCCCATCATCTTATGCCACAGAGGAGAGACACCTGAAGTATGTCAAGGAAAAGTATGGCAAAAACATTTCATTTAGCCTCAAAATGGAGGCATTCTCCTCTCTGCATGGCATCACCAGGGAGATGTTATTAAGGTTAAACAACAACAGTACCAAAACTAGGGATGCAAATAAAAGGAGATGGAAGCCAAGAGCCTGCCAAGCGCACAACCTTAGAAATTTAGCCAGCATCCATTTCACAAGCTCTGAGGGCCACTGCCACTGCCCATAAGGGATGGGGGATACAGCCAACGGAGTTTTCATTCCCTGCTCAGTTCTCTCCTGTAGCTGGCTCTGAATAAAGTCTTAACCCCACCCCACTCCATCAACCTTTCTAAAGGTGAAATAGATCACTGAAGCATGTAATAGATTCCATGTGGTGTGTAAAAATGCCCTGTAACTCTTAAAAAACAAGCTGCTATTTAAATTCAAGGGTACAAATGAAAATGAAGTTCAGATAAAAAGGTAGAAAAAAAAAAGGGAGAAAGTTAATAATTCAGTCTGTAAGTACAATAAATAGCTAACTCAGCCAAGAAGCATATGAAAAGATGCTGAACATCACTAATCAGTAAGGAAATAACAGTGATAAAATGAATGAGATACTCCCTCATACCCATTCACATGGCCATTAGAAAAGAAAAAATAGAAAATAACAAGTGTTGGTGAGAATGTGGAGAAGTTAGAACCTTGTGCACTGCTGGTGGGAATGTAAAATGGCACAGCTGCTATGGAAAATAGTCTGGTGGTTCCTCAAAACATTAAAAATAGAATTAATATATGATCTAGAAACTCTGTTTCTGGATATATACCCAAAAGAATTGAAATCAGGGTCTCAAAGAGTTATATGTACACTCATGCTCACAGCAGTACCATTCACAACTGATGAAAGATGAAGGCAACCCAAGTGTCCCCTGAGAGATGAACGGGTAAGAATATGCAGTCTGTATACATAATGGAATATTATTCAGCCTCAAAAAGGAAGGGCATTCTGACCCCTGCTAAAACATGGATGAACCTTGAGTACACTATGCTAAGTGCAATCAGCGGATCACAAAAGACAAATACTGTATATTTCACTTACAGGAGTACTTGGAGTAATCAGAAGAAGGTGGGAGGCTGTGGAGTCACGGTTTGATAGGAACAGTTTCAGGTTGGCAAGATGAAGCATTCTGGAGATGCATGGATGGTGGCGATGGTTACAGAGCAACATGAATGTCCTTAATGCCACTGAACTGTACGCTTTATGATTAAGCTGGTAAATTTTGTTATGTGTATTTTACTACTTTTTTTTTAATTGGTAAAAAAAAAAAATTAGGGAACTCAGACTATTTTTTCCTCAAGGGAAAAAAAGACATCATGCTACTTGGGGACAGAGGAGAGCAATGAAGAAGGAAATCATAAACCGTTCATGTAAAAACAATATACATTTTTCAGCTTTCCAAATTCCAGGCTCAGCTATGGAACAGACCAACCACACACATCGACTCCACCCCTCCCAAAAGACACAAGAAGCTGCTTACCTCACTGAGGTAAATAAAAAAAGAGCAGGTGGACCCATCCACTCCGTATTCTGCGTAGCAGGGATCCGAGCGCCACATATTTTTCATCCACTGAAACAACCAGAGGAGGAAGAGCAATGATGAGCAGCCAGTCACTGTGGTGGGCACATCTGCCTAGAGGCTGTGAGATTCAGCCAGCAGTGCAGCCCAGGAGCACCAATGGGGAGGAATGTTTTCTCAAGAGCAAGTGCCTCACAGACCCTGGCATGAGCGTGCCCTCCCAGAGACCTACAGTTGCACCAGCCCCAGCACGGAGCCTGGAAAACAGCACGGGAATCAAGGCAGGAGCACCGGATGTACTTGAGTCCCATATGGAAGCCATTTAAAATGCTCTGGGGTTTGTCTCACCATCCTGAGAACAGAAACTTTTCTCTGAAAACTACTGAGCAGAGGAGTGGTCTCCCCAAGGTTTGGCCACATAAATGCGATGAAAAAACAAACAAATGTTAAGAGTGGCCAACAGCTGTCTGGGTACTCAACTGCACATGCAAATGTGACATTTAAATAACAATCTGGAGACCTCTTGGCTGAGGCCTGGGGACTTGGGAGAGGGGAGGTGGACACTAAATCAGGGAAGCCCCTTGTCTTTGGCTCTTGAAGGATCACCCACTGGAGGACGGGAAAGAGAGGGAACGCAGTTTCAAAGACACAGCAGGTGCCTGCAATGGCCCAGCTCTTTCAGTCTGACCAGTGAGTCACTGTTGACTAAGCCCATGGAGCTGGCATAAGCAGGGAACGGTTGTCATGGCCACAGCCCCAAACTGGCAGGGCTGATGCATCCCTTAAATGACTTCCTTAAAGAGGGCTCGATCCCCCATCTGCATCGCTGGGGAGGAGAAGAGGGGAGGGGAAGCCAGGGGGTGTCAGGACATCACTCTTGACTTACCTTGATTTTCCCCTCGCAGTGGGGGTAGCCATCCATAGGAGGCAATACGCATTTTTCTTGAGCTCCATTAATGATATCTGAAAAAGAGGGAAAACAACAAAAGATACCATCAAGTTTATGCCAAGTGCAGGACAGAAAGACAAACAGAAAAGAGAAGTCTATCCTGGGAGCCACACTCTGACCCCTCCAGCTGGTCTGACTGGTCTGCAGTGAGGAATTGACCCAACCACAGCCAATCTCCAGGGTGGTCAGAGGCCTGTGATGGGTGAGGACAAGTTTGAAAGGAAGAGTCAGGTCAACCATATTACTTAGAAACTTGCAACTGGGAAACTGAGAAAACAAACAAGTGGGTGGGGGTGAGGGGGGCAGGAAATGAAGCCAGGAGATTAGGAGGGTCCCTGGGTCAAGCCAGACTGGGCCATGAGGACAAACTGAGGCCACGAGCAGCTTTATGAACACGTGTGCTTGTCATTTATGAAACTGAAAACAGTGGTACAAATGAACTTATTTACAAAACAGAAATAGACTCACAGACATAGAAATCAAACTTACGGTTACTAAAGGGGAAAGTGGGGGGTGTAGTGGAGGGATAACTTGGGAGTTTGGGATTAACAGGTACATACTACTATATATAAAATAAATAAAGTTTTACTGTTACAGCACAGGGAAATATACTGAATATTTTATAATAACCTGTAAGGGGAAGGAATATGAAAAAATATATATATATAAACAGAAACCATTTTCCTGTATATCTGAAACTAACACAACACTATAAATCAACTATATTTCAATAAAACAAAACACACAAGTGCCCGAGCTGAGGCAGCCCAGGAGAGAGAGAGGCGAAGGCGTGCAGAGGAGCAGAAAGCCACCAGATGCTTGTGCAAGGTACAACTTTGTATAGACCCGGTTCTGATATTTCCACCAAGATCTCCTTATTCTTCCAATCTTTCCTCCCAATAAACTCCTTTTCTATCAGCAAGCTCAAGTGGACTCCTATTTCTTGTAACTACAGAATCAAAACTAAAAAGAATGCCCTCCAGAGGCTTATAGTTAAGTGATGAACAACAAACTGGTCAAAAACTGAACAGTTGCTTAAAAGGCTTTATATTAGGGAGGGGCCAGGGAAGGATGCCCAGACCAGTCTCTAAGCATCAGAGAAGACTTCCTGGATCCAGAGGCATCTCAGCTGAGATATGAAGGTGCAGAAGTGACCCAGCTAGAGGGAAACAGTAAAGATGGTGTTCAGTGAAACGTCCACATGTAGGACCTGATCTGATGAGAGTGAATGAGGGTGAGGCACTGAAATGCGAAGAGCTGACTCACTGGGAAAGACCCTGATGCTGGGAAAGACTGAAGGCAAAAGGAGAAGGGGACGACAGAGGATGAGATGGTTAGATAGCATCACCTACTCCATGGACATGAAATCCGAGCAACTCCAGGAGACAGTGAAGACAGGGGGGCCCTGTGTGCTGCAGTTCATGGGCTCACAGAGTTGGACACAACTTAGCAACTAAACAACAACTCAAGAGTCAGACAGGGCCCAAACCAGAAAGGCCACAAAGACTCCAGCCTCTGTGCTAAGGGCATGGCTGGTGGAGCGCTGAAAACTTTTAAGGAGAAGATAGTTATGATCAGGTTTTCGTTTAGAAATGATCATTTCAGTTGGAAACTAGGACAATCCTAAACCTACATGCTTCTCTTCTGGGACCAACTATATTTTCCAGACATGCTTGCAAAACTGTCCCCGTTTCTCACCGCTGACCGTTTTCAATACAAAGTACTAATCGGAAATTAGATCCCAAACTACAAGGTCATTTGACAGTGGTATTTAAACAATGTCGATGGCTGCTAGGGCTAAAACAGAAGTTAGCGCAAAGAGGAATTTTAGTTGTACCTGTTCCTTGAAATTCAGTTCATCTGAGAGTCTAAAACAGAAATCCCAGACCTCTGGATTGAGCCTTTTCAATGAGCATTCTACCTGCTAAGGATAACTAGAGCATAAAATCAGTACCTTCCTTATCATAGGTTGGAGGCTGTCAGTTGATAACATGAAAAACACTTAGCTTGTTGGAGTCTTTGTCTTCCCATCTGTAAAATCAGAATCACTGCAGTTCTATTTCATCCAGGTCTTATTAAATAAGTTAACATTTGTAAAAAGCCTGGCTGGCACTCCTATCGGCTGGTATCAGAGACCACAGCAGGTGCTTAAGAGTCGGCATTTGCTGTATAATTCCACACAACTTTCAATTGCTATATCCAGGAAAGCAACGTTTCAAATGCGCAGCTGCTTCTGGAAATGAATTCTCTTCATTTTTAAAATAACTGCAGGCTTGAATGGTGGATCTCCCTAAAGTTCCCCTTCTGTCTCACTCGCACGCCAACAGCCAGCTCCAGTATCCTCAGACAGATGGGCTGCCTTACCAGAGAAGAAAGATGCTTTCCAATGACTACTGCTCCAATGACTAATTCCAATTTTGCTCACACTCAACAAGCAAATAAGAGGCAGCACAGGTTCTGAGAAACTAAGCAGAGTGTAGAATTGCTGAAGTTCGGGGGTAACTGAACATTTAAAGGGCTCCTTAGGGGTCAGGAGGCTTCCCAGGTGGTGCTAGTGGTAAAGAATCCCCCTGCCAAAGACCCGGAGGAATCAGGTGGAGAGGGAGGTGGGAGGGGGGATCGGGATGGGGAATACGTGTAAATCTATGGCTGATTCATATCAATGTATGACAAAAACCACTGAAAAAATAAATAAATAAATAAAGGAAAAAAAAAAAAAAAAAGAATCCCCCTGCCAATGCACGAGACATAAGAAACCTGGCTTCAATCCCTGGGTCGGGAAGATCCCCTGGAGAAGGGCATGGCAACCCACTCCAGTATTTTTGCCTGGAGAATCCCATGGACAGAGGAGCCTGGTGGGCTGCAGTCCATAGAGTTGCAAAGAGTTGGACATGACTAGAGCGACTTATCATGCATGCAAGCATTAGGGGTCAGTACCTCTCTTTTGTTACACACAATAGGTATTATTCTAGTTCTGGATGTTTGGAGCCAGAAGTTATTGCAACTAAATGAGTTGGAGGTATGCTAGTGTGGGGCAAACAGAAACCACCAGATGATGAAATTAACCAGCAGGTCCATGAAAGGTGCAGGCAAAGCCTGGCTGCTGGCAGTGTGGGTCTACTTCATCTAAGAGTTTCAGGGAATAAAACTATGTTATGCCAACTTTTTCTGCAAAGGGCTAGACAATAAATATCTAAGGCTGCATAGGCCACATGGTTGCTGGGATGTAGCAGTCACAGCAGGGGAAATGGAATGATGTGTGTGTCTGTGTTTCAATAAAACTTTATTTACAAAAACAGGTGCAGACCCTGGTGTTTGCTATGCTAAGATAGCCCCCAAAAGAGGATCCTTGCTTCTTCAAAGACCTGCTGAACTAACGTCTTAAAGGACATCTGCAGGTACTCTCCTGCCAGACGTGCCCTTCTTCCACCCACTGAAAGCCCTTTCTCCTTTAAAATCGAGTTGGAGCATCCATCCCCGCCTGAAGAAAGCTGAGATCCTTCCTCCCTATCTCTATGTTCAATCAAGACTGAGTTAGGATTGAGTGCTGCCCCTTCAGCTCCTGGCCCTCCCATGGCAGCCAGGACAGGCGAGCAATCCTGTTCTCTTTTCTGCATCTGTCCACCCCCTTTGCTAGGACATGAGAACACTGTGGGAAGGTTATGTCTTTCTGCTCCATCACCAGGCACTCAGCGAGTGCTGCTGGACTGGATGAACACTCACGTGTTCTGCCTGACCCGCCCCCGCTCCCCACCCCTGACACTTTGGATCAAGGAGAAGGAGACTGAGCTGAGACCGCAGTGTTTTTCACTCCTCTACTAAGTGGCAGTATGTCAGCTAATCCAACAGGGCTCCTCTGCATTTCCATGATCTTAGGAGGGCTTTTGTCGCTATTTGTTACACAGCGATGGGTCTGAATAGATGGCAGCTTCCAAAAGTGCAGTTCAGTGGCTGAAGGCTCTGAGGTAGGCGGGATCTGTGAAAGGGACACACAGGAAGTGCCAGCCTTTCTTCTGAGCATGGGGTTGACATGCTCCCAGAATCTGACCACCCGTAAGTAACCTGAACAGGACCCTCGACTACCCCCCAGGCCCTGAGGAGTCTCAGTACACCTCACAGGGCAGCTCCCCATCTTGCTTCCATCACGAGGACAAAATCCCAACGAATCATGTTTCTAGATTTTTCTAATAGAAACAGAAGACTTTTCTACCTCTGGAAGAGCCTCCAATCTCAGTTCAGTTCAGTCACTCAGTCGTGTTTGACTCTTTGCGACCCCATGGACTGCAGCACACCAGGCTTCCATGTCCATCAACAACTCCCAGAGCTTGCTCAAATTCATGTCCATCGAGTCGGTGATGCCATCCAACCATCTCATCCTCTGTCACCCCCTTCTCTTCCTGCCTTCAATCTTTCCCAGCATCAGGGTATTTTCAAATGAGTCAGCTCTTCGCATCAGGTGGCCAAAGTATTGGAGTTTCAGCTTCAGCATCAGTCCTTCCAATGAATATTCAGGACTGATTTCCTTTAGGATGGACTGGTTGGATCTCCTTGCAGCCCAAGGGACTCCAAGAGTCTTCTCCAACACCACAGTTCAAAAGCATCAATTCTTCGGTGCTCAGCTTTCTTTATGGTGCAACTCTTAAATCAAATCCATACATGACTACTAGAAAAACCATAGCTTTGGCTAGATGGACATTTGCTGGCAAAGTAATGTCTCTGCTTTTTAACATGACTACTTTTCAGGGGGCACTTAGCTTACTGCTCATGAGGCCCCTCCAAAAAAGGAGACAGGATTCTGCCAAGATATGTTACTAGAAGGTTCTTCCTGCTGTTTTCCCCACCCTCCCCCACATGTCAAATTATTTTTTTTAATAGTGAAAGTGCAAGGTGCGAATATAAGATAAAATGCAAATGTAAAATAAGACGCTAATGCAAGCAAAGAAACTCAGCTTCTACTATTGTTCAGGATTCAGTTTCATTTCTCACCCTAATACCAGCCCAAGTAGGGCCCCGCACTGGAAACATCACCTCTGAACTGATTCTATGGTGCTGTCAACCCAGTATTAGAAAAAGGGAAGGACATCTAGGTGTAAAAACTGTTTTTTTATCAGTGTGGTAAGAAGTCAAATATTAGGTTGAATCTAAGAGAACAGTTTTCTTATTATCAAAAATGCTTACAACTCAGGAAGAGCACGTGTACTGCAGAAGTGACAGAAGCTGCCATAAACACATCCAGAGCAAGGTGTTCCTGCCAAGCGTGGAGCCGGATTCTCCCCGACAGCCCTAACAGGTGTATACAGATTGACAGAGACACAACAGGATTTCAACTATACATTTGGAAGTGACAGAGACCAAGAGATATGGAACCAGGCAGAGAGATGTTTTTAACTCATGCTTTCCTCTGCCCAAGGAAGGAAGGAAAGTGGGAGAGAACGGGGTGGAAGTAAATGGTGAAGACGATCTCAGAGGGTTGGTGACAACAGCAAAAGGGTGATTCAGGAAATGAAGGTGGATGATTGTGAGCTCTCAAGATATAGGACCAGCCTTCGGAAAGTGCTGGCACACACATTATCACACTTTACATTCACCACATCCTCCTGAACAAGGAAGACAATGACCTCATCTCATGGTTTGGAAAGAAGCTTCAAAATCCTCAGCATCTATCTCCAAACTCAGCCCACAGTTGCCTGGAATTTCTCCCCAAAGCCTGTGGCTTGCCACGTGCTGAGATATCAAAGCCACATCCTTGAAAGATATGGTCTGTATCCTCGAGGAGCTCCCCAGGGCTTGGGGAGGGACCACATACAGCAGAGAGAGGCACACATCAGCGGAACTCCATCCCTAGAAAAACCTCCTGAAAGGCTGGACAGCCACCCTTTGGCTAGCCCCCACCTACTGCCTGGCACCCTGGCAGCTCCGCAGAGTTTTTTTTAAACAAATGAATGAACTACCGTCACAAAGGGATGAAGAGCCTCGGGTTCCAGAGAAGTGCAGGGAGGAGGAGAATAAGCCGCAGAAGAAAGGGGGTGAGCGGTCCTCACTGGGAATCCTTAAACCAGAAACTCTTGAGTTCCGGACCACACACTAAACAAGCCAGAGGAATCTGGGTTCCACACGAGGAAAAACGACAGAAGCAGCAGCAGTGAAAAAAAAGACTCGTTCCCCATGCAGAGAGGGAGGAAGTGGACCCATTCCCCACGTGAATTACTGATATTCATACCTTATCAGCATTTAAAAAGAGAGGCTTCTGGTTCTGTGAGATATGATCTTCATGAGTTCTATGTTAACTGTTCTGATACATTTACAAACGAAGCGCAAACACTGGGCAGCACACAAGCAAACCTTTATCTTTTAACTGCCCAGCTCAATGCACATACATGGAGATGCTGTTGTGTTTTTAAAGTAAACGATCAACCATGCAGCATCATAAAACACTCACCTACTACAAACTCACATTAAGTTAATGATAACCATTGCTCATTTTGAAGGACAAAAGTGATCCAGAAAAGAAAGAAGCTCAAAACGAGAGGCTGGCAGCCAGGTGTCACTCTTAATCTGATTCTATCAATGCTTGTGGGTGGCACCACCTGTAAGAAAGTCAGCTACATGCTTCTGGTTGATGATGATACAGTGAGGACACGGAGGGGAAGGGAGTGCATGTGTGTGTCGGGGGTGGGGGCGGGTGCGGGCTGAGGAGGAGGTGGGAGAAAGAAAGAGAGGTGTGGTTGTAAGTGAGCCCCACACAGAAGATACTCACTTCAGAATGAAAGCTGACCCTCCCAAGAGAGCCTCCTTTGTGAAGGCTCACTTTTCTGAATATTAATTATAGCAAAGACAACATGTGTTTTGAAGTGGCATTTCTTTTTAAGAACTTGTAAAACACGGTGCCATTAATTTTTTAATCTAGAACTCAACAGGCATCAATAGGTTAAGGGTTTCTGATTTCCTCACCATCACTATTTTAACAGAAAATGGGGAGAAAGAAAGAAAAAGTGTTTTAAAAGCCTCTCAGAAACCTCAAAAAACACAACCATCTGCCCACCCCCGGAAGTTTTGGAAACCTAGTTCAACCTCCTCATCCAGTTCTGCTGCCAACAGCTCAGATAACCATCTTCTTGAGTGAGGGCTCAATCCGCCCAAAGGTACCCCACGCATATCTCCTCTTAAAAGATAAAGGGTCTCCAGTGATCTGCTTTGTGTGTAAGACAAGGAAGTGCTTCTCTGGGAACACCTGATAGGAACACACGGCCCCAGTTATCAGATGGCCCCTGCAGGGCGCCCACGTGAGGTCTGCGCCCGCTGGGAGCCGACTCCAGCTCTGCGCTCAGCCTGGAGACCAGGCTCTTGCCAGCACCTCTATCAGCTGGCCTTGTGTCAGGAGTTAATAGCAATAAATCGGACAGAAATCAGCCATGGTGAAATGTAATCTCCCATTAAAGGTGACCTCACCAGTCATTCTCAGCTTGGCAAATATTCATTCAGGGCCACTTTATATCTGCATTATGAAAAAGTGATTTAATTTCTATAACTGAATCATGTACACATATTCCAGACCCAGGGCCCACAGGAACAGGAAACTCTCTGCCCCCTGAAGGAGCTGGGGCAGTCCTGATGGGTAATGGGGCATGACACACTCAGACTCCCAGGGATGGACAATGAGCATCTTGAGAAGGGTTGTCTGCATTTTTTTGGTTTTGTTTGGCTTTTCAGCCTAAGAAGCTAGAAATGTAATCACTGTACCAAAGAATTTCAGAGTTGCAAAGGACTTTCTGAAGCCATATTAGTAAGCTGTTAACTTTTTCTGATTCATAAGAATGTATTGAGTGATGAAGTGCCATCCTTATTCAGTGATTTAACAAAATTCACTAATTACCTCCCACGCATAATGCATTCTGCAACCCTGGCCTCTGTCTTCTAAGTCAAGATTGTTTCCACTTCTGGCTCTTGGTATTAAAAGGCACACCACCACCACTATATTCATGTTCTACTCTAGAAATCTGAAGAGTCAACACTGAAGAATAAAATGACCAATTTTCACTTGTCTCTGAATAAGTACTCCAAGGGCCTCATGGACTTGATAAAAACCTGGAGCTACAGTATTGCACATGAAGAAATGCTATAGGCATAATGGAAGTCAATAGGAAAATCACATTTGATGAAGTTTTCCAATTATGCACAGCTTTTCAAGGATGGTATTAATGTGTGAAAAGAAAGAAATTGTGAGGACTATGAAAATACATTGCCAAGTATAATCAATGTCAAAATTTCAAATCACAGTAATAGCTAAATAAACCTATATTATTTATGTTTTCTTCTGTTACACCCTGTATCATTTGTTTATTAATATTTATTTTTGCAGGATTTCTACCTAAGTTTTTAAGCTAACATTAATAAGGTTTCATCTTTTGTTGACAAACAGAATTAAAAAGAAGGTCTAGGATTAGCATCTAGGATTAAGATTCTCAGTACAATGAGGTATCACCTCACACCAGTCACTGGCCATCATTAAAATAATAAATGCTACAAATAATAAATGCTGGAGAGGGTGTGGAGAAAAGGGAACCCTCCTACACTGTTGATGGGAATGTAAATTGGTGCAACCACTATCAAGAACGGTATGGAGGTTCCTTAAAAAACTAAAAATAGAGCTACCATATGATTTTGCAATCCCACTCCTGGGCATATATCTGGACAAAACCATAATTTAAAAAGATAACATGCATTCCAATGTTCATAGCAGTACTGTTTACAATAACCAAGACATGGAAGGAACTTCAATGTTCACTGACAGATGAAGGGATAAAGATACGGTGCGTGTGTACACACCATTAAAAAGAATGAAATAATGTCATTTGCAGCAACAGGGATGGACCCAGAAATTCTCCTAACAAGTGAAGTAGGCCAGACAAAGCAAGTCCAGTATCATATGATATCGCTTATATGTGGAATCTAAAAAAAAAAAGAATTTACTTACAAAACAGAAACAGACCCAAAAAACATAGAAAACAAACCTATGGCTACCAAAGTGAAAGGTAGGGGAGATAAATTAGGAGACTTGGATTGGCATGTGCATACTACCGTATATAAAATAAATAACCAACAGGGACCTGCTGAATGGCACAAAGGACTCTACTGAATATTTTTTAATAACCTATAAGGGAAAAGAATCTGATATGTATAGAATCTGATATGGTGTGTGTGTGTACACACACACACACACACATGTATGTCATACATACACATGTCAGTCACACATAGGACATATGACATATACATGTCAGTCATACATATGACACATGACATACATATGTCAGTCATACATATATGACTGAATCCTGATCACTCTTCTGTGTATCTAAAAGTAACACAACATTGTAAATCAACTACACTTCAATGAAATAAATTTTTTAAAAAACTAATTAAAAGATTCTAGGAGGGGCAGGGTCCATAAGAATGTTGCATGTGTGCATGCATGCACACACACACACACCCCCTCTATTCTGATATGCCTCCCGGCACTGCTTCTGATAAAACATGTCAGACTCCTCGGAATTCACACCAGGACCGCATACGCACAGCGGACAGAAATCAGCCAGGGTCAAACGCTTGCCAGTGACTTAACGACAACAACAGCAGCTCGTCGCTGTTCGTCATCAGGGAAACGCAATCAAAACCACAATGAGACACCACTATACTCGCTGAAATGGCTAGAATCAAACATTCAGGTCATAACAAGTGTTGGCAAGGAGAAATCAGACCCCTTAAGCACTTTTGATAGGAATCTCAGATGGTGTGGCTATCTTGGAGAACAGTCTAGCAGTTCCTTAACAAGTTAAACATGGAGTTACCATCTGACCCAGCAATTCCACTCCCAGGTAGACACCCAAAACAAATGAAGACCTTAGACCCATACAGAAGTTCACAGCAGAATTAATCATAAGAGCCACAAGTTAAACACGGAAACAAACCAAATGTTCACCAATGGACCAATGGTAGACAAGACACAGTACATCCATGCAACGGGGTATCATTCAGCCATAAACGGAATGAAATACACATTCATCCCACAACATGGATGAACCTTGAAAAAGTAAGCTAAGTGAAAGAAGGCAGTCACAAACGACCACACATTACATGAAAGGTCCAGAATACACAAATCAACGATACAGAAAGTAGCTTACTGGCTGCTTAAGACTGGGGGAGAGGGAGGTTGGGGGTGTGGGGGCAGGTTGCAGGTCATGATAACTAACTGGTACAGAATCTTTTTTGAGGTGATAAAAATATTCTATATTTGATTGTGGCAATGGTTGCACAACTCTGTGAATACACGTAAGACCTTTAAATTATACTCTTAAAAAAGGCAATCGGTAGGGTATGCAAATTATATATCAATAAAGCTGCTACGAAAACCCCCAATCCCTGCCACTGACTCATTCAACAATCACTGCACCTAAATGAGTACCTGTGATGCTTTTAGTCCCATCCTAAGATGTATACCGGGGCTTCCCTGGTAGGTCAGCTGTTAAAGAATCCGCCTGCAATGCAGGAGGACCCCGGTTGGATTCCTGGGTCAGGAAGATCTACTGGAGAAGGGAAAGGCTACCCACTCCAGTAATCTGGCCTGGAGAATTCCATGGACTGTCCATGGGGTTGCAAAGATTTAGACATGTGACTTTCACTTTCACTTTAAGATGTATACAGAGGAATACAAAGTAATCTTTACCTTGAGGGAGCCTAGAATACATCTAAAACTTGCCCATGAGAAAAGGCAGATGACAGCCCGGTGCACTAGAGAATGAAGGACCGCAGATGAGCAGCAGGCGACAGTGGCCTGGACTTGGCAGCCAACCACCATTCCTCCAGTCTCATCTCCCTCTATGTTGCAGTAACAGAGTTTTAAGCTGAACCCCTGGCCGGCCAGGTAGGGACTCTGTTGCATCTAGATGTGACCATGAGACTATGCTCTGGCCAAGGAGACATGAGAGGAAGTTACAGACAGTCCTCAACCTCAGGACTCTCTGCCTGGCCAAGTTTGCAGTTCTGATCCCCTCCCTGTGGGCTGGAAGACAGATCTGTGATGACTCAGCAACATGGGACGGATGGGGAATCTCGAAAGGCAGTGTGTGGACATGAACCACCTGGAAGTCCTGACCGGTGGCTGCTGGATCATCATGTCAGAGAGAAGACACTCGGTCTCACCGAAGCACCACCGTATTTGGGTCTTCTCGTTTGTTCCTTAAATAATCCCCAGGCAAGTGGGATTTCAGTTGAGCTTCAAAGCAGAAGTAGGAGTAGACAGGAGGGGAAAAGGAAGATGAACACTGGGTAAAACAGTGATGAGGACAATCAACACAGACTGAGCACCGACCAACATCCATGCATGTGAACATCCCACTTCATCCTCATGGTAACTTGAGAGCTGTGAATACATATACTATCCCCATTCTACAGCAAAGGACACTGATGCCCAGAAAGACTGAGTAACTTGGCCAAGGTCATAGAATAAGTCTGCCTTTCCACATATTAAAATCATTTCAGGGGCTTTGAAAAATGGACTGTACCCTCCAGAGATTCTGATGGAATAGTTTGGTCACTGCGCTTTTTTATGCTCCACTCGCCGAAGGTGATTTTGATGGGCAGTTACTGTTGAGAAACAATAGAATAAATAGGGAAGTAAGATGGGTACCCAGAAAGAGAGGGAAGGCCGGAAATGGAAAACAGATTTTTATGTCTTGTTTTAACCCCGAGTGTCCTACTGAGACAGCAAATCCACCCCTCAGTGGGTGAGAGCAACCCATCCACCATCAATGTCTGAGAGGGTGTGGGAGAGGGGAAGGGGGTCAGTCTGGCTGAAGCAGCGGCCTCAGAGCAGGAAGAGACAGGCTGGAAAGACAAGCCGGCATTACACCTCCCAGAATCACAAATCTCCCACTGCGGGAACACAATGCATACTCTTGGGGCGTGGGTGCAGTGGCTCTGGGGAAGAAAGGCAGTCTTTGAGGAGCAAAGCAACACCCTGAAAAATGTGAAATCCAGGGAAATCGCAGAGCAACAGCCATGTGCAGGATGAAAATCTGATCCTATGGACTGCATCAGCATCAAGTCTTTATAGTTGAGTAGAATTTATCTTGAAAGTTATAAACTGTCTAGGAGCAGAAAGCTGTCTTTTGCTGGTAAGGAAGCTCACGCTATTTTTCCAACACGGGGGTCTTGAAAGATAATTATGAATGTTTAAACCCTTCTTTGATTTATAGCTGTTTCGAATGCCATTCTTGCTCTATTTACATTTAATGAAATTCTCACTGATGCCTTCTTGGCAGGTAGGGGTAAATTCTTTTCAAATTTTCAAAGGTTTTCCAAAATGATGTGGCATAAGCCTCTGAAGTTGTAAAATGATAAATATCTGTCTTCTGACTATAGTTAATGCTGCTGTATGGTTTATCTCAAAGTTGCTAAGGGAGGAGATCCTAAAAGTGCTCATGACAAGGGGAAACAAAAAGGCACCTTTTTTTTTTCCTCTCCACCCTCTTTTTCTCATATCTATTGGAGAGGATGGATGGATGCTAACTACATTTACTGTGGCAATCATTTCACAGTATTACGTGAGTCAGGCCTCCATTCTGTACACCTTAAACTGACAGTGCTGTATGCCAGTTGTATCTCAATAAAACAAAGGAAAAACATCTGTCTTGTCCACGCTTCAACTAGTAGATCAGTCCTCTCACGAAATGCTAGCTTCCCACCCCAGCCACCATGCTACACGCCTCCTCATTATGAGGCAACCCGCTTCTGGAATTGACACAGTAAAACGTGCGAAGAGAACGCAGCCCTCCATGTCCTGGTGTCTGAGTTCGTGACCACATCCCACCCCAGCAGTGGAAATGGTAGAAAAGGTGAGTAGAGAGACTGTGCTGGAGAAGACTGAGGTAGCTAAGAGATTGCTGCTAGGATTATTGCTCAGTTTCTTACAATCTAGGCAGGTTACTGGACCTTCCTGAGCCTGCTTCTTCATGCAACAGATGGAGTCAGTAAAACTTTCTAACACCTGAGTTATCACCTTCACTGTGTCAGTACCGCCCCTGGCACTCATTTACTGTCTCACATCATCCTGAGCCTTCAAAGTCAAATAAGAACTGCTGGGGGAGATAGAGCTGTAAGAAAGAGAGCTATATGTGTTACACTGAAATATCACACGCTAACTCTCATTCACTCAATTCGCCTATTTGTAAAATATACTTGTTCTACTGTCCCTGTATCTCTGTGTCGTTACCCATCTCTGACTCATTTTAATGTCACAATGCTTGGTGGGGTGTGACATACAGCCAGTGACTAAAATGCTTTGCATTTATGGAAGGAAAAAAGTTCAAAGTCTTTTTAAATGAACGTCACAAAGGCATACACTGTATATTCTAAGAGCTCCGTGACTGGAAGATAGAACCGAGTGTGCAACATGATTTAGGCAATCAGCATTCTTTTCATGCATAAATCTACCTATATTTATCTCCAAGCAAGTATCATATTCTATAAATTTCTACTTCATTTCCACTATCATTTCTTCTGCAACAAAATGTTCTTTGGCATTTTAAGTAACAATGTAATGGACATAAAATATTCCATGTGGCTATTATGTATCCAGTTATAATAAATTGACATAACAGTCACTAAATTGGGGGAATGTCACTTTTATGCATCAAAAACAAAATATAAAGTTATAATGGTGTTGTACTTCAAGAAAAAATAGTTTCCATATATAATATTTTTAAAAATAAGATAAATGTGGTTTGCAGCAACATAGATGGACCTACGAAAAAGCCAGATGGAGAAAAAAAATATCACATGATATAACTTATATGTGGAATCTTAAAAAAAAAAAAAAAAAAAGATTCAAAAGAACTTATTTTCAAAACAGAAAGAGACTCACAGACATAGAAAATCCATTTGTGGCTACCAAAGAGGAATGGGGGGTGGGTGGGTGGAGGTGGGAGACAGAGATAAATTAGGAGTTTGGGATTAATATACATACACTACTATATAAAAAATAGATAAACAATAAGGACCCATTGCAGAGCACTGGGAACTCTACTCAATATTTTTTAATAACCTATAAGGGAAGAGAATCTGAAAAAGAACATACATAGTTGTAAATCAACTATACCTCAATAAAAAATCACTAAATAAAAAAATAATTCAGACATTCAAATAAAAAATAAGATATACTACTGACAGATTTTAATGCTTTCTCAGCTGTCAACTTAGATTCAAGAAAGATTAAATGGGAGGTAGATGGCAGACATTAGAAATTCCAGGTTATACTTGCAAAATTCTCAAGTTGGGAGCTTTAAGGCAAGTTTCACACCTGTTCTCCTTTTTCAATAAACAACAGGGGGCTTTTCATAATGTCCCTCTTTTCACATGCAGTTTACTGTAACAGCCACATGTCCCTGACACTTAAAGAATATACACATCTTCCCTCTCCCTTCCAACAACAAATACTTCCATTTTTCTTCTAAAACACAGTTAAGCACAGCTCACACATTTCTAACTATTCGTATCAAACTGTCAAAGTGTTTGGAGTTTGGCTTTTGTTAAGGAAAAGAAATGTACACACAGTGTATGAATGTGTGTATTCTTTGTTGAAACTAAAGAAGAAAAGCAAGCAATACGGAATGAATAAATGGAGAAGATCGGCTCTGTGTTAAGTCGCTTCAATCACGTCTGACTCTGTGCGACTCTACGGACTGCAGCCTGTCAGTCTCCTCTGTCCATGGCCTTCTCCAGGCAAGAATACTGGAGTGGGTTGCCGTGCCCTCCTCCAGGGGATCCTCTGGACCCAGGGACCAAACTCACGTCTCTTAAGTCTACCTGCATTGGCAGACTGGTTCTTTATCACTAGTGCCACTTGGGAAGCCCATCCCTAGGCTATTTTGATTGAACAAACTACTAGAAACTATTGTTCTCCCCCTTCATACAAGGCCCCTTTTGAAGCACCTGTCATAAGCCTTTTTGTATCTGTTGGTAAAGACAGGAATTATGATTGGACATCAGACATCTACAGGCAATGAGGAAGCGCTTTGATTATCCTTTTGATGGGAGATCAAGATCATTCACTCATATGAATGGAGTTTTTCATTTTGTTTTGGTTGCTTGGTTATATCCTCTCTCCTCTCTTTTTAGCATGGAAAAATAAATTGTAAGTTAATTTAGAATTAAGATGACACCCTGATAATAAGTTTTAGGTACTACAAAAAGAAGCATGAGAACAAAACACAACAAAAAAAGAAGATTAAGGTCTACAATATTGATAACACCCTCCAGTGCATCCAACCTTTGAGTACACGTTAGAAGAAAGGCTGAGAGCTACTTAATTTCTAGGTCCATTTGACTTATCCAGAGTTGCATGAAATCTGCAAGCCCCCTGGCACACCACATACATGCTATGCCTGCTAGATATGTCCTTGGCTAGGGGGTTGTCTCTCAAAACCCAGGTTGTCTTATAACCTAATTCCTATCTCTCCTAGCCTTTAGTAGGTTTCTCTTCTTGTGGAAAGGAAACATGTCTGCCTGAGACCATATAAATTTCGACAATGGTACTCAGCTTGAGAAATTGAGAGGGTAATGTGCGTATACTTAAACATTATGTCCTACCCTGGAATGCTAGTCATCTACTCAACAGAAAATGTTAGTAAATACGTGAACACAAGTTCTTTCCAGTATGAAAAACAATGGTTTTCAATGGCCTAAGAATCTGTTTCAGGAAGTAGGAAAGTTGGTTTTTGAGTCAGTTCTTTGACAGTGCTGACCCTCTGGCAGTGGGATTACCTGAAGGTCTTCACCTAAAGACCCATGCCACCATGTCAGTATCCAGAGCAAACTGCACTCACCCACTTGCTCTCCAGCCATGGCGTCTAGGAGAGGGAGAACCCTCATTAAAAAACACATTCTCCTTCTCAACATAGAAATGGAGGTTATTGCATCAGAAGATAGAAAGCTGGCGGCATACATACCAAAAGGCAGGAGAAAGTCAGAGCAGGGATAAGAAATACCTCAGATGATTTGCTGGCCAGGCACACTCCTGAACCACACTACTTGTGCAAGAGCTGTGCGATCAACTTAACTTGGGACTCTTTATAAAGCAAGGCTGAGAAATCATACATTGGCAATGATAGAGACGCTTCTATAGGAATAATCTTCCCACAGATAATATTTATAAAACAACAAAGAGTAAGGGAAAAGGACAAAACCAGAAGGAGTTTGAGCCTTAAAAGGAAGGGACTACACTGGATAAAGGGATTCCCAGCTGGCACTAATGGTAAAGAATCTGCCTGCCAATGAAGGAGAGGCAGTAGATGGGGGTTGGGTCCCTGGGTTGGGAAGACACCCTGGAGTAGAAAATAGCAACACATTCCAGTATTCTTGCTTGGAGAATTCCACAGACAGAGGAGCCTGGAAGGCTACAGTTCATGGGGTTGCAAAGAGTTGGACTGACTGAGCAACTGAACACACTGGATAAAACCCACAGTAAACAGCTTTGCCTTGAGGGGACTCTGGGTGATGGTGGGACCACTAGAAGGTTAAGCAAAAGGTTACAGTCTTAGGATTAAGTTTGGGTAATCAGGACAGCAAAGAAACTGAGGTAGGATGTTTCCATAAAGAAGGAACCAAAGAAGGGGAGCCCCCAAATCTGCATATAAACGACCTTAAAATCCTTGAATGACCCTATCACTGAGCATTTTTCTGGGAGATTCCAAGGAAAGCTCTAAAGGCAGTCAGAGATTCAGCTGCTGCTTGCTGCTGGGGAATCAGAGTCTGAAACTGAACAAGTCAGAGGGGTTTGGCCGACATTTCAAGGTTTCCACTGAAATCACAGAAAGCCTTGCATCAGGTCCAGGACTTAAGACTTCCTAAGACTAGGATAAAAACTGAAACAGACATGCCCAACAAAGCATAAAATCAAGACCTCTTAGGCTCAAAGTGGTCAGTAATTTAACTGCCTGCTAGAATGAAAAAAATCAACTCTTCAGAGGATGATAACAGAATTCACACACTCAACAACATATTGTAATGCCAAATATATAACAATTATTAAATTTGTGGAAAAACAGAAAATGTGAATCAGGGTCAAGAAAAGAAGTCAACAAAAACATATCCCAAGATGATGTACTGCTGGAATTGACAAATAATTTAAAGCAATTATCATAAATATGCCTAGAGATAAAGAAATGGACAGTTTTTAAAAACAGAAATTCTGGGACAAAAATGAAAAGTTGACAAATGAAATTAACAACAGTTTGAAGATGGCAAAAGAAAGGATCAATGAACTCGAAGTGAAAGTCGCTCAGCTGTGTCCGACTCTTTTCGACTCCATGGACTATACAATCCATGGAATTCTCCAGGCCAGAATACTGGAGTGGGTAGCCTGTCCCTTCTCCAGGGGATCTTCCTAACCCAGGGATCGAACCGAGGTCTCCCACATTGCAGGCAGATTCTTTACCATCTGAGTTATCAGGGAAACTAACAATTCTTCAGTCTGAAAAAGAGTGACAATGAAGACTGGAGGAAAAACCTGAGAAGAGCCTTACAGTGACCTGTGGGCATCATATAAGCTAAACTCTGTACAAATGGATACCAAAAGGTAGAAAAGAGGAAAAAAAAATGGGGAAAAAATAACTTGAAGAAATAATGGCCAAACACTTTCCAAACTCAGATTCAATATCTCAATGAATCGCAAGTAAGAAAAATACAAAGACAATTACATTTACCACCATCAAAATGCCAAAAGCCAAAGATGAAGAGAAGATGTTGAAAGTAGCCAGAGAAAAATGAGACACATTATATTACAAAGTGCAAAGGCAGAAATGCTGCCTAACTTCTCATCCACAAAGGATGGAGGTTTAAGAAACAAAGAAACAGCATTTTTAAAGTCCTGAAAGAAAACTACTATCAATCTAGAATTCTCTACAAGAAATCCTGAAAAATCCTGGGTGCCAAAAAGCCATTTTCAGATAAATGAATAATGAGAAATGCTACCACCTGCAGACCTTTGTGGCAAGAAGTAAATAAAAGTGGTTATTTGCATTGAAAGGGAAATACCTTAAGATGGAAACTTGGAACTATGGAGAGGAATAAGTCATTAGAAATGTTAATATGTAGGTAAATATTAAAGACTATCATTTTTCCTTCCCTTAATTTCTTCATTAATTGACTTTCTAATACAATAATCAAACAGGGTACAGTGAGGTTTAAAATATATGTAGATGTAAGATATTTAACAACAGTGCAAAGGATAAGCAAGCAGGATTAACAGAATTAAACATGATGTTTGCAATATTAACCCCCAAGTAGACTGTGTAAGTTAAGAAGGTCTATTGAAGTTTTTAGAAGAGGGAACAGCAAACTACAACTTAGAGGTCAAATCTGGTCTACTGCTTATTTTTCTAAATAAACTTTACTGGAATACAGCCATGCCATTCATTTATGCATTGGCTATGGCTACTTATGCACTATGTTAAACAGCTGAACCAGAGATCATATGTCCACAAAGCTAAAATATTTACTATCTAGTGCTTTACAAAACTAGTTCAGTAATCCCTTTGCTTTAGCATCCTTTGGTCAGTCTTAGTGCTGAGAGAATTTTGAGGGGCTCTAGGAGGCAGGACGGAGAAGGCAATGGCACCCCACTCTAGTTCTCTTGCCTGGAAAATCTCATGGACGGAGGAGCCTGGTAGGCTGCAGTCCATGGGGTCGCTGGAGTTGGACATGACTGAGCAACTTCACTTTCACTTTTCACTTTCATGCATTGGAAAAGGAAATGGCAACCCACTCCAGTGTTCTTGCCTGGAGAATCCCAGGGACGGGGGAGCCTGGTGGGCTGCTGTCTATGGGGTCGCACAGAGTCGAACACTACTGAAGCGACTTAGCAGCAGCAGGAGGTAGGATGTAATGATTTGCTTCCACCAAGTTTCTTTTTCAAGATAAAGAGCCCCAGCTTCTATAGAACATTCATATCCCAAGGGCAGAGGCAGGACAAAAATAAGACAAGGGTGTCACTCTGTCATCATTCGCTCCAGCTCATACTTGTGGATTCCAGCATGCTATTATTTTCCTCTACTTAACATTCATCTTCCCTTGCTGGTTGTCTGACTTATGTATTTCAAGTTCCAGCATCAGACACAAAAGCGATACCTTACAGAAACTGTTAAACCAACTCCCCCAACTGTGTATGGTCAAAACAAATTCCTTAATAAACATGTGCTCACACACACGTACACACAAAACTAGTGGTCTGCTTCTGATTTAATCCTGCCTGAGAGACAAATAAACAAAGCTGAAGTTGACTCTTTGAAAAGATGAATAGAATTTAAAATTCCTAGCAAAAGTGATCAAGAAAAAAAGAAAATTTAAATGAGCAATATTAGGAATTAAGAGAGGAATGTTGCCACAAATCCTACAGATATTCAAAGTGTAAGAAAAGGAACAACTTACAACAATATAGTCTAGAATTTAGAAAAATATGATGGGCTCATGTATTTTTGGCAGTATTCATAACAGTCCCAAACTGGAAATTATTCACATGTCCATTATCAGGAAAACAGATATCATCAACTATGTTTATACTCATAAAGCAGAATACTATTTGGTGATTAAAGAAAAGAACAAACTGATAAATGCAATACCACGGATGAATCCAAAAATATCATCCTGAGAGAAAGAAACCAGGCACATACTGTATGATTCCATTTTTATGATGCTCAAGAACAGGCCAAATTAATCTATGATGATAAAAATCAGGACAATGGTTTCCTACAGGGGAGGGAGAATAAATGGAAGGAGACTTGAGGGAACATTCTGGGGTGAGGAATAGGTTCGGTACCTCGCC
Organism: Cervus elaphus; assembly: GCF_910594005.1. Classification (NCBI taxonomy): domain Eukaryota; kingdom Metazoa; phylum Chordata; class Mammalia; order Artiodactyla; family Cervidae; genus Cervus; species Cervus elaphus. The sequence goes on from NC_057847.1 coordinate 64,142,587, forward strand.
TGCAGTATTGCTTTTATGGATGTACACATCTATCAAACCCATCAAATGGTACACTTAAGATCTGTGTCTTGCATTATATGTAATTTGGCTCTCACATAAGCCAAGTTGCTTTAAAAAATGTATGCTTTCTCTATGCTTAGGAATATAGATGAAGGAATACTATGTTCCTTTGCCAATTTCCATTTATTAATTCCTCGCCAAACATCTTCAGAAGAAAAGATACATTCTCCAATGACGTCACACACATCTTAAAGCATCTCACAATACCAGTGCCTTCAATGGCCTCTAATACACGTTTCACCACGGGCTGGCAGTGCTAGGGGATCCCTCATTTAGGTTGGTTACACAAGCACAGAGGGAACTGATGTTTAATTTTTCTTCTAGAAATTACAATCTCGGAATTAAGCACAATGTTGGGAAAGTGCTTTCCCCCGCCCCTGTGCCTGCCCCCCCCGCCCCCCACCCCCACTACATCAAGGTGTCCCTTATTTAGAGTAGACCAGTTAATTGTGCATTTATAGTGCTCAGCATGAAGCTGAAAGAGGTGTTTAAATAATATCCTTCACTTTAAAATGTAACTGCACATATGAAGAGTGAAGAGTCAGCAGTCCTAGGAAATAATCACCCAAAAGACACTCAACAGAAGAAAGGCTGTGATTTCACTCCTCCCGTCTGCAGCCTGCGACAGAAATCACTTGAATTCAATTTGCAATATGCAACTCTGATTGCTCAGTCTATCTGTAATATGTGGCATTCTGCCTTTCAAGCTAAGCTCCTAAACAAGTACTGAGAGGAGAGGATGGTCTAAGTCAGGGGTCCCCAACCTCTGGGATCTAATGCTTGATGATCTGAGGTGGAGCTGATGGAATAATAATAGAAATGAAGTGCACAATAAATGTAACATGCTTGAATCATCCCAAAACCACCTCTTCCCCGGTCTGCAGAAAAATTTACTTGCATCAAACAGGTCCCAGGTGCCAAAAAGGTTGGGGACCACTGATCTAAGTGAGGCAAACAGGAAAATTGGGAATTTTTCATTTTTCAGCATTGTACAGAGATAATAAACCAAAGGGTCGGGGAACAGTGGCTTCTTGCAAAAGTTAAAGTGAACAGCAGGACTGTCAGGACTAAATCTCACTTGACTTCCATTCTGTTCACTAGAACACAGAAATGAACTTAATAGTAACAAGTGCCACAGACGACTTCCCTGGTGGCTCAGATGGTAAAGAATCCACCTGCAATGCAGGACACCTGGGTTCGATCCCTGGTTTAGGAAGATCCCCTGGAGAAGGGCATGGCCATCCACTGCAGTAGTCTTGCCTGGAGAGTCCCATGGACCGAGGAGCCTGGCAGGTTACAGTCCGTGGGGTCGCAAAGAATCAGACACAACTGAGAGACTATGCACAGTACCCAGTGCTTCAGAACTACAGACTGACGAGTAATCATTAATGACTTCTGTATCTGTGTGACAAAACTGCAGGAGATGAGCTTGGAGATATTCAAAGAGTTCCAAGGAAGTTTAGGGCAAGGCAAGGAGAAAGCCAGGGAGAAGTTCATTGGGAAGAAGCAAAGTTTATGTGTTCCAGGGGTGAGCGTTTGCTACAGGAAGGGGACACTGCCCAAGGAGGCCTTTGGGATTAAAGGGAGACAGCTTTGAAGTGGAAAAAAAAATTTTTTTTTTTCCTGGAGACTGTACATGTTAACTCTGAAGTTCTAGAGGAATCAAAGATGACATGGAAAAAAAAAAAAAAAAACAAAGATGACACGGGAAAAATAACTGATATTTATCCAAATATTATCTAAATGATACATGAGAGGGCAAGAATTTCCAGGAGTTGCCTCAGATATTTCTGTTTGTGTTGGTCTTCCCATTTGGAACTAGAAGACAGGGTGCAACTACCCTTACCAACACCTGAAGTTCATCTTGCTGGAATAAAGATCTTGATGCAGATAGTGACTGCGGCCATGAAATTAAAAGACGCTTGGCTCCTTGGAAGAAAAGCTATGACCAACCTAGACAGCATATTAAAAAGCAGAGACATAACTTTACCAACAAAGGTCTGTCTAGTCAAAGCTATGGTTTTTCCAGTAGTCATGTATGGATGTGAGAGTTGGACTATAAAGAAAGCTGAGTGCCAAAGACTTGATGCTTTTGAACTGTGGTGTTGGAGAAGACTCTTGAGAGTCCCCTTGGACTGCAAGAAGATCAAACCAGTCAATCCTAAAGGAAGTCAGTCCTGAATATTCATTGGAAGGACTGATGCTGAAGCTCCAATTCTTTGGCCACCTGAGGTGAAGAACTGACTCACTGGAAAAGACCATGATGCTGGGAAAGATGAAGGCAGGAGGAGAAGGGGACAACAGAGGATGAGATGGTTGGATGGCATCATCAACTCGATGGATATGAGTGTGAGCAAGCTCCGGGAGTTGTTGATGGACAGGGAAGCCTGGCGTGCTGCAGTCCATGGAGCCTCAAAGAGCCGGGATATGACTGAGCAACTGAATTGAACGGAACTGATACAGACACACTTAAAACAAAATCAAAGAGCTACAAAACTTTAAATATAAATCCTGTATCCACTTATTCAATGCAATGAAGGTCATGCAAGTAGCTTTCAAAATCTTAGCCAGCCTGCAGATAGAGCTCAAAGTTTCCCTTACCTACCACCTTGGCAACATTACTTCTACTCAAACAGATACCCTGGGCTGCTTCTGAACACCTGTAAAATTTTTAATTTGTACTGCACAACCTAGAACTCTGTTGTGTGTTCATTCTGCCCTCTAATTGAGGTGTGTTTGTGTACACAACCCCAAAATACTGCAAAGTCAGTGACTACTTAAATCAGCTTCTTTTCTATTTCCCAGAAAAACAGAATAACAATGGCTCACACAATTGATAGGGTTTTGTGAATTAAAGATGGTGTTGGTAGTGCCTATACTTGAAAAGGTCAGATAGGAACCCCAGGGGAGAACAAAAATGATAAGCTCCTGTGTTTCTGAGCAAGATGGAAAAGTGCTGTCAGAAAGACCCAGGTGAAAATATTATTCTTAAATGAGGACATCACTCTTTCAGAGAAGGAATCATTTTCTAAATGTCACTTTCCTCTTCCATTCTTCTGTTGTCTTCTTCGTTCAGAGGGAATTCATAGTCTTAACCTGCATCCATGTCTGCCATTATGAAATCATCTCAGCTGTACATATTATATCCAGACAGCCCCAGTTTTGACCCATGGCCCTGGCCAACCAACATAAACAACATACATGTGTGCCCCTACACACACATATACATTCAACCACCATCACCACCACTGAGAAAAGTCACCCCTTCCCCTATCCCCAGCCTAGATGCAGTTTTTTTTTTCTTTTTCTTTTTTTTCACTGTTATTATTATTTAGATGCAGTTCTTTGGCACACTTTCTTTTTTATCAAATATCATTTATTGCATTCTAATCTTGGTTAAATTGTTTATATTGGTAGTTTAATGTGGTTTGAATTTTTTTAATTTATTTATTTTAATTGGAGGCTAATTACTTTACAATATTGTAGTGGTTTTGCCATACATTGACATGAATCAGCCATGGGTGTACATGTGTTCCCCATCCTGAACCCCACTCCCACCTCCCTCCCCATCCCATCCCTCTGGGTCATCCCAGGGCACCAGCCCTGAGCACCCTGTCTCATGCAACAAACCTGGATTGGCGATCTGTTTCACATATGATAATATACATGTTTCAATGCTATTCTGTCAAATCATCCCACCCTTGCCTCCTCCCACAGACTCCAAAAGACTGTTCTACACATCTGTGTCTCTTTTGCTGTCTCACATATAGGGTTATCATTACCATTTTTCTAAATTCCATATATATGCGTTAGTACACTATATTGGTGTTTTTCTTTTTGGCTTACTTCACTCTGTATGATAGGCTCCAGTTTCATCCATCTCATTAGGACTGGTTCGAATGAATTCTTTTTAATGGCTGAGTAATATTCCATGGTGTATATGTACCACAGCTTTCTTATCCATTCGTCTGCTGATGGGCATCTAGGTTGCTTCCATGTCCTGGCTATTATAAACAGTGCTGCGATGAACATTGGGGTGCACGTGTCTCTTTCAGATCTGGTTTCTTCGGTGTGTATGCCCAGGAGTGGGATTGCTGGGTCATATGGCAGTTCTATTTCCAGTTTTTTAAGGAATCTCCACAGTTTTCCACAGTGGCTGTACTAGTTTGCATTCCCACCAACAGTGTAAGAGGGTTCCCTTTTCTCCACACCCTCTCCAGCATTTATTGCTTGTAGACTTTTGGATAGTAGCCATTCTGACTGGTGTGTAATGGTACCTCATTGTGGTTTTGATTTGTATTTCTCTGATAATGAATGATGTTGAGCATCTTTTCACGTGTTTGTTAGCCATCTGTATGTCCACTTTCGATAACAACTAGTAAGATACCCTAATGGACTACCCCAAATTATCTGTGGTTCTGATACAGGTCATACTGAAAATAGCTTCCAGCACCTGGAAACTGGAAATCTATATTTAGTTGATATTAATTTTTGATAAACAAGGATTTGTAACAACAAAATTTGATTTATATGATGTCCAGTTTTCACTATAAATAGCTCCTCCAATTATCTGATCATTCTTAGGGCTGGAAAAAAATAAGAGACATGACTTACTAAAAATAGAAATAATGTTCTAACTCTAAATTTTCAATTACATTATTTATAACAAAGAATTCAATGCTAACACATAAGAAGTACACATTCACACTCAAAAGAAAAAAAACTGCATATATGACCTTACAATTTGGACAAACAGAAAACACAACAGATTTAAGGTCTTGGAAGCTTTGTAAATTACCTAGGTTATTTTTTCTAAGTTTCTATTAGGAAAAAAATGGGAAACATACACAACAGTAGAATGAAATAGTAAACCTATACTGCCCATCACTTAGCTTCAACAGTAAACAATAAACTGTTGAAGAGAAGTGACAAGTGCAGACAATCTTGCCTTTCTGCTGATCTTAGGAGAAAAGTATTCAGTTCTCTATTTAAGATGCTGTTGTTGCTTAGTTGCTAAGTCATGTCCAACCCTTTCGCAACCCCATGGTCTGTGGCCCACCAGCCCTAGTTTGTTGAGAATTTTTCCAAAGTTCAGTTCAGTTCAGTTCAGTCGCTCAGTCATGTCCGACTCTTTGCGACCCCATGAATCGCAGCACGCCAGGCCTCCATGTCCATCACCAACTCCTGGAGTTTACTCAGACTCATGTCCATCGAGTCAGTAATGCCATCCAACCATCTCATCCTCTGTCATCCCCTTCTCCTCCTGCCCCCAATCCCTCCCCAGCATTAGATTTCCTCAAATGGTTTTCTTCATCTATTAAGATGATATGTAATCTCTGACCTTTGTTTCATTAATATGGTATATAATGATCACTGAATGCTAAAGCAACCTTGCATTCTTGGGTTAAATTTCAACTAGTCATGATATATAATCCTATTTATATATTGCTAGATTTGGTTTCCTAGTACTTTAAGAATTTTTGTGTCTGTGTTCATAGGAATTCATGGTTTGTAGTTGGATTACTTGTGATGTCTTTGTCCAATCTTTAGTGTCTAGGAAATAACACTGGACTGCTAGAATGTGTTGAGAGGCATTCCTTCTTCCTCCATTTTATGGAATAGTTTGAAGGGTTGGTATTATTTCCTCTTTAAACTTTTGATAAAATTTACCAATGAAGCCATATGAGAGTGGATTTCTCTTTGTGGGAACAGGTTTAAATACTAACTCAACTTCCTCATTTGTTACTGAGATATTCAGACAATTTTGAGATAGCATGGATTATTTGCATCTTTTTGGGATCTTGTGGAAATCAGTCCTGAATATTCATTGGAAGGACTGATGCTGAAGCTAAAACTCCCAATACTTTGGCCACTTGATGTGAAGAACCAACTCATTGGAAAAGACCCTGATGATAGGAAAGATTGAAGGCAGGAGGAGAAGGGGACAACAGAGGATGAGATGGTTGGATGGCATCACCAATTCGATGGACCTGAGTTTGAGTAGGCTTTAGGAGTTGGTGATGGACAGGGAAGCCTGGTGTGCTGCAGTCCATGGGGTCGCAAAGAGTCAGACATGACTGAGCAACTGAACTGAACTGAGGAACTTGCCCAATTTTATCAAAATTGTCATATTTGATGGCATAAACTTATTTATAGTATTTCCTTATAGTCTAATTTCTGTGAGGTCATTTGTGATGTTCCTTTTTTCATTCAGTATTTTAGTAATTTATATTACTCTTTTCTTTTTTTCATCAGCCTAGCTAAGAATTTGTCAATTTTCTTGATCTTTCCAAAGAATCAACCTTTGATTTCACTGATTTCCTCTGTTGTTTTGATTTCCATTTCACTGATTTTTACTCTGATCTTTAGTATTTCTTGATTCCTGCTTGCTGTGGGCTTACTTTGCTCTTCATTTTTTCATTTCTTAGCACAGAGGCTTATTGATTGGAACCTTATTCTTTTCTAATATAAAGATTCAAACCTATAAATCATATCAACATGTTATAAACCCAGTAGTATTATAATTATTTCATTAAATCTTAAATAAGAAAAAGAAAAAACATACCTATATCTATCTATTGATATAATCTTTCATATTGACCCACACATTTGCTTTCTCTGGTGTTCTTCATTTCTTTGTGTGGATATAAGTTATCATGTAGTGTCATTTCCTTTTAGCATAAAGGACATCTTAAGTTTTTCTTGTAAGGCAAGTCATAGTTAGCAACAAATTCTCTGAGTCTTTGGGGATGTCTTCATTTTGCTTTCACTATTGAAGAACAGTTTTGATGGAAACACAACTAACTGCTGTTTTTTTCTTTTTTCTTTCAGCGCTGTGTATTAACAATGTCTTCTAGTCATTGTTTCCGATGTGATGAGTTATTTTCCACTTGCTGCTTTCAAAAATTTATCTTTGTCTTTCAGTGGTTTGCCTATGATTTGCCTATGTGTGAATCTCTCTGTTTATACTGCTCTGGGTTCATTGAGCATCTTGGTCACTAGGTTAAGGCTCTTTATCAAATTTTTAAAGTTTTCAGCCATTATTTCTTCAAATGTCTTTTTCTGACCTCTTTTCCTCTCTCTCTTGTTGGGGTTCCTGTGAAACATATATTAGTATGCTTGAATTCAGACAAGTCTCTTGAGTGTACATTTCATCATTCTTTTATACTTTGCTTTTCAGATTGGATAATTTCAGGGCCTTCCTCGGTGGTCCAGGGGTTACACCTTCACAATTCCACTGCAGGAGGCGTAGGTCTGATCCCTGGTGAGGGAACTAAGATCCCTCATGCCACACGCTGTGCTCCTCACCACCTCCCAAAAACAGAAAACAAACTCAGAATGGATAATTTCTATTTACCTATCTTCAGGTCCACTAATTATTTCTTTTGACATCTCAGATATTGTCATGAGTCCCTTTGGTGAATATTTAATTTATTTCATGTTAGAATTCCAGAACTTCCATTTGGCTCTTTTTTTTTTTTTTTTTTTTAATGTTTCTCTCTTTGCTGTGATTCTCATTGTTGAGTCATTGTCATCATGCTTAAACATGTCATCATGTTTAATTTTTAAAACATGCTTTCCTTTAGTTCTTAAAACAACTGCTTTGAAGTGCTTTTCTGGCAAGTTTAAGATCTATGCCCACTCACAGAGAGTCTCTATTAACTGCTTCCCTTGGACTCCTAGCTTCACTTCCTGTTTCCTGTATCCCAGCTCGGTGCTTTGGATATCTATTATAGCAACTCTGGGGTCTGTCCACCACCACCACCACCACCTCACCCCTGCTGGAAGCTGTTGTTGCTAAAATTTTGTTTGTATAGCAATCTGCCTAGACTAAATCTGAAATCTGTCTCCTCCTTGGTATTTGGCTGATGTTTCTGCTCAAGTTTTTTGTTTATTTTTTTTTGTTTTTTGTTTATTTTTTAATTCCTGGTTCTTACTTTTTAAGTTCAGATCCTAAGAATCAACCCTGTGTCTGCACAGCTTAGCAGTCAGCCAAACATTTGTCCACTACAAATTGGCATTTGCCATTGGTCCTTGCCATCTACCTCTATAAGAATTAAATCATGTGCTTACATGCTGATTTTCAACACCCTCTGAAAGAAGTTCAGGGTGGAGAGCAGAAATGAGGCACTCTGTGCTCTGAGAAAAGCTGGCAAAACAGGTCTTCAGATAGATATTTTCAAGAGCCAATTTTATGAGCCCAATTCTTGTATCTCCTCATATCTAGAATGGTACTAAAATCCTTTATGGTGACAACTGCTCCTCATAATTAGCAGAAACCTTCTGCAAAAAATAAGATGCTTGATTGCATGTATTCCTCCTTCACCAAAATTACATATATACTGACCTTCCCCCTACTTCTTTGGAGCAGTTTCTCAGAGCTATCTGAAATGCGATCTCCCAGACTATAGTCATTTTACCCACAATAAAACTTAACTCGAAACTCTCACATTGTGTATTTTTTTAATCAGCACATTGTTCAGAGATCTGTCTGTTGATAGGGCATTCAATATTCAGCAGTATTTAAATCCATCTGGCTTTTATTTTCTGCCATAGCCCCTTGTGTTTCCTCTGTATGTGCACACAGGTTTATGGTCAGCTAAGGATGAGTAGGCAGTTTGAGCCCTCTTTGGTGTCTCCTGAGTAGATTTGTGGAAAGCTTATAACACCTTCTTAAGACTGTCTTATTTCCCAGATCTCCATATCTGGCTAAGTCTTCTGGTTCACTGCTTGCCCCAAACCAGGAAGCAACCTCCATCCTGATGAGTCAGTGGTGTTCGCATTCATTTGCCAAGATCACTGTTACTGACTGGACATGGAATTTATCTCTGCTCTGCTCCAAATCAAGTCAATCCCCTTTCTATCAATCAAGCTACTGGTTTTCTCAAAACAAAAACTCAGTTTTCTCAAACTGAGTTGGGGTGGAAAATAGCAGCAACTCCAGGCAAAAGGCTATCAACTATTTCAGTCTATTTTAGCAACATAAAATAACAGAAGAAAGAGGGGTTACATGAAATAGATTACAACATCTGCAGAATAAGGTCAATTTTAAAAAGATTCTCTATTTTTGACTGTCTCTCATATACTCTGTAAGAGTGGAAAAGTGGTTTTTTTCTTTCAAGTAGGACAAAAAGAAAGAGGAAGTAAAAGAACCTTAAGTTCTGGTCCTCTGCTCCAAAGTGGGGAAAATATATTTAAACTCCTACCAGTAAAAACTTGAAGCCAAAGATATTAAGAACAGGAAGTTCAGAAAAACTGAAGGAGCCAGCCACTCCCTCGATACCAAACCAAGTAATTTAATATTTGGTATTTATTTAGTGCCCACAAATTCCAGAAAATGACTTCCAGGTTCAGCCAGTTATATATGATCATAGAGACTTTTAAAACTGTGTAGGGTTTTTTGAGTACCAGGTGTTCATTCTCAATTGCCGGAAATACAGCTGTGTGGAAAACACAGCAACTCAAATACAGTTGGCTTTGCCAACCATACTACACAAAATTTAATGAATTTAGTCTGTTTCCCACGCTTTTCTCCCCCTACCCCATCTTTTTGCCTAAATGGTCAAGATCATAGTATTTCTTTGTCCAAAGGGTCAAAATTCAAATAAGAACAAACACATGTGCTTGAAGCTGCCAAATACTATCAGATGAACTACTATTCACCTCCAAAGGATTTCACCTTACTTTCCACTTCACAAATAAACTTGTATTCATTTTTGGATCCAACTACAAACCATAAACCCATAGATTTCTATGATTCAGAAAGAACGTTGTAGAACCATCTAACCATCCCCCCATCCTTAAGGAGAACTTAGATTAAGACAGAGGAATATTTGTTGTGTTAAGGCTGAGAGATTGACCTGAAAGATGAACTGCACCTTCGTGTAACTCAAGCTTCTGAAACCACTCTGCTGAGCATCAAAGCTGTGCAGACAGCTCCTGACGCTTCCAACAGAAACTCTGAATAGCCCTATTCCATTTGGCTAAAGCCAGTGACATAATCAAGGAGCCACTATCAGGCCACTACGTGGTTCTTGTAATTCTTGGAGAGAATCTATGTGATGTTTTCAAATATAATGAATACTCTTAGTAAAATGATCTTACAACTACCTGCCAAAATTAAGACAGAGAAGAGTGAGAATAAAAGAGAAGGCCAATCAGGGGAACAAATATTTTTAACATCAAGATTTCTTTCCAAGTATCATCCTGTTTCATAGTGCTAATGTTTGAAAAGTACTGAAAGAGGACATTCAAATGACTGCATCTTCCTTGCCTGACTGCAGAAAGCCATGTACTGGACTTGGGTCCACTGACCTCCCCCTCACTGTCCACACCCTGCCCCCCCATTCCCACTGTCAGCCTCAGCAGATACTTTTAACACAATCTGAATCTACTATGGTTAAATTCAACTTATCAGTACCTTACCCACAACTTATACCATTTTTTACCCACTTCAAGTCTCTAATTGTTCTTTTCTGACATCTTTAAAGCCCTTAAGAGTCATCTAATGTCAGCCAATATATGGGCACCCAAAAGTATATATCTGGACTGGCCTTTTATGAAACCACAACCCTCAGCATGCAGGACCTTTATACAGAAGTTTATCTGTAGTGAGACATGCCTGGGATAAAAATCCCTTGTTACACTATGTATTTCTAAAGTTTGTCTCAGAAATAAGAGCATCATACTCGGAATACTTAATCCTAGGGGCTTCTGAAGCAAAGTCACTCAGCATCCCAAAAAAATCCTTATGTTGGGATCCTATGTTAAGACTTGGAAACAAATGAAAATACAAATGAAAAACTTAAACTGAAGACAGATACTTTACTGCCACTACTTACAAGAGACCCTCCCACTACTTACAAGGTCTATGGGGCTAGACTGCAAGTGTGAAAGTGAAAAGTTGCTCAGTTGTGCCTGACTTTTTACGAACCCATGGACTACACAGTCCATGGAATTCTCCAGGCCAGAATACTGCAGTGGGTAGCCTTTCTCTTCTCCAGGGGATCTTCCCAACGGAAAGATCGGACCCAGGTCTCCTACATTGCAGGCAGATTCTTTACCAGCTGAGCCACAAAGGAAGACAGAAGGTGTAGCCCTTAGTTAATGCCTGAAAGAATGCAGACTGGCCACCATGAAGGAAGGCAGAACACAGTTTCACCTCTCTCCTCTCTGTGCCCCTCACTCAGAAGCAAAAGGATTGTGGCCACCAGAAAAAAACGCAGAAGATCTCTTTGCTGGATGGGAAATTCGGTGTGAAGCAGTCCAAGAACTAGTTCCTGCTAGATGTATCTTCTGTCCATTGAAACACACAGAGAACAAGCAGGCAGGAATCTGGGAGCGGCAGAAAGATAGTGAGTCACTTCACCCATCTGGTCCACTCTCCCACCTCCCCACTGTCTTTCACATCCATGGCATCCTGTGCAAGAAGAGACAGAGAGTATGGACAGAAGCGGTCTTACCTCATTCTAGCCAAGCCATGATCACACACCTGGGCGAGGCTGCACATCCCCTTGTCAGCCCACTCTAGCATCCAGGGGCTTGGCCACTATCAAAATAGACAGTTTTTAAGCTCAGCTCTTCTTTGATTGAAAGGAGGAGAGAGGAGGCATAAGAAGAGGAAGGAAAGGAGAAAGAAAGGGGTAGATATGTGGATGAAGAGGGAAGAAAAAGAAGGGAGCAAAAAAGTACCCACTTATTTGTACCAATATCCGCAGGCTTCTATAACTGCCCCCCCCCATACTTATTATCCTAAAATCACAGCACGAGTAACCAGCCTAGCGCTTGGAGCCAAGTGCCAGCTGATAATGGATTCATTTGCAATTTAATGAATCCACCATGAATTTTCAATTTTCATTATTTTCCACTCAATGAATAGTAACACTTATTATCATATACATGTTATAAAAACATGCAGGAGGGGCCAGGGTGCACAGTGGTGCCCCAAATGAATTGAAATTAAATGAGAAGTAGTTACCTCTCCTGTGTGAAGGTCTGGTAAGGACCTGGGTTCCCCTGGAGGCATGTATGCTTAGACTTTTACCAGTGACAACAGTGGATTTGCCCTGAGCCTGGCACCTATCTGGGAAGGGGTGAGTGGAGACCCATGATTTCTCATCTGAAAGCTATTTGGAGATCTCACCTTGAAACATGGCCTTCGAGGTTCCTACCTGTTCTTATCAACTTAGGTATTTGGGCCAACTGCAGCGGCTTTTCAAAGAGCTGCAAGAACAGGGGTCACATGCCTTGATAAAGAGTCCCTGCATGGCCTGGAGAGCCTACAGCACAACCACTGGGGACTAGAGTTGCCTGTGGAATCTCCAAAGCAAAATTTAGCCACCAGCTACGGTCCAAGACCAAGAATAATGAGGAAGACAGATCCTAAAGGCGGGGGGTCGGGGGGTGGGGAGGCTGCCTGGGATCCTGGATTGGTTGGGGTAGGAGCCGGGGGCGAGGGGGGTGAGATAAACCTAAATTCTATTAAAAATCACAGAATTTTGGAGCTGGAAGACCTTAGAGAGAACTCAAATCTTCTAATTCCAAAAATAAACAAAGCAGAGTCTGGCTTTATCCTCAGGTTAACACTCCACTGAGCAGAGCTGGCAAGAGAAGCAAAGTCTCCTGTGACAGGATACAAATACGATGGACTGAAAGAGCTCAGAGTCAGGTCACAGATGTTCTAGTTAAGAACAGGAGATCTTGAGCAAAGGACACTCCTCTCTGCTGTCCTGCCAAAGAGAACTAGGAGGGATATTCTCGGCCTGCTTCCTGCGGGGCACTCTGTTCTGAAGACACACACAGGATCCGAAAACTCATCACTAAATGAGGCCATGTTTCCCAGCCAAGGTACTGGAAGGTTTTCATTTTACTCACTCATTCTAAGGGGGCCCAACACTTTCACATGTTAAAAATGTCAAACTCCAGATTAAAAAAAAAAAAAAAAAAAGATGATATGTATGTATATAGACCCAGCCTATTAGGTAAATGCCTTTGAGAGGGGAACCTTCTAGATAAACAGTCATGGAAGGTCCCAGAATAGACCATACTCTACAACTGCAGGTAAACAGGCAGAGGCCGAGTACCATACTTAATAAAGCCTGTTGTTGCTCATTGCTGACTCATGCTCCACTCTTTTTGACCCCATGGACTGTAGCCCACTAGGCTCCTCTGTCCATGGGATTTCTCAGGCAAGGATACTGGAGTGGGTTGCCATTTCCTTCTCCAGGGGATGTTCCCGACCCAGAGATCGACCCCACATCTCCTGTATTTGGCAGGTGGATTCTTTACCACTGAGCCACCAGCCTGGGCAACCACCAAATACAGAGCATTGACAGATTCTAGCAGGGCCCAAGTTTTATAAGTTGTTAGTAACAATGGACTGAAGAAGTAATAATCATAGCAGCTGCTGTCACAACTATCAATACCAATATAGTCTTCCAGCAGCCAATGAGCAATCCTAACGTGTCCAGCAAGGCTCTCAAACCTCAGCCTGTATCTCTCTCTCCCTTACTCACTGCTCTGTGGCCACACTGGCCTCACTTTGACCTACAGACATGCTAAGGAAGGAATGTCCCAACCCCCAGATTGTCTCCCTGCTGTTTTCTCTGTCTTTAATGCCTCTTCATGCAGTGGCTCCTTCACTTCATTCAGATTTTTGGCTCACCCATCAGAAATGCACTCTCATCCAGCCTCAGGTCATTCTCTCTTAACCTCGCTGTATGGTTTTTTGTTTTTAATCACACTTATCACTCTTGAGAGTCCCTTGGACTGCAAGGAGATCCAACCAGTCCATCCTAAAGGAGATCAGTCCTGGGTGTTCACTGGAAGGACTGATGCTGAAGCTGAAACTCCAATACCTTGGCCACCTGATGTGAAGAGTTGACTCATTGGAAAAGACCCTGATGCTGGGAGGGATTGGGGGCAGGAGGAGAAGAGGATGACAGAGGATGAGATGGCTGGATGGCATCACCGACTCGATGGACACGAGTTTGAGTAAACTCCGGGAGCTGGTGACGGACAGGGAGGCCTGGCGTGCTGCAATTCATGGGGTCGCAGAGTCAGACACGACTGAGCAACTGAACTGAACTGAACTGATCACTACTTGACATTAATGTTATATGTAAACTTGTTCATCTACTGCCTGCTATACTCACTAGAATGTAGGCTCCCAAAAGGTAAGTCCTTGTCCATTTCACTTTGTATTATGTCCCAGCACCCAGAAGAGGCTGCACAAACACCTACTGAGTCTTGTAAATAATTTTCAGGCTCCGCGTACCCAATCTAATCATGAACTGGTCTTGCCCTGCTTGGTTCCACTGATGAAGTGTTCTCTGCTATGCTTTTCTGCCACCACTGTAAAGGGCTGAAGAAATTGGTCTCTCCCTCCAGTATATCTTTCTCTGCTGGCTACAGATATGAAGTAGAGAAAAAGTCACAGAAATCAGCAAGCCCCTCTGTCACAGGGATCGACTATGTGTGATCAGCCCGCTGGTGTGCATTTTCAGGCGGGCATCCCTTTCAATACAAAACCATCGGGGAGCCAAAGGGTGATTGGGAGAGGTTTCAGAAAACTATACATATATCTATAGTCAGACATCAGTACCAACCCAACTGCAAGACATGACTGAGACAGGAAGAGATGCCTCATTCGCGTGTGGAGTGAACACAGGAAGGAAGAGAGTGACCGGGGCGGGGGAGGGGGATGGCAAACAAACCACTAGTCTCACATTTCTTGTACTGTAAGTGGAACTCATCTCTGTCATCTGTTTTCATCTCCCACAAACACCCAAAAATATGCCAAAGCAACACAGAAATCCAAAGGGGACAGCTACTATAGAAATGGTAAGAGCCGGAGCTCAGAATGCACCAAAATACATCAAGTGGCCAAGATAAGGCTGGTGGGAGCAGCTTTCTCAGTTTCATCTCATTGGTTCAAGTGTATGCTTTCTGAAAGAGAGGGTGAACCTGAGAAAGTGTGTGTAGGATGATCTGACACCAGATAGCCTGTCTCAAATCTGCATAGTCTGTGAGGGTCCCGACATCCCGAGAGCCAGCCCTGAAAATATTCCCTCCTGTCAGGGGTCAGTATTCAAGACTGCTCCTAAGTTTGGCCATTCCAAAGACACAGCTAAGATCTATTTCAGCAAAAGTAAAACCACCAAAGGGAAAAGGCATGGGTGGCTGAGTCAAAGGAAACGAGGTAAAAGTCCTCTCCCAGTGGAGTCACATGAGATGCAGTTAATTCCTCCTGCCACGAGTTGTGAACACACAAGTGAAATGTCATCCAGCTTATTAGAGACTCGATGCTCTGCATTTTTACTGGGGACTGGTCACATAGGGACTCTCCGTCCAGCATGAGCCAAGACTCAAAACTCCCAGAAGAAAAGCAGGTGTTTGCCATGAACCACAGTGTCTGGACAGGCGCTTTGGGCAAAGTGAGCCACTCCTATCAGGAAATGGTCGGGACCTTCCTGAATCCCGAGCTTCCAGATGCCAGTCACAGGCCAACCGTCCACGCAGGCCTGTCTAAAGATAACAGGTCTCAGGATCACAATGTCAGCCCCTTCTGCATGGACACCCCTACACCATACCCACGTCCGTCACCTCTACACACACACAACACACAGGGCCCTGCTGCCAAGAGGTCGTGTCTCACGGAGCGTGCGAAAGAGTGGGCAGGAAGCAGCAGTTGGCAGCTTTAAGTCCAGGCCACCACCCAGGGGTACTGTCGGCAGGGACTCTAGAACCGCCATGCAGGGGATATGAGTCCCAGGAAAACAGAGGCTGTCTCCATGGGCACAGCAGTAATTCTTCCACAGTCGGAGAGGGAGAGGCAGGGCCACACCACAGAAGACAAGCCCCACGAGGGAAAGCCATGCAACGGGAGTCACCCACGCATGCCCCAGGGCAAGCCCAGCCCTCCAGAGGCCAGTGTCTGGCTCCTGAGGGGTTGGAGGCGACGGCCATGGAGGCAAGTGCGCAGAAGCCACAGGAGGAACACTGGGGCACTCCAGACAAGTCAGATGAAGGACATCCAAAAAAGACTGGTGGTTCAAACACATGGAGAGGCGTTCAGTTTCCACATGCTAACCACTGGCATCCATCTGCCGGCTGCCTGTGCAATGCCTTGAAAATAGACAAAACAAGGTTTGAGAAGGCTAAGCCCATTTTGTACATCTGGTATTTCCGGAAGGCAAGAGGCGAGGAGAAGACGAGTAGAAAAGAGAAGTGGCGTGGCTTGCAGGTAGGATGTGGCTACAAAAGCAATATTCCTGGAACCCTCCTGCACCATTGGTGGAAATGTAAATTGGTGTAGCCACGATGGAGAACAGTACAAGGTTCCTTAAAAGGCTAAAAATAGAGTTACCATATGATCCAGCAGTCCCACTCCTGGGCATATATCCAGAAAAGATAAAAATTCTAATTTAAAAAGATACATGAACCCCAATGTTCACAGGAGCACAATTTACAATAGCAAAGACATGGAAACAACCCACAGGTGTCCATCAGCAGATAAATGGATAAAGAAGATGTGATACATATATACAATGAAATTTCACTCAGCCATAAAAAGAATGAAATAATGTCATTTGCAGCAACAGGGATGCACCCAGAAATTATCATACTAAGTAAAGTAAGTCAGAGACAGACAAACATCATATGATATCACTTGTGAAATAAAAAAATAATAATAATAATACAATGAACTTATTTACAAAACAGAAACAGACTCACAGAAAACAGAAAATCTTAAGGTTACCAAAGGGGAAAGGGGCGAAGGACTAAATGAGGAGTTTGGGACTAACAGATACACATTACTATATATAAAACAAATAAACAAGGACCTACTGTATAGCTCAGGGAACTATATTCAATATTTTGCAATAACCTGTAATGAAAAAGAATCTGAACAAGAATATATATAAATATGTCTATGTATATTTTTTATAGTCATTATGTCGTGTCTGACTCTTTTGTGACCCCATGGACTGTAGCCCGCCAGACTCTTCTGTCCATGGGATTTCTCAGGCAAGAATATTGGAGTGGGTTGCTGTTTCCTTTCCAGGGATCTTCCCAATGCAGGCTAATTCTTTACCACTGAGCCACCAGGGAAGCCCTATATATGTTATATACATACAAATATATGTATATATAAATAACTGAATCACTTTGCTATACATCTGAAACTAACACAACATTGTGAATTAACCATGCTTCAATTTAAAAAACAAAACAAAACAACAAAACGCAATATTCTTGGAAACCAATTATCTGGGAAATTGACTGAAGGGGGGGACTGACCAGCTATTATGCCAACATAGATCATTAGAAGAAAGATGACTGCCACCGTCATCTTACTTATTAGTTTTTGCAGAAGGCATGACAATGACACTGATTAGTTTTTGTTAATAAGAAAAGGAACCATCAATTTTCCTGAACCTTTGCAATACGTACATCGTATGAGGCAACCAACAAACATCTAGTTCAAGGGTTTGTAAACTTTCTTCTTTTATTTTAAAGAGCCAGATCATAAATATTCTAGACTTCAATGATCTCTGCCTCAGCTACTCAACTTCTGCCATGAAAGCAGCAAGAAAGTAGCCATAGGCAACAAGTAAACAAATAAGCATGACTGTGTACCAGCAAAACTTTATTTACATACCAGGATGTGGGCTCGATTTTGGCCCATGGGCCATCATTTGCTGACCACTGGTCTAACTTATATATAGAACTTGTAAGAGGCAAAAACAGGTCTTGGATGGCCTTTAAGGTTTTTAGTTGAACTGGTGTTGACCTCTCTGAGAAGAAACACACATCACGTGTCAGATTAAGTATTTCAGGTGCCTCTGTCCTCACAGGAGGCTACTGGTGCCATGTCAGGGAGACACGAAGCCAACAAATACCAAGGAGGCCTTCACTTCCAGACGCCAGGATTCAAACTTCAGTGGCTTCTCAGGAGAATAAAACCAAAAAAGGACATGAACAGAGTATTTATGAAATATATGAGTCTCATGAAACATATGGAAAACATCCAACCTCTATAGTAATCAAAGAAACACATGTAAAATATCATTTCTCTATAGTAATCAAAGAAACACATGTAAAATATCATTTTCTATTTATTATGTTGGAAGACATCTTTTTAAAAAAACGAAAATATCAAGAATTTAGACAGAGAATGTGAAAGAGAAATATTCAGACATTACTGGTTAAGAGTGTCATTTGTAACATCTATACTTCAGATGCTTACACTGGAGATTTCCAGTCAGAAACAGCAACGGTTTATTCTATGGACCCAAAAAAGTTTCTGGATCTAGAACAGAAGGGATAGAGAAGTGTGGGAGAGGTCCCTACTCCAAGTTTTAAAAGGCCCCAATCTCCAGCTTTGCAACAGTTTTAGAAGTTATGCTTTTTGTCCCCTGCGT
This sequence comes from Cervus elaphus, assembly GCF_910594005.1. Taxonomy (NCBI): domain Eukaryota; kingdom Metazoa; phylum Chordata; class Mammalia; order Artiodactyla; family Cervidae; genus Cervus; species Cervus elaphus. The sequence goes on from NC_057847.1 coordinate 64,161,072, forward strand.
CTCTGAGGAAACTAACCAGAGAGAGAAAAGCCTACAATCAGATACCCGGGGGTTTCATACACTGTCCCCTATGGTTCCTGTGTGGAGAAGGAAATGGCAGCCCACTCCAGTACGCTGAATGGAGAAGCCTGGGGGGCTATAGTCCATGGGGTCGCAGAGTCGGACACGACTGAGCGACTTCACTTTCACTTTCGTGGTTCCTGTGAGCTGGCAGAGCAGCCATCAATCCTCGTCTATTGCCAAGCCCTGTGGTCTCTGGACCTTTCCCTCCAGTATGAAAAACTACCTACAGGTTACTAAACATTTAAGAAAATATTCTAAAGTGAAAGAAATCAAAATAAATTCATAAACACAAAGGGAAAGAAAAATAACTCAGATGAAACAGAGGCAGCACAGACAACAGAAAATGATTTTTTAGTAACTTTTTAAAAATATAGTAAATATCTGACAGATGCCAAGAAATACACTGATTCAGGAAACCAGAAGAAGAACAGAATGCTATCTTTTTTTTTTTTTAAAAGAGGAATCCTGAGAGAACAAGCAGTCTTGGAAATGAAGACTAAAACAGAAGAATTAACACATTCGGTAGAGAAGCTGAATATAAAGCTGAGGAAATCTTCCAGAAAACAGAGCAAAAAGATGAACAGAAGGACAATAGAAGAGAAAAATTAGGAGGGAAGAGAGGGGAAATCAATTACAAGTGCAAATTCCAACTGATGTTTTAGAGGAAAAGGTAGGGGGAAATGGTAAACTGGGGTGGGGTGGGGGGGACAGAGAGAAAGAGGGAGATCAAACATAATAGTTTAAGAATACTTCCCAGACAGAAAAGCATAAATATCCCAATTGAAAGAGTCCACGGAAGGGTTAGAATCATGATGAGACAGCCCACACCAGGCGCAGGGCAGACGGCAAAGGCCACAAGCTTCCAGAGGGGCCACAGGTTCACACCCAGGTATGAGAATACCACCAGGTATCTCAAAATAACACAAAGGAACAGGTCTTCACATTTTTAAGAAAAACAGTTTCAAAGTTAGAATCTTATATTCAATTACTTTTACATTCAAGTGGCTCAGCAGCAAAGAATCCACCTGCCATGCAGGAGACATAGGTTCAATCCCTGCATCGTGAAGATCCCCTGGAGAAGGAAACGGCAACCCACTCCAGCATTCTTGCCTGGGAAATCTCATGGACAGAGAAGCCTGGTGGGCTAAGGTCTATGGTTGCAAAAGAGTGGGACACGACTTAGCAACTACACAACAACAACGATTTCCCATTCAAGGTAGAACAAAGATACTTACTATTCACTGAGACTTACTGTGATGAGCATTATGCAATATATACAAATATCAAATCATTACACTGTACACTGAAAACTAATATAACAGTACATGTCAATTAAAAAAGGGTATGTTCCAATAGTCAAAGATTTTCTCCCCATGTACCCTCTCTTAGGAAACTACCTGAGAATGAGCTTTATCTGGGTGAGGTAGTAAAACAATTTTAAAAAGGAGCAAAAGAGAGGGAAAGAGTCTTCCTAGGGTGTTGGAAATAGGGCAGCAGGCCCAGGACAGACTGGATAGGAGGGCCAGAAACCAACCAGGCTCGGCTGCAATAGGAGGGCAGAAGGTTCCAGGAAGAAAGCTGCTAAATAAAAATGCCTCCAAGAAACTATCAGATCTGCTGGCCAAGTTAACAGGAATTCTGATGCAAAGTTTAGGACTGAAGCTTGATGAGGGCAAGAATTTGTTTTGTCCAATGATGCACCCTGGCACCCTGAAAGTAACTAGTAGACATTTACTATACCTATTAAAATGAAATATAATAATGAAATATAGAAAGTCAATTATTAACTCTGGGACAAACAAAAAGATGTATCAGGAAGGCAATTCAGTATCATAATATTTTACTAGAGAGTTAATCTATGTCTTTATACTTAAGTACTGACAGCTGATTTAATTTAAAAAGAAGAAAATCAGAATACCAGAATTCTAGCAGATGGGAAAAGAAGTATGTGTGGGAAGGTTCCTGACAATGGTGGGATGTGGTGTCAGAAAGTTACATTCCAATCTTCAACAACAGAAAACCAGGAAGTAACACTGTAAACTACAAGAAAAGGAAAAGTAGCACACACATGTTAATGAGAAATACAAAGATATATATCGGAAGGAACAACTAAATAGAGGTAAAGGTATTTACACTTGCCAGGGAGAGGGAAGAATGAATAAATACAGGACAGGTGACTGGTTTTGTAGAAGCCTGGTATTAATTAAGTGTATGTCCTAATTTGATAAAAACAAAAATCAAATCTAAGACGAGGCTTATACTTTAGGCCTAGCCATTTGCTAGCCATGAAACTCTCCCAGGAGGATAATCAGAGATGCAAAGATTTTTGTTCACTGTAACAATCTTCATAATAGAAAAAAAAGGGGTGATCTATTGATATTATTTCTTTCATAATAGAAAAATTAGAGATCTAGGTAATGAAATAAGAGAACATTAGGTAGTTATTTTAAAAATAAAGCTTTCGAAGAACAATGAAAACATAATAGAATGCTCCTTTAAAGATAAGGATTTCGAAACTATACAGTGTACGAGGATAGTGGCATAGAAAAAAGAAACAGGCAAGCATATGTTAACAGTCAGGTGCTCTAAATAGTAGGTTTACAGGTCATTTTTATTTCTTTTATACACTTTTCTGTATCTTCCAAATTTCCTACAGTAAACTTGTATCACTTGGTCAAGCATTTTCACAGTGATTTTAATTTACAAAGTAGGAACATTATAAAAATTGGAAAAAAATTTTAGGTATTTCTCTAGAGAAAAATGACCTCATTTGAATACTTAATGGTTAAGAAGAAAATCAAAGGGTAATCAAAGCACAAAAGCAAAAAGACATCCCCCCTAAAAAAAATCAAAACCCACAAAATAAAAGTATGCATGGTGCCTGACACATTTATAATACAGAATTACCAAAAGAGGTCCCATCTCTTACATTACCTTCCACTGTTAAGACTTAAACTGATCTCATCCTTTAAAACACCCCGGATGTGACCTTGGCTTGAGGGTCAATGAAATTCTATTGTCTCAGCTGTGGGTGTTTCCGGATGTGCAGTTTGGTTTTGAGTCAACCAGGATCTGAGTCCCAGCTCAGGTTTTCACCAATTTAGGCAGATTATACACTCTCTCTTACTCTGCTACTCCTCTATTAAGTTGGGATCATTATTTTGCAGCTTTGTTCTGAGAGAAGAACTAGGAAAGTAATTTAAAATGATTATTGCTCCTGGGACAGCAATCCATCAATAAATGGTGGCTTTTTTGTTGTTGTTTTATTTAATGAACACCCCACAAGTCAAAACTGTTTAGCCACGGTCACTAATACAAAGTGTGTACTCATCCACTCACCGACTCCTTCTCCCAAACTTAACTATGGGCCACACGTGCTTGATCTGAGAATGGGAAAGGGGATGACTTATTTCAAAGAACTACACAGCAATGACTGACTCACTGAGTCAAATTTTTACAACTTCATCCTTTATTAAGAAAGCAGCTATCTCCAAGGGAATCTGATCAACTTGCAAAGGATTTGTGAGTTTCTTTTTATTTTTTATTTTCGACAAATAACAAATGAAGGTTCAAGAGGTACAAGGAATGTACAGTGGTGAATCACAAAAAGCTACGCTGTACCAAGGCCAGTGTGTTACAGCCACACAAGGCATACTTAGCTGATCATTTTCATAGTAATTTCATACAGGGCTTTAAACATTTTTAATAGTGTTTTCAACGACTTTGCTTTTAATTTCTATTGCCAAAATCTGGAGGGTGGGAAAGTATAAGTATGATACAGATTTGAAGGATGGGAATACCTGCACCATTATCTAGAAACTGTTGAAAAGACCTGAGATGGGCAAATGTTTCCTCCATTCAAATGTGGTAGAGGAGATAAGATTATGAAAAGAATAAGCTTCCTGTTCATTTCTGGCAAAATTCTAGATAAGATTACTACACAAATGAGTACCCTTAAGAGTAATTAGAACACCAACTAAACTATAATTATCCACAACTGCATCCCTCCCCCTTCTTAAAGGGGTACCAGATCAGGAAAGGAGGGAAGGGTGAAATGTCCTCTGACATGATATCTTGACATCACTCTTAATGATGTCCCTGTGATTAAGATGGGAAAGTGACTGGCTAACTAGTTGCATTGTACCTGGTCCGGCAATTATACCAATACCATACTGATCAACAGGCCAATGTCAACCTGGAAGTTGTCTCTAGCACTATCACCGTGCCTCTGCTCTTTCACTGATTAAATGAAAGCCAAAAATGGAAGAAAAAAACACTAATTCAGAAGACAATAAAAACTTCAAAGCGTCAAGAGGAAAGTAAGGCCCCTCCTTTCTTCCAAGCTCTGGACCATGCCACTAGTTTCCAGAGGAATGAACACAGCTCTGGTACCCCACTGTAAGTGCAGAAATCTGGCAAACTGGAGCACGCTCAGAGGACAGCATGGGGTGTGGGGCGAACGGAGACACCACACATCAGGCAGGAACAGGCTGGGGACAGATCTGAGAGGGTGAGGACGGATGCCTGAAAAGGCACACTCCGCAGTCACATGACACAAGTCTCCAAAGGTTAGGAGTTATTCTAGAAGGCGAAGCCAAGATGAGTAAGTGAAAATACCAAACCAGAATGGCCCCAAGCTCAGATGGTCATCTTTTCTGTTGGCTGAGCCCTACCTCCATAGCTCATAGAGCATAGGCCATGCACTGCACTCCAGGGAGCACCGCTCATTTAGAACCAGGGGCAGCAAGCTTTTTCTGTTAAGAGCTAGGAAGTAAATGTTTTTCAGCTCTGTGGATCATATGGTCTCCACCACAACTTCTCAATTCTATATTTGTAACATAAAAGCAGCCATATATGGAAACAAATGGATTTCAATGCTTTATTTAAAAAACAGGTGGTGGGCCAGATGTGACCAATGGGCCATATCTGTTAACCCCTCATAGACAGAGATTCATTGATGCTGCATAAGATCTAGGCTAGAAGAGCAGCCCACCAAGGATTTCAGAAGGTTGCCGTCACTCAATTTGGGGGAAAGGTTATAGCGTCCTTTAGTCTAGAAAGGGTGCTCTAAATAGGAAGTCTCTTCTATTTCTAAAAGTCCATGAAAATCTGTCTATGAAAGAAGAAACAGAAAAACTGATCTCACAGTCAGTTCTGACAGCGGTAGGTCTAGAACCCAGACCTCCTGGGTCCCTGGTTCTATGCTCCTTCACTGTAGCTCACTGCACAAAAGGCCTGGTATTCCTCAAACTTGTGGCCAGCTTACACTAAGAAATCTTCTAAACGCTAGCCAGTCAATCACGAGCCACTCACATATTCTCAGAAACCTTCCAGCATTAATGCCCATATCTTGGCATCCCCGACGTCACACAGAGAAAACCCAGTGGCCAGGGGAATGCACGTGATTCTCTCCTTTGGAGACTAAGAACAGAGCAGGCAGAGACTGGAGGTCATGTGTAGAAGAAATTCTTATGGAGCTGGAATGCGGGGCAGACCTTCATCTCATGACTCCATGTGTCCAAGAATTCATCTTGAGTCAAGAGCAGAGGAGGTGACTGAAATACTGAGAAAATCTTCATCTTGGACCCAGATACACCATGATGACTTCTCATCCACGTACCATCTTTCAGGCAGCAATAAGCTGAAAGCTAAGAACCCAGTGTAGATCAAGCCACACAAATACCACACAGGACCAATGATGACATCACTGTGTCCTTTTGAAGACTCACTGTCATACACCAACATTCCCAAATCTGAGAACAGTTTCTATAAAAACACTACATTCTTCAACAATGGTTTTAAATCTGAAGAGACAGGCAAAAACAGAGAAGTTGTTGATCTCCAACCAAATCTGCATCTAGTTCATGACAGAAAGCTCAAACCCCACCCCAAATGCATGATCTTTCTGTTAAAGCTTTGATTATATTAAACCTACTTGGCAAATGAATAGAATTTGTCCCCACTTTGGTGCCTTAAATACAATTTTTTGAAACTTTACTTTATTGAAGGATTTATTAAAGTTGATTTACAATGCTGTATTACTTTCTAGTGTACAACAAAGTGATTCAGTGATACATAAAAACATTCCTTTTCATATTCTTTTCCATTATGCTTTATCACAGAAAAACAGTTCCCTGCACTACATAGTAGGACTTTGTTGTTCATCCATTCTAATAAATCATAATTTACATCTGCTAATCCCAAATTCCCAGTCCATCTCTTTCCCACCTTTCAATACAATGGACAACAAGTTTGTTAGATTTGGTTAAAACATCTCTGGAACAAAGTCACCTACCATTTGCCAAAACTGCATTTGGATCATTATCATAATAGTCAGTATTTTCTGGTCACTTTCTGTTTGCTATTACTTCGTATGCACTTTCTCACAAGGTCCTTCCAATGTCCCAGTTAACTAATTTCTATAGTACAGATGAGGAGACTGACACTTGATTTCTCTGAATGACTTAGCCAAAGCCACACGGCTGGTGGAAGTCAGATTCAAACTGCAACAGCTTGAGCATGGGGCCAGTACTCAGGGCTTCTACACACACATAGATCATCACATACCAAACCACTGTGTTAACACAACATCTGACCATGGTTCCATTAACATCTCACAGATACCCAGTCTGAGCCTAGCAGAAGCATAAATCTCAAGTGATATAGTTGATAGTACATGTTTTCTTCGGGGGTTTTAATAAACCATCTTCTGCAGTAAAAGATTTAAAGAGCACACAAGTTTTCTTGAATGCACCCAGGAAGGCTGTGCCAGGGATCCCTGCGCAAGGACCAACCTCCCCCAGGTGGCCTCGTGGCTCCCTTCCTCATTCATCTGGATTTCCATCCATGTCACTTCTTCAGAGAGATTTTCCCTGACAACCCACCCAACCTGAAACAGTCCCCCCTCCCGCATCTCCTCATCTGGCTTAGTTGTTTCCTAGAGCATTTATCATCACTGGGCACAGTGTGTTTCTGTATTTGTTGATCATCTGCCTTCACTGCTGGGCTGTTATCTCCATGAATGAAGACACTTGGTTTTGCTCACCCCTCTGTCTCCAGTGCCTAGGAAGCATCCAGCACAGAACACACAGTATGTGGGAAGAGAGCAGCAAATCAATTAATCTCTGGGTGATAGAATAACTGCTGCTTTGTATTTTTATCTTTGTGCTTAGCTGCAATGTCTAAATTTTTAGCAGTCAAATTTTATCCCTTTTTTATAACACAGAAGTAAAGTTCTGTTTATAAAAGCCTTTCCTTTAGAGAATCGTACCCTATTATTACATAAACTCAAAGACAGAGATTATGGCTGCTTTTGGTCACTGGTAGCCTAGAGGCATGAAAACCATGTTAAATCAATCCCCTGGTGCCCTCAGATGACAGGTCAGCACGCCCAGCCAGGGGCAGGCACTCATCACGGGCTTTCCTGGCCAACTCAGCTGCTGCTAATGGCCTTCTGCCTTCAGTGAACAACATCCTCCCAGCATGGCATAGCCATGCACCAGCAGCCACCTTCCTGATCCTCACAGCGTGCCTAGAAGTAGAGAAGGCAGTTTCTCTACACTGCCATGGTACTCTGTCTCATGGGGGCCAGAAACGTAAGGAGAGAACAGAGCTCACAAGTGTCCCCCAGAAGACACCCACTGGCTTCCCCCAGCTCAGTACAGGGGAGCCACCCGAGAGAAACCCCTGGAGCTTCACCCAAAAACTCCACTGTATTTCCACATCAGACACCATCAGACTCAGCTTTTACTAATCTTCTCTTTATCCCAACCCAACTGCACCCTGAAATAAAGTCTTAAATATTTACTTTGTTCTTTAGCTCATCTCGCTATAACATGTACTGCTCCTATTAACCAAACTTAATGAGAGCAATTATTGAGAAAGTTATATTAGCATAAAGTTTAGACAGGTTAATGACTGCCTTCCCTTGGGAGCTCAGCTCTACAGCATAAGAGCTCCCCACCCTGCTCTGGAGTGAGCCGGTGCAGTGAAGGGTCAGCGCAGGTTCCAGAAGGCCTGACTTGGCTGCGACGAAGGCCATATGCCAGCCATCGTTCAGTGGACATTCCTTCTGTGCCAATCCCTGTAGGCCATTCCCAGACCTATCCCCAGATGGCTAGAGAGTTTGAAGGTCTTTCCCCAGGCAAAGCCAACAGGTCCTGAAAGAAGCTCTAGGCTGAGAGCTAAGGAAGGTACCGTGAGCACCATCAACCTCCCTTCCTTCTCTGCTACATGGCGAGCCCTATATTGCCCACAACAGCCTTAGCTTCTGACCTGGCTGCACCACCATCTGCCCCCACTTCCCCCGCCACCTCCCCAAGCCTGGCACAAGGCCCAGCACCCTCCAGGCAGGGCTGGGTATAAAATGCACATCCGTGTTTGCTGTATTATGTTTGGACTCTTCCCTTCCAACAGGGCACTGACCACAAAGAGTGGGATCTGTAGGTAAGTGGGGCAAGATGCCGTGCCAGGCTCTCAGCACACGTTTATCTCATCATACATCTCCCCACTTGCCACTCATGGGGAGAACGTGGGCATCACTATGTCTCTGGCACCTACAACAAATCTAAGACTCTGCAATAGTAAGAAATCGCCAACAGCAGGTTAGAAAGGGGACTGGGAGCTCTGCTCAAGATCATTTGATATCAACTGTCCAGTCTGTGAGTGCCAGGAACTTATTTCCAGGAACTTATTTCCCCAGTTTTTTCCAGTAAAAATAGCATGAGAACTGGGTAGTTTACACACTCATCAAGCACTGACCATCTTCTACCCCCCTGACCCACAGGTCCAACCCTGATCTGCATCCTTAAGATATGCATGTTCCAGTGCCCAAACCTTACTGAGTTCTTATTTTGTGTGTGCCCTTCAGTGTTTTCCAAGGAGTAACTCACAGTCTTCACAACAGCACCACAGCCCAGGTACTCTAATCCCATTTTACTGATAAGGAAATTGACTGGGTTTCTCCAAGGACACATGGTTAGGACGGGGCAGAGCTGGGATGTGAACCCAAGCAGTCAGGGTTCAGGGTCTGTACCAGAATCCTATGACCGCAGCTTGATCATCCTCCCCTCCCACAAGGACTTCACTTGCTGTTCACCATGGTTCTTCAGTAATGACTCTATTTCAAGAGCCCATCTCCAGCTGCACCCAAGCAGGGAGGAAAGTCCCCACTGTAAATGCTGACTTGGGAAGTTCACCAAGATGAGACATCAAGACAGCTTTAAAGCAGTTCAAGACTTATGGTTCCCAAGGGGGAGGAAGGTGGAGAGAAGTAGATAGGGAGTTCGGGATTATCAGAGGCAAACTATTATACATCAGGATGGAAAAACAACAAGGTCCATGTAAACCATAATGGAAAAGAATATGAAAAAAGAATATATATATATGTACAACTGAGTCACTTCTCCGTGCAGCAGAAATTAACACAACATCGCAAATCAACTATACTTCAATAAAATATTTAAAAAAAAAAAGGAGTTCATAGTGTAGCTGGTCACCTCAGACAAAGCACATCAAAATGCATTGTATTCCCCATCCCGATCTAATACAGGTAAATCCATGGCTAATTCATGTCAATGTATGACAAAAACCACTATAATATTGTAAAGTAATTAGCCTCCAACTAATAAAAATAAATGAAAAAAAAAAATGCATTGTAAACACTCTGTCAACCCCTGACAAAGGCCCCTCTGCTGACTCTGTCAATGCAACAGACCCCCAGTCTGGCATGAATGGACTTGGGAGGCTGTGATCATGCTCATGAGATATGCCCAATGTCCACAGGTCAAGGAGGGACAGAAAAAGGAGACCGCCATGAAATGAGGTCAGCAGGTTGAACCATGGGGCAACTCAGATCCTCTTCTTCATGTTTCAAACTGGATACCTTTTTCCTTCATTTCTAAACTCAGCCAAGAACTTCAGACCACCTTCACCACAGAGGCTCCATCTCTTCTTTTTCTGAGATCCAACGAGGACAGAAAAACTGAACTCGCAACTGATTTTCATTGAGGCTGCCTAATTTTAGAAGCTAGGGACATGCAAAGCAAAAGCACAGCTTAAAAGAAAATCCCTCAAAACCGCAAAAGCCTCTGAACGGAAAAATCCTTTTCAGCCACGTGGAGACAGAGACAGTCCCCTGCTTCCATCCAAACAGCTTTCATTCCAAAATGTTGCTGGGTTTGTACATCTCAGGCTCTAGATGGCTTCTTTGAAGTAATGTGTTGAACAGGTAGAGAGAGGAGGAGGCGGCAAAGACAAGGGAACATCTTGGGTAAAGCATATGCGGGGCCGTCGCTGCGGAACGTCTTTTGAATCAATACCATATGCAAGCTGATAGCACAACTGTATACACATACCTCATTAAGCCAAATTAGAGCAAGTGGGATCTGTCGCCTTCTGATTAAAACAAACACGTCTAATTTTGGCATGTCCTATCTCCCATCCGCAGAACCACCCCAGAGGCATTTTCATAGACACAGTAAAGCCTGCACAAGTTCCCAAGGCCAGTACTGCCATACACGTTCCTAAGGGCTGCTGTTCCCCCTGATGCGTTCCCTCAAACAACTGGGGAAGCGTGGCATCCCCCCAAATGGATACTCACTCTCACTTTTTGAAATGGAAAAAGCCACTTTGAAGGGTCAGTAATGGGTCCAAAAGCACTAAGACTGGTGGGTCCCCACCTCTCGTCTGCAAAAACTCTTCATTCAGAGAAATCCCTAATATAAGGCTTCCCTGGTGGTTCAGATGGTAAAGAATCCACCTGCAATGCTGGAAACCCAGGTTCGGTCCCTGGGTCGGGAAGATCTTCTGGAGAAGGGAACGGCTACCCACTCCAGTATTCTTGCCTGGAGAATCCCATGGACAGAGGACCCTGGCAGGTTACAGTCCACGGGGTTGCAAAGAGTCAGACACAACTGAACGACTAGTATTTTTCACTTTCAATACAGTGTAGCTGGTGAGAATTCTTTTTTAATCCTACTTATATTTTTATAATTACCCATGAAGAAATGACAAAGTAAACTACCTTATTATGGAATCATAGTTTCCAGAAAGCACATGAAGCAAAAGTATTTTTCCTTCTGAGCAACTTAGTAGTCAACTTTCTAGGTACTTTCAGGAATTCCTAAAACATTGAGGAAACTGCCAAGGCAGCGGACACAGTGATTCAGAACTGACAGTGTGGACACCAGTGTCATGCTAAAAGTTTCAGAACTGTGGCTGACTGGGTGTGTGGTCAGGATAGGGAGGCATGCATTCAGTTGGACAAACGTTCATTGAGAACCTGCTATTTACCAGGCTCCCTGCAATGTGGGAGACCTGGGTTTGATTCCTGGGTTGGGAAGATCCCCTGGAGAAGGGAAAGGCTCCACACTCCAGTATTTTGGCCCGGAGAATTCCATGGACTGTACAGTCCATGGAGTCGCAAAGAGTCAGACACGACTGAGCAACTTTCACTCACTGCAATATACCAGGCTTATAGGGTTGAAAGGAAAAATACAGGCGATTTTGCCCATGCCTTTGAAGAGCTTGAAGTCTGGCTGTGGAAACGTCCAGGGATGCACGTAGTAGTCGTGGGGGAACATAAAGGAAAAAGAAACCCCTGAGAGCAAAGGATATCAAGGAAGCCATCTTATGGGAAACAGTGCTTCAGGTGAGTCTTGAAAAAATATGATAAATAAGGGTAAGATAGAAAAATGGAGGGCATCCGGGCTGAGGACAAAAATAAAACAACGTTTCAGGCACACATGAACAGCAGGCTGTAGGCTGGGCCAGTTCCTAGAAGGGCTGGGGCACACACCCAGGCACAGCAGCATTTAAACTGGAGGCAGGAGACTTCTCCGGCGATCCAGCGGTGAAGACTTCGCCTTCCAATGCAGGGGGCGAAGGTTTGATCCCTGTCAGGGAGCTAAGATCCCACATGCCTCCCGGCCCCAAACCCAAAAACATAAAACAGAAGCAATATTGTAACAATTCAATAACGACTTTAAAATAAAATGGGGGGTGGGGGTGGGGGGGTGCGTGGCGCAGAAAGGCTAGCATTCCAGAAGCCTTGTCCTCTGAACCTTGCTGGAAAGAAAAGCCTGAGCTGGGCTTATGATGACTCTGGAAATCCAAACCATAACATGAGAGGAGTCTCTGGTCATTGTCTATGTTCTATCGGCTTGCTTGGAATCTTTTTAGGGACGCTCCCCCATCATGAAATCTCGGGGTGACCTACGTGGTATAGGCCCAGCCAATCAGGAGGCTACAGCTCACCGTCACTGGGTCGTGGAGAGGCGTACACTGCAACCCAAGCTGTTCCCCAAAAGTATTGCAGGAAGCCTAGAGCCGCCAGCGACCATTTCTGCCAGCGCCCTGTGAGGGCGGCCAAGAGGGACACCAATGCGGACAGCAGAACTTCTCAGTTCCTGCAGATGGTTCCCGCGTCTGCCTGCACCCGGCAGGGCGATCTCGGCCTCATCTTCCAAACCCTCCAACCACATGGGCCCCCAATTCTGTTTGTTACTGATAAACACGTGGATTTCCTCTCAGTATTGATAACAAAAGTCTCTAAGACCTGATAAAAACATCAACTGGGGAACTTCAAGTTTTAAAGTACTCAAGGAAACAATATACATATATGAAAATATTTTCTAATCCATAAAACAGTATACAAATATCAGTTCTTAGTTTCTCTGTGGTGATAACAACAACCAGTCAGTATTATATTACATATGAGCATTAACAACTAATAACTAATAATCCAGTCTTCATTCTTATATCAATATTCCAAATGTGTAGCCTTTAAACTGTAACTAACAATGTTTATTTAGTGCTGACTTTGCAGCAGGTATATTTCTACGTAGCGTACTGATCTCACTTAACCCTCATAAACAACCCCCCATGAAATGGGCACTATTATTATCTTCCCAATTCTATAGAAGAGGAAATGCAAGCCTTGACAGATTAAGAGAGACTCCCTGGTGGTCAAGGGGTTAAGAATCCACCTTTCAATGCAAGAGACTCAGGTTCCATCCCAAGTGGGGGAACTAAGATCCTACATGCTGCAGGGCAGCTAAGCCTGTGACCCGCAACCACCGAGCCTGCACACAACCAGAGATGCCCACGTGCCACAACGCAAGACTCCCATGTGCCGCAGTGAGGATTCCACGTGCCACAACTAAGACCCGACACAGCCAAATAAATAAATAAAAAGAAACATTAAGAAACAGACCCAATGTCATGAAGTAGAGCAGGGTTTGAGCCTGGGTAGCATGGAACACACACTGCCTTTCACTGTCCCTCATCTCCTGAGAACTAATGTTCCAACTTCCTTTAAACTGGTATTTGTAAACAAATGGCTTGCAGCAAAGCAATTTATGCTCCAAAGTCCACATTAACACATGGCAACTGTCTTTCCCAAATCTTGCCTTTGCTGGCTTCTTTCCCTCATAAATACACCACCCCAGTGTTCCATCACGCAAGCTCCATCCTTGAGAATCGTTATGACGCCTCCTCCCTTCCCCCTTCCCACAGTCCACCAGCAGCCCCGTCAGGTGAGCTCCACCCGATGTGGGTCTCAAATCCTCTCCTTCTCCCTAGCCTCACACACCTCTCTTTCAATCCTTCTACACAAGTCAACTAAACTTTCACCTGGCTTCTCTATGACCCCCTTTGAAAGCATTCTGTATCCACATTTTTCTCTGAAAATACAGACCTCGTCTAATCATCTGCCTGCTTTAAACCTTCATCAGCTGTCACTGCATACAGAACAAGATAGAAACTCCTTAGTACTACATTAAAAACTCTTCACAGATCCCCCAACCTACCTTTCCTGTCTCATCTTCTTTTATATTGCTCCAGTTAAGGTCTGGAGGGTATTTCATGCTGTGAAGTAGATCTTTGGGGACCTCTCTTGTTTTCCTTAACTTAGTTAATTTACTCGCTCATATCTAGATAATTATATACTCTACTTAAAATTAATAAAATGGAATTTCTTCTAAAACATCCTGGTAATTTAAATCCACTCTCTCCAACCACTTTGCCATCATTATTCTGAATTAGTGGCTCTTTTATGAAGAGAAATAATTACATTCTATATTAGCAGGAGTAAAATACAAGCTGCCAAAATTGTATGGTTTGGGTCCAGGAAAGAGGCTTCTTAAGGTCAGAATCCTAGAACAGTCTTCTGGGAGTGTATAACTTCTCTTAAAGGTTCCAAAGACCAGTTGCAAAGCTAAAAGTGGTGAGGCTTGCAAACTGCCTTGGTAGGAATGGGGAAGGAGACTAAAGGTTTCAGCTGGTGATCAGGAAACCTCAATGTCTCAAACATCTGTCTCCACTGATCATAAGTGGGAAAACCAGTTTTCAACAATGTCTTATAGATGAGGGTTTCTGAACTACCACACAATTGACATCTGGGGTTAAATAATTCTCTGCTGTGGGCCAGCCTGCGCACCACAGGCGGTTCAGCTGCATCCCTGGCTTCTGTCTACGAGACATCACAACATTCTCCATTGTGACAACCAAAACTGCCTGGGGGGAGAAACCACAGGTAGTTGAGAACCAATGATATTAATATCCAGGCACACAGAAATCAAAACTACAATGAGATATCACTTCACACCAGCCAGAAGAGCTACCATCAAAAAATCCACAAACAGTAAATGCTGGAGAGCATGTGGAGAGAAGGAAATCCTCCTAGACTGCTGTTGGGAATGTAAATTGGTGCAGCCACTATAGAAAATAGTATGCAGGTTCCTTAAAACACTAAAAATAGAGCTACCATACGACCTTGCAATCCCACTCCTGGGCATGTATCCAGAGAAAAACATGAACTGAAAGGTGTATACATGCAGCCCATGTTCACTGCAGCACAGTTTACAAGAGCCAGGAATGGAAGCAATCTAAATGTCCACTGACAGAGAAACGGATAAAGAAGATGTGGTGCATATATATAAGGGAATACTACCCAGCCATTAAAGAGAATGAAATAATGCCATTTGCAGCCACATGGATTGACCTAGAGAATCTCACACTGAGTGAAGTAAGTTAGAGAAGGAGAAATATCCTATGACATTCCTTACACGTGGAATCTAAAAAGAAGTGATACAAATGAACTTACAAAACAGAAAGAGACTCATAAACTTAGAGAATGAACTTAGAGTTGCCGGGGGAAGGATGGGTGGAAGGGATAGTTGGGGAGTTTGGATGGATATGTACACACTGCTATATTTAAAATGGATTACCAACAAAGACCTGCTGTAAAGCCCAAGGAACTCTGCTCAATGTTGTGAGGCAGCAGGGATGGGAGGGGAGTTTGGGGGAGAATGGATAAAGTATATGTATGGCTGAGTCCCTTCACTGTTGACCTGAAACTATCACAAGGCTATACCCTAATACAAAATAATAAGCTTAAAAAAAAAAAAAAAATACCCAGGCACACAGGTCAGCACCACTCCTCCTGAACTGTATTTTCTTCCTTTTCCTCCTTCCTTGTGATAAAAAGTCAAACTGCCCTTGACCACACAAAGTGAAAACCAGACCAACAAAGACATACATTCTCTGTGACGGTACCAAAGGGATTGTTTCTGACAAGTAGCCAAATACTTACCGCCCCCTGTGCAAAGAGTGACACAGAAAAGGACAGGTAGATAGACAGAAGGAACATACTGGTTTCTTGCTCAGATTAATAAAAATCTCTCTTTAATTACTAAAAGGCAGTCTCCTCTCTCTCTCCTTTCTCTCAGGCAGCACCTGGAGTGTCACTGACAGGCTAAAACCCGATCCTGGGAAAGGCATCCGCTGTGCTCGTTTCTGGGCGGGGCAGGGACACTCCGGGTGCTAGGCCAGCATATCTGATGTCACGCGGACACAAACAAGGAAACAGCCCAGGTGCGACTTCATTTCAAGGTCCATTAGCAGCACCAAGAGGGGGCAAGCTGTACTTCCAAACGCAGTCCCTGGAACTCAGCAGGAACATTTTTCAATTTTCAAATGCTAAGAATAACAATTATGGTTCTTTTCTTGAGAACAACATCCCAGTTCAAATACACCGCACTTCAACTCCAAATACTAGAATATGTTGCATGCTGAAACTGACATTTGGAAAACGTAGGGTTGCCTAATGTTCAATGTAGACTCAGTATCAGAAAGCATCCTCTTGGGCTGTGCCTGTATTTTCGATCTTGCCAATGTTTCCCAATTCATTCACCTTGTAACTGTAAGCGATCACAGCACAAGGGAATGGATGTGGTCATGATGTTCTGTCTTCTAGTCAACTGTCAGCGTTGGCCAGTTATTCAGCTGATGCTGAATGACAACAACAGGCCCTTGAGGGTATAAAATGAATACATTTGCACACACAAGTGCCCACACTCCTGCCTCCCCTCCCCTCACCAGAGAGCTGCACAATATCCCCACTCCCCGCAAACATTACAGCCTAGAGTGGGAACCATCACATACTATAAGGACTTCAGAGCACCAAATCACCCACAGGAAGTTCAGTCATGGTCGAGAAACACGGAGTTGTATTTCTTAGATGGTGTCTGCCACTGATGTCTAAAAAAGGAAAATGAGAAGCCAAGTCCCACTTGTAAGCAAATCCTTGTACATGTAAGTGGAGAAGGGGAGCTACAGGGAGGAATTCCTTGCAGAAGTGAAATGCTCTCCCCTCCAGCAGAATCCAACCCATGTGGACAGTACTTACTAAACACCTTCAACAACCAGGCTTTGAACAAGACACAGAGGCCCAAACAAGACTAGAAGCAGGCACTGGCACGTCACACACCGGTGGATCTTTACCTTTCCCCCATGTCAGGACATGGCCAAGGACCACCAGCCCCAACCTATTCCCTCCACTTCAGAATTTAAGATCACAAATCCACAGAAAAGCAGAATTGGTCTTTCAAAAAAAAAAACTGAAGTATCATTCCCAAAATAAGTAATCTTGACAAGGAAATATACAAATTCTATCAGTGCTTAAACCTGGAGAAATCATGATTGGTTGAAAGGTAGGTTTGGAGTTTTTTTCAACCTATTTTTTTTTCATTTCTTTGATTCACCTTCCTCTTCAGTAAGATAAAGATTGCTCAAAAATGCAGTTCAAATCCGGTTCTTTACTTTCCTAAAGTCCATTTCCACCTCAATTTCTCTAGGGGAACATTCATTTTCACATAATAAAAAAGCCCTAGAGTAATAAATTTGGTAAGACAAGCCATTTTGGATCAAAATCACATACAACACAGTTAAACAGAGCAAGAAGAAGGGAGACACACACACACACACACATACCCCTAAAAAAGAAAATAAATTTAGAGAATTCTTCTTCAATTGCTATGGTGTCCAATTTAGATACAGTTTATAGTCAACCAGAAGATATATCAGCGAGCAATAAGACACAACAGTAAGCAATCAGAAACATCCGTTAGCAATAAGACACCAGAGTAAGCAGTAAAGACACCAGGGAGAACATTTCTGAGCAATTACCACATGTCTTAATGCAGCGAGGGAGGAAGAACGACTTCACTCAACTAGGATTGGAACCCTATAAAAAATTAACTCTCATAGCTCAAAAGCCACCCCTGCTACGACAGCAGGGATGTGAGAATTGCTAGCCTGGCCATGGATCAGGGAAGAGGGCAAAAAAGCCATGAGGGGTTGACCATGAACTAGGACTGTGAACTTAAGTGCCCTGGCCCTCTTTATGGACACTAACCCATAGACCTGGCAAATAAAAAATACACGTGTGTTCTTTGACAAGACAGAACGGCCCCTCCGACCTTTGGAGGAAATAAGGGCGGATGCCTGCATTCTTCACGTCCCATCTACAGTCACTGTGGCTAGCGCAGTGTCCGGCAGGGGTGCATATGCATGCACACACACACAGAGGGATGACATTGCTTTTTGTTGTTGCTTAACACACAGGTCAGCCAAAGAAACAGACCCTCAGACAGAAAGAACTTCCACTGTAGACTGGATATTAAGTAGTCCAGGAAACTGTCAGCTCTCTAGGAACCTCCAAGAAAATGGGAGCGCATTTTTCTAGACCCGCCGTTTGAGATGATTCACAAAATGGAAAGCAAGGAGCAGGGCAAACAATCTCTTCTCTGCTTGGCACTAGGAGGGCTTCACCTCAGCCCCACCCCATCCCGCATACTTAAACTTATAAAATCTGTGAAAGCACTTACTTCTGAGATGCTGAGAAGAGTAACAAAATCAAGGCTCCAAGTTCCTCCAAGGCTCAGGAACTCGAAACAGTTTAATGGCAGAGAACGGCGAGTTTCCTCTCCTTCCTTCTAACTTCTTACCTGGGTAGCAATCCACCTCTAGTCTGTATCTCCTCCTCAACCCTCAGCTGCCTCCTAACCACCTTCTAAGTTTACCTTCCTATCAGAAGCCTTCCAAAGACAGCCCCTCTTACAGTGACCATAGTCTGTGTTATTCCATGCATGTGTATTATTTTTCTAATTGGCCAGTAAAAATCTCAAAGGTATGGAGCATGTCACACACGAAAGATGAAAACGAGTAAGAATGAGGTTAATTATCAAAGGCAGAACTTTAAATTAGCTCCCTTTTCCCAAAAAGGAGAGAGAAAAAACCAAATACTCTGGTTCTATAAATATTAGTAAAAGCACAGTACCAGCAGCACTTTTAAAGAAGCCCTTTTCAAATCCAATGGCTTTGTGCAGAGGTCCGCAATCTTTTTGGCACCAGGGATCAAGTCAATGTAAGACAATTACTCCATGGACAGGCAAGCGGGTGGTTTCGGGGTGACTCAAGTGCATTACATTTATATACACTTTATTTCTATTACTATTGTATCAGCTCCACCTCAGATCATCAGGCATTAGATCCTAGAAGTTGGGGACCCCTGACTTAGAGAATGTGCTCAGAGATATTTGTTAACCAAGTGTACTAACTCCATGCACAGGTCAGGGACTCCATTTGAAAAGAGTAGTCACTGCCTCCATCACGTTTCATTCCACAATTGTGCACCCTGGGACTTGGAACTCAGGTAGGAAATCTCCCTGTGAGCCTGGCATACAAACAAGACAGAGGCAGCGAGATCCCTTATCAGGGAAGAGAATGACGGTAGACGCATGGACACGGGCCCTCCAGGACAGAGGCAGTGGGAGGCAGCGATGCCAGAGACAGAACACCGTCCCCGCCCCCCAAAACACACACACACACACACACACACACACACACCCTCTGAAACAGGAACCTACAGAACTGCCAGGAAATCAGAGAGGACCTTCTCAACAGCACTTCCTTACTGGGAACAGGGGTGGAGGAGTGGAGGCTGTAGAGGCCTGGGTTCCATTTATTAACAAGCAGCTCAACACAGTGGGAGGTTTTCTTGTCTAATTACAGAAGCTGTTGGAAACTGCAAGGAAGACAGGATTTACAGCCCAGATGACACTGCCTCTGTGTTGTAATTAAAAGTTATTTTTAATGCTTCTGTTTGGTCAGATACTTTGGATTATTAGAAATATAGTTTGCAATTTAAAACTTGCTAAAGGGCAGAGAACACAGCAGAAAGGTAATACAACAAGCTTGCATAATGTGAAACAGTTAAATGTTTTGACACTGGGAAAGGAAAAGAATCTTGCTCCCACTTAAGGCTGAGTTTCCTATAAGAAAGGGAGAGAGAAACAAGCCAGAGAGGGTACTAAAGTCGATTTTTAAAATTTCAAAAGTAACCCAGCTACTTATTTTATCCATTAGCTAGAGCTTGTATACCACCCACCAGGAGTATAGATAACTCATTCACAGCCATTCACTCAAAGCGCCTAATCCTTATCCTCATTAAAGCTCTTTGCTTTGTCCTGGGTCCCCAGGAAATGACAGTGATCACCCTAACAAGGCCAAGGCCTGGCTTAACCACAAAGGCCAAGAGGCCAACTTCAGGGCAGAGCTCTGTGGGGGAGGCGGTGGCAGCGGAGTGGGTGGGTGGGTCCAATGTGAGCTGTGGACATTACCTGTTGTGTATGATATGGGGGTTGTTTTAAATCCATTTCTCTTCTTTTATCCAAGAGTCCAGTTTCAAGAAGGGGGTCAGACACACACATCCAGGTGTCCACAAGTAGATACAGAATCAGGCCAAGATCAGGCAGGGGCCATTTAT
Organism: Cervus elaphus; assembly: GCF_910594005.1. Taxonomy (NCBI): domain Eukaryota; kingdom Metazoa; phylum Chordata; class Mammalia; order Artiodactyla; family Cervidae; genus Cervus; species Cervus elaphus. The sequence continues at coordinate 64,181,242 of NC_057847.1, forward strand.
TCCCCAAACGCCATCTCTAGAACGCCTATTTCCCCAGATATACACAGGAGGCAAGTCTGCCATGATGGCCCTTCTTTAACAGCAGGGAGGAGAGAATCTATTATGTGGAACAGACTTTTGAAATTGTCTGATGGAAACGGGGAGGGGAAGGAACCTCTACCTGGTGTGAGCCTCCCAGATCACCTCTGTATTTCCTTTATCCCTGCTATGAATCTTCTCATTAAAAGTAATTCCAGGAGCTCATTATGGGAAACATATCACAGAAACCACCCAATATTACACATCATGATGAGACTGTAAAAGCCTTTGAACACATTATTCAAAAATAAATTTAAAGTTAGGGTTACAGGGACCATACCAAGTTGCTGGGATTTATCTTACACCAATAAGAACCACTGTGCCCCTGTGGTTCTCTTCCTAGTTCAGAGCAGGCCTTGACTCCACGTCTGGGCATAGACTCGTGGTGCTTACCTGCCACATTAATTTTTTCAAGTAAGCTGGGAACAGGTGTGGTGGAGTTGGTCAAGTTTGTCCCTGTGCCATTGCTTACGAGGTTGTCCACCTTTGACTCCAACTTGCCAATGCGCTGCAAAATGTTATCCAGCAACACAGCAAGCGTCTTCTTCAGATCTGCAGCAGAAAACATACACAGTGTTTAAATACAACAGCTTAGACATCCTCCGGTCCCCCCCATATCGGCCTGGCACACACATGCACACTTGCTCTCTCTTCCCTCTGATGTGAAGAACAAAATGTGGCAAATCAAAAAACACCACATGAAGACCTGTCCTAACAAACTCCACCTGAAAGGCAACAGAGGCCACATTCAAGGGGCCCAGAGAGTCCAAAACACATCAGTTCACTCTGTAGCAAAAGCTTCACAGTAAGTGACATAAAACTGTTCGGCTAGTAGGTTGAAAGAGAAAACTCCCTGTTACTTGGCATCCTACCAAAGCATTCAATTCTTCCTCCTTCTCTCGTATGGCAGTTACTAACACACAGAATGACAAGCCCCAAATGCAAGAAGGCCTTGAAGTAACTTCCAGATCAAGTTCATTGTTGTTTTTTTTTTTTGTTTGTTTCTTTGTTTTTTAGTGCTGTATACTCTCGCAAGTCCCAGTTTTTTGAAAAGTCTTTACTGCTGTTGGTTACATACGGTAATACTTAATAAAAAGTTATGGGCTTTCCTGGTGGCTCAGCGGTAAAGAATACACCTTCTAATGTAGGAGATGCAGGTTCAATCCCTGAGTTGGGAAGATCCCCTGGAGAAGAGAATGGCAACTTATTCTTGCCTGGGAAATCCCATGGACAGAGGAGCCTGGCAGGCTATAGTCCATGGAGTCACAAAAGAGTCAGACACAACTCAGAGACTAAATAACAACAACAAGACAAAAGCTACAGTTTCAGATTTCAGATATGCTGGATAATCCAAAGTTAACCATAATGCAACTTAGAAGCACACTTAAAGACCAGGTTCATTCATTAGTTCAAAGTGAAAGTCGGTTAGTCATGTCCGACTGTTTTCAACCCCATGAACTATACAGTCCATGGAATTCTCCAGGCCAGAATACTGGAGTGGGTAGACTTTCCCTTCTCCAGGGGATCTTCTCAACCCAGGGATTGAATCCAGGTCTCCTGCATGGCAAGCAGATTCTTTACCAGCTAAACCACAAGGGAAGCCCAAGAATACTGGAGTGGGTAGCCTATCTCTTCTCCAGTGGATCTTCCCAACCCAGGAATCGAATGGGAGTCTCCTGCATTGCAGGCGGATTCTTTACCAACTGAGCTGTCAGGGAAGGAGTTCATTCATTCAAGATATTAATTAAACAACTATGATGTGCCAAGCAATGTTCTAGATGCTGAGACTATTTTCTTCTGGTGCTTACATTTAAGAGTTGATTCTCTTTTTTACATATCTGGCTTTGGGTTACAGAGAAATGTACTTCTCTCCAGATAAATTACAGACACATTATCTTCAGGCCTACATAAGTATTTACTAAGTTTGTATACAAGGTACTCTACACAGAGAGAGAGATTAAGTTAGCCCCTCTCCTCTGGAGACTCAAAGATAGTCTGACTTGTACTTGTGAGAAAGGCAGGAGGACCACAGGGCAGCAGCTACGTGAACAGATTCACTTATGAACTGGGAGTGGGCCAGGGGAGCAGGATGCAGCAAAATCCTGAAATGAGACCAAGGGGAACCTTCCAATCTGCTGGGAACAGAGCACACCTGCCCTGAACAGGTGCCCAGATCTGCCCAGGAAAGCAGCACAAACTGGACCAACCCACCAACCCCAGAGCACAGCCAGCGACCGTCCACTAACAAGCAGGCAGGCTTTCCATTTCCAGTCGAGAGAGAAACACTCATCCGAACGGAAACAAGACACGTAATTGACATGCAAGTTTGCATTCCCGGGATTTACAGACAGCATCACTGAAGCTCACTAAAGACTGGAAACAGAACCCACATCTTTATCCTGGACGTCTGGATCTTTGTGCTTAGCATAATCTCAATCCCCCCGCCACTCCCAACACCAAACGTTAAGACTTCTTCACAGCATTAAGATCTGTAGCAGTCTGTTCATTCAATCTCTCTAACAAACATCTGACCAGGTCTACTTTTTATTCTTCATTGAGTATGTTACCCACAGATACGGAGACAAGCTGGCCATGCAAAAGAGCAATTGGCCAAAAATAAGATTATAACAAAGAAGGTTAAAAAGGAACTAACAGTTCCTGAAGGCCTATCAGGTGCCATGCACATATATAAGGAACTGCATTTATTAATAACTTCACATTCTCCATGAAGCAGGTGTGACTTCATTTTACAGATGAGAAAACTGAGGTTCACAGACAGGAAGCAATATGCTCATGGTTCTAGACATACAAAATCACAAATGGGGACCCGACTCAGGTCTGCCTAATTCCCTGATGCCTCGCTGCAACCAGCGAGAAGTCAAGAGCCAGGGCTGAGAAAAGAAACCAGGTGTGAAATTCAGTGACTTTCAGCCTAGTGATTAAGGGCTTAGACTCTAACCACTTCCTAGGTTTGAGTCCTCATTCTCCACTTCTGTACCCTTATTTGTAAGAGTGAAAAGAATAAGCCTACCTCTTTGGAGTTATAATGAGGACGTAATGAGTTAATATTTGTAAAATGTTTTGAACACTGCCTGGCACATAATAAGTGCTACATAACTGTCTGTTACATAGGTAAGTTAAAAAAAATAAAACCTTTGGAAAACGCTCTCATCCTTCCTAGAGCAATCTCTCCCCGAGTGATGCAAAGCTTTATCGTTTTATCCAAAGGGTCATGAGATCACGCTCCTCGGGGGCTGCAGCCCAACAACCAGTGTGACTCACAGCCTGCCCCTGACACAGCATTAGCTGGCACAGACAGCAGGAGTCGGCCAGCAGCTCTGGTCTTCCACCGACTCTGAAGCACTGCCTGCCTCTCCAGAGCTCTGAAGATTGCCAGAGGCTAGCCACACAGATGGGGGCCATGCTGCCGCTCAGAGGTGGCTGCGCTCACTGTAAAGAAACCACTCCTCAGATAAATGGTATCCATCTCCCTTCCCCACCCCCACCCCTAAACTCAACCTCTCTGCCCAGAGCATGAACTGTCAGCCAAGGCATCCTCGTGTAAAAAGGGCATTTAACTCTTACCAGCAATTGCAGTTAGCCAGACACAGAGGCCCGATCTGCTAGTCTGGCTTTACTCAGGATTCTCAGTTTCTACTGACCCTTTGGCCAGATAACTCTTTGCCTGCCAGGAGGGTGGGGAGCAGGAGGCAGGAGACTATCCTGTACTATAAGGTGTCCGCAGCATCCCTGGACTCTCGCCACTAAACAAGAGTAGCATCCTCCTGTGTGAACCAGAAATGTCTTCAGACATTGCCAATGTCCCTTCTGGGGAGCACAACTGCACTCCATTTGAGAACCACTGAATTAAGCACATGCTCCCAACACTTGTCTTCCGCACTGCCCTTCTGCGGAGCTATCAAGATAGAACTTGGACAGAAGGGTGATGGGAGAAAGAACGAAGAGTGAAAAGAGAGTCACTAAACTTGCATTATGTATGACGTCCATGTGGCACTACTACAAATAGGATGGAAAGTACATGAGGAAAGGTGGGTGCTGACACAAGCCCACGCTTCAGGTCTCTCAAGAGCTGGTAACCCCTTTCAGCCTTTTGCCCTTCGGTTAAAAGGCAACAGGACTCCTGGAGAGAGCCTCCCAATCCACAGCTTTTGGTGATAGTTATTGGTGGCACACACACCCTGGCTACAACACACGGTTGTCACATCGGCATTAAGAAGACATTCTTCCTCAATTCTTAAAACACAATCCATTAGTAAAAGTGACTTACTACCTCTTGTTGATCCCACCTACACAGTTGCACCCTGTGTGACTCTATGAGATGGTATAAAGGAATTCACGATGATGAGAATGCTGATGTTCACCATCACCACTCCACTCCAACACTGCTGCTGCTATCACTACACCGATGCAACTGCTGCTGTTCCTCCACCAGCACCAGCAACACCATTTCTTGAATCCCATGTGTTAGTCCTGGGCTAAGCATTTTAGATGGATTGATTCATTTAGTCCCACCAAGACAATATGAGAAACATGTTGCCATTCCCATCTCTATCATACAGATGAGTAAACCGCAGTATCTAGAGGTTAACTAATTTGTCCCACGTGACTGCAGATCTGGGGTCCAAACCCAGGCAACCTGGTTCCAGACCCAACAGTTCTTACCCACCACGCTTTACTGCTTCTTAAGGAACCTTATGGACCTGACCGCCAGCAAGCATCTCTGACTTGCTGCTTCTGAACACACTTAGTGTGGATTAAGTCCTGGGCTTCGGCCGTGTGTCCCTGTTAAATCATACCCCAACCTCCCTCAAGACTCACTGATGGGACGGTTCTGCGAGCAACTCCAACACTTAAAACATAATGAAGAACTGGTTTATCTGTATCTTCTCCCTTCAATTCCATGAATTGAATACAAGGCTATTAAAAACCTTGGCCTCTCTAGACACTTTACCTGGGTAGGCAGGTTTTCTCTCCCAATGTGGAAAAAAAGAAAAAAGTTCATTTTCAATTCAAGCAGCTATTTGAGTCACTATTTCGAGGCACTTCAACACAAGATAAAAGATACTTGTGTCAATAAAAGACACAAGGGCAAAGATGATCCCAAGTTCATCTCTGAGTCCTTACAAACTGGTATGGTGCCTGGCACAGTGATCAGTAAGTGTGTGTTACCCAAGTGCAAACGTGAATGAATGAACCAACAAGGAAATGAACTACAGTCTTCCCACAAATAAGGCTGAATAAACGATACCTTTCTGGGTGATGTAATTGTTTCTCACCTTTGTATTTCACAGCTAAATCTGCAAGAACTGTTAAAGAGTTTTATTGCAATTTTAAACTTAATACAGAATATTTTTGTATGCATTCTTAGTCTTAATGTTAACCCATACATTTGATAAGACTGAACACTCAAGACTAATTTCATATAGTTTAATAAAGAAATGAAAATATTCTTCCAAATTCCAGTGTAATATCTTCACATTTATCATTGTGTTTTATAGTTATTACAGCCATAAACTGTATCCTCAGCAGGATTACAATTTCCAATTACTAACAGACTTTTAAAATTTTGTTTGTGCTTCAAAGCCTCAGTAATAAAAATTTAATCCCAACATTACTATTGCAATTCTGTGTTCTGAAAACTTATTGAACATGATAAAGATGAGATCAAAGTACGTGAAAACATTTTAAATGTCCCGCTGGAGAAAGAAAGCTTTGGTTTCTATCAGGCCAGGAGTTCTTTGATAAAGGATGAGATCAACAAAATCTCAGAACAGGTGCCCTGGCAGCTCTGTAAGTTTTCATTTCTGGAAAGCCATGACAGTAATGCTGAGAGAGGCCGGAAGAGGCTTTCATATCCTTGAGCAGAACAGTCAAGGATTTATCACTGCCAGCTATATCTTTCCTCATAGCTGGGGTCCAAGGAGATGGAAACTCAAGAAAGGGGGTCCTGCTGGTAGAAAAAGATCTATCAGTCATAGGTCTATTGGCTAAAGCTGTGAGACTGGGTGATAAACCCTGACTGCCCAGATCGGCAAGTCAGCTAAGGAAGGCTGTGCTGACCCCACCCCGTCCCCCTGAGACATGCTTCCCAAACAGGGGTTCTCCAGCCTGCAGTTCATCAGGTTCAGTTGTGGAGTCAGAGGTACCAGGTCCCATCCTCAAGCCACTCCATTGGAACCTTCACAACCCACACGTCAAGGATTCTGGGCCCAGCCACAATTGAGAACTACATTTAAGGTGCAGCTGCCACGACTCACTGGCACAGAACCAACTGTGCAATGAGCAAGGACTTATATCAGAACTGCCAGAAATCATTTACATCTGGGCTTGCTCCTAACACAAATCCCTTTCTACCATGGCTACCCTTCAAGGGCAGAGCTCGAACCAGAGGACCCCAAAGCAGATTCATTCACTGCTCTGGAGAAGCCAGCAAAAGACAGGGTGATAATCAGAAAGGAAGGTGCTAATGAAAAATGAATTAACCCCAACCTCCCATTCCCACTGACTGCCAGGAATGTCAAGTTTCATCAGTTACATGTTTGAAAATTAATTTGAAAGTGACCTTTCCACAGAAAGATAATACAGTTAGAGCAATGACCAAAATACAGTCCATTCATTATGTACAAGGACATTTGAAGCAGTGTTAGGTATAAAAGAGAACAGTGTTATTTATTACAGAGAAGCTGTGGACACTACCCAAACACCAGCAAAAAGGTTACATTATAGGATGTCCAACTATTCCTAAAATGGAATAAATCACTAGATTGGAGCCCGGGGAGGGCAGAGAGCAGGTCTGTTCTGTCATCTCTGTTTATTGCCACAAGCTATTGATCCCAAGAACTCAATAAACATTTACTGAATGAAACGTTTGGATGAAAAAGGAAAAGTGTATGGCCATTAAAAAGATCTAATGGATGAGGAAATACAACAAAGATGAGTTTTTAAAGCTCTATATAAAATATTACAATTTTAAAAAATAAGCATACATATATCTATCTGCATTTAAATAAAGGACTAGAGAGAAATCAAATTTATCTGGGTTTGGGGGCAAGGAGTATTTTCTTTCTTATTCTTTATTTGTAAAAATGCGATGATGGACTTGGGACTATCTCTGCCCTTGTGTGTTTTATGGAACAGTATCTTTTATCTTGTGTTGAACAGCTTTGAAATAGTGACTCACATGGCTGCTGGAACTGAAAATGAATTTTTTTTTCCTTTCACAATTGAAGAAAAGAGAAGCTGACCCAGGAAAAGTGCCTGGAGGGTCCCAGGTTTTCGTCAGCTCATGTTCCAGATGCTCTGGATTTTCTATCAATGTTCATATCACTCTAACTATCACAAAGGTATGAAATGCTATCTGGAAATGCAGTCAGAACCATGTATTCTACCTCGGAACTTCAAAACACTGGCCACAGGTACCCTGACACCCCCCACTCTTCCGAGAAGCATCTTGGTCACTGACCGAGCTCCATCTCATCTGACTTCTTCAAGCCATTCAGAGGACAACTCACCCACATCTAAACTCACCAATGCGCCCTTCACCCTGCAGTTGTCACAGGTCACAAAGGGAACAATTACCACACAGTGAAGATCAGCTTCAGAGGCTCAGCATCACTGACTACCTGCTCTCCTGGGTTAGCTGTAGGCAATTAAGCTGTGACTTGAACTTGCACCTAGAAGTGAACGCTATTCCTGTGCTGTGGGGAGGGTCATGAGGATTTCAAGGAATTGGAGGCAGCGCAATCTGAGACAGGATCGTATCTAGGCCTGTGGACGGTACTTAGTGCTTTACGGAATCTGTAACGCAGGATGGAGTTCTTGGGCTGCTCTCTCCCTTTTCCTAACACTTTGCCAGCTGCATGGAAAAGGACTCAAGCAACTTAGCAACTGGTATAGAAAAGTCCACAGGCTCTGAAAGGTCAAGTCCACTGTTACCCAAAGTCCCCAATGACCCCAGGGCATCTTCCTTGTCCGGAAAGAGGAGCCACAGCATAGCTCCTCCCCACTCACCATCCACCCCCAGAAACTGCTCCAAAGGTGCCCACTTCATAGACAAAGCGAGACAGGCTGCACGGGTCCATCCCACACCCATTAGAGAAACACTTATCTTCGAATAGGAAGACAATGACAATCACACATTCTGTTTCTAAGATGCCCAAGTCACTTGGTGGCACTAACACACCTTTAAAAAGGGACCCAGGGCAGAGCCAAACTCTCCATAGAGTCCAGAGCAATGGGTCTCAACCCTGGAGTGGAGCCCAGCATCTGTGTTGTCACAGCAGCCCGGGGATCCTGGTGGGCACGCCTTGCCAGTCTTGTTTAGGAGGGAGTGGCAAGCCTGCTTCCTCCACACCACCGTTTAATTCCTCTCTTGTCTGGTTGGGTCCTATCGTCTGTAAACCCTAAGAACAGCCGCATAAACAAGCTCCTGAAGCCCCATATTCAAGTGAATAAACAACGTCAGGGCTACATGGACAATTCTCGTTGGCTCGTAGCTACTGCAGGTCTGTGCAGGCCAGAGTGAGCAATGACTCATAACAAATACACGTTACTAATCTAAGTGCTTTGATACGCTTGGTCGAATGCAATCTTTACAGCATGCCTATGAGGCCAGTGATATTTTATCAGCTGTTTCTTAAAAGAGGAGGCAGGTTTTTAAAACATCAGTGACATGCCCAAGGTCACACATCTAGTAAAGAATCCTTCCACAAGCCACAAATAAACACATTCCCAATGCCTTCCAGAATACACAACAGTTCCCATGCCCAGATCCTGCATAACAGCTACTTGGAGGCGCCTGGACACCCAGTCCATAGGGAATCTCTTCTCATTTCCTGTCTCACTGAAAACATGACTGAGTCACTGGGATTTTCAAATTAGCCTCAGCTGGAGCTGTACTGCAGAGAGTCAGGGTGGAGGGGCCACTGCAGCTATTCACCCGTGGTCCCACTATGTGCTAGGCAGGTGCAGAGGCCCCAGAATACTGTGGGGAACAAAAGACATGAAACTCCCTGCTTCTGGGAGCTTACGATCTAAGTGGGGAGAGAGGTGATAATAAACAAAGACATGTCAGTGTCATGACAGGTGGTTTAAGTGCCATGAAGAACAAGAAGGAAGCAGGGGTGGGGCTCTGCTTCTGAAAGGGCCTGGAAGGAGAGGCGTGAGCTATCTCTGCGGAGGAAAGGCACACAGGTGGAGGGAAGAGCAATCGCTGAGGTTCAGAGGCAGGAAGATGCACGGCCACCACCCAACAGCTGGTCCTGGAAGACGGCTGCGCCACGAGGCAGCAGGAGTGGGGTGGACAGCTCTTCAGGGTGGCCGGGAGCTCTGTCCGAGCAGTTCTGACCGAAAGAGCCCAGGGACACAGCTGGAAACGGGGGAAGCTACGGCCCCCCAGGGAAGGTGAAGGACCTACAGTTCAGGGCGGGATCTGAGTCTGAGGCCAATCCCTTCAACACCTGTGCTCCTTTCTCCAGCCAGGACTAGAAGCAGTGGTGTGGTGTGAAGAAAGGGCTTGAGGACAAAGGGGAAACAAGCAAGAGTCTCCAGTTCCTCCCAGAGATCCAGATTCTGATTACAGAGCTGTCCCAAACACACCCAAGGTCCTCCTCAGACATCCGGACTGGGCGGGCATGCCCATGAACTTGGCCTGGCTCAGACGGGCATGCTGCACGGGCCAGGCCTCTACCACAGGCTCCCTGGAAAAGCCCCAAGCCCCAGAGAGGCCTGTTTTCAGGTTCCAAGCTTTTAAAGCAGAGCCCTTTCTTGAATCATACCAGCCATATCACTGTAGGGTAACCAGGGCCTCCTCAGACAACCAAATGGCCCATCTCTCTCCTTTTTTTTTTTAGCCCCCATCTGATTCACTCCAAGAAGAATGTATTTCCCTCAAGTGCAGAGAATTTCTGCCTGGGCGAAGGTAGTTTTTCCACTTTACCCAGCCCTCCAAAAAATGTCCCTTGATCAAATTTGGAGGAACAGAGGCAAAAAGAAAAAAATTTAAAAAAAAACAAAAAACAAATCTTCACAGGCCTAGTCAATGAAATCCAAGTTCGTTCTTTTTTTTTTTCCTTCTTCTAACACTAAATGGTGTTAGTCTTGGAAATGGACATCCCCAGGCCAACGAGGGCCACAGAAGCCCAAAGCTGCTTCCACTCCACCGCCCACTGGCCAGCAGCCAAAACCCCACCCTAGTTCTCCAGCTCCACGTCCCCAAGGAAACAAAAAGAACTCCCTTCCTCCTTACCTCCCTGCCCTGCTGTGGAAATGACCGTGGACAAGAAGGCAGGGGCAAGACAGGCTGAGCTCTACAGAAGGGCACCCGCCCATCTCATCCCCACCACTCCCATCACACCGCGACCACAGCCTGCAAAGCCGCAGCACCCATGCCCTCTGCCTGCTTCTCCCCCATCAGCACCAGCCAAGCTACCCTGTGCTCACTTTCTCCTCGCTGCAGTGGCCTCTGCTCTGCCCTGGGCGTGCACACGAGGCTTTGCTGCTGCTGTTGTTCAGTAGCTAAGTCGTGCCTGCCTCTTTGCGACCCCATGGACTGCAGCACGCCAGGCTTCCCTGTCTTTCACTATCTCCCAGAGTTTGCCCAAGGCCTTAGGACCTGGCACACATCATGCTTCTTGCCTGGCCTGATCTGCCTCCATCTCCCACCTCCCACCCCACCCAGTAGAGCTCCTCGGCATCCTTTGGGCTAAAAGACACCTCCCAGAAGAAGCCTTCTTTGACCTTCTCCTCCTCCAAAGTATCAACAGCTCCACAAGTACTTTAAAAAAAAAAAAATCCCACTGTACTCATTTTTCTTCCTGGAATTTACTGTTATCTGTCATTCTCTTGTTTATTGCTTCTCCCTCCAAGTAAGTATAACCTCTGCGAGGGCAGGAACCCTGACGATGTTTTCCCAGCTGTGCTTGGGACGAAGCTTCGACGGCGTTGACAGATCCTGGCCCACAGCACAGACATGGTCGAGAGTGGCAGGCTGGAAGGGCAGCAGCCAATCTAGGGGACAGTCTAGACCCAAGGAGCACAGGGAACCGGGAGACAGGAGGTTAGGCACAGCATGTATACACAACCTGGAGGCCAAGAGGAAGCAGGCAGCACGGAAACAGGATATTGGTGGGGGGCTGGCCGAGAAGCTGGGGCTCTCGACTGCTTCAGCCTGAGCTGGTGACCTATCCAGGTCAGAGCATCCCCGTGCACAGAGAATCAAGTGAGAAGAGTCATGGTTGATAAGGTGAGGATGGACCCCTTGGCTGGGGAGAGGTGTGTCTCATCAGCCCAGGTTTCTATTATTTTGAGAACAGGATGGACCATGCCTGGCCTATTAAAAAAGAGCTGATCACTGAGCATCAGAATTTGGGTCAAGCCATTGGAGACAGACATCAGTTCACCTCAGAACAAGCCCAGCACCGACTAGAGCGAATGACACCATTTGTGATGCAATTCCCAAGAAATCACGGACAGGCAGGGCCCTGCCACATGGGCCTGGGAGTCACGCTGGAGGCTGAGCTGTGGCTGGCACTGGCTTTACACACTCCTCTCCACAGTGACAGAGAGGCACTCGGAAATGCCCTCCACACCCCAGGGATGAATGCTCCAACTGTTCCACACAGGCTGCCAGGGACCTCTTCCAGGCACTGCTCCTGAATGACCAAATCCCAAAAGAAAGTCAGAAATCTCTTTTCGTTATCACCAGACCAGGGTTGGGGGAGGAGGAGACGGCATTTGAAGGTTCTTCTACTGTTGTCTGAGGATTAGTCAAATGAACAACCAACTGCAATCCTGTTGGAGACGGACAAACCTTTTTGGCAAAGGACCAGAGAATAAACATCTTAGGCTTTTGTACCTTCTGCAGCAGCTACTCAGCTTTGCAACTATCACACCACACAGCCACAGACAATACACAACAATGGGATGCTGGGTTCCAAATCCTTCCAAAGCCATATGAAAACAAGAAGATCTGGCCCAAGGCCATGGGAGTCCTGGGAAATTGTTGACACAAGGAGGGATATGATCAGATGAGCATTTCAGAATGAACTATGGTGCTTCCTGAAAGATAGAGTCAGCACACTTTAGATGTTATGTGAAACAAATCCTGGTATTGTCACGTTTGTCTGTTATTAGTTGCTATAAACAAATGACAGTGTGTGGATTTCAGTCAAAGTTTATTTACACAAGACAGGCAGAGTTCCAGATGTGACCCACAGGTCATAGTGTGCTGAATACTTCTGCTCCAGCATCTCAAGTCAGAAATGTTAATAAGTCAGTAATAATCTAAAGTCATCTACAGACTGCCTGTGTGCTCAGCTGCGTCCAACTCTTTGTGACCCCCTGGACTGTAGCCTGCCAGGCTCCTCTGTCCATGGAAACTTCCAGGCAAGAATACTGCAGTGGGTTACCATTTCCTACTCCAGGGGATTTTCCTGACCCAGGGATTAAACCCACATCTCTTGTGTCTCCTGCTTTGGCAGGCAGATTCTTTACCACTAGTGACACCTAGGAAGCCCCCAAATCATCTACTACAGTTCTTCAAACACCTGCTGCAGCTACTGAAGATAAATTATAACATATTTAGAGCCTCTGATTATACCAATATGGGATGAGAGACGGAAGGGATTTTTTTTTTTTTTTTTTTTAGGGGGAGGTGGTCTATTAACTGGATTCATTCAAACCAGACACGGGTCCCAGCCACTGAGGGTCAGCTCTTCACTGTCCCAGAGCAGATGTCCAGGAGGTGCTCTGTGCATGGGCTGCCTTTGTGGCAGAGAAACACTGCAAACCAACGGCTCATGCATCCTCATGCCCACACCTCCAGCCCAGCTACACTGCTGAACATCCAGCAGTCTCCGTATCTCCATCCAACATATAACCTCACCCACCAGAGCTGCCCAGCTACCGACATGCCCACAACGGCTAGTGATGGATTCCAGGGGAAGCACATATCCTCCCAGTGGCTCTCCCGCTTCCCAGGACTGGGCCTGGATAATATCATTGGGCTCAATCCCAGTTGTTGGTGCCCAGAAATGAGAACCAGGAGAACCAAGTTGGCAAAATTTAAATAACAAAATTCAGTTATCTGCTTGAGGACTTCCATGAGAAGATGCTGCTAGATGAGTTTGTTGTTTTCAGTCTTTGTGCAGCGGTTCTCTAAGGTGGGGAGAGGGGAAATTTTGCCCCCCAAGCCTGGAGATATTTTTGAGGCTGGTGGATACACATACCAGAGATGCTACTAAGCATCCTACAAGATACACCATGCACAGAATTATCCGGCTCCAAAGCAATAGTGCTGAGAAGAGAGCCTATGTCTTGGTAAGATTTCATCTCATGATGATCCCCAAACCTCAAGCACAAATGCACAGTCCAATTAAATTCTTGAAACTCAGCTCCAAGGACCACTTTGATTGGCAGGTTGAGTTGATTAGATGAAAGACAAAAACAGGCTAGACTTGCCGTTTGGTTGTTTCTCTGTTGTTTCTGAGGAACAGAATTATTCTGCTAAAATTCCTCTGTAAAGGGAGAAAGTGGAAATAAATTTCCGTAGTTTCTTTGCGCTCCAAAGTCTTATGATTATAAACATACAAGGTGGTTGATATTCTAACTAGGCTACTCTGAAGTTTTTGATAACTTTATAAAAAAAAAAATATACTGTCTCTGTGAGGCTGAAAAGCTAAGATCATTGCTCTTTAGTGTGGAGGAAACTCACGCTATGAGATGTTTAGCAGTACACAAGAAGTAAAACTGCTGCAAACAACTAGAAAGAAAAAACTATGCATTTGCCATTCAAGTGGTTTTTCCTTTCCATGATAAAGATTTGAGACAGACAGAGAAACAGGAGGAAATCACGACAGGACTAGACCCCTTTCTCGCCAAGTGTGTAATAAGGAATACACTGAACCAGAAACTGGAAAAGCAGCACCTGTTTCACTCGTGACATTTACTTGTAACACAATAGAAACACCAGTGGTGACAATTTGCTTTATATATCTTTTTCTGGTGGTTAACCTATAATATCGGGTATTAATACAGAAGATTCAAGTCAACATGCAATTTAAAATGCACCCTCCGAAAAACTACCTAGTTGTTTTTCAACATCAGCTCTCAAACTAGTCTCATTTTTTGATTCATCAGATCAAAGAAAGGTGACATTTAGACATATTAAAAAAAACAGTGCCAACAGACACTGCCAAATTCTGAAAGACTGGATTAAAAGCAGATTGTGTGATCATTCAAACAGTGGGCGCTGAAAAAGAAAGTCTACATTGTATGTGAAAAACAACCATTTCCACCTTACCAAAAAAAATTTTATATATATATATATACATATATATATATATATATAATTATAAAGTAACCATATTTCTTGGATTTCTTTTAAAAAGAAAGAAAACGTATATGTACAATTGAGTAGGATTTCTGAGGTGGCTCAGTGGTACAGAACCCTCCTATGGATTCGATCCCTGAGTTGGGAAGATCCCCTGGAGAAGGAAATGGTAGCCCACTCCAGTATTCTTGCCTGGGAAATCCCATGGACAGAGGGGCCTGAAAGGCTACAGTCTTACAGGGTCTCAAAAGAGTTGGACATGACTCAATGACTAAATAACAACTCCTCTGTTTGAACTCAAAGTTCAACACCTGTTGCTACACATTTTCAGGAATCGTCATTTGAAAGCTAAAGTAGTCCATCAATGTTTCCCACCTCAACCAACCCCACCCTTGTATCTGATTTATATTATACCTCAGGTTCCAAACCTTGAGGCCACTAAAGTCTCCATTCAATGGCCAGAACTATCACTGCACGACTTCACAAAGGTCATCCACTGTGAACCAAGTCCACTCAAATATTCAGTGATCATGGGAGGGCTGCAACTTGGATTCTCCGAAACACAGTCTGATCCAAATTTCATTTGCAATTTTTGTTTTGTATGTGTGTGGTGGTTTAGTCGCTAAGTCATGTTTGACTCTTGCAACCCCATGGACTGTAGCCTGTCAGGCTCCTCTGTCCATGGGATTCCCCAGGGAAGAATACTGGAGTGGGTTGCCATTCCCTTCTCCGGAGGATCGTCCTGAGCCAGGAACCGAACCTGGTCTCCTGCATAGCCTATAGACAGATTCTTTACCGACTGAGCTACGAGGGAAGCCCCCATATTGTATTTGTGTATGCTTTGGTAAATATTTTGTGTCCATATATATTTGTGTGTGAGTGTGTGTGCATATACATATATACCAGAAAGATATATACTGAAATGTTAATTGTGGTTATTTCCCACAGTAGTAGATTTATATGTGATTTTCCTTAATCTTGTTTTTTTTTGGTTTGTCTACAGCTTCCAACTTTTCTATATTAAGCCTAAGTTTTGCCAAAAGAAAAATAATATTCCATATGCATATCTTTTCACTCAACCTCATTTCAAAAAGAATTTCGAGCACCTAACAAAAAAAGCAACGAGTACCAAAAGATCTCTTTCAAAGTGAGAGCAATCAGAGACAAGAAACGAGAGAGCCATAAATTGTGAGGAAGCCCAAGGTTGAAGCTACTGGTCAGCATGTAGGCTCTGACGACGTGCGTACTGGCCGGAGGGAGGCACACATTTGGCTCTCAGTTTTCTGGCAGGCCTAGAACATTCCTCCTCACCCTCCTTACCTCGTCCCTACCCGTCCTAATTAAGTTTTGTTTAGGGAACAATAATGAGACTATTTTTCTACATTCCCTGAACATCCTCCCAGATGAGATCATGCAATCCAGCCATGTGTCCAGTGAAGAGGAGCCAGCTGCAATACAACCAACAGAGCGCCGAGAGAGAAGCCCCGCTGCTCCGGGCACTACGCGTCAGTGTGTGTAAGAGGTCAGAGTCTCCCAAAGGGCACTGCTTTAACTTTCTCAAGGCATCCCTTTGTGAGCCATGTGTCGCCAGGAAGGGAGTGGCAAGGGGTAGACTCAATCCATGACCAAGTGTGAGAGCCTCTGGGGTCCCTCGGAGGCAAAGCAGAATTGGACGGAGGCGCCCCGGCAGTGCAGAACTTACCATAGGCCGTCATGACCCCCGCATAGGGTCCATCCACCACGTTCCTGTTTTCTTCGGCCAGTGCCTTGATGTACCTCTTGCTGAGGTCCAGGATCTGCTCCCGGAGCATGGAGCTGCTCTCGGGCTGAGTTCGCTGCTGGATGGTAAAATGCAAGAGCATCATACCCCAAATAAAGCCGAAAGTCACAAGGAAGAAGCCCAGCTTCTGAGAGGACAGCTTCCACGGAGTGAAGAAAGCCATTGCTTTCTGCCGACTTCACCTGCCCCAGGCTCCTACAGCGCAGAGGGGAGACGCGAGCTCATGGTACTGGCTGGGTTTGCGGGCTTCCTCGACTCACTCTGGCTCCTGCATCAGCTGATTTCCTTGCCTTGCTTCCATCCTGCTGTGAAGAAGGGGGAAAATTAGCAGAGTCCTCGTGGCAAAACACGGTGAAATAAACCAGAGCCTTGTTTTCACTAACAGCTCTGAAAGGTGCACTTCCTTTTTTCTTCATCTGCTGGTAGCCTATCTTGTGTTATGATTTGGGATCTGTAAGCCGAGAGGGGAAATCTGGCCGGTCGACAGAAAGCTGTACAAACACGGAGGGGAGGAATGTGTGTCTGCGCGTGTTCACAGGTGTAGTAGCAGGGCTGTTCCAGTCTGGACCAAGTTCAAAACAGGAAATTTGTTTTGCAAGGTGGGGAGGAGATGGAAGGATATTTCACTGAATGTCAGCAAAAACCCAAGAGGAGGGTGAAGTCGTATCACCAGCAGGCACTTCTGTGCCTGTGAAACTTGAACTTACCAAGTCACGATTCTCTGCTCTGGCAAGGATGAGCGCCCGTAGCTGGAGAGGTGAGCCAGAAAGTGGATGCCCCCTAGGGGGTCATCAGACAAGGAAAGGAGCGAGCCCTCCTGCAACGGTATTATTTGAGCATGGTCAGCTTTCAGTAGCAGTGTCTGGAGCCGAGCTGAAGGTCTCAGGGCCACCAGGTGGCCTCTCCCCAGACAGCGGCGCAGAGAGGCTGTGCAAGGGGCACCCGACTATCTTTTCGTGCCAGCTACACGAGTAAAAGCTGAACCGTACTTCTCACTTGCACACTTCAGCACAGGAAATGTGGGGCACATGACAGCCTGCGTTTTTGTGGTTCTCATTTTTACTCATACCACGGGGCAAAATGAGAGGTTACAAGGCATCCCCTCAATACCAATGCAGCCAGATGCTATCTCATATCAGCATAGGCTGCACTGTGGTCCTGAATCGAGCCTTCCCAACAAATGAGGCTGAAGCATGGGTTACAGATGCATTGCAATAGCACAGGTGGGCCCCCTTCTGAGAGTCCTGGACTCACAAACCAGCCGGCTCACCAATGGCACATTCTTTAGGCGTCTGAAAGCAGAGGCTGAGCATCCCCTCCTTCGAGGGACCGACCCAGGATGTACTCTGAGTGTGCCTATGTTGCGGGTGAAAGGATTCCTCTTCCTGAGCAGCGTAAGAAGAAATGATAGTGGACCCTGGAGCAATCAGCTTTCAGGGTCAATGATGAACCAGATCTGTGCTGGTCTTCCTCTCTCTTTTCCTCGCCTGTCAACCGTCATCAGTAGCTGGTAATACCTCTACTGATACTGATAGTAAATGATACATAAATTCTAGTGATGTTCCAGGCACTGTGATAGATGCTTTTCATGCCTCAGCTCATTGAATTCTTAAAAGAGTCCTATACGGTAGGAACTATTAATGTTATGTCTGTTTTACAGATGAAAAAACAACAACACGGAGATTACCTTGACAAAGGTCAGTTGGCTACATGGCAGAGAAGAATCTATGGCCAGCCAGCCCAGGAGGCAGCAAACCAGGCCCTGCCTTCCCTAGACCATTCCTCTTCCCTGCCAATCTGTTTACGGCCAAGAATGGTCTGAACAGGCTTAAAGGGTTGTAAAAAGCAATGAAGAACATGTGACTGAAATCCTACCGTAGTTCGAAAGCCTAGAACATTCACTCTTGGCCCTTAACAGAAAAAGTTTACCAACTGCTGAATTCTAAGCCAGTGGCTCCCAGAGTGTGGTCCCCAACTCGGCAGCGGCAGGAGCATCCGTGAGAAAACCAAATTCTCAGGCCTCACTCCAGACCTACTGAATCAGCAACTGGAGGCGGCCAGCAAGTGGGAGGAGGGGTGGACCCGGCCACCTGTGCTTCAATAGGCGATTCTGATGCCCGCTCACGTCTGAGAACCCCGAACGCAGGCAGATGCCTTCACTGTGCCGCTCCACGGCTCTGCCAGTCCGCGTGGCGGTATCTCCCTCTTCTCATCCCATAAGCTCCTCTGGCCCACCACACCCTCCACATCGCCAGTCTGCTAGCCTCTTAACCCCCAGGGTCTCCCTGTCTTCCCTCAAGCTACTCCCCAGACCTGGCTGAGCCTGCCCCACATCATGCAGATCATCCAAACCAAGCCTGTCTCCCCCTCCTCACCCCCACCCAGCTCCATTCCCATCTGCTTTGGACTCCTCCCCTCCCTCCAGGGTATGATGCCCCCTCCTAGCCTGAAGTTGTAAAACACTGTCTACGTCGACTGTTTACCAGTTTCTATATGGGATCCATGACACCTTTAAGAGACTCCCCGCTTGTGTTCTCAGAGAACGATGCGGCCAGGGAACCAATAAAACCCCTACAGACTGAATGAGCTGGTTACCCAGGCTCGGTGGCACTTCATTCAGCCCGTTCTCGCATGGACCAGCTGAGAGGCACCTGCGTTCATCACTACAAGGATGCACTGAGCATGTGTCAGGGGACTGAACAGGGACAAGACAGGGCTCCCATCCTCAAGGCCTGAGCTCAGAAGGCCCCCCTCCACCCCAGGAAGTGGCTGCACTTCCTTTTCAACAAGCCATATGCCAGTTAGCCGATGTCACGCCAGGGCTGAAGGGATTTTCCCAGAGCAAGCAAACAAGATGCTTACCAAGAAAGACAGCCTCAGGTAATTTTCTTTTGCTAGTTTAGGAGAGCCCCCAAAGCAGACAGGAATTACCTGTCAGCTTTCATACGAGAAGCCCTGCTTTGCTTCCTCCAATGAACCCCTGAAGAAGCCACTCAATGCTGCGAAGTTTAAGCAAAGGAAAGAGCAGGCCCAAGAACTGAGCAAGGACCCAATAGTAGGTGGTGCTTCTCTGCCTCGGCTTTGGGGAGAGGCAGGACCCACCCAGGTGATACATGCCAGGGGCAAAAAGAAAACCCAGACATAGTAAAATCACTTCCTAAAAGAACAGTGATCACTTCCTCCCTTCCCATCCACTCATCAACACGCTGAAATAGGGTTTCCCTTTTGAAATGTGATCAAAGATCACATTTGGCAAGGAAACACATCTTCATTAAAAAAATAAAAGTATATGAAAAGATACTAAAAATTACTAGCCTTTAGGGAAATGCAAATCAGAAGCACAATGAAATATCAATTCCCCTCCATCAGGATGGCTATAATCAAACAAGACAAATAAGAACAAATGTTGGTGAGGATGTAGGAATAGGAGAACCCTTATATCCTGTGGGCGGATATGTATCCTTACATCCGTGTACAATGGTGCAGCCAATGCAGAAAACTGTCTGGCACTTACTCAAATGACTAAGCAGTTATCAGATGACCCAGCTAACTCCACTCCTAGGAATTCTCCTGAGAGAAATGAAAGTATACGTCCACACAAAAACTAATACATGAACTTTCACAGCAACATTATTCAAAACAGACAAAGAGTGAAACCCAAATGGTCATCAAGTGACACATGGATGACCAAAATGGGGCAGATTTGTTCTATTCAGCAATAAAAAGAGATGAAGCACTGATACATGTTACAACATGGATGATCCCCAGAAATCCTAAGTGACAAAAGGCAGTCACAAAATACCACATATTACGTGATTCCATTTATATGAACAGTCTAGTAGAATAGGCAAATCCTAGAAGTAGAATGTGCACAGTAGTTGCTTAGGGTTCTGAGGGGAGGGGGGGAATTAGGAGGTGACAACTAAGTCTTGCAGGGTTTATTCTGAGGGCGAGTGAAAATGTTCTAAGATGGATTGTGGTGATGGATGCATAATTCTGTGGATATACTAAAAACGCTGAACTGTATACTTTAAATGGGAAAAGTGTATGAAATGTTAAACATATCTTAATAAAACTTTTCCAAAAAACAAAAAGCAAGCAAGCCCACCTCCAAAGGTGGGGTAGGAGGGAGAGCTGAATTGAAGACAGGCAGAGGAGCCTCATAGGTGTACTGTGGCCCCAGTCAGGACCCACCCCTTCCCCTACTTCCACAGCCGAGATAAGGCTGGACCCTCACTAAGGGCTGACCACAGGCCCTGCAACAGAAGCAAGTGATGCAAAGAAATTTGCCACCCGTTTACCAGGCAACGCTAACCCTTCTCAGCTCTGGATCAATCACTCTTCAAGGCGAGGCCTGCTTTGCCTACCAGATGCCAATTTCTCAACACACTTGAGGAAACTCTCAAAATCAGCCCTGTTGTACAGGGGTCAGAACCAGACTGAAGAAGCAGTGAGGAAGCTCCATCAAAGGCCCATCTGACATTAGTGGGAGACCATTTGTCACATCAGGACCCGTGTCTTTGGAGGATGGATGAAGATAGAAATGCGTATCCCTTCAGGAGCAATACCAGCCCCAGACACAGAGATCTGACCTTTTCCTCAGGCCCACAGGACAGTCCCAACACAGCCTGGAGGTACCACATGCACATGGGTAGCACTGCCTGCACTTAGTCATTCCCACAACTCTGCTGTCCTATTAGAGGTCACCCGATCTTCCCACCTGTCTTTGGATGGCAGCCATCAGGGCCTACCCTCTTGCCTCCCCCTCCACAGTAATATTCAAGAAATCCTATTTGTGTTCGCAGAGGCTGCTGCCACGCCACCATCACTCTCTAGCTCTCCAAAGCCAGTGCACCCTCTAGCTCGCCAAGCTCCAGGGCAGAAGAGGGTAAGGAAGGAGGTCTCTACACAGACTGCCAGGAAATCCACCCATGGTCAAGCATCAAAGAAGCAACTGGCTACCCCAGCTGCTCACAAGAGTGTGCCCTCTACTAGGGGGTTAGAGAAACCTCACTGTTACAGGCCTGGTGAAATTGACTCGCACACTTTCGTTCCTGCGTCTGGTGCCGGAAATTGCTCAAGACTGCAAAACAGATCTGCGCTTCCAGCCTGCAGCTACTGGTGCTCTGCAGGAGGCAAGCAAGACCTGCTGCCTTTTAAAAGACATCAACCTGGATTGTATCTATGCCAAATGTGTAACCATCATGCCAAAAAATATCCAGCTCGCGCACCACATCCCTAGAGATCCTGTTTAAGAACCACTATGATGCAAAAAAACATTTAAGAAAAATTCTCTTCTTCCTATTACTGGTAGTTCTGAATGTTAAAATATCCCCCCCGCCATGGGGGTCAAAAGATACCTAAATATATAACTGCAAGTGGAAAATGGGGTGGGGATAGGGAATCAGTATTGGCAATTTTTCCACTTTCATTTATGTGAATTTTTAATACAAATGTGGGGACGTAAAGCATTAATGCAAGTCAAAATGTTTCAGTGAACAAGTTTCAGCAGTTCAACAACATAAATAAACCTATTAAATTTTTCTGGACAACGCCAGCATTTGGATTTTTTTAAAAACAGGTAAATTTCTTGTTGACTGCAACTAAATGGTATTTGTAGCATTTTTATCAGTAGATTCCATTCATTCACTATACTTTTCTGAGTTGTCCTACATGCAAGTACATGTTTTTAAGTTTGCTATTGAAATACATTAAACTATTAAAAAAAACACACACACAAATCCTGAGTCCACTGTACTCATCCATGTTGCCTTGGAAACCCCACCACTATCTCACAAATGAACCCCATATCTTGCCTAAAACCTTCCCTGGATCCCTGGACTGAGGAGGGCCCATCCTCCTTGGAGCACCCCCCAGAAGTATGTGCTCCTTCTAAAGAGCTTCTTAACTACTTCTCTGTCGGATAATCTTTTCTTTCATTTCCCCTATAGGGTCTGTAAGCTCCCTAGAGACAGGAAGTGCCAGGAATGGGACTGCCTTGCACATTGGGGATGGTCATTATGTGTTTGCCAGATGAAAGAATGGGATGGCAGGGATGACAAAATACAAATGAGCAGTGACCTCCGGGACCACCACCGGGGTGAACCACAAAGAAGCTGGACACTCTGAGAATGTAAGTGAACCTCAACTGTTGGGAGTTTTTAACCCTAGGATCTGTCACATAGCAGTGAACGACTACTTTGCCCTTGACTAGGTGGGTGTTAAACTAAAGAGGATGTGGTGGTAGATGGATACAAAAAGAAAAAAAAAAGGGACAAAAGCTTCAGAAAATAATTCGAGGGGCAGTGACTTTAGGACCAAAAAGATGTCCAAGACGAGGGATAGGAGGGGAAAGAAGTTTGGGGGAAACTTAGGTAGAGGCTGTTGGTTCCATCACTGGGTATCCAAGATGATCCCAGGACATCAGAAGAGTGATGAAGGGGAACTGAAAGAACTCCTGCATCTAGGGCCTGGAAAGCCACAGCTGGTCCCACCCATTAGCACTGTGGGACTGTAGACAAGTAAGTCTGTCTCAGATTCTGCGTAAGTAAAATGGGGAAAGTTGTAGAACTACAGAACACATTGGTAAACTAGATGAATAGGGGTTACTGGTCTTCAAACTGTATTCCAAAGGACTTCCGGGTCCCCAGAGATGTTTCTGAGGTTCCACAAATGTTTTCATTTGAATTTTGTCTTCCTTAGCGTAATATTTCTTCCTTTAAAAAATTTGGCTGGGAAAAGTTTTATACCATAGATTCTCAACAAAACTTCCACATACCTCTGTATGTGGAGTTTAAACTTTGAATTCCTATGCTAATTTGGTAGGAAAATTAATGCTTGGCAGTGATCTTATTTGTTTTATAAAATTCAGGTCCACATATCTACTCACGTAAGATTGCATGATACCAAATACTATGAGACCCAGATTAAATGTCAGATGAGGGTCCATCATAAATTGTATGTTTCAGAGACATTTTGGCTGATCATTCTTCATTACAAGTAACAATAACAGTCTTTAGAGAATGCTAATGACTCAACTCTGAAACAATTCCCTACCACTTTTCTTTCCAGCCTCTGTACGAATTTACATTAATAGCAACTTAGAGAGCCTGGTGTTAAAAAATAGTAGCCATTACCATTTGCTATCACGGTGAATCTGGACATCCACTAATCTACAGCCAAAATGCAGCACAGAAATCACCTGTGTGCTAACTAGACACGCGTGCACACCATCTCACTAATTCTTAGTTTCCAGAGTAGCTCACTGGCCTAGTCATCCACTTTAAAAGGAAGTAGGATAAATTAAAGTGTATAAAATCACTACAATATTGTAAAGTAATTAGCCTCCAACTAATAAAAATAAATGGAAAAAATTTTAAAAAAAATAAATAAAGTGTATAAAATAGCTGTATGCAGACTGGGATACTACGTGAGATCTTGCTTAGGAAAATAATAACCAAGTACAAACTCTCATTCACAGAGAAGGACACTGCGGTCCAGAAAACACTGTTTTCCAATGAGATTCAGAATCAAACCATAGCTCAAGCTTCCTGATCCCATTTGATCTGCTCCACACCAAGCTGTATCTCCCAGCTGCCTGCAGAAAACTCAAAGGCGAAGGAACTTACCACATGAAACCCCAACCAGAAACCACAGTCCAGTGACGGTAAGGACCTGTGAGTCTACTGTAATGCCGTACCAAGCTCGAGGAGCTGGGAGAATCAGCAGATGAAAAGAAGAAAAACATACATTCATGGAATTACTGGTGCAAGGCAGGCAGATGGCCTGGGGTGGGAGTCTTGCTCTAAATGCGGTATCTTCTGTTGTTAAAAGGAGAAGCTGAGCAGGAGGCAAGGACAAGCAAAACATTTTTTTCCTCCCAAGTAAGTCCAAATTCCTAGGAAGATGCCCCAAAGCTGGATACTCACTGGCTGCACGGTTCAATGCCACCAAAACCTGAAGCCAGTCCCGGGGCCCTCTCACCAGCTGCCCCCGGCCTGAGGTGTGAGTCCTGGACAGCTGCACTAACCAGGACCTCGCCTCCCAGTTCGTGGAGCAAAGGACCTGGGAACCAACAGTGTTGGAGGCGCTGCTGGAACACGTACAGACAGGGCCCTCCTCGTCCACCTTCTAGACTGGGTCCTCTGACACATTCTAGTCCTTTTTTTTTTTTTTTTCCATTTATTTTTATTAGTTGGAGGCTAATTACTTTACAATATTGTAGTGGTTTTTGTCATACATTGACATGAATCAGCCATGGATTTACATGTATTCCCCATCCCGATCCCCCCTCCCACCTCCCTCTCCACCTGATTCTAGTCCTTTATAAACAGGAAAAACACATTCGAAGTGAAAACAGCCTGTTCTCTTTGGAACCGGCTCAACAAGTCTTATTTTGAGTCACTAACCAAAGACGCCGGCTAAAGCAACACACCTTTTCTGTGGGGGCGGTGGCTGGGGTGGTTCTGATGCTTAGGTTTTATATGACCCGTGCCTTTTACATTTGAAGTGATCAAACCAAGACAGCCCTGTGGCCGGTTTGCATTTATCAGGCGGCACTTGCATTCTCCATGTGGACAGACGGAAGGGAAATGGCCAGCCATGCCCAGTTGAGGCAAGATCTGCCTTGCAGTTTCACTGTTGACTGAGTGTAGTTTGGGGCTCCATAACTGGCATTAATAAATAAGTTTTCAAATACTGTAATAAAGCTAATGAGTCTGTATCCATAACAGGCCCTCCTTCCCACCCTCTCTATTCCATTCCTTCCCCACTTCCACCGCCAACTGTCCTCTGGTGTATGTGGCCATCTCCACTAGGGGGAGCAGAGGGGCAAGGAAAACACTTGGAAAGGCACACAATGACTGTATTCTTTGACTTCCCCTCTTGGGCAGAAGGCTTGCACATTACGGGCAGGTAGACAAAAAGGAAAGGTGACAAAGGAGTGCGGAGGAAGCTGTCACTTCTGGATCAGATAGTATCTTTGTTCTGTAAGTTTCATTTACCAGGCTCACCGGTTATTCACAGTTGACAGAATTTCCCATCATCAACAACAACAAAAATAAAACCACAGCAAGTCCAAGAATTCAGAAAACATCTACTAAGCCACAACAAAAAGCATGGGTCCCTGAAAAATGAAATAAACCCATTTAATCCAAGGTGTCTCCATCCTTGGCACAACTGACATTTGAGACCAGATCATTCTTTGTCGTAAGGGGCTGTCCTGTGCATTATACGAATTTGACAGCACCCCGTCCTCTAGCTACTAGACACCTTTAGATGGACGCCTTTAGAACCTGCCACCCCCAACTGTGACAAGCAAAAGTGCCTCCTGACAATGCCAAATGTTCCCTAAAGGATAAAAGCACCCAGGTTGATAACCAGCGCCTTAGCGCACCAGCAGGACATCACCCACCCCACTGGATGAGGCTCCGGGAAGGCGAGGCTGTAGGACTAGATCGCAGGGCAAGGAGAAGCAAACCAAGTGAACTCAGGAGTCAAGTCACCAGCCCTGAAGACGCGCAGACTCAGAGCCCTGAGATAAGACTGAGGCCACAGACGGACAGGGCAGAGCAGGGAGAGGGGCTGATTGCTGACGCTGTCCCAAGCTGACCGACAGATGCGTTTCATCTGTCACATCCTCATTTGAGGATGTGACTGTCATAACTGTCACATGAGTCTCATTTCATCCACATCCTTCAGTCCCAGTGCTATCCTGGTACCTGCCAAGGAGCTCATGCTTGGGCTGGCTATGCCCCCGTTTACTAATTAGTATGTGGCATGGAGGCTTCACTCCACAAAGATCCGAGTCTACAAATCAAGGCACAGGGAAGAAGCCTTTGAGAAGACAATCTCCGATGCTACATCAGACAGTCTTAAATAGGAAAGGATTGTCATCTGGCTTCCAGCCCAGGAAACCGTGAATACACATTATGACAGGTCGATAATGACTCTCCAGGAAGAAAAAAGGAATGGTCTGTGAGAAGATCACACAGTGTGCAAATCTGTTAGGTAGGTCTCCTCAGTGTTGGATGAAACACTCAAATATTCGCTTCCACTTAGAGCCAAAGGACAATAAAGCCACAAAGGAATTTTTAAAGTATGAAATGTACTTTTTCCCCCTGAGGATCAGATTTCTAGTAACTCTCTATATGTAGAAAACATCTACAAATGACAACAGGCCCTAGATGACCCCAGAAAACCAGAGTCACAAAGATCATCAAAGTTACTTCCAGAAAGTAGGACAATGCCTCAAGATAAAGCTCGTTATTCAACAAGTGCTCCCAGAACCCTGTAAGCCGATCACCCCAGAACCCTACTCCTCCACATGGGTGGAGCACAGGCTGAGTGCTGGACCACAAGTGTTCTAGCTGCACTGTCTGCAGAATAGCACAGCTCTCTGAGCACTGGATCGATAAAGATCAGCAAGTTAAAAGTTCTTTTTCTTTAAAAAAAAAAAAAGACTAGCTGATGAGTGAGAAGATGAGTGCATACACATGCAAACATGCACACACCACTGGAAGTGGCCAGAGGCTTATCAAACATAAACAGTTTAATGAATTTCCCATCACTTCTAAAATGGGGTTATAGCAAATCTCCATGAAGCACAAAGTCCTGGACTCTGGCAGATCCTGGGTCATAAATGCCCCAAGGCTAAATTTTCTTAAAGAAGTTAACCATCCAACACTGGATGATAAACTTACTTGTCCCTTTATTTATAAACCAAGGTCAGCTCTCCCAGTAACTACAAATATCTGGTCACAAGTTACAGGATTACACAAATGATGAATTATCTCAAGTTAAATGATGCATCTCAGGAGAGTTTCCTGCCCTCCAAGTTAAGAACTGCCTAAATCCAGGCCTTTCAACCCTGATGCATTTAAGAATCACCTGCATATGTGTTCACTCAGTTATGTCTGACTCTTTGCAACTCCATGGACAGTAGCTTGCCAGCCTCCTCTGTCCATGGAATTTCCCAGCAAGAATACTGGAGTGGGTTACCATTTCCTCCTCCAGGGGATCTTCCTGACCCAGGGATCGAACACACATCTGTGTTTTCTGCATGGGCAGGCGGAGTCTTTACCATTGAGCCACCGGGGAAGCCCAATAATCACCTGGGCTCCTTAAGAGAAAAAAAAAAGATGCCCAGGTCTCACACCTAAAGATTCTGGTTAACTTGGTCTGAGGTGTTAACCAAGCAAGGGTATTTTTATTTAGTATACAGGCAGATGTGATAACCATTACATCTTTGGAAAGATATCCTTTCTATCAAGTCTATGGATCCTATCTAGTGGGATCCAAAACATGGTCTACCCAGTATTTATAAAGATAAACTCTCTTTTCTGTACAAATGCAGGTGTGCTGTTTACTCGACAATCTATATGCAAGGCCTTCTGGTTTTCTCCTTCAGGAATCACATGCTGATCTTTTCGGGTCAATGCCCAAGGCACCCTGCCCAAGGAGGCAGCCTTTCAGGAAGGGCTAGTTGACTACAGAGCCCTGTTAGACCTCTGTGCTACGGAAGGACGTGTTGAAATAGAATGTTGGACTGTTAGGGCTTTTATTAATCTCTCCTTGGCACTTGGCTCCAAAGATGAGAGATTATCTGAGGCTAAAATAATGACCTCAATGTCTACCAATGCCTCTAGTAACCAGCACCTCTATAACCTCGTCTGACTTGTGGACCAGCAGCACTGAGATGAGCCGCTAGATTGTTGGAAATCTCAGGCCCAATTCCAAAGCAACTGAATTGGAACTGGCATTTAAAATGAGATATACAGGCATTTGCACATTAAAGTTTAAGATGCATTGCTTTTTATCTCATCCAGGATACTAAGAACGAGAGCCTCTCAGACACTAATATCCAGTGGGGGATGGTGGAGAAAACAGCATAATTCTTCTTTTTTAATGTGCAAAGAAATGAATGATTTGGTATTACTTTTAAATGGGGTTTCCCTGGTGGCTCAGTTGTAAAGAATCCGCCTGCCAATGCAGGAGATGCAGGTTCGATCCCTGGGTCAGGAAGATCCCCTGGAGAACGAAATGGCAACCCACTCCAGCATTCTTGCCTGGGAAATCCCATGGACAGAGGAGCCTGGCGGGCTACAGTCCATGGGGTCACAAAAGAGTTCAACACGACTTAGAGACTAAACAACAACAAATTACTTTTGAATAAACTGGAGGCATTTCAGGAAAACCAGTTATCTTATAGACTTAGTTACTGTAAGATGCATCCATTCAATGAGAATGACATCTGCAGGATTTTGATTCATTTTGCTAAAATCCAAGACATGTTTGGATCCACGTCTTCCAACATTAACTCTGATACAGCAAATAACTCTACACAGCGAATCATTCTATGCAGCAACCCAACATATACTCTGTGCTGCGCAAAGTTAGATATCATCAGGGGCAAGGGGGTTACTGGGTTTTTGTGTTATAATTGCTGAAGCACTCAGTTTAGAAAACTTGCTTAAAAATTCTATTGTCCCAGATGACTTCAAAGTGAAACAGTCTTCAACCCAGGTAACCATCCTTATCAGAGGATGCTTAATTTTGCCTAAGATGATGTGAACCAATATTTAAGTTTCTAGAAAAGCCTCTAATTCTGGCTTTTTCCAGGGCACATAACTGACTTTATGACCACTGTAAGCCTTTCAATGTTTTGCTGAAAGAAACTATTTTTGAAGGATGACTAAAGTTCTTTCTGAAAGAAACTCTATTTGAAGGATGACTTCATCCATCCACTGTTCTAGATTGACTTAGCCCAAACTTTTGTAACAAATGAGCTCTTTAACCATCTCTCATTCTGTTACACACACACACACAAGCACACGTACTTTAGGAACTTTCTAAATACTTCTTAATGCCTATTTCATTTTTGAAACATGATATTAGTTTATGAAGTTCATTCATTTTGATACCATCTTTGTTCATGTGCAAAATGATTAATGACAAATTACCTTTTGCCTATTTAGGCTGTTACACACAATAGGCTCATTATGTGAGAAAAACGTATGATTAGTCAACAAAATCAATTTCAAAATTACAGTCTTATTAGTACACATTTGGGGTGGGGACCCAATGTCTATTCAAAACCAGAAAGCAATCTAATTACCAGTCCCAGCAACAAAACCAGACAGGAAACAGCCCAATTTCTTATATACGAATTTAACAACAAATCAAATGGTTAAAAAAGGAGGACCCTTTACTTCCTCTGGACACATTTTCACACAGAATGTGTGTTCCATTTCCCAGTAAGAACCACAGAGGGGACTAAAACTACTCTATCATCAGTGCTCACAGACCTTCTGGGGCAGGAAGGACAGCATCTCAGTGGGGAGGATAGGGTGGACTGCTGGGCTTCCTGCCTTGGGGTAGGGGTGCACTCCCCCTTTCCCTGCCTCCAGGAGTTAAAGAGACGGGGCTTCTCTACCCAGCAGAGTCTGCCCATGGCTTCTTGGCCAACATCCAGGCAGCTGTGTAAATTTCCATCTAGGATGGGTCAGAAGTCTTACACCCAAGATCCATCTTCCAACCCAGCTTACTCTAATAAAGCTGGTACTGTAATCTTCATCTGGCTTCTACTATTCCCTCTACTTCAGAACCCAGACGGAAGAATTAACTGGCATCTCCAACTCCCCATAAGTTTATTTTTTAAGTTTTCCTTGTTTTGTTTCTAAATATCAGGGTAAGACAGGTGGTTTCCAGCAGCTACTTGGAAGCATTTCTCCACAAGTAACACATTGCAGGTGTATGAATCTTTAATTCTAATAAATTAAAAGACAAAATGACTATCACAGTCAAAATATTTTCTCTTTCTAAATATTGATTTTAAAAAAATACTGTAAGATATGCCAAAAGAATCCTGATCAGATGAATCCAACTTTTGGCTAGAAGGAAGATAATCTGGAGGAAAACTGGCAGAATTGTCAGTAAAATGATCAAATTTGTATTTTGACCTCAGTGTTCCTTATGTGTTGTATCTGTAACCAACAGCCTATTAGGGGTATAAACAAATATTTTTATAACATACCATGTCCAAAAACTTCCTGGGTTTCTGGTTCAGAACTACTGACCATGATATAAGCTCTTCATAAATGCTGGGAGGCTTTCAAACCATTCCATCTCAAAGGGGGATTGGAGATTATGTTTGTAAATATATATTATATTTAATGACTTTCAAAAATAGAAACGTTAAAAAGGACATCATCACCGTTCAGAATGACAGCCCAGGGAAACCCCAAGAATCCCCAGAGCATAAGCACCATCCTTGGCAACTGCTGCTCTAGGCGTTTCCAACCTCTGGATCTGCCCTGACCCTAGACAACATTTCTTGGAAGAAATCTTCAAAGGAATGTATATTTAACCTAAATAGAAAGCAGTAAAAAGGAAATGGCCGGATAAAACATATCTCTGAGTTTACCACAAACTTGGCAAAGGTTTTCCTCATTATTCTTTTTTGTTTTTCGAAGGACCCAGAGAAGAAAGTTCTTTCATCTTAGCATCATGCTGTTGCCGTGCCCAGTCATGTCTGATTCTTAGCGGCCCCGTGGACTGCAGCACTCCAGGCTTCCCTGTCCATTAAATTTTCCAGGCAAGAATACTGGAAAGGCTTGCCATTTCCTACTCCAGGGGATCTTCCCAACCCAGGAATCGAACCCGTATCTCCTGTGTCTTTTTTGTGGCGAGTTCTTTATGATTAGCGCTACCTGGGAAGTTCTCTCAGTATTATCTGGGCATCTGAACAATTAGTTGGATTTTACTCAATGACATGTTAAAATATAACTGATATTGCTTCACCTTTCAAGTGGCTAAAGCCAGAGCCAAAATCACAGCCCACTTCTAGGAAACAAATTGGCGTCAATTTTGTGTTTAAACCTCATTCCTGACTCTTCATTTTCTCTACTTTTCTCCCTGCTCCATCTTTTTCTCTTCATTTTAAATGTATTACATATTTTAATCTTTTTTGAAACATATAGGTAATTAATTAACAAAAAGGAACAAGACATGCTGTAGCATACAGAATAGTGGTTCTCCAAATATGTCCACATTCTATCCTCAGAACCTATTATATTACATGACAAAAGGGGGATTACTGTATTGGATGGAATTAAGGTTGGCAACATCTGTAGGATCATCAAAAAAGCAAAAGAGTTCCAGATCCAGAAAAACATCTACTTCTGCTTCATTTACTATGCCAAAATCTTTGACTATGTGGATCACAATAAACTGTGGAAAATTCTGCAAGAGATGGGAATACCAGACCACCTTAACTGCCTCCTGAGAAATATGCATGCAGGTTAAGAAGCAACAGTTAGAACTAGACATGGAACAACAGACTGGTTCCAAGTTGGGAAAGGAGTACGTCAAGGCTCTTTTTTTTTTTTTTTTTTTTTTTTTAGTCAAGGCTCTTTATCATCACCCTGCTTATTTAACTTACATGCAGAGTACATCATGCGAAATGCCAGGCTGGATGAAGCACAAGCTGGAATCAAGATTGCCAGGAGAAATATCAATAACCTCAGATATGCAGATGATACCACCCTTATGACAGAAAGTGAAGAGGAACTAAACAGCCTCTTGATGAAAGTGAAATAGGAGAGTGAAAAAGTTGGCTTAAAGCTCAACATTTAGAAAACTAAGATCATGGCATCTGGTCTCATCACTTCACAGTAAACAGATGGGGAAAGAATGGGAACAGTAACAGACTTTATTCTCTTGGGCTCCAAAATCAATGCAGATGGTGACTGTGGCCATGAAATTAAAAGATGCTTGCTCCTTGGAAGAAAAGCTATGACAAATCTAGATAGCATATCAACAAGCAGAGACATTACTTTGCCAACAAAGGTCCATGTAGTCAAAGCTATGGTTTTTCCAGTAGTCATGTATGGATGTGAGAGTTGGACTATAAAGATAGCTGAGTGCCAAAGACTTGATGCTTTTGAACTGTATGTGTTGGAGAAGACTCTTCAGAGTCCCGTGGACTGCAAGGAGATCAAACCAGTCAATCCTAAAGGAAATCAGTCCTGAATATTCATTGGAAGGACTGATGCTGAAGTTGAAGCTCCAATACTTTGGCCATCTGATGCAAAGAACTGACTCATGGGAAAAGACCCTGATGCTGGGAAAGATTGAAGGCAGGAGGAGAAGGGGACGACAGAGGATGAGATGGTTGGATGGTATCACTGACATGATGGACATGAGTTTGAGCAAGCTCCAGGAGTTGGTGATGGCGTGCTGCGGTTCATGGGGTCGCAAAGAGTCGGACACGACTGAGTGACTGAACTGACTAAAGGTTGCTAATCGAATAACCTTAAAATAGGAAGATGATTCTGGATTATCCTGGTGGGCTTGCTGTAATCACAGGATCCTTAAAAGTACAAAAGGGAGACAGAGGATAGGGGAGAAGGATACAACAGTCTCAAGAACTCAGACTGATTACCAAGTTGTTTGCATAAAATCAAGCACACTGGTGTAACACATTTGGTCGTTTGATTTCTCCCGGTAACCTTTGGTTCTACTCCAGTACTGAGAGATACAAATAAGGA
The DNA here is from genome assembly GCF_910594005.1 of Cervus elaphus. Taxonomy (NCBI): domain Eukaryota; kingdom Metazoa; phylum Chordata; class Mammalia; order Artiodactyla; family Cervidae; genus Cervus; species Cervus elaphus. The sequence goes on from NC_057847.1 coordinate 64,213,997, forward strand.
GGGCATGGATGGAGATGACAGCACAGAAAGTAATTGCAGAAAAGGACCATAACTTAGCACCATTTGGTATAAGGGCCGGCAGCCTCTCAGGAGGGCCTAGGAGCATCATCCTGTGCTTCTGACCAAAAAGGATTTTCACAATAATGACACCGCCTCACTCTTTGACAAGCTGTGATACAGAATTCTGGGATATTTCTAGAAAAATTCATATAGCTGAGCTCCTCACTTACAGGTATAAATGAGGTATTGATGGGTGGAGTGTAGAGAGATGGAAGGCCATACGGTGAGATGGGGAAAGCACCGATGGGCTCAAATGTCATGTACGCTAACCACGGTGCTTCCCCACTTGACCCTGGCTTCCACACAGGTATCCAGTCTCTGAAGGCGAGACTGTCCTCCTCCTCACTGCAGTGAGAGCTGTCAGTTATCACCTATCATACATCCTCTCAGCTGATCAGGTGGGGATGATGACTGTCCCCACTTAGAGCAGGGGAAACTGAGGTATGAAAGGCCATAAGCAATCTGTTCAAGGCCACACAGCTACAAGTGGTAGAGCTATTATAGACTCCAGCCTGGCTTCTTAACTATGGCTTGGATGCATCAGTACCTATCAGAGAGCCTGACATCTTGAAGGTATTCCACTGATGAATTAATGGAGTGAGTCTGTGAAAAACCAAAGGGATTAAATCACTTGCTTGGGCACATAAAACAAGCTGTGCTTAGTCATTCAGTCGTGTCCCACTCTTTGAGACCCCATGGACTGTAGTCTGCCAGGCTCCTCTGTCCATGGGGATTTTCCAGGCAAGAATATTAGAGTGGGTTGCCATGCCCTCCTCCAGGGGACCTTCCCAAGCCAGGTCTTCCACATTGCAGGAGGATTCTTTACCGTCTGAACCACCAGGGAAGCCAACACAATAAGTACTTAATACATAACAGTTGTTTTCCACTGAGTGTTAGTCAGCTCTTTTCAAATGAAGAGCTGGGGAGATATATAACAATCATCAAGAAATTTTTCAAAAGATATAGCCCTGAGCAGAGCCCTCCCTCATCCTCTTCCCCCAGTTTAGTCATCCTGAGTTGGGCTTCTATCTGGGGATTAAAAAAGAAAACCACTTCCCAGGTGATCCTGCAAATACCCATTCCTATCCCCACTGGCAGCCAGCAAAGCATCTCTGTTATGAGGTGTCTTGGCTCCCGTGTCAGGGAGGAGAACCCAGGATGGGCTAAGCGTGGAACCTCACACGTGTGTACTCAGTCGTGCCTGACTCTTTGCGACCCCATGGACTGTAGCCTACCAGTCTCCTCTGTCCATGGCGTTTCTCAGGCAAGAGTACTGAAGTAGATTGCCATTTCCTTCTCCAGGGGATCTTATTGACTCAGGAATTGAACCTGCATCTCCAGCATTGACAGGTGGACTCTTTACTACTGAGCCACCTCATGGTGGAGACTTAATTTCAAAGGTCTGAGGAGGCACAACCAAAATTGATACGATCAGCAAAATAATTACAATATGAGAGCTTTGGCAGCCAGATAGAGAAAGCAGATGAAAACACACACAGACCTTACACTGCAGAGGCTATCCTGAGGAGGATGGGCGATAACTAACATGTTGCCTATTTAGAACAAGATCACAATCTTACCCTCTTTCCCATGTGATTTCATCAAAGTGATGCTAAGGTGGCATTTTTTAGCATTTTCCATAGAACAAAACCAGAGAAAGTGAATAGAGCACAGAGACCTCCCATCAGACAAACATGCACAAAGGAGCTCACTGTGTGCCCTTCATGGTTCTGTATGTTGCAGAGAAGACACCGAAGGTTCAAGAAATGGTCCCTGCCCTTAGAGACAAGTGTCACCCTCCCCCGACACACACACACAGATGTGCAGAACATGCTAACTCTGGGCTCTGCCCAAGGCGTGACACCAGGGTGTCCCAAAGACACAGGAGATGAAGAGAAGCCCCCCCAGAAGTTTCAGAGACCCCCTGACATAAACTAGATCCTTTCCCTTCATTTTCCCTCATTTTTTAAGCTCCAACTAATGCCAGGCTCCAGGCTAGTCACTTGGGGATAAAGGATGAATAAAAGTTCTGGAAGCTACTGACTGCAAGCCACAAGCTTGAGGAAGGGTACACAGCCAGAGAGAGACCCATTTTCTCTGCAGTCACAAGGGTTGAGGGAGAACAGCTCTAAACCAGAGGGAGGGGACCATGAGGCACAGACTTCCAGGACGAGGGGCAGAGTTTTAAATGAGTTATTTAACATCTCAACACCTTGGTTTTGTCTGCCCTTGAAAGGAAGCCGCAGAAATAGGTGATACCTAAGTCCCTTTTATTTTAAGATTCAAATAAGAACATACATTTACTGACCAACTTCTCAAATGTTTTGATCATTCAGGATGACCACTCTCATAACCTAGAATGCAATCCTGGCAGGAGGGGGATGGGCAAGTGGGCATCAGATGGCAGAAACTGGTTTACAGTGAGGGAATTACACACAAATGAGGCCACTGTGCAAAACAGAAACCCCCAAAGTTCATTTTAACTGTGTCACCTCCATTTTATCCCTTGCCTGGAATACACTATATTCATGTCACTTGCCTCTCAGGACCACTAGATTTATAAGCCTATTAAAAAATACTTTGATAATCATTCTGTGCAAAACACTACGGTCATTATTATAAATGATTTAAACGCCTGCAGCAGTGCGGCAAGATCTGGGGGGAGTTTATTAATGCCTTAGCAAAATGTGCCATGAATACACCCTTGGGATATTTGCTTTGAGAAAAAGTTCCCTGAGTTTTTCCCAGTGAGCTCAGTTTGTGGCTCAGACAGTAAAGAATCCATCTGCATGCAGGAGGACCCTGGTTCCATCCCTGGCTCAGGAAGATCCCCGGGAGAAGGGAATGGCTGCCCTCTCCAGTATCCGTGCCTGGAGAATTCCAAGGACAGAGGAGCCTGGAGGGCTACAGTCCATGGGATCGCAAAGAGTGGGACATGATTGAGCAACTAACACTTTCAGCTCCCGTTGTGTTCACATTGTGACGGCCCCAACCAATAGAACAAGGTAAACTGTTTCCCCATTTCCTCTGCCCCACGGTGCTTCTCCTCCCTGAAACCTACCCCCGGATCATGCTAAGGCACTGGTTCCAACCCTTACAGTGCTCAAAACCACCTGGGGAGACTTTTTAAATACAAATGTCAGCCCAACCCCCCTCCCCAAGATGATTCAATTGGCCTGAGTAAAGCCAATGTAATTTTAAGCATGTCCCCAAATTCTAAGCACTATTGGGCTACAGTTTCCATCTTACCAGACAGATAAGTCAATGCGGCAGAGAGAAAAATGGGGGGGAAATGTGTTTGAGGGGAGAAAGTGGTGGACGAGGGAAAACAGGGGTTGTGATGAACCAGAGACCCATCTAGAGGTGGCAACCACTTTGCAGATCCAGACATGGGACCACTCAAGGGAAGAAAGACAGTCAGGGGTTGGCTACATCTTTCAGTCTTTCCAGAGAACTAGAAAACCAAAGTCTTAGGACAGAACTCTGTATGTATCAATGTCTGCACTAACTTTTTAAGTTCAGATGGGCCCAAGTTCAAAGGAGTTTAGTCTTGTTCACCTGCTCAGGCCACCTCATCACAGGTATGTTACTTTATCCTAATCACCTAACCATTCTTAACCTTCTAAACAGTAGTCACTATTGTTCTCAACCAAATACTAATTTCTGATCATCAGTCTCACAGGCTTCAGAGCTCTAGCTTCTAGCCACATGCTCTACCCAACACAAGCTTGTGAATTAGTGACATCTAATTGCCACCCCTAAGAACTGGAAGGGCATTTAAAAGCCATCTAGAAAGAGAGATGCAGGATCCAGAAAGTGTAAGTGACCTGCCGAGGACCCACAAAGACTGTTGAAGGTGGGGTGACCAACTCTGCCCTCATATAAACTGTTAGTTGCTCAGTCGTGTCCAACTCTTTGTGACCCCAGGGACTGTAGCCCGCCAGGCTTTTCTGCCCATGGGATTCTCCAGGCAGGAATACTGAAGTGGGCTGCCGTTCCCTTCTCTAGGAGATCGTCTCCACCCAGGGACTGAACCCACATCTCCTGCATGGCGGGCGGATTCTTTACTGTTGAGCCATCAGGGAAGCCCATCCTGCTCTAAGCACCCAGGCAAACCAGGATGGCTGGCTGCCCTGAACAAGGACAAAGTCACACGGCTGTCCCTTGGGAAGGCACCTCTATCATCTGGAATTCTGGATACATATATACATTGTAGCTTCATGTAGCCCGGTTAAGATTCAAACTCCTTGAAGGAAGGGATTCAAGTCCTGCAAATTAAGTACTTGATATTTGTTGGGGCAAGTCTTTGCAGCTCCGTGGTCAATAAAGATGCCTGCCAGTGTTGTCCCAGGAGAATCCAGGCATCATTGCTCTGGGAATCTCTCTTCAGAACCCAAGGTCTTGACCATTCACAGGAGCTTCCATCTCAGCTCCCACTGACTGCTTCACCACCTCACTGACAGTGTGAAAAACACGAAGAAACGAACCAGATGAGTAACTTGCAGCTGGCTGCTTCCTTCTCTCCTCAGACCACCAAGTCTCCTTCCTGCCTAATGAGGTTATTACCCATCATCAAGGGACATGGCATCTAGCGCATTTTGAATTCTCCACTCGGAAGGCAGCCTCTCAGCCGTGAAAGAAGTCAGACTCTGCGGTCCTCTCTCAGACGCCCGCCTGGGAACTACTCATGAGGGTCGGAGCTGAACGCCGAGTGTCTTGCACGGATGCAGAGGCAATCTGGTGTGGCAGCAAGATCCAGATTCAAATTTCAGAACTGGCCCTGAGCCCTCTTCCTTCGGGGCTTCTCAGGTGGCACTAATGCTGAAGAGCCCGTCTTCTAATGCAGGAGACCTAAGAAACATAGGTTTGATCCCTAGGTTGGGAAGATCCCCTGAAGGAGGGCATGGCAACCCACTTTAGTATTCTTGCCTGGAGAATCCCATGGACAGAGGAGCCTGGTGGGCTATAGTCCATGGGGTTGCAAAGAGTAAGACACGACTGAAGTGACTAAGCATGCACATATGCACCTCTCCCTTTGGGAAGTTATAGAAATGGAGATACAGCATCCTTGTCTGTAAAATGTCTAATCTGCAGGATTTTAATTTGCAACAGTGCCTGGTCCTTAATGAGAGGTGAGTGTTACTGAATAAGTCTCAGGACTCCTATAAGGCTCCCCAGCAGCCTCTGTGACTGAGGTGAGAAATCTCTCCACTACTGCCTTATTTTAGAACGTATCACCAGCCTCCGCTAACCAGGTTTTATTCTGAATCAGACAGTGGTTTCCTTACTGCCCCTCAGTTCCTTTTTTCAAAAGATGCAAACTAATCTGTCTGAGATGCAGAAAGCGGAGGCAAGTGTCAGCAAAATGTCACCATGACTGACACAAAGGATTTTTCTAGTTCGCCTGTCAGTTTTGCTGGAGAAGGGAGCAGAGCTCAGTCACCAAGCCCAATGCCTGGTGTTGGTAAAGATTACTGCTTCAAAGAATGTCCTAGGTCAGCACCTAAAAGCCTGAAACCCATCCCCCTGAATTCATTATAAGCCATAGTAATTCAGTAGGACTCTGTCACTCAGAGCAAAACTCCACTTTCAAATTCACAGCCTAGAGTCATTCCCTCAAAGCAGCTGTAGTTTAGAATTATGACCAAAACAAGACAGAACAACACAAAACAATCCCTATACCCTTATGTTTTACCATCTAAATAAGATAAAACAAAGCAAGATTTACACGTGCCTGGGAAACAACTCACATGGACATCATTCTAAGCAAACTGTATCTTAGATTCAAGAAGAATAACTGCACTGTTCTAGCATAAAACCTGTTGTGGCAGTTCTGACTTTTTACATATGAAAGTTATGACCTCAGGTCACCGGATAGAATTACAGGGCTCAGATTTATTCTTTGGGGGTATAATCCACTTGCAAGGATAAACAAGTGACAGCTATCAAAATCTTATGGACATTCACATACAGTAAAGACCACTGCTATGACCATCTGTACTCACAGACGTAAGACTGTCCATGCTGATCTTGAATCAAAATGTGTCACGGGACTTTCCTGGTGGTCCAGTGGTTAAGAATCCATCTTGCAATGCAGGGGACATGTGTTCGATCCCTGGTCAGTGAACTAATAAGATTCCACATATCACAAAGAACCTAAGCCAGTACGCCACAACTAAGACTAGATGCAGCCAAGTTTAAATAAATGTTAAAAAAACAAGTGTCCCGATGAAGTTGAGAAATAACGCATGAGTCCACATAACAAGAAGTTTGACATTCTAACCTAGCAAGAGAAATGGGCAATAAAAAAAACATTACTTAGGTATAGCAAACTAATACTCAAAATTCTCCAAGCTAGGCTTTAACAGTACATCAACTGAGAACTTCCAGATGTTCAAACTGGATTTAGAAAAGGCAGAGGAACCAGAGATCAAATTGCCAACATCCACTGGATCATAGAAAAAGCAAGAGAATTCCAGAAAAACATCTACTTCTGCTTCATTGACTACACCAAAGTCTTTGATTATGTGGAAACTGTAGAAAATTCTTAAAGAGATGGGAGTATCAGACCACCTTAACTGCCTCCTGAAAAATCTGTATGCAGGTCAAGAAGCAATAGTTAGAATCAGACAGAGAACATTAGACTGGTTCCAAATCGGGAAAGGAGTATGTCAAGGCTGTGTAATGATACCCTGCTTATTTAGCTTATATGTAGAGTACATCATGCGAAATTCTGGGCTGGATGAAGTACAAACTGAAATCAAGATTGCTGGGAGAAATAACAATAACCTCAGATATGCAGATGACACCACCCTTATGGCAGGAAGTGAAGAAGAACTAAAGAGCCTCTTGATGAAAGTGAAAGAGGAAAGTGAAAAAGTTGGCTTAAAATTCAACATTCAAAAAACAAAGATCATGGCATCTGGTCCCATTACTTCATGGAAAATAGATAGGGAAACAATGGAAACAGTGACAGACCTCATTTTCTTGGGCTCCAAAATCACTGCAGATGGTGATTACAGCCATGAAATTAAAAGACACTTACTCCTTGGAACAAATGCTATGACAAACCTAGACAGCATATTAAAAAGCAGAGACACTTCTTTGCCGACAAAGGTCTGTCTAGTCAATGCTATGGTTTTTCGAGTAGTCATGTGTAAATGTGAGAGTTGGACCATAAAGAAAGCTGAGCACTGAAGAACTGATGCTTTTGAACTGTGGTGTTGGAGAACTCTTGAGAGTCCCTTGGACTGCAAGGAGATCCAACCAGTCCATCCTAAAGGAGATCAGTCCTGGGTGTTCATTGGAAGGACTGATGCTGAAGCTGAAACTCCAATACTTTGGCCACCTGTAAGAAGAGCTGACTCATTGGAAAAGACCCTGATGCTGGGAAAGATTGAAGGCAGGACGAGAAGGGGACAACAGAGAATGAGATGGTTGGATGGCATCACTGACGTGATGGACATGAGTTTGCACAAGCTCCGGGAGTTGGTTATGGACAGGGAAGCCTGGCGTGCTGCAGTCCAAGGGGTCGCAAAGAGTCGGACACCACTGAGCAACTGAACAGTAGTCAATGTTCTGGCATATAAAATGACATCGCTGAGGGAGGTGGGTTCATAAAACTCTGTACTATTTTTGCAACTTCCTGTTAAATAATTATTTCAAAACAAACAAACAAAAAAAAACCGTTGCTTCCGAAAGCATTATTTATTGAGTTTCTTCCTGTTTGGGGAGATTTTTCAATATTTTTCATCATACAGAAGCCCAAACTCCATTCCAAATGCCCCTTTTCTACTGATGAGTCCAGGAGGGGACCTATACCTAAATACTGTGCAAAGGGTCTGCAGATGTTTCTGGACAACGTCCCCTGTTCAACAAGAGCCCCAAACAATGTAAATCACTGGAGACTTTTAAAAGCAGAAAGACCACCATATTTGATCTTGGCTACTATGCAGAGGATTTGAAGAGGGCCTGACCATAGCTCTGGAGGCAGGATCATGCAATTCTGGGTAAAGACTGAGTCAGATAAAGGCCTCAACAGGGTAATGGTAGACATGGTAGGTGGACACAATCAAGAGGTCAAATTGGCAGGACAGTGAATGACGACTAAGTGAAGGGGATAGGGGGAGGAGTCTCAGATGACCACTAGACTTTCATCTTGGACAGCAGGGGCTATCATGCATTAAGATAGGAAAATGAAGAGCTGGTGTGTAAAGACGGATCAGAAAGGTTGCCATAAGGTTCTACAGGGCAACAGGTTTATGTGTTGTCTTCCACAGTGCGGAAATCCCTTTTTCCTTACCTGATGGGGAATAAAGAACCAGGGATGGACAACTTAGCACAGTGGGTAAGAAGGGCGGACATTGTTCAGCCACATCAGCCATGTGGCCATGGTCAAACCATTCTCACAGCCAGCCACACTCCCAAACCTTAACCCTATGTACCTCCACTTGGAAAAGAGCTACCCAACCGAGATGTCCCCCCAGGATCTAGAAATGTTAGATTCTAGCATTCCTATAAACAGAACTAACCACCACAAGAAATTTGACTTAAAAGTTTTTTTCAAAATTGAATATCCTACAACAGATGTTTCTACATTTTCTTTTACATGTAGGAGAACAGTTTATTGGGAATAGGAAAAGGGTCCCTGGACAAACATTTCCTTGGGTGGACTGCCACAACCACTCAAAGTTTCATTTAGAAATGCATTTCTTTGAGGCAGAGAATTCAAATTTCAGGAACCCCTGCAACAAAAGAAACATTCCTAGAATAAATTACCAAGAATCCTAAGGAGGAGAAGGGACCTCAAAAATAGTTACTTCAACTGTATACCTGAAATGAATGCAAAATTGTAAATCAACTATACCTCAATAATTGGGTTTCCAAGGTTACTCTAGTGGTAAAGAACCGCCTGCCAATGTAGAAGACTTAAGAGACACAGGTTCAACCCCTGGGTCAGGAAGATCCCCTGGAGAAGGAAATGGCAACCCACTCCAGTATTCTTGACTAGACAATCCCATAAACTGAGGAGCCTGGTGGGCTACAGTCCATGGGGTCACAAAGAGTCAGACACAACTGAAGCGACTTAGCACACATACCCCAATAAAAATAAATTTTAACAAGTTAACTTCTATTACCTTCTCTGTAACCTAAATGAATCCTTTCAATACCACTGATGATCAGAAATTAGCTTCTTCACCATCTACCCCATCCTCCACCCCAATCTTTCCCTACTGAAAGGCCATTTTCAAATAAAACGTTGCCTTGTTAGGCTGTAAACACACAGGATCCCCCCCTTCTGTTACTCTCTGATGACTTTTGTGAAATGTCTGTGCTAGGGTCACTGCTGTATTTGGATTATTCCTAACTATATTATTTTGCTATATTATAAGAACTATTTCTTGAGTGTTTGCCATGTACCAACTAGGAGCTTCACGTAAACCTTAATTCTCACGGCCAGTATAGTATCTGCATTACAGGAAAAGAACCCAGGACTGAGAGACACTGATTCTGTGGTAAAGTACAGACATGCTCTCAGTGATACTTCTCTGTCCTAATGCAGGCTGCCTCTCCCTGTAAACCTTAGTTTATTCCACATCACACATGTGATGTGAACGTTTTATCCCCAGCACACTGAATTCTGGTTTTCCCACAAAGGTGTCCCCAGAAGAAAAAGGCTCTTTAGTGAGTAAAGATACACAATGATTATTTGCTAAACTGCACTAGCCCCTCCCCAAGCAGGGCCAGCCTCTGTCTGCATGCCCTGTAAGTCAGTGATCCCGTTAATGAGATCTCAGTGTTCCCAGTGGGATCCGATGTTTGCCAAGTCCTGGCACTGTTGTCATCTTCCTTAAGCTGGAACTCCTACTGCTAGAACCATTTTCTATCATCTGTATCATCATCATATAGCACCTCCTAGGTGCCAGGTATAGCTTTAAGGCTTCACAAACATTAACACGGTTGATTTTCACAACAGTCCTGCAAGGCTGATGCTACTATCCCCATTTTACAGATGAAGAAACTGAGATGCAGTGAAGTTAAACAGCCTGCCCTTATCATTCAGTCATTAAGTGATGATCTGGGGTCTGACTCAAACTTCATGGTTAGTTTTCTAGAACTCAGAGCAATCTTTGGCTCTTATTTAACCTTCTTTCTGACCATAACCAAATTATTTTCTTTTTTTTTTTTTAATTTTTTTATTAGTTGGAGGCTAATTACTTCACAACATTTCAGTGGGTTTTGTCATACATTGATATGAATCAGCCATAGATTTACACTTATTCCCCATCCCGATCCCCCCTCCCACCTCCCTCTCCACCCGATTCCTCTGGGTCTATGCAAAACAGAAAAAGAGACACAGAAATACAGAACAGACTTTTGAACTCTGTGGGAGAAGGTGAGGGTGGGATGTTTCAAAAGAACAGCATGTATACTATCTATGGTGAAACAGATCACCAGCCCAGGTGGGATGCATGAGACAAGTGCTCGGGCCTGGTACACTGACCATAACCAAATTAAAACCACCACAGCTTTATTTATAATTGGAATTACCATTAAGCAGGGTCTTCTCCACTCTGAAAGAAAGTGAAAGTGAAAGTCATTCAGCTGCATCTGACTCTTTGTGACCCCATGGACTGTATGGAACCTGCCAGGCTCCTCTGTCCATGGGAATTCTCCAGGCCAGAATACTGGACTGGGTAGCCTTTCTCTTCTCCAGGGAATCTTCCCAACCCAGGGATTGAACCCAGGTCTCCCACATTGCAGGTGGATTCTTTACAATCTGAGCCTCCAGGGAAGCCCACTCTTCTCCACTCTGGGTTGGTATAGATGTTTTGCATTTGCATGCATAACTTCCTATTTACAGTGGTGCCTTTCTTATCCTTGGGGGATATGTTCTAAGACCCCCAGTGGATGCCTGAAACTGTGCATAGTACCAAACCCTATAACATGCCATTTTTTCCCCTATACGAACATACCAGTGATAAAGTTTAACTTATAAATTAGGCACAGTACAATTAATAATAACTACTAATAAGATCAACAATTATAACAATACATTGTAAGAAAGCTTATATAAATGAATCATTCTCAAACTATCTTACTGTACAAATTTAAAGCCTCCTCCATGTTAATTAAATACCACAAGCTGTGCTGTGGCTATAACTTCTGCAGTCCGAGGAGCAACAGCAAAACCAGTACAAACATTCTTTTCCTTCTTTACAGCATCTCAGATAGAAGATTCATATTTAGTGCAGATGTTACCAACCTCAATAAGTTGAGAACCTTCACCTATGCATTAAAGAAATCACTTTACAGCTTCTCCTTGGCACATGTAAACTGCCAGCATCACCACTCCAGTGCACTGGGGCCAGTATTAAAGTAAAATAAGGATGACCTGAACACAAGCCCTATAGCTGATTTGAAAACTGAGATGGCTACTAAGTGGCTAATAGGTGGATACGCTAGACAAAAAGATAATTCACATTCGGTCAGGAAGTAGTGTATTGTCGTTATTCAGAATGGTGCACAATTTAAAGCTTTTGAATTGCTTATTTCTGGAATTTTCCATTTAATATTTTCATACTGTGGTTAACTGTGTGTAACTGAAATTGCAGAAGGTGAAACTGCAGATAAGGGGCTGCTGCTGCTGCATGCCCAAGACATTTTATATTGTTAAATTAGGCCCATTGTTCTATCCCACTGTTTTTCTTTGATTGTTTCTGTCAGTTAAAGTTCTAGATATCATTTTGGCTTTGCATCACTTGTAAATTAAATAATTTACAAATTTACAGATTCCTTGGGCAGCTACTATCACAAGACCCTGAGCGGAAAGGATATACAATTAGACCTTAAACACTTAAGTAGTGATGGAAAACCAGGAGAAAAACCTCAGAGAATGCATTGGTTCTCCAAACTGCTTCCTATACTGGAGAGCTGGAGAGGGGAGGAATGCCCTGTTAAGAAATCATGCAGTTATTCAGTTCATTTTGCAATAATCTCCCTTAAAGAAATGATTTCCAAATTAAAAAGGAAAGTTCTATGTGAAAGGACATCCGAAGAGAAAGCACTTCATGAAGCTCCTCTGACCTGTGGACAATGGACCCGTACGTTTATACATCGGCAGCATTTACCACCCACCACTGAGGGATGTGGTTTCTCTAACTATCATTTGTCTAGGTTATCTTTTTTTGGTGACAGCTTTATTGACACACACTTCATATACCATACAATCTATTCTTTCAAAGTGTGCAATTCAAAGTTTTTAGAATGTCCACAGAGTTGTGCAACTATCAAATCAATCAAATTTAGAGTATCTCCATCATTCTGAAAAGAAAACCCTTCAGTTCACTTCCTAGTCCTCTACCCATCCCCCAGCTCTAGGCAATCACTAACTCACTTTCTGTCTCCATAGATGTGCTTATGGTAGATGGTTCATATAAACAGAATCCTATACCATGTGGTCTTTATGATGGTCATCTTTCACTTAGCACAACGCATTCTTCTTGTTCAGTTCAGTCGCTAAGTTGTGTCCGACTCTTTGTGCACCCAAAGACCGCAGCACACCAGACTTCCCTGTCCATCACCAACTCCTGGAGCTTGCTCAAACTCATGTCCATTGAGTTGGTGATGCCATCCAACCATCTCATCCTCTGTTATCCCCTTCTCCTCCTGCCTTCAGTCTTTCCCAGCATCAGGTCTTTTTCCATGAGTCAGTTCTTTGCATCAGATGGCCAAAGTGTTGGAGTTTCAGCTTCAGCATCAGTCCTTCTGATGAATATTCAGGACTGATCTCCTTTAGGATGGACTGGTTTGATCTCCCTGCAGTCCAAGGGACTCTCAAGGGTCTTCAACACCACAGTTCAAAGGCACCAATTCTTCAGCTCTCAGCTTTCTTTATAGTCCAACTCTCACATCCATACATGACTACTGGAAAAACCACAGCTTTAACTAGACAGATCTCTGCTGGCAAAATAATGTCTCTGCTTTTTAATATGCTGTCTAAGTCGGTCATAGCTTTTCTTCCAAGGAATAAGCGTCATTTAATTTCATGGCTGCAGTCACCATCTGCAGTGATTTTGGAGCCCCCCAAATTAAAGTCTGTCACTGTTTCCATTGTTTCCCCATCTATTTGCCATGAAGTGATGGGACCAGATGCCATGATCTTAGTTTTCTGAATGCTGAGTTTTAAGCCAACTTTTTCACTCTCCTCTTTCACTTTCATCAAGAGGCTCTTTAGTTCTTCTTCTTCGCCTTCTGCCATAAGGGTGGTGTCATATGCATATCTGAGGTTATTGATATTTCTCCCAGGAATCCTGATTTCAGCTTGTGCTTCATCCAGTCCAGCATTTCACATGATGTACTCTGCATACAAGTTAAATAAGCAGGGTGACAATATACAGCCTTGACGTACTTCTTTCCCAATTTGGAAGTGGTCTGTTGTTCCATGTCCAGTTCTAGCTGTTGCTTCTTGACCTGCATACAGATTTCCCAGGAGGCAGGTCAGGTGGTCTGATATTCCCATCTCTTGCAGAATTTTCCATGGTTTGTTGTGATCCATACAGTCAAAGGCTTTAGCATAGTCAATGAAGCAGATGTTTTTCTGGAACTATCTTGCTTTTTCGATGATCCAATGGATGCTGGCAAATTGGATCTCTGGTTCCTCTGGCTTTTCTAAATCCAGGACTGGGGAAACAGAGTCTTGGAGGGCACAAACAAAACCTTGTGGATATACCCTTGGTAGACAAGAAATCATTTTTCCTTAATGACTTAACAACATTTGGAAAACAGGGATATTTAATATAAAAAACTAAGTTTCTGGCAGCTCCTGAAAAATGGGACTATCTGGTCACACTAAACCTTTTCCTCTGAGAGGATTTTGGCAGTAGTGTTGGGCACAGCCCTCCAATTTTCCATGGAAACCGTGCAGACTTCTTTATATACCTATTACCTGCTTAGCATTTTAGTCTTATACTAAATGACTGTAAGATCTAAGGAGGGCTGGCCATGTGTTACTTTTATTCATAAGCATATTTCAACACAGTGTCGGGGGCACAGTGACCAGCAACTGGGCCTGCTGGATACTAGGCACTTGATACCAAATACTGTGCTAGACCCTCTGTACATACCACTTCGCTTCATTCTTACCCTTTTGAAATAATTGCTCCTCACTTTACATGATGTTCAGAGAATTAGCCAACTGCCCTTTCAAAGCTCACCCAGCTAGTAAGTGATTAAAGAATTTGATCCCAAGTTTATGTGATTCCAAAACAAAGGAGTGTGGAAAAGCAAGTAAGGGTATAGATAAAGAGTTTCTCATAAAAAAAAAAAAATAAAAAACACAACAAGAGGCAAACACTCTGGTTTCCCAGATACAGTTTTTGTTCTACATCTGTCAACAGAAAGTACACACTTTATAGGGTCATTGCTTCTTTCTGCTGCAAAACTCTTAATCTTGCACCAAGAGAGGCAAGCAAGGTCTCTCTTATCTTCTGAGATGGCCCACACTCTATGGAAACTTTTCCTACAGGGCCGCTCTCGCTTTCCGAGATGGTCTGCGCCCTCTCTGTGGAATGTCTTTCTCTCAAGGATCCTCCAGCTTTCTGAGATGGTCCATATACTCTATGGAATATCTTTCTCTCAAGGCCCCACTAGCCTTCTGAGACAGTCTACACTCTATCAAATGCCTGTCTCTCAGTGCCTCTGTAGCCTTCTGAGATGTTCCACACTGTCTGTGGAATGCTTTCTCTCAAGGCCTCTCTAGCCTTCTGTGTGTTCACACTCTATGGAATGTGTTTCTCTCATGGTCTCTTAGCCTTCTGAGATGGTCCACACTCTGCCTGTAGAATGTGTATCTCTCTAAATAAACTCTTTCAGTTTAAAAGAGAGAGAGAAAGCCAAGATCTACCTCCTAAATCTTCAAATAGGTTAATTCAGCTGTAGGGATTAGTGACCATGCTTCCAGCTAGGCGATTCAGAAGGAAAAGCATTCAGTTGAAACATAACATGCCTTCAGTGTGAGATCACAAAGACAAAAAGTCACATCGGGAAGTCATTCCACGGAATAGGAAGTAGGGATCCTTAGCCAAGGGGCAGAGCCCAGAACAAGCACTCAACGACAAACATTCTCTCTTGGGTTACATACCAGCTGACTGGTAACTGAACAAATGGCTATTTAAGCTACTTGCTTGAAAACACAAAAAGTGCTATCCAGTCACAGTTTGAGGAGGCATCACAGAAGCTCCCAGAAGTGGTCAGATTCTGGTAAAGGTCTAAAAATGACTTTAGCACACAGGGCTGTCCACCTATCAGTATCTACTGATATGGGTGACACGTCGGCAGTGGGACAAAAATCTACCCGCTCTTTTCTCTGATTCCTTATGAATCACAAGATATACTATGAGATGAAATCACTCTTTTAATGTTTATCCTCCTGGACCAGACTCCTCAAAGTCAAAACCAAGGTCCTACTGCTTGAATCCCAGAACCTTCTACAGTGATTGCATACAGTGAGTATGAGTAGATAGTCAAAAGGATTCTTTTTCTGATCTACACATTTGCTTTAACACTCACAGCAAAGTACCAAATCAAATCGCATACAGATATATATTACAGATACATACATATTTATTTTATGATAAATTCTAACACAAAGTGGCTTATATACATTTGTGTTAGAATTTATCGTAATAGTGATAGGAAATCAGAACCAAATCTGACACAGGGAGGGGCCGTGCCCATGACACAATGCCTCAGAGAGATTTGACCACTGCCCATGAAACATGCTGAGCCTAGAACTTTGCTCCCTGAACATTTATGTACCTGTGAATCACCTAGGACTCTGGTTATTCCATAGATTCTGAGTCTGTGGGTCTCAAGAATCTGCACTTATTCTTTGTTTTTTTTTTTCTTTTTGCATTTAATAACATTTTTTATCACAGTTTTTTTAAGATTTTTTTTTGTTGTGGATCATTTTTTTAAAGTCTTTATTGAACTGAATGTGTTACAATATTGCTTCTGCTTTACTTTTTTTAACTTTTTATTTTATACTGGAGTATAGCCAATTAACAATGCTGTGACAGTTTCAGGCGGACAGCAAAGGGACTCAGCCATAATATACGTGTATCCATTCTCCCTCAAACTCCCCTCCCATCCAGGCTGCCACATAACATTGAGGAGAGTTCCCTGTGCTATACAGTAGGATACTGTTAGTTATCCATTTCAAGTCCAGCAGTGTGTACACATCAATCCCAAGCTCCCTTTTTAAAATGAAAGTTGATTTACAATGTTAACTTCTGTTATACAGCAGAATGACTCTATTATACATATATACATTCTTTTTTATATTCTTTTCCATTATAGTTTATCCCAGGATACTGAATACAGTTCCCTGTGCTATACAGTCAGACCTTGTTGTTTATCCATCCTATATATAATATAGTTTGCATCTGCTAGTCCCAAACTCCCAGTCCTCCCTCTCCTGCTGCTGCTGCTAAGTCACTTCAGTCCTGTCTGACTCTGTGTGACGCCATAGATGGCAGCCCACCAGGCTCCCCCGTCCCTGGGATTCTCCAGGCAAGAACACTGGAGCGGGGTGCCATTGCCTTCTCCAGACCTCCCTCTCCTAGCCCTTGGCAAACACAAGTCTATTCTCCGTGACCGTGAATCTGTTCCTGTTTCATATATAAGTTAATTTATGTTGTATTTTAGATCCCACATATAAATGATATGCTTTTTAATAAGTGATAAATGATTTGGCATTGGTCTTTTTCGTTCTGACTTTCTCCACTTAGTATGATGATCTCCAGTTGCAAGAGTCTGCACTTCTGATAAGCCTCCAGCTGTTGCCAACACTGCCAGTTTGTGGAGCGCCTCTGAGCAGCAAGGATCTAAGAGCTCCAACAGGGACCCTGACCGCCTTGGTTCCTTGCAGCCCCTGCCACGCCCTGAGGAGCTGGGGTGACAGGCAGCAGAGGGCAGAGCTGGTGAGACGTGCTTTAGATGGGAAATTCCTAAGGCAGTGACCTTTCCCTTTTATTCCATTCAAGCTCTGACAATCTATCAGCAGTCATCCCTAATGGGTAAGAATTAGTACAGGGGGGAAAAAAAAAACTCTCAAAAACAAATTCCAAGCACCTTCCTGACCACCCCTTGTGTGGCTGCCACAGCCGTGGTGATCTGGGCCGCGGACCTCCGATGCCGGTGAGGGCTCTGTCCTCACTAGAAATGTGTTCCTTCATGCTCCTGCAGCCTCTATCCTTTTCTTCAAGATCGTGCATTGTTAACTTCAATCTCTTCTGTTGTTAACTCGCTCAGTCGTGTCCGACTCTTTGCGACCCCATAGCCTGCAACACTCCAGGCCTCCCTGTCCATCACCAACTCCCGGAGTTTGCTCAAATTCATGTCCACTAAGTTAATGATACCATCCAACCATCTCACATCCTCTGTCACAGGGAAGCTAAATATTGGGGGGCCACAGAATCCAGCGGGAATCTGAAAAAAGCTATGAACACTCTCTGCCCCCCAAATACCCAGACACTAAAGGTTATTTAACATTTCAGAGGTTTCATAGACGGTGCTGAATCTATAAAAGGAAGCCTGTGCCCTGTCTTCTAGAAGCTGTACTTCAAAACAAAACAAAACAAAACAAAAAACAGGTTAAGACTTACTCAGAACACTTTATTTTTAAAATACAAATCCTTTTCTACAAATACTCCATGGGAGATATCATGTCCCTGGCTCTGGAAACTTTCTGCAGATCATAAAATGTCTGCAAATAGGTGACATGCCTTGTTACAGAGCGAGATGACAAATGAATGAAAGCCCAAATTTCAAGACAAAGCCACCAGCCTGGAAACAATAACCATGATGGCCACTACCCCACCCACATTTTCTTAAAAGCATGCAAGAGATGGTGGGACTTGTTCTGTTCAGCCACAGAGGACTGTAGGATGGAGGGGACCAGAGGAGAAGCGGAGAGGAAAACTAATTAAAAAGCAAATGGGGAAAAATGAGCTTGGAAAGGGCTCAGTGAACTGCTGACAGCCTAGAGTGCGGAGGTGAAAAACAAATGCAAAAGAGATTTGGCAGAATCCAAAAAGAGCAGGATCAGAATGAGAAATGAGGCCACGACCAACTCCCAGCTACAAGTCAGAGAGAGGACTCAGAGTGACATTTGCGTGGAGGAGAAAAGAAAAAGTTCCCTGGATGAAAGGGGAGTGAACAGAGTGGACTGAAGGAGAGAGAGAGATAAGGAGGACCATGGAGAGATAGCCGCTGCAGAAAATAAAACATGGCAGCATCACATTCACACACATAGAACATCAGAGACCCAAAGCCATCGCATGCTCTCTCAAGAAAAAAGAGGGAGGGGACAATAAGCAGCCTAAGCCATCAAAAATCAGCTTAAAATTACAAATGAAAGCCTACCTGGTGCATGGAAGAATTTGCCGGCACCTGCAGGAGTGCCCCCTGGCCCCACCCTCACATCACAGGCCAGGTGGCTCCTGCTCATTAATGCAGGAAACGACAAGCCCGAGAGACACCCTCTTATGCTCCTTTCATCTGAGCCATTGATGGTGGAGACAGGTCATTTCACTGCGGGGAGAGGTGGGGATGTGGGAAAGAGACTGCGTATGAATGGAGGTGCCTAAGAACAGGACTTCGAAACACAGCTGCGTCTGCAAAGTAAAGTTCCCTGAAATGAGAGGCTGTGGGAGAACAAGGGTCCCATGGCCAGGTGTGAGGATGCGCAGCACTGCCCTGCAACGTCACACAGAACAGAAAGCCCCACTGGCCACTCAATGTGTGTGTGTGTGTGTGTGTGTGTGTGTGTGTGTGTGTGTGTGTGTGTGTGTGTGTGTGTGTGTGTGTGTGTGTGTGTGTGTGTGTGTGTGTGTGTGTGTGTGTGTGTGTGTGTGTGTGGCCGCAGAATGGAAACAGCACAAGGGTGTGTGTGTGTGTGTGTGTGTGTGTGTGTGTGTGTGTGTGTGTGTGTGTTGTGTGTGTGTGTGTGTGTGTGTGTGTGTGTGTGTGGCCGCAGAATGGAAACAGCACAAGGGTGTGTGTGTGTGTGTGTGTGTGTGTGTGTGTGTGTGTGTGTGTGTGTGTACGCGCGGATACATGCTCAGTTGCTCAATCCTGTCAAACTCAGTGTCAACTCAGTGTCACTGGCCACTCAAAGACTTGTGGACTTCTCTGCAGACCTTCCTTCCAACAAGGGGTACCTGTGCTGTGCTTCTGTGGAGTGTGTGTGTGTGTGTGTGTGTGTGTGTGTGTGTGTGTGTGTGTGTGTGTGTGTGTGTGTGTGTGTGTGTGTGTGTGTGTGTGTGTGTGTGTGTGTACGCGCGGATACATGCTCAGTTGCTCAATCCTGTCAAACTCAGTGACACCCTCTGCTTCTGTCCCTTATAAAAGACAATGGACTCCGCAAGAGCCCAATTACATGGTGATGCTGAATGTTAAGGCGGCTAGCCAGTTAGTGTCTACCCACCACCAGGCTCCACTTATAGCCTCTTACTTATACGAACTCATTTATTCCTCTTGGTCACCCCTGCAGGAGGAGGCACCATCTCCCCTTTACAGATGCACGACCGAGAAAGCAACTCGCTTGCCGAGGTCACACCTCTAATAGGAGGCAGCGGGCAGCATTTGAACCCAGGACCCTTAACAATTTCACCAGCAGTTCCCAAACTCAAGGGGCTTCCCTGGTAGCTCAGACAGTAAAGAATCCACCTCCAGTGCAGGTGACCCCGGTTCGATCCCTGGGTCAGGAAAATCCCCTGGAGAAGGGAATGGCAACCCACTCCAGTATTCTTGCCTGGAGAATTCCCATGGACAGAGGAGCCTGGCAGTCTACAGTCTATGGGATCGCAAAGAGTCACACACAACTGAATGACTAACACTTTCACCCTTTCCCAAACAAACTTTCCCACTTTACTGTGCCTTTAGAGATTTAGTCATTTTTTCAGGACACCCTTTGGCCAAAAGAAGTAACTAAAAAAAGCTCCACTTAGCAAAACATTAGGTCCCAACAACTTTGTGGTGGTATCTGGCAAAGAGAGCTATTTTCCTCACAGTTACACAATATCCTATGACTTTGACTTAAATCTCGTGACTTCCTCGGGGCACCCCAGGGTGCCTCGGCACACAGTTTGGAATCCACAGAACCACACTTGCCTGCCTTCCTCCTCCTGGTGAGGAAAAGGCATCAGCCTGCAATAACCACACTGGCTGTTCCTTCCAGTGCATGTGTCAGAGAGAAAAAGAAGTCTGCCAACAACTGCCCTTTGGCTGTGAGGAATGGCTGCACCCTGAGCGCTCCAAGCTGCAGGGTCCACCTGGCCCACTCGATCTCCTGCCACTTCACCCTAACAGGGACCCAAGCCTTCCAGAACAAGCTGCTAAGGTCCTGCCATCTGCGTGCCCTTCCGTCCAGCCATTTCCTGCTCCCAGTTCCTGGGTGACTTCGTTCCTCTTCTGAGAAGTCTCTCTACCCACAGCGAGAGACTTGGTTCACCTCTTCCTCTGGGGTCAAGGCCCACTTTGCACACAAGATTTGCTGGGCGATTCCAACTGGCCGTCTTCATGTGTATTTCCCCCACCCCTTTGGTGATGAACTTTTCCAAGGTGGGCTTGTATCTCACTCATCTTGGCAGCTTCTTCAATGACTCTGCACAGTAAATGGCACACAGTCTTTTGAGTTTTCATTAATAAAGAATGGAACAAGAGCGAAGGACGGCCTGAAAGACCATTAGAAGGATTATGGGGTGAATGAATAAAAAGGATAAATGTAGGAGATGTAGGGCACTGGTGGTCCCAATTAGGGAAATCCCTTATCCACACACCTTGCAATGAGACTCCGGAGCAACTCTCACCAAGATCAGTCTCCATCTTACCCTTTAAATCTGGACACATGTTGCACCTTGCTTTGCTAATAAATGTGGTAGAAGTCAGGAATGCCAGTTCTGAACCTGGGCCTCAAAAGACATTCATCGCATGCTTCTGCTTACCCTATAACCTGGATCAAACGGCTGCAAGAGGGCAGGCCATGTGGAAGGGAGCCCGCCAACACCGGCTGGGACCTGGGAGACTTGGCTGCAGTGTTTGCACCTGGACAAATATCTCCCAAACAACAAAATATAGAGAAACTATACGGGACTAAAAATAACTGTGAATGTATGAGTGAGTGAGTGAAAGTCACTCAGCTGTGTCTGACTCTTTGCGACCCCATGGACTATACAGTCCATGGAATTCTCCAGGCCAGAATACTGGAGTGGGTAGCCTTTCCCTTCTCCAGGGGACCTTCCGCTGGGGCAAATTATGGACAAAATGATACAAAAAGACCGAAAAACCCAACTGCCATTTCTGAAGAGCCTGGAGCAAAAGTAGGGTACTGTGCATGCCCCCTGCACCCAACACCACCTACGGGGTGGTGGTAAGCCACCCCTCCGGCCACGCCCCTACCCTCATCCTGTGAAAGGAACCAGCTCACCCTCCCAATGGGGAGCAAGTGAGCAAAGGAACCTGTTACTTGTTTACACTCCCCTCCTGCTGCAGCAGGGGCCCCAGTAAAGCCTTGCCTGAATTTCTTGTCTGGCTTCTTATCAATTTCGACTGATTAAGGAAGACAAGAATCCTGGTTAGTTACAGTCTCAGCTGAGACAATCCTGGACCAAACTCAGTCAGCCAACGCCCCCCAAACATGTGAGAAGCCAGCTAAGAACAGCAGACTGACCCTCTAATCACTACATGAGTAAACCCAGTGGAAACCAGAACCACCACCCAACTGACCCAAGACCTGGGAACACCAATAAAAGACTTAGTGTCTTAAGCCGCTAAGAGTTGGGATAGCTTGTCATGTTGTCATGACAACGGCTGACTGTTGATGAACAGTCTCATCTAGGGCAGTCAAGTCCCTAGAAGGCAGGGGCTGTCCTGTGCTGAGCACCCACGTCACTGAGCAGATTCTGGGCCCATCTTAGGAAGTTATCTCATGATGTGTTGTCAGGTATTTTCTGTTTGTTTGTTTGAAAGAATGAGAGTTTTATTCATGAGCACTTAGATGTTTACCAACATTATATATATTTTTTTAAAAAGAGACTGATTTCATATCAGTCTTTACAATCACACTCACATCTAGAGAGAAACACTGTTGTAAGGGATTTGAACAGAGTGTTTCTGAATTTTACAAGGGATTGACTTGAAGTTAGGTGTGGATTCACCATTACCCTCATCTGTAACACTACCTCTCTGCATTGTGATCAGCTTGCCTGAGGAAAGAAAAGGGCAGAAGAGGAAAGAATCTACTTCCTATTATGCCTCCTAGAAGCCAGCAATAACAGTCACAGCCAGCAGATATTCACACCTGTCTTACCCACCCTCTCCACTCACATCATCTGCCCGGGAACCAGCTCCCAGTGCATCTAAACCACCATTTCCGGTGATGATGTCAAATCCTTTTGAGAAAGGGCAAGGCATAAAAACATTTTTCAAAGTTATAATTCATTTTTTTTCCCCTTCAACGTTCCATGTTTTCCACCCTTCAATCAACATATTGCTTATTTGTGCTTGGCACTGAGGAAATCAAAGACATGTCTTCTGCCCCCGGGGAACTCCAGTCTGATTGACCTAAGACACCTACTTCTCTCAACAGGAGGCTAGATAAGGGCCCATTCCTTATTCCTTCTGGCTATAAAAGTCAGACATTTACCGCAGGTGGTGAGCCCAATAGGGCCTGCCGTCTAAAATGAGAAAGCCTAGTGACCACCCCCCTACCCCCCACCATGGTGGTTGTCCCACTGGTGCTATAGAAAGTCTCTAATCTCAACCCCATTTCTGAGATAAAGAACTTTCATGAAGGTCCTTGTGGAGGGTGACTGCTGCTTTTGTTGTAGGAAGGGGGAGGCGCTAGCGAGAGGGATTCTGGGAAGTGGACGGACACGCGGTGTATCCTTTCGACCTTTCCCGAACTCTTCCAGTTGGTGGTGGCTTATTGGTTCTGTATTCCTTACCAGGACCTCCTGTCATAAAACAACTCATGGGAACGGTTACTAAAGGGCCTGGCCAGGGTGGGCGGTTTCAGTCAGTGTGCTTCCCCTAACACATTGATAGCACATGCCGTGTCTCCCCATGATGCATTTCCTCTGGAAAGTAGCTTTCAGTTCAGTTTTTAGGTACCCACACCCACTTTCCCTTACACTTTTCCAGGGACTCTAGTCCAGCAAATCCTCCAGGCCTGCAAGCCTTAGTTTCACACATGCAAAGTGTAGAAGACATGAGGTTGAATAAGTTGATACATGAAAATCCAAAGGCTGGGCACAGTCCCAAGCACCTATGGGTGCTCACAAATGTCTGCTTTCCTTCCATTCAGCTACAAAAACACAGATGCTACCCTATACACACAAACATATACACACTCACACTCCTTCAGGCCATACTCACCCCCTTCTGCCCAATATAATGTCACATTGGGAATAATAATAGGAGCGTAATGTTCTGAAAGTCAGATCCCCAAAACACAGATATTTATTCAACTTTTACCCAACATCACACTGGGTATGATCAACGTGGGAACCCTGAGGCTCCCACCAACCTCCAAGGGCACTATTCTTACTAGAAAGGATCACGACAACCTTCTGAACAATCCACAAAACAACTAACAAGCAAACAAGCCACTGGGGTCCTAGCAAACAGCATCTTATTATCGTACCAAAGTCAGTATTCTGCCAAGTCCATAGTGACTTTATTTTCTGGCAAACACATCTTTATGCTAAGCAAGACTCCCGACATGTCCAGGCGAGGGATCCGATCTATTCAGCTGGCCCTCAACTGTCAAGCACAAGATGGATCATGTCTCCCACTCTGGAGACCTCACTCCCCCACTCCCACCTCCCTCATTCCCGGAGCACCTGAGCTGGCCCCTAGATAAAAACAGTCACAGCAAAAAGAGCAACATAAAAAACGATGCCAAATCTGTCTTCATTAATCACCTTCCTCTGCTGGTGTGAAACTCTCAGGAAAAGAGCCGGAGAATGACTCAGATAACCCGCTTACATAAGGAGACCTGAGTCTCTAACATGCTTCATGTACCAACGCTGTTTCCTAGTGAATCTTTAATTCCCCCTCAGGATCTCCACGGTGCATTCTTTAGATCATGCAATTGCCTCGACAAACAGAAAAACCTGAACTCCATTCTAGGAAGTAATACTACAATGTGCTTTCAGGTTGTCAGGGGTTTTGAGCTACTTCATCTTCATTTTTCTTCTTTGGAATCCTTCCATCCTGAAAGTGTATTCATGACAACAGGGGAATTTTCCACTCAAAACCTGAAAATCAAGTTTGATCTCAACAGACCTGAATTTGAACAAGATTCAGACTTCTCCATCTTTCGCCCGCTGACTCCTCTGGATTGTAAATGCCCATGGTGGGTACTAATCAAGTCAACTAGGCCAAATTAAGCCAGCCTGACTTAGATCTTGTTCCTTATTTTTGCTGATCTCACTGCAACCAACCATACAGTGAGCAGAATGGTTATTCAGTACAAGACACCAACTTCACACGCTTCTCCCCTACAGAACAGCTGGGAGATGGTGGAGTCTGTTAGAAAACATCAGCCTTTTCAGAAACTTAAAAAATTATGCCTGCCTAAGGTCGCCATCTAAAAATAGTAAGGATTACAAAGTCCATTATAAGCACCAAACAAAAGCACATAACCAAGTCCTTTGGAATCAAATACAAAGGATGAGATTAAAAGCACAACATAATGCCACTACACACCCGCCAGAGTGGCTAAAGTGAAATGGACAGGAAACAGTGTACTGAGGACACCAGGGAGGTCAGCTCTCACACACTGGTCAAGGTACAAGCTGGTACCACTATTTACAGAAACGGGCAGTGTTCTCAGACAGCTGAGCATGCATACTCCGTGTGACCCAGAAACTCCCCTTCCAAGTATACAGTCGATGTGCAGTGTGGCCCTATGTCCACCAAGAGCCATATACTTGAGGGTTTCCAGAAGCACTATTGAGAAGAGCCCCAAACTGGGAATTATCCAAATGCTCATCTGCGGTAGAATGGGCCGATCAACGGCAGCATAGTCACACAATGGAAGACTCTATAGCAATGAGAATGGATGGTCTACAAATGCACACGATGACATGAATTTCACAGCACAACATGCAAAAAACCTAAAACGGCACACGCCGCATGAGTTCGTTCATACAGAGCACACAGAAGCAGACCAAAGCCGTCCGTACTGGTGAAGTCAGGAGAGCAGCGGGGGCAGTGAGTGACCAGGAGTGGTGAGACAAGCTGGTTCTGAATTGCTGGTGATGTTCCGTTCGTCTCTCTGGGCGGCTGGGTAGGTGTGTGCACTTTGTGCAAATCCATCAGAATGTACACGTGTCATAGGCACTTTCCTGCATGTATATATATATAATATGCCAATTAAAAAGTTAAAAATAAAATCAAGGGTGGTGCTTTCCTGGGTAAGGCCCTGCCTGCCTCAGTGACTAGCCAATGCTGGCTGGCCAGTAGGTGGAGCTAAGGTTCTTGCTGACTGCTGCTCTGGGAACCAACTGGCTCAGGCACTAGCTGGCTGCGTGGCCTGGGGCAAACTCCTTTACCCTACTTGCCTAAACTTGTTAATAAGATTGGACAGAATGCTGGCTCAGGTTCCTCCGCAGTTCTAATTCTTGAAGATTATAATGTTGCCCTCCTCATCCATTCCTTCATGAGGTGGACAGGAATCACAGGGGGAGGTGGCTGGGGTTAGGATCCTGCTGGAACCAGAGGAACTGACCCTCTTCATCTTAGAATGCAAGATGCCAAAGGACAGAGGCCCAACTCTCACTATCCAGAAGCGTTTGATGTTTCCAAAGCCAATCCAATCTCTGATTAGACAAAATGGCAGCTCACCATCTGGATCTGCAATTTCAACCCAAGAGCTCAATTTGCTGCTCACCTGTCACTTGCCTCCTTTTCTTTCCTCTAGGAAAAGGAGTTGACGGGGTATAAGCAAAGGGATGCTTTTACACAAGTCAGCAGCAAAGGCCCTCTGAAAATAAAGTGCAAATATTCAAAAGGCTCGTCCATATAGGGCTCCTCCAAAGAACAAAACCTATCTCAATGTCAAAGAGAAGACAAGCCAAACGTTTTGCACCTGCGCTGACTGCAGCAAATCAGCCTCCCTCGCCCAGCGAGGCCCAGCTCTCAAGCTGGTTCATTTACCCACACCGCTCCCTTTGGAGTCTCAAGGTCTTACGGACATCCTCCCTCGCCCTGGATCGACACAGCACAACTGAATAATGAAAGGAGTATTTGTGAAGAAGAATGAGATGATGTGGGCGGAGAGGTGGACAGAACGCAAGAAGCAGGGAAATTCAAGTTTTCCCCACAATTTTCCATGTAAAATAAAACCCTCATTTTGGGGAGGGAAGTTGGAGATGCTCCAAATTTCTAGAGAACTCTGATTCTACATTCTCTCAAAGCTGGACAAGAGGAGGCCAGGAATCATTTCAAGGTGTTTTATGTGGTACAAAGAAGCCAACCCCATATACAGCTCCCCTGACCCCCTAAAAGCAAGAGAACGAGAAAGACAAGTGCCTGCTGGAGACACACAACTGCAGGACAGGCCTTTGGTCTTTCCATGCACACGGCCCTCATGCTGACAGAGCAGAGGCCACCCAGCAACCCTGCTCTCAAGACCCTGGGAATACCTGACCCCATCACAACCCAGGGGCCTTTCCCTACTGATTCTCTTTATTATTTAACTCTTCTGTTTTCCCCAGAGGCTGAAAGTAAGACCAAGTTTTATTAAAACAAAGACTATCACACAAAAAGTTTTAAAAAGTTTAAAGCCCAATTGAGAAAGGTCAAACAGAGTTTTATTTATTACATTTTTGCTTCACTTGAATATTGAGTTTCATGGTCTGGTGAGGGCCCTGTTTTGACCCTATTTCCATAGTCATTTCATATAAAAGTAATGTAACTTTTTCCACAACTTTTATTCCCAGTAGGATAAAGATGAAGGTTTGTTGTTGTTTTTTTTTTTGGGGGGGGGGGGGGAGCAAGATACACATCTCTGTGTTATCTATATTGTAAATACTAGTGTCAGTAACTAAACTCTTCTGCTTGCTGGGAATATCAGCTTGTCCACACCCTGGTGGACAGGAATTCTATTTGCAATGCTTCTAAATAGCTAACCAGCCATCCTCTTAGCTGCTAAAGCTAACAGAAGCCTGGCTGATGACTCCATCTCCCTAGAGCACCAAACCCCCGGGGCAGTCAGCATAGTCTCATACAGGTTTGTTCCCAGCTGTTGTACAGGTGCACTCTGAGAGTACACACAATATCCAAACACAGTTTTGATTCTAGTTGTGCAGTAATTATTTCAACCCGTACACACACCAAATTTGTACCTTTGTATATGTTGTCAATTAGGAATTAGGATAAGACCAAATTAAAATACATGATAAATTATATATAAATAACACATTCTTATTAAAACAAGAATAAATTCGAAGAAAAATATGTTAAGTAACTAATACAAGTGGCAATAGGAAAATGGCAAAAACTATGCATGAAGTTTGGAAAATACTGATCTGCTTTAAAAGAAAAAAGTCCTGCCAAGATTCAAAGAGCTGTGGTTCTACAGCTGCCCGACTGTGTCCTTGGGGATCCTCCACCTTCCTTCCCTGGGCAGCCATTGCTAGAAGAAGGACAGCAACGAAGCTGACAGGGTCAGAGCAGGGTGACAAGTGCGAAATCTTCTAAAAGAGAACACAAGGGCTTTTTGCCCTCAATTAAGGTGTGGCTACTGTCCAGCTGAGTCTCATGGACCAATATAGTTTTGACACATACACCGAAAGGGTAATAGAGTGAAAGCTTAAACCTCCATAGAAGCTCCCGGAGCTGTGGCAAGTCACCCTGCCACGCTTGTGGGCACTGACCTCCCGAGGTCTACTTGGTGGTGGGCAAGGGACAGTAGGTGGTGGCGCCCCAACAATACATACCGTTGAGGCCTGGAGTCTGATCTCAGTGACAACCATGCCCAAGATTCCCAGGAAGAGAGAACGTTCCAAGGTCATTCATCACTAGGCTCTCAAGACCACTTTTGAGCTGAGCAGAAGCAAATGACCAGCATCTCTGGTGACCAACAATCTTTTTTTAACCTGTCAGTCTCATCCTGGGGTTTGCCATGTGCCTTAAGAAAGCAAGCTTAAAAGCTGAAACACAAAAGTCTGATTGGCTCGGGGATTGGAAGAGGAGAATAACACCAGGTGGGCAAGTTAGGTTTCCCAGAGAAGACCTATTTTTTCACCTTATATACTATTGTTGACACATTGTTGACAGGCAGATTTCTGCAGAAACAAATGCCTGTGGCATGAATATGTCTCCAGTCAATAATGTGTTAAGTAACTGCCCACCATCCATAATAAGCAGGAAATGTCTGCCTGCCCCCTAAAAAATGCCCCTGTCCTAATCCCCAGAACCTGTGAATATGTTGCCTTACATGTCCAAGGGGAATTAAAGCTGCCCACGAAGCGTGCAGGATGGGGATGGGTGACTTAGGGGAAGGGGATGCAGAGGTACAAGCTACCAGTTATAAAAGTCACAGGATGTAATGTACAGCACAGGGAGTGTAATCAATAACACGATAACAACTCTGGATGGTACAGAATCTATAAAAAATATTGACTCTCTATGCAGTGCATCTGAAACTAATATTTTAGATCAACTACATACACTTCAGTTAAAAAGAAAACACAAAGTTGTACCTGGAATTACAGTTGCCAACAGGATGATACTGAGAAGATGAGACTGGATTATGCAAGCGGGTCCATAAGGGACCTTACATGTGGACTCGTGTCAAAGTCACAAGAGTCAATGTCTAACAAGCATCAGGACAGATTTTTAAGATGGAAGAAGGCCACCAGTAAGGATGGCAGGCAGCCCCCAGAAGCTGGAAAAGGCAAGTCAGCATTCTCCCCCAGACCCTCCGGAAAAGAACGCAGCCCTGCTAGCCATGAATTTAGTCCAGAGAGGCTCTGTATTAGTCTCCTATTGCTGCCGTAACAAATGACCACAAACCTAGGGGCTTAAAACAACAGAGATCTATTCTTTCAAACTTCTACAGTCCCAAAGTCCAAAAACCATTTCATTAGGAGGAAACCAGGGTGTCAGGAGGGTCCTACTTGCCCCCCACCCCCACCCACCACCCAGAGGCCTAAGAGAGAATTTGTTGTCTGGCTCCTCCAGGTTCTGGGGACTGCAAGCACCCCTTGGCTTGTGGCTGCATCAGGCCAAGCTCTGCCCCCACACACTCTGCCTTCTCCTCCCCTGTCTCTGTGTCATCTTCTCCTGACTCTCTGTGATAAGGGCATTTGTGATGGCATTTAAGGCCCATCTTAATAATCCAGGATAACGTGCCCATGTTGAGATGCTTAACTTGTATCTGCAAAGTCTCTGTCTCTTTTTCTGTATTTGTTGTTGTTCAGTCACTAAGTCGTGTCCAACTCTTTGCGACCCTATGGACTGCAGCACACCATGCCTCCCTGTCCCTTACCATCGCCTGGAGTTCACCCAAGTTCATGTCCATTGACTCAGTGATGCTATCCAACCATCTCATCCTCTACCACCCTCTTCTCCTTTTGCCTTCAATCCTTCCCAGCATCAGAGTCTTTCCATATAAGGTACTGTTTATAAGGTCTAAGAGTTAGAGCCTAAAATGTGTGGAGGGCATTATTCAGCCTACCACAGACCCACTTCAGACTTCTGACCTCCAGAACCTTAAGATAAATGTGTGTTGTTTTAGGTCACCAAGTATGGTCACTTGTTACAGCAGCAATAATAGGAAACTAATAGGCTCCTATCTCTCAAATGTGAGCTACAGATGAGGAGACAGCCTGGATGAGGGAAAGGAGCTAGCCCATCCCTACTAGTCACATCCTGGGGGAGGGGGGGGAGGCTTTGTATCTAAAGATGACACCCCTCTCACCCCACCAGATGTGAAAGACTATTAAGATTCCACAGCAGGTGGCCAGCAGAAGCTTCAGAAATCACCCTTCTCTCTTTCCTTTCAACTACTGCAAGGTTCTTAAATAAACTTTATGGTAATTCATAACGCAAAGCTTAGGGGCGAGAAAAGAACTGCCATTCATTTCCAGGAATTCCTCTATCATATAATGAGTAGGCTCCATCCACAAATGTCAACGGGTTTTGCTCACAAAGCCAATAATCCTTACCACAAATATAAGATAATATAAGACCTTGAAGGACTGTATCCCTCAATTAGGAACAGCCTCTTCTGATAACTTTCCTATCCTTGCAGGGCCGGAACATCACACTTTCAAGCACCCATTCATCACTGTTCTTTCTCAGCAAAGGTTACACTGCTGAATGTCTGTCATCTCTGTAGGGGTTTCTATTTGCAGAATTGCGCCTTCTCACTGATCAGCCTTCAGGACACTACAGCAATTCCCGGGTGGATCCTATCCCAGGATTCACCATGCTGGCACACCCACAGGTTCTGTCTCCAGCCCTGTCCTCTCTGGGTCCTCTCCCTTCGTGAGTGTACCCTGTCCACAATCTCAGATCCACGTACCCAGCCTTGACCCTCACCTGAGAGAGCTCCAGTTCCAAACGTCCAAATGCCTCCTCCACTTAAATGTTTAGAGTCTCCCCAATTTGCCAGTCCCCAGAGCTGCTAATCGCACACAGAAGCACCTGTCGGCTTTATAAATGCCTCCGCCATCCACCGGGAGCGCTGATGAAACCCCCCGTTTTCACATTCACGATCTCTCCATTCCTCCTTGCCCCTCATA
This sequence comes from Cervus elaphus, assembly GCF_910594005.1. NCBI lineage: Eukaryota > Metazoa > Chordata > Mammalia > Artiodactyla > Cervidae > Cervus > Cervus elaphus. The sequence continues at coordinate 64,244,878 of NC_057847.1, forward strand.
TTGAATTCATCAGCAAGTTTACCAGCTCTGTCTCCAATAGTTTTCCCAAGTCTGAATTATTTTTCAATCCAGTCCAAGCTCCCCCCACGTCCCAATCTGACTGTGTGTGTCTGTCAGTTGCTCAGTCGTGTCTGACTCTTTGTGACCCCACGAACTGTAGCCTGCCAGGCTTCTCTGTCCGTGCGATTTTCCAGGCAAGAATACTGGAATGAGCTGCCACTTCCTCCTCCAGGGGATCTTCCACACCCGGGGATCAAACCAGGGTCCCCTGCATTGCAGGTGGATTCTTTACCATCTGAGTCACCCAAGGTAGGCCCATTCAAACTACAGCTATTGGCTACCAGCTGGTCCTCCTGCCCCAGGCACCGTTGCCTCCAACCTGACCCTCCAACCTCCTCAGGGTCGCTGGTCATCTTTCTAAATTAGAAATCCAATCCACCCCGCACTGTGAAACTGGCTTCTGGCTACACACAAATTCACACTTGACCTTGATCCTGAGGCGATCTGGCCACTGCCTAGCCTGCAGCCTCTCTGCCCCTCTGCTCACAGGCACACACACTAGCCTCTGTCTTCATCTGGAACATGAAAGGTTTATCCCACCTCCGAGCCTGGGTGCCTGCTGCCCCCAACCCGACCCATCCTCCAGATGTTCGCATGACTCTCCTCTTCCATGCTGAGGCCTCACCTCAAAGGTTTAAGACCTAAGCACAGAGAAAAAGACCCTTCAGTCACCCATTTCTCTACTACCCTACTTTGTCCTCTTCGGAACAGAGTACCTGAATAGGTCTTCACTGTCTGTGGATACAGTGTGGTGCCCTTCTGGGGGAATACATGCTCACAGAGGGCAGGACTCTTTACCACGGTCTCCCCAGTACCTGGCATGTGTCGGGGACACAAGAAATACTTGGTCACAAGCTGCTAAGGGTTTTACAATCCAGTCGAGTCCGACTCTTTGTGACCCCCATGGACTATACAGTCCATGGAATTCTCCAGACCAGAATACTGGAGTGGGTAGTCTTTCCCTTCTCCAGGGGATCTTCCCAACCCAGTGATCGAACCCAGGTCTCCCACATTGCGGGTGGATTCTTTACCAGCTGAGCCACCAGGGAAGCCCTTACAATCCAAGGGTAATATCAAACCATCTTAGTCTCTTTTAGCTTTATTTTTTTTACACTATTTTCCCTTTTCTTTAAATTGAAGTATAAAAGACTCACAATGCTATCTTTGTTTCAGATGTACAGCAAAGTGACTCAGCTTTATATATATAGATCTATTCTTCTACAGATTCTTTTCCATTATAGGTTATTACAAGATACTGAATATAGTCCCCTGTGCTACAAAGTAGGTCCTGTTGATTATCTAATTTATATACATTAATAGTAATGTGTACGTTAATCCCAAACTCCCAATTTATCCAGTCTCTTTGAGGAAGAATGATTTCCTGGTTTCCAACAGGGAAGGCACCAAGAGCCCCCTCCCACACAACATTCCCATCCCCTTTCCCGGCTCCTCTGCTTTCCTACATTGTGTCCCATTCTCTACTTCCTACCAGCTAGCTGGCTTCCTAACCTTTCACTTTACATTGTTTCTGCTTCTTCATAGAGCTCAGTGGGTCACTATACTTGCTAACAACAAAGCTTTCTCTTACATCTCTCAATTCCTCTTCCTGGGAGACCATGTCCCTGGCCTGAATATAGAACCAGAGCACCCAGGCAGAACTAGGAGTTCTAGTAATGAGATGAAGAAATCCTCCCAACAGTAGTGGGACCAAATGCATCTCCATTCATTCTCCCTGAAAAGATGAGTACGTGACCACAGGATCCTCCCAAAAGGGTGGGAGGGGTGTCAAACTCAGCAGATGGTGGGAATCACGAGGACATGTGAAATGAGAATGAAGATTAGGAGAGAAACGAATCTCTGTGTAAACAACGTGATTCATTAAGAAAAATTAAGCAGTGCAAGGACACGTCTGATTCTTCCTTAAATGCCTGTACAAAGGCTCGCTCTTTAGTGGAAGGCTTCCTCTTGGCCCACTTACAACAACTCCAATTTGTGCTAGGTAGTAAACACGCTAGAAGCTTTTGCTCAAATCAGAGCTAATGCCTACAACATGCCTGCAAAGGAACTAAAACGTCCCTTTTCAGGAGAAGGAAAAGATGTTCATGATGGCGTAAGGACAGTTTATCCAGGAGGCATGACATGTATGGTATCGAGGGCCTGTGAAGCTTTTAGGGGCCATGAAAACGCTTTCATGTTTTGTTTTTTAATAAGAAGGAAAAAGTGAATAGAGTTCACCCTGAATGAAATCATTAAAATATATGCAATGCATTAAAATTAATGCAATCATTAAAATTTTCAGTCCTTTCACAGAGGAAGGGATCTGTTAAACTCAATGTACCTGGGGCCCTCGAGAGTCCTAGGGTGACTCCGAAGCGGTGGGGTGATGTACCGACGGTCACCGGAAGTGAAGAGCTGAGAAAAGGCCAGAGCAGCCCTGCTTTCTTTCAGAACACCACTCGTACTTTTAACGTCTCATGGAACCCTGAAAACTCCCAGGCTTTAAAATGTCTACATCACTTCTTGGAAATGTATTTTTTTCAATGCAAGAATCAAGGAGCTATATCACACAGGGAACTATATTCAACATCCTGTGATAAACCATATGGAAAAGAATATGAAAAAGAATGTATGTGTGTGTGTGTATATAGACAGATATCTCTCTCTCTCTCTGTATATATATATAAAATCACTTTGCTGTACCACAGAGGATGAGATGGTAAAATAGCATCACTGACTCAATGGACATGAATTTGATCAAACTCTGGGAGACAGTAGAGGACAGAGGAGCCTTGTGTGCTGCAGTCCAAGGGGTTGCAAAGAGTCAGACACAACTTAGCAAATGAAAAATAACAACAAGAAATTAACACAATTAACAAAATTAACACAAACACTTTATAAATCAACTATACTTCAACAAAATAAATTTTTAAAAAAATCATAGACCTAGAAATGTACCTTTCAGGACTCACCAAATATCAAACCATTCCTCCTGTGCTTGGAAGAGGAGTTGTTTGTAACATATTAAAACAAGTAGGCTCTGAGTGTTCCTATCCCCAGGACTTTCATCAGGGAATGCTCAAGGCAAATAAAGACTGAGTTTCATACATCTTGTCTCAAAGCTTGTGCTGGGACTAATAACTGCCCTGCGATGATGAGGCACACTCCTTAAATATGTAAATCCCAAGGCCCTGGGGCTTCCCTGGCATGTCAGACAGTAAAGAATCCACCTGCAATGCAGGAGATGGGTTTGATCCTTCAGTGGGGAGAAACCCTTGCAGGAGGGAATGGCAACCCACTCTCGTATTCTTGCCTAGAGAATTCCATGGACAGAGGAGCCTGGCAGACTACAGTCCATGGGGTTGTAAAGAGTAGGACATGACTGAGCAACTAATACTTTCACCTTTACACTTTCCAGGGCCCCACCCCCAGACCTGCAGAACCATCAGGGTTAGAGCCTAGAAATCTGCATTATAAACAAGTACCGCAGGGGAGTCTGATCCGCTGTGGAGATTAAGACGCACTGGTCAGGAGCCCAGATGGGGACAAACTACTCCTTGCACAGTTTCAACATCTTCTAAATTTTTGCAGAACACAACTGCTATGTACAATGAACCAAGACTTACTTTGCTTTTTCTCAACTTTACCACAAGCTACTAAGCATGTAATAAAAAAAAAAAAAAATTGTATCACTGATGACAAAACCACTCCTGGAATATGAGTCACCCAATCAACCAGGTACTTAGGGTTGTTAGATTTATTGGTGATATTACCAGTACCTACAGGGATCTGACAATGTCATCTCAACTCATTAGTTGGGTCCAAGCATTTAGATAATGAAATACCTATTTGAGTATGCACTACTTTCCTTTCTTTTTCACATGAGTTAGGAAGTTGCATTGATTTTTTCCCCTCCAATTATGTGTGCTGGTAAGTTCTATCATCTGTGACTTGCATTACACATGGCAAAGAGAACAGGACAAAATAACCGTTATAGAAGAAGACAATGGGCCTTATAGATTAAAATTTAACTAAAAAAGGTCCTGGCTAAAAGGTACTCTTTGAGATGTTGCTGCCAGTCTCACAAGGAGGGGAGGTCCCTAAGGACACTGCCCAGCCGTCCACTTACCCACATACAAAAAAGAAAAAAACAGTGAGCAGGGCTCTGGGGACTGGCAGCCAAAGCAGATACCTACAGCAGCACCTCCATCCAGGAACTGAGCCCTGGGCCAACCACAAGGTAGACAAGCTGTATGAAAAAGCAATAAACATAAAATTCTGGCATGCGGATGCTGGGGCAGGAGGCAGGGGATGGCAGAAAGAGGAATAGAGAGATATGAGTTCCTGGTAAGTCCAAGTCCTTGGGTTGGATGGTTTCAAAGTTATTCAATAACAACAACAATAGCAACAATAATAATAATGCTATGAAACCAGTTGCATGTATTCATTAGTATCAATCATCTACTGTATCATAGAAAGGAAAATGATTAACTTAGCAATAGTACCAAGCCTGGCAGCTTGCATAACGGACAAAAAGCAACATATTAGCACAGAGCCCTTTAAGCCTGAGAACTCATTGGCAGCTTCTGAGAGGGATGGTGAGTAGTCACTGTTCTCATATTAATAAAAAGAAATTAAAAAAAAAAACCCAGCAGCGGCAGGCACGCGGCACAGGGGGCGCAGCCTTCTGAGCACCGTGTCGGGCAGATAAAGATGCTGGCGCCCGGCGGTCACCAAAGCCCCCACCACCATTCTCTTTCCTCATTAGCATCGCGCAGCTGCTACCTCACTAGACAGTAACACCCGCCCTGGGGGATCTGACAAGCACAGGTCACCCTGAAGGCGAGGGCAGAGAAGGAGCCGAAGACAAATCAGAGAAATTGTTTCACCCTGACTGGAGCTGTCACAGGTTGACTAGACACGGCAGAAGATGGCGACTTCTTTTTCGAGGGCCTCCGGAGGATTCCAAAGGGCACTGGACTGCCTGCTCTTCCCCCCTCCCTCCCCATCATCTCATCTTTCCTAACAGTTGGTTTCCTAACATAGAAGGATATGAAAACAGGAGAGAGGGGAAAATAATTTGCTGCTCATGGCCAAAACCTAAGAGAGGAATCCTCCCCTACGCTATTCCATCATCGCAGAAGAGAGGACAAGCCCCTCTTTGGTGCCCCCCAAAAGACACATCTTTGTGCCCCCACTGACCCCTGGTCCTGCCTTTACATGATCATTTAAGACTTCACTGTACCTACTGATTCACAGATGCACCTGCCCAACCATGTCAGAGAGGACTCAAGAGAGCAAAGACCACATCCTCTCCATTTTTCAGAAACAGCCCCAGGAGTAAGATCAGGCACAAAGCAGGTCTTAAATAAAAGTAATTGAACAAATGAGTACAACAGATAAGCTCCCCCAAACTGAAGAATAAATCCATTATTTATGTGTTCAAATTCCAAAGTACCTTGTGGAACACCTAGGCACTGATGTGACATAAAGTCCATGACTGTGCATTTTATTATCCTATATCACACATGACCTTTAAAGTCTTTATAAGCCCTAGTGATAACTGACAGGAATAGAAGAGGAGGAGATAGAAAACTCTAGGCACAGCCCCAGATGGGGACAGAAAAGGAAAGGATGGTTGAGAAAGCCGGCCACAGCTCCCAGAATGTGGAGACCCACGATCTGCTCCAGGCACTTCCTTATTCAACTTCTTTTTTCTCTCCCTCCAGAATCCAGAGTCAAGAAGGAGCATCAGTTAACATGCCAACACAGGGACAGACAGGAAGTCAGGGATTGGCCTGAACTCACCTTCCCACGGCAGCTCCACGAGTCAAGATGATCACCAAGTACAGCTTCTGCAGTGGCAGATAAAGCCCTTGTTAGGATGAAGTTATCAAGGAAGGGAGAATGGCATGGCATGTCACTTCTAGGAAGGATATCAAGGATATAACCTGGCACTTGCATCTCAATGCCCACATACAAGTAGGGAACTCAGCCTATTGGCCCTGACAGAAATGTGAGGTTGTTGGCACAGACTTCCTTAGTAGGGCCCGTCTTCCTTATTCCAATGATGCCCATTACACTGCAGGGAAAATCCGCAGCTCCTTACCCTGGCTATATGCAGACTATCTCGATCAGCCACCTCCCCACCCTCATGTCATCCCACTCCTCACTCCCTGCCCCCATCTTTGGCAATGAGAACAAGGCCTACTGCATAGAAGTGCTTAACTACTCCTTCATGAATAAATAAATGGACAAGGGCTAATGGTCAACAGAGATGACATTGAAAGACACTTGACCTGTACCAAATTGGGTTTATCCGATTACAATTAGAAAGGGAAGGTCAAAGAGTGGCAAAACAGAAAAGAGAGGGAGACCAGTGGCACTGCTAATTGGCAAGGACAGCCCTGGTCCAGGAACAACAGCTGTGTCCCTGAGAAGGCAGCAACACTGCAAAGACGAGAGAAATTTCCAGAAGGACTCACAAAGGAAGCTGATGTCAGGGGACCTCCAAACAGCCCTGTCTGAAGCATTCAGGCTGAAAGCTACACTCCCTTGGCAGAAAATCTGTTGAAATCCTTCAGGCATGACTATTAACAGTGTCCTTATCAAGGTCAGTCACCCACATATTTCTGGAACACTTCCCCCAAATTGTGACTTTCTCAGCCCTTATTGGCGGGGGAGGGAAGAGGGCGAGAGGATCAGCTAAAACAATCATCTTTGTCCAAATAAAAGGCTTATAGCTATGTGCAAAGTCTTACCTAATCAACTCTTCGTTTCAGAGAAGTTTACCTAAGACAGAGAAAACAAACTCTCAGGTATTCCAGAAACACACTTCTAGTCAACCGCTTTAATGATGCATGAAGTGTTATGTTTGCCAGACTACAGAAGTTCCTTGTGGGCAAGAATGCTCAATTCTGCTATCTGCTCCATTTCAACAAAAGCATCACGCAGTAGGTACCCCAATCAACACCAGCCTCCCTTAAACCAGCAGGGCCAATGAGCAACAATGGATATCAGCCATTATGCAGAGCCATTTCCTAAGCAGAGGATTTTCTGGGTCACCTTCCCAAAGTTTAAAGTTCAAATAGTAAGGGAGGAGAATAAAAAAGCAAAGGAGTCCAGGTAAACCCTAAGAAAATCCTGAATGACTAAGGGAACAAAACCACAGAATGAATATCTGAATGATCAAACAGTTGGGGAAAAAAAAATCACAGAATAAAGACATGAAAGAGTTGTTAGGCCAGCGTGCAGAATGGCGTAAAAGTCATCATGTTTCTCTCAACAGAGATTTAATCCTCCAGTCCCCACAAAGTGAATGGAACAAAGAGGTACAGGCTACTGTTTTTAGAAAAAGAAAACAGAGCATGCAAACAAAAGACAGCTGCAGCCAGCCCTGAAATGCCAGCTTCCATCAGAAACAGAGGAAAAGTGGCTTTCTGTCAAAGCTGGTCCCACAGCTTCAGCCACTTGACCCTGACTCCCTCCAAGAATTCAGTCCCATCCCACCAGATTTTGTCTCATGAGACACACAACCTTCTAAGTCCTACGAGCAAGCAGGAAAACATAACTGTCTTCCCGTGGAAGGCGGAGGATGGGGGGCAAAGAAGTGTAGTTAAGAAAGGAAGGGAATTTGCTTCTCTAAGATTCTAGCCAAATTACGTGCAAAAGATTTCCCTAACGAAACACTGGCACAGTCTAAAACCTCCAGAACGGAGTTTAATGTTTACTTTCCAATCTATCACCAATTTTGGAAGATCTGAAAGTATTTAATTTCCCTGAAATGGTACACATGCAACATTTCCTGGTGTGTTCATTTTTACCTTCTGTTAACCAAAATGTTTTAAGACAACTTAATATGCCATGAGAATACATTTCAAGGGAGCCTGGGAGCTGCACACAAATATCATTCATTCAGAAAATAAACTTTTGTCTCTTGAAAACTTACTGAGCATCAGAGACAGCCCAGCGCGTTGCACGTACCAGTTAAGCTGTAATACAAACCCCTCAGTAGAAGGGGAAATGAGATGCAGAGTTCACGAGAGTTGTAAGTAGTTATGGCAAAGGTTACAAAGCAATGGGTCCCAAACCTGGCCCATTGTTAAGTCCACACAGAGGCAGTGTTGCTTAAATGTCCATTTCTGGGCATCAGCCTGAGAACCTGCTAGAGCTGGTCTACTGTGGTGGATCGCAGGAACCCACAAATTTAACCAACCTCTCCTTCATGTGATCACAAGGCAGGTTTGGGAGCAGCTGCTATAGGAAACATGGCAAGGGTGAGTTGACTGCGCTCACCCACACCACGTGAACTCAAAGTCTATAGGCAGCGTCGGACCAAAATGCCCACAAGATCTCATTAACTCAGCCACTTTGGAGGGAGTCCAGATGGCCCAAGACAGCTCAGCCTTCCATCCAGCTGGACTCTGGAGCAAAAGGAGTACTCCTGAACACTTCCTGGGCATTGCTGCCAATAGCTTGGCAGTTCTGAAGAACTTTGGGTCAGAATGCTAGAAATCTTCAGAGCAAGATATGTGCATGTCTGCCTTGGCACTTGTATTGCCCACAATGGTGAAGGTCACAGAGGGCAGCTGGAAGCCGACTAGAAGGCTCAGGGAGCTGGAAGAGGCAGACGGAGAGGGTAAGGCCTGTTTCATTTTTCACTCGAAGAAAGTAGGCTGTGGCTAGCCTTCTTGATGACTCAGGGGTTAAAGAACCTTTTATTTGTAGTTATCAACAGCTTTAGCTGCAGAGGACAAGGTCTCAATAGGGCTATGATGGACTGCTAATGTTCACCCCCAGCCATTCTCCGCTCATTCCAAAGACTCAGAAATTGAGCAGAGCACCAGGATCTCCTGCAGCAGGTGGCAAGGGTAAGAGATGAAGAAATGTGGGCAACTTCTGGGCCACTAACTCCCCTTGCCTTTCCTCCCACACTTTATCCTCCCTTGTTCTTGTTTAGTCGCTAAGTTGTCTGACTCTTTGTGACCCCATGGACTGTAGGCCATCAGGCTCCTTTGTCCATGGGATTTTCCAGGCAAGAATACTGGGGTGGGTTGCCATTTTCTTCTCCAGGGGATCTTTCCCTACCCAGGGATTGAAACTATGTTGCTTGCATTGCAAGCCAATTCTTTACCACTGAGCTACCAGGGCCAAATGACATAGAGAAGCCCTGGAGATGCAGCCCAGTGGAGGGAGTCCAGGCCCTTTAGCAGAAGAGAAGTGCTATTCTAGCCAGCTTGAGTAAAAATCACTGCAGAGGGTGACTGCAGCCATGAGATTAAAAGACACTTGCTCCTTGGAAGAAAAGCTATGACCAACCTAAACAGCATATTAAAAAGCAGGGACATTACTTTGCCAAAAAAGGTCCATTTAATCAAAGCTATGATTTTTCTAGTAGTCATGTGTGGATATGAGAGATGGACTATAAAGAAAGCTTAGCAAAGAACTGATGCCTTTGAACTGTGGTGTTGGAGAAGATTCTTGAGAGTCCCTTGGACTGCAAGGAGATCCAACCAGTCTATCCTAAAGGAAATCAGTCCTGAATATTCATTGGAAGGACTGATGCTGAAGCTGAAACTCTAATACTTTGGCCACCTGATAACGAAGAACTGACTCATTGGAAAAGACCCTGATGCTGGGAAAGACTGAAGGCAGGAAGAGACGGGGACGATAGAGGATGAGATGGTTGAATGGCATCACTGATTCAATGGACATGAGTTTGAGCAAGTTCCAGGAGTTGGTGATGGACAGGGAAGCCTGGTATGCTGCAGTCCATGGGTTCGCAAAGAGCTGGACACAACAGAGACTGAACTGAATGGAAACTCTAGGTTGTTTAAGTCACTACTGTTTTGCGTTAAAGCAGCTGCTCATGTATTCTAACACAAGGGCTTTCTTTCCTACATGGAACACAAAAACTACTGCTCAGAAAGCGATCCCTTCATACTCCCTTTTCCTCCTCAGTCTTTCAATATGGCAGACATTACCATCTTCAGCAACAAAGGATAGCTAGTTAAGGTCAGGAGACTCAGAAATCTCCCTTTAGTCCCCAATATCAAACTTTTTACATGCTAAACACACCTGAAAAGAAAAAAAAAAAAACCTTTCATCTTTTACCCAACTAATGTCTCAATCTACCTTTTGAAGTGAATTTTCTACCAGTAATTACTATGTAAACTATTCACCATTTCTGAAACAAGTCTACTATCACTTCTCCAGCGCTAATGGTATTCCCCCTGCCTGAAAGGCCCTTCCTGACCTGGAAATCCCTCCATATCAGTGCCAATTTCAAATGTAGAAATGTCCCCATTCCTAAGGACTTAGAGGACTTTTTAAAAAACGGACTGGAGTATATTGTGATAAACATGCCTGTTAATCCTCAAGGCTGTTGGGTGCTTGACATCAAGAACAGCTGGCTTGTCTTTGGAACCCCATCGCCATCGCCAACCCCATGCATGTCAGTACCTAGCACAGTATGAATGAATTGAATATCTGGGGAACTAATGAATAAAGGTGTTGAATTAATTGTGTTAATGCTATCTTGAAAATAATTTCAAAATTGTTGAAAATTCAAAAGCAGAGCATATGCCTTAAGGAAATTTCCATGTAAATCAAATAACCACAAGTATTTCCCTTAAATTATTCAATATTATACCTTAGTCTCTTAAGGTAGGCAACTCAGATTTTAAACGATCACGGTGGAGTTAAAGATCCATGGCACTTATGAGCAACAACTTTCATTTATTAAAAGCTATACTTAATGGAAAGACAATTTTGCACCAACTAGAAAAATAGGTAGCACAATAAGGAGTCTGAGTGGCCATATTTTTTTTCAGTGATCCTTTTGCTTTGAAAGCAGATCCTACATTGACTCACAAACATACACACATTAAATAATGTTTTTAAAAGTCCCCTTAGATAGTATATAGATTTGTTTTTACCTAAAGATCTGAAGGGAAAAAAAGTATATACACATTCCATGCTAGCTCTTGAGCATTGGAAATAACAGCCTAAGGTCTCTCTTTTCAAAGATAAGGAAACAGTATTTTCACAAACACCAAGAATAGGTCATGGGTCACAATTCCCAAGTACAAGGCAAATCTGGACCAAGTCTATGCTCAGTAGAAATTTCCACTTTTGTGACTTGCTTACAACATGACTTGGGGACTAAGCAAATGTCTAACTAAAGGTTAAAGAACAATATGGGCAACGAGAAAATTTGACTCTCAAATCATACCACATTCAGAATATAAAACAGGACCCTGAGGGGACCTACCTAAAATGATAACCTGAGGAAAAAGTTACTTCAAATTCTGTAAGGATCATTGAAGCCTTTTATCCTGGAGTTTCTGAAAAATAAAGCAGGTAATTCTTAAGCTCACAGCATTTTAAAACTGGAGGGACTTTCAAGACCATTCACTCTAGACGCCCAGATATATTCAATGACTTTCTGGAAGGTGGATGGATGAACCTAGAACCTGTCAAACAGAGTGAAGGAAGTCAGAAAGAGAAACACAAATATCATATATTAACACATATACATGGAATCTAGAAAAATGGTACCAATGAACCCATTTGCAGGGCAGGAGTAGAGACACAGCACAGAGAGCAGAGTTGTGGACACAGCAGGGCAAGGAGAAAGTGGGACAGATGGAGACAGCAGCATTGACACATAGACACTACCATCTGTAGAACAGGTAACCAGTGGGAAGTCGCTGCATGCCACAGGAGCCCAGCCCGGCGCTCTGGGACGACCTAGAGGGTGGGATGCTGGGGGCGGGGGGATGGGGGAGGACCAAGAAGGAGGGGGTACATGGGTACTTACGGCCGACTCATGCTGATGGGCAGCAGAAACCAACACAACACTGTTAAACAATTATCCTCTCATTAGAAATACATAAAAAATTTAAAAATGACTCGCTGGCGAACACAAGCCAGTGACGGGCATAGCAAAGCCTAGACTCCCCAGTCCTCAAAGATCTAACCCAGGGTCTCTCAGCACGGCATAAAGAATAAAGACGACTCCTTAACAAAATCTACACAGAGAAAACCAACTCCAGGCAAGGAGATAATCCAGTCCATTCAGAAGTTCATCTTAAAACACACACACACACACTAAGCATTCAATACAGCAACAATTACAGACATTAAAAAGCCTCCAGGCAAACCTTACATTGGGATTCACTTAATGCAGCAGGTATTTACTAGGAATTAAAAAATGAGTGAAGCTAAAGGAAACACATTCCAACAGAGTTCACAGTAACTGAAGGAAACAGAGGGGCCTACATACATAAATTACAAAACCACATGCTTCATCCCATATGGGAGATAAAAACAGAGTATTATGGGACATTTCTGACTCCATGATTAAATGTTTATTTGAATCTTTCTTCCCTCTGTAATTTCTAGGGTAATGTCTAGAAAATTATACTCTAAGCTAAGTGAATAAGATGCAAGAAGTTACAGACAATGCCCAGACTAAAATCAAAAGACTCTTTCAGAACCTTTGAAAAGACAAATTGAATCCTTCTCCAGAAGAGGAAATTCATCCTTGAAACTTTTTTTTAAGTCAAGTTTAAAAACATTGAGGGTATTGCATTTGTGGAAGACTAACAGGGACTCAATTCTAGTACAATATCTTCTAATTCAGATTTAGGTCACCTTCTCGGGTGGGTGAGAAATAAACCTGAGCCACTGACAGGAATATTCCAAGTTGCCGTTGTCCTGAAGGTAGACAAACTCCATTATGCATGACCCCAACATCAACTGTGTTCTGGGGAAATTTGAGGTCAGAAACCACGAAAATAAAATAGACATATGACCTTCACTCCCAGAACCACTAATAAAATACTGGAAGATATTAAGTACCTGAGCAATTGGCTCAGATCAGAGAGAAAAGATTTGTGAATACTGGTAAAAGAGCTCCCAACTTCAGCTCTCTCTTTGGCTTCCTGGAGCAAGGGTCTTGTTGGGGTTGCATGGACCATCCAAACCACAAAATACCAACCAATATCAAGGAGAGGAATAAATGCTCACAGAAGACCTCCCCCCAGGGCCTTCACAGAGAAAAAAGTGAGGGCAGCACAGAAGAATGCTCACTAGAAGGGCTGGTGAATGAGCCAGGATTTCAGAATCCACTTAAGTGACTGGAGCAAAACTGTATTGCAGAGGGATCTATACCTCCTGGGGAACAGAAAGAATTCGTGTGGGCAGGACCAAAAAAATTTGGATTCTAAACATGCCCCATCATTTATTACATTTTTTTAATACCAAAAATATTTTGTATTGCGGTATAGCTGATTAGCAATGTTGTGGTAGTTTCAGGTGAATAGTGAAGGGACTCAGCCATACAGATACATGTATCCTTTCTCCCCTAAACCCGCCTTCCATCCAGGCTGGCCCATAACATCGAGCAGAGTTCCATGTGCTATACAATAGGTCATTGTTGATTATCCATTTTAAATACAGCAGCATATACCCGACCTTCCCAAACTCCCTAACTATCCCTCCTCTCCCCACTCCCTGGCGATCACAAGTTTGTTTCTTAAGTCTGTGAGTCTCTGTTTTGTAAAAGTTCATTTGTATCATTTATTTTTCGATTCCACATATAAGGGATGTCATACAATATTTCTCCTTCTCTGTCGAACTTAACTTCACTCAGTTGACACACTCTAGGCCCATCCATGTTAATGCGCTTATTGCATATTTTGTGAGCAAAAGTTTTGAGTGACTCAAACGTTTATTTTTACTGCACAGCACCCAGAAAGTCCTATCTTCTTCAAGCTGTTAACCAATTATGGGGTGAACTTAAGATATAAGAGTCTACATACACACACTAGTGTATATAAAATAGATAACCAACAGACCTACTGTGTAGCACAGCGAATTCTGTAATAACCAAATGGAAAAAAAATCTTAAAAGGAATATATAGACATGTATACACATAAAACTGAATCACTATGCTGTATGCCTGAAACTCATATGATATTGTAGATCAACTATATTTCAATTAAAAAAAAAACTTTTTAAGAGTTCATATTCTACCCTGCCTCCAAAGTTGTACCATGAATGAGTGACAGAGAATGGACGTGGAACTCTGCAACAGAAGTGATATTATAACCACCCGCACCATTTTTCTGGCCCTGTTCACACTGATACCTACTCGCATACTATTCTACTGAAGGCAGCAAAACTGTATTTTAATGCTACCCTTGCAGATAACTCTGAGAAAAAAAAATGTACTTTCCCCAGAAGTTGGCACATGTATTTACGGAGACATATCTATACAACACTAGCAATAAAACTAATTCAACTTCTGGGAACCAGAGAGTCGATGTCACCTCTATCTCCTTCCCAAAATTCCATGAGGGAGAGGGGAAAAAAAAGCAAATTGCCACTGGCAGAGTCTTGTGTTTAAGGTGCACAGAACGATTCAAGAGCAAGTCAAGGTTTCCCAGCAAATGCCTATTCATTTACCCAGTAGGAGGTGCCACGCCATCTGGCACTCACGTCCAGTGAAAGATATATTGCTCAGGATCAATGCTGAGCAGCGAGCAAGTTTATTTTTATCCCTTTCATGCGCAAAACTACAAGGACATAAATGTCTGCGTTAGACACGCCAGAAAGACTTAACGAGACTGGAAAATGGGATCCAAAAATGGGATCTGGCAGAAACCAGCTTTCATGGAACTTGATTAAATAACACCCTCCTCCCGACGCTGAGGAATCCCAACAAACCCCTCAACAGCCCAGCTAGAGACTCCCTGGGAGTGGAAGGGAGGGGAGACAGCCACTGATGTCAAAGGACTTGAAGGGGCTCACATCCCAGCCGGGACTCTGGGCACCTCAGCCTGAGTGCAAGGCCAGCCACGGGGGATGGTCAGCCCATCCCTGGGTGCTGGCAACCCCTATCAGACTGGGCACTCCATGATCTTCTCCCGCTGGGGCTCTTCGAGTCCCCCAGAACCAACCAGGATCATCTTCTTCCAAGTGAAGTTACTACCTTTTTCTTTAACAGAAACATTATGTTTCTCATGCCGAAAATGTACTCAGTGCCAAATCATCAGAAAAGCACAAATCAAGTTAAAAAATCAGTTCTCACCTCACCACTCACATATCTACCGCTACGATTTTGGTGTATTTCATATATACACAGAGAATGTGTGGATACACATATATATGTATCACGAAAACAATATTATATTTGCTTTCTTACAGCCTGGTTTTATGGGCTACCCAGGTGGCTCAGTGGTAAAGAATCCGCCAGGCAATGCAGGAGACACAGGAGAGGTATGTTTGATTTCCGGGAGGATTCCAGGGAGGATCCCCTGGAGGAGGAAATGGCAACTCACTCCAGTATTCTTGCCTGGGAAATCCCATGGACAGAGGAGCCTGGCAGGCTACAGTCCATGGGGTCACAAAGAGACACAGCTGCGCACACACAGAGCCTGCTTTTCTATCTTAATGACACATTTTAAGTGTTTTCTCAGGATAACAAATATCTTTAGACCACAATTTAAAAGGTAAATAGTACTCCACCACATTACCACCCTAAAGGAAATCAACCCTGAATATTCACTGGAAGGACTGACGCTGAAGCTTCAATACTTTGGCCACATGATGCGAATCGCTGGAAAAGACCCTGATGCTGGAAAAGATTAAAGGCAAAGAAGAAGGGGATGGCAGAGGATGAGATGGTTAGACAGCGTCACCGACTCAGTAGACATGAATCAGAGCAAACCCTGGGAGAGCGTGAAGGACAGAGGAGCCTTACAGGCTGCAGTCCACAGCGTCACAAAGAGTTGGACATGACTTAGCAACTGAACATCAACAACAACTGGGCATTTATTTTTCTCCCAGTTTTTCTTTGTTAGAAAATAATGCAACAACAAAATGTCTCTCACTCCAATCCTCGCAATTTCAGATACTACCTCAGAAAAAAGGAATAACTAGATGAAATAAGAGCATTTTTAGGCTTGTGCTATAGTAATGTTACCACATTTTCCTTCAGAAAAGTTATGCCAACTTATACCCCCAACTAACATGGTACAGGGATGCTCCTATACCCAATGGTCTCAAACTTTTTATTATCTATATTTTATTATCACTTAAAAAATGAGTTACCAATCAGTGAAGTATACATGACTACTGATAATAACAACAGTAATAATAATAATACGATCATGACATTCACCAGGCACTTACTGGGTACCAGGCATGTTCTAAGAGGTTTACATGTGTGAAGTGTGGCAATATTCTTGACCCCACTGTATGGATGGGGAAAATGAGGTACAGGAAGGTGAGGTCATCTGCCAATGTGTAACTGGAGGAGCTGGGAGTTTGAACCCATGTGATCTAGTTCCAGAGTCCAGGCTCTTAATCACTAGACCATACAACCACACGGGAACTATCAGGAAGAAGGAGAGAACGGATAAGATTAACATCGGTGGACGGATCACTGGAAATATCTCCGGCCTGTCACACCCTGACCTTTATTCACATGTTCAATTATCACCATTGGTGGGGTTGTCCCATAAGTGACAAACTAGAGCTGTCTGTTCTAACAAACTAAATCTGAGAACAAACTATGTACTTCCTATTGGCTCACTCATTAAAGTGACCTGTGTTTGTTTTTTTGACATGTAACTATTTGCCCGGTCACACCAGTCACATAAAAGGAAGTGGCTTACTTGTCTCCTTGTGTAATAAAATATTTGGGATTCGGTAATTTCACTTCTGGGTAGAGAGATAGCCCTAAAGTACTGAAAGTAAGAACTGGACCAGATATATCTGAACACCTGTGTTCACAGCAGAATTGTTCACAACAACCAAATGGTGGAAGCAACTCAAGACTCCATTGACAAAGGAATGGATGAACAAAATACGGTATACATGTGCAATGGAATAGTATTTAGCCTTAAATGGGAAGAAGATTCCGGCACGTGCTACAGTATAGATGAACCTTGAAAACATTAAGCTAAACAAAAGCAGTCAGTACAAAAGGAGAAATATTGTAGGATTCCACTTCCGTGAAGTACCTAAAACAGGCAAAGGCAAAGAGACAAAAAGAATGGTGGTTGCCAGGGGCTGGAGGTGGCTGCCAGGGGCTGGTTGCCAGGGCCTGGGGGTGGTTGCCATCAACTGGGGGCAGTCAAAGGAAGCAGGGGTTGTTCTTTAATGGGTACAGAGTTTCAGGTGGGAAGATGAAACAGTTCTGGAGATGAATAGCAGGCAAGGTTACACAGTGATGGGAAAGTACTTAATGACACAGCTGTACATTTAGAAATGGTTTACACGATACCTTTTATGTTATATGTACTTAACCACAATTAAAAAAAATTTGGAAGCAAAGGGCCTCCTATGAGCTTTGTATCTAGTTAGGATGCTTCAGCCACTCAGGCCCTCATCAGATCCCCATAAACCTTTCTGGGAAAGGCTACCCAACAGAAGTTGAGAGGGAGTACAAATGCTTAGGAGATGGAAATGCTTCTAGAAACACTCAGTCTTAAACTGCAGGGAAGAACTTGCACTGACTTCCACATACGTGAGCAGTCTGAATACCAAAAGAAAAAAAATGGATTCCAAAGGATGGACTATAAAACCACACCTGTACAGGAATCAAAGAACCAATGGGAAAATGAGGTGAGCATTCCCTGATAACTGCTGAGGATAACAAGCACAACCACAGGAAAGGTGTTCCCACTAGCCTGTAGATCAGCAAACCTCAGGTCTCCAGTGGCCTAGAACATCAGGTGCAGAAAAACTGCCCATCCGCAAGTCAGGTTTGGGGTCCACTTATTAAGAAGGGTACCTCTGGGAGTCAGGAAGATAGCTTCTGAACACTCAGCAACTCACTGTATTCACACAGCATCACAGAATAGTTTTAGAAAGACTCAAATGCAGAACTGTTGTCTTTGTGACTTATTTAATAGAAGGTCACTATAACATTCCCAAAGACAGCTTAATTACCATGAGACTATATAAAGCTCTTCTAAAGAAAGGAAAGCTAGTACTATCAAGGCTAATCACACATTACTGCCTAACCATAAACCCAACTCTATAGACACAGAATTAGACAGACAACATCAAGACAAGGGCTGGGCTCACCTCCCAGGCCACTATCTTATATCTTGCTAACTCAAATATAATCCCCCCTTATACAATAAAGAATTTGACTGATCTTAGTCCTTGGTTCTTGAAAGGGAGACTATAAATCCTTGGCATTTCCTGAGTAACAGAAGTGTCTTTGTTATTCACGAGCTCCCTGGATCACAGCTGAGGTTATCTAAGACAAGAAGACTCAGATTGGGGGCTGATCATCAGTAAAACCAACCATGTGATTAAAGAGGTGGGGCTTTGAGGCAGCCCAATCCTGAGAACAGGAGGAAGGCTGGAGATTGAATCACTGGCCATGTGGATGGACTCAATCAATCATGCCACCATAATGAAACCCCAATATACTCTCTGGACACCAGACTCAGTGAAGCTTGCCGGCTGGTGAATACAATGATGAGCTGGAAGGTGACAAACCCTAATTCCCACAAACAAAGGGTGTGAAAGCTTAGCATTTGGAACCCTCTCAGGTTGTGCCTGTGTCTCTTTATTTGGATAGTCTTGATCTGTGTCCTTTAAAATTAAACTCCAGGCAAGAATACTAGAGTGGGTAGCCATTCCCTTCTCTGGGGGATCTTCCCTACCCAGGGATTGAACCTGAGTCTCCTGCATTACCGGTAGATTCTCTACTATCTGAGCCACCAGGGAAGCCTGATCTATATCCTTTAAAATTAAACTCTAATCTTCAGTATAGAACTTCCTTGAGTTCTGAATCATTCCAGAAAATTACTGAACCTGAGGAGTCACGGGAAGCCCCAGACTTGGCAGCCAGTCAGAAGGGTTAGTGGTTTAGGGACCCCAGTTGTAGTTGGCATCTGAAGGATGCACCAACTCCAGGTGGTCAGTATCAGAACTGTAACTAAGTGGCATTAACATAGTCCTCTCAACACACATTCCCAACTGACTCAAGTGCTACACACTGGTTCAACACTGCAGTCCACATAACAGAGCTTCATCTGTGAAAATTTAGGCAAACTGCTAATGACTAGAGATTTTTCCACCATTCAAATACTGCCATTTGCAGCAACATGGATGGACCTAGAGATCATCATACCAAGTAAAATAAGCCAGGGAGAGAGAGAGAAATATCTTGTGATATTCCCTTATATGTGGAACCTAAAATATGATATGAACGAACTTTTTTTTAAAACAAAGCAGAAACAAACTCACAAGGATAGAAAACAGATTTATGGTTACCAAGGGGAAAGGGAGTTGGGAAGAGAAAATCAGGAGTTTGGAATTAACATATACACACTACTATATATACATATATTGGAGAAGGCAATGGCACCCCACTCCAGTACTCTTGCCTGGAAAATTCTATGGACGGAGGAGCCTGGTGGGCTGCGGTCCATGGGGTCGCTAAGAGTCAGACACGACTGAGCGACTTCACTTTCACTTTTCACTTTCATGGATTGGAGAAGGAAATGGCAACCCACTCCAGTGTTCTTGCCTGGAGAATCCCAGGGACGGGGGAGCCCAATGGGCTGCCGTCTATGGGGTCACACAAAGTCGGACATGACTGAAGTGACTTAGCAGCAACAGCATATATATAGAGAGAGATATATAAAATAGATAAACAATAAGGTCCTACTGTATAGCACAGGGAACTATGTTCCATATCCTATAATAAACCATAATGGAAAAAAATATGAAAAAAAATACACACACACAAATATATGTATATATAACTGAGTCACTTTGTGGTATACTGGAAACTAAAACATTGTAAATAAACTATTTTAATTAAAAAAAAAAAACCCACAAAAAAGAAAATTTTCCCCATTCAATGCTCGTGCTCCTGCTTAGTCGCTCAGTCGTGTCCAGCTCTTTGTGACCCCACGGACTGTAGTCCACCAGGCTCCTCTGTCCATGGGATTCTCCAGACAAAAACAGTGGAGTGGGTTGCCATGCTCTTCTCCAGGGGATCTTCCCAACCCAGGAATCGAACCTGCATCTCCTATGTCTCCTGCACTGGCAGATGGGTTCTTCACCACTGAGCCACCTGGGAAGTCCCACCCCTCCAAGGATTCACAGGTCATTGCCCGTCCCACCCCCAGTTGCTCCCATTCTCCATCCTTATGGCCACGTGCCTAGTTCCTTGGGGAAGAATGCATGCTTTCTGCTGATAGATTTATTCAGCTTTGACCGGAGCTCAGGAAAACTAATTTTGAGAACACTACAGTACTGGGGGAGATTAACTGTTTCCCTGAAAGTCTTTTCCAACAAAAATACAAAATTAACAGCTGGATTACATCTGGAGCTGTTAATTTTGTATTAAATTTTGTGACAAATTTCCCTGCAATAAATGAACAGATCCAAAGTTGTTCCTTTTCATTACCATCTCGCTTACCGCAGGCAGAACCTCTCCACGGGTGACACGAATCCCTTTCTCCCTTCTTTTTTCCCCAATTACTTAAAAGTATTACATAACCGCTTCTTCACTTTTATTAAACTGGTGTAAGCTTAATGTTTTCAGTTTGCTTGGTACTGTAATTAAAAACCTCAGCGGTCACAGTGGTCATTTTTCAAACAGAAATGATGTAAGAAGGACAGCAGCTGACTGTCCTTATAATTCATGTCCTCTTTTCAGCATTCAAGGCACTCAGGACTGGGCAATCAGAGAGCCTGCTTGCCCTCAGGGCACGTACATGCCAGCAGGGGATAAAGTCAAAAAAGGGAGACCTGTGGGCAGGCACGCATTGCATGTGTATATATGCATAAATAGGGGGAAAGATCAATGATGTTAATAATAGTGTGAGTGTAGATAGGCAGAAGAACAGGATGTGTGTTTCTGGAGTGAAATCAACATTTTTGATTGAAAAGGGTAGGAAATGAAGACACAGAGGAATCAGATGGTTCTGAACCAAGGTATCCAATCCCTCATCACTGTCTCCTTCCCCTCCCCGGAATCTATGCCTCCTTCCCCTTACACTGAACATTTGTCTTTCCTACCTGACCTCCAGGCTTCCCTACAGCCCGTTCTCCATCCAAGCTAAATGACCTTTACAAAACAGAAATCAAATCAGGTCATGTCCCTGATCAAAACAATCGGTATAAAACTAACTCTGCACCATGCCAGCGAGGTTCTCCATGTTCCAGAAGTGCTCGCCCTCCAAACTCAGCATCTTGCTCCCCCCTCTGCCCACACAACCTTCATGCTGAGTCAGGTTGCTCCTGCCTCAGGCACCTACACCTGCCGTTTCTTCCTGGAGCTCCTTTCACCCTGGATATGTGGACTCAACTGTCATTCACATCTGGGCAGAAACATCCCTCCTGGAAGCGGCCTCCTAGACCACCAAACCCTACACAGCACCCAACACATACTTCCTACCCCTCACCCACCTGGATTCCTCTCCCCCTTCACCTGACATATGATTTACCTCCTTCTCCGCTTCCTCTATCCTTTTGCACTACTCTATCTGCTGTGCCGAGACTGATGCTGGGCACACAGCAGGGGCTCAGTGAACAGATGGAGGGATGAATGGCTTTGAGGATGCCACCAAATTCCTAATCCACAACCCGGTGAATCCAGGCTCTCCATGCCCCCTGCCCCTAGACCGCATACTCTTGGGTCAGCTCTTATCATCTGCCAGTGCAGAAGACAACACTTTCCATCAGATTAGGCCAACTGCTCCAATTCCCCCACTCTGTGATTCTGATCCTAAGAGCATAAGGACGTCCTACAAAATCATCTGACAACCCAACACTTACCAAAATGGCCCCAAAGTGCTTCTTGGTCGATGCATTTACCCAAATAGTGAAATAAGGATCATCGTCCTTTCCAACAGGCAGAGGCTAGAGAGGACTCCTGGGGAGGTAGAAACCATCTCCAGGGCTCCCTTCTCTTGCACAGACTCAGTTACCACTCACTGAACTCCTCCCAAGTCGGGCCTGTGAGCTCAGCTCTGGGAAAGCAATGAATCTCGAGTCAGTCCCTGGGGCAGGGGGATTCATGAAGTCTAGTATGGGAGAAAGGCAAGACTGGACATCCTTCAGACAACCACTGTGAGCCTCAATGCTTTGTCCTCTCAAAAATCACTATTGGAAACAGACCCACAGAGAATGAACTTATTGGTTACCATCAAGGAAGGGTGGGGGGAAGAGATAGTTAGGGAGTTTGGAATGCACGTGTACACACTGCTATTTTTTAAATGGATGACCGACAAGGACCTACTGTACAGCCCAGGAACTCGGCTCAATATTCTGTAATGACCTAAACTGGGAAAGAATTTGAAAAAGATACATTTATATGTACAACTGAATCACTTTGCTGTACCCCTGAAACTAACACATTGTTAGTAAACTATATTCCAATATAAAATTAAAAATTAAAAAAAAAAAAAAAACAGTGTGGCCCTCAGCAACCAAACTGAAATCTCCTTTGTGTGTGTGTATATGCGCTCACTCACTCACTCAGGTCCAGCTATTTGCAATCCCAAGGACTGTAGCCCGCCAGGCTCCCCTGTGTGTGGAATTCTCCAGGCAATAATACTGGAGTGGGTACTCATTCCCTTCTCCACGGGATTTTTCCAGACCCAGGGATGGAACATGTGTCTCCTGCACTGGCAGGCAGATTCTTTACCACTGAGCCAGCAGGGGAGTCCAGAATCTCCTTTGAGACTACCTCAAATTGCCAATATAAGAAGTGACTATATTACTGCACAAAACAAAACTTTAGCAGGTACGGCCTCCCTTTCTGAGATAGTTTAAATACACAAATACCATATTTGACTAGGAATTACTGTGATAAAATATGGCAGCAGTCATTAAAAGATGGCTTCCAGTGTCAATGTAAAAAAAAAATTTTTTTTAATCACCGTTGGGGAAAATATGGTGTCAATAACTATACCTCAGGGTGAAAAGCAGGTGACTGAAAGACCTTCTGGCCTGGTGGGAAGGCTTGAGTGGGGTGTGGGGGAGAAGACTGCCCAAAATCTCACCCCTAAGGCTGACTTCAACACGTTCACAGAGGTCAAAGACAACTGTTCCCCTTTCCTCTGGGCAAGGGTAGTGCCACGAAGGCCAGGTTCGTGGGGACTGACAGGGCCTACCGACCTCAGTCTGGGAGCAAGAAGGTCCCTCTCGGGCGGCACTGTGTCACAGCACATCCTACAGACAAGAGCTTCCCAGCCAGGGGAGCTTTCTTGACCGAAGTCACTGTTCTAGGGCTCGGTCCTCACCTGTGCCCTTTCTGCCCACATGACTGAGCAACTCTCCTGTGACCTCAGGCCAGAGCAGGGTGTTCCATTCGGAGTAATTCTCACCCCCCAACAGGACGACACATTCAGTGGCCATCACGACGTGCTTTGCCTGAACCATTCACGCTGACCTGCTCGGTCCTCGAATTTGGGGGAGAGGTAGGTGAGGAGTGTGTTAGGTCATCAGTTTTCTCTCTCCTTTTCTTGTCCCTTGGTTGGCAGCAAGGAGACAGGCCCTATGAGCCATAAGCCTCAGGTAACTCGCCTCTGTTTGTGAGCCAGGGACCCCCAAATGTGGGAAAGAGCAGAACCCCTAGCATCTTGGCCTCTGGGACTTCTGAAACACAAACACCCTCCTCTGAACCAGGAACAACCCAACGAGCAGGACAGGGTATAGGTGGTGGACAGAGGTCTCAGCATCTCAGAAAAAGGAAGATTAATATTAAAGTCACAATCTCCCTGCTTTCCTACAGCATGTTTTTACTATGGTTCTTCTTTCTACCACCTATGGGTCTCACAGATAGGTGATTGCCAAAGGTCTAAGCAGGTTAGAGGAGGGGAAGAAAATAAAAGACAACTTTGGGAAAGCTCTATCCCATCATTTAATTTTTTTTCTGGGAACTGAAAAAATACCACTATGATTCCAGGCGCTAAGTACCTGATTCCAGGTAAGCACTCATGCCAAAATTACTACAGAAACAAGACATGCAGCACACAGGGGCCTTTGTTGAGATGCATAGTCATCATGTAAAAATGACAGTTATTTCCTGTAAGGGGTGATGATTAATAGTGCCTTTACATAAGCCACTGTTTTTTAAGTTTTTCTTTTTTCCTGATGTTTTCCTGCATTAGCAATCAGCAGGGTGATCGACATCACTGTCAGGCTTTTTCTCTGAGAGATGAACACTTTCACCAACACTTCCCTGTAGGCACAGAAGTATTCCCCTTTGAAAAATAAAGCGAGGGGGTTGGCGGTTTTAGGGCATAGTTCTTGCCCCACAGCATTCTGGGATTCCCCTGCACCTGATCCCAAAGCCACTGGATCAGATTCTGTCCATACTCAAGACTTAACACAAGTGAATATGGTACAGGAAAAACTCTCCCTTGCTTCTAAAATGCTCTCCCCATCAGGCCAGCCTCGCCTGCCTGCCATTCAAACATTAGGCCCACCCCTCTCCCCCAAGGCCATGACACTCACAGCTTATGGGATCTTAGTTCCCCAACCAGGGATCGAACCCAGGCTTGTGGCAGTGAAAGCGCCAAGTCCTAACCACTGGACCGCCAGGGAATTCCCAGTTCAAACATTTTTGGGTACTTTTGTCAGGTACTCAGTATGGGCTGATGAGTAGGCATGATCCCAGCCCTCAAACTTTAGTGGCAAGGTAGATAACAATGGATCATTCAACTATAGCATAAAAGTGGAATCTACCTAGTGATCCCACAAATGTTTGCTGAGCACTGTCCTGGATGCCGAGCACATGTTGGTATACAAAACCGAGAGGACATACACAGGATAATCATAAGAACACAGAAGAAATCCATCACATCCTATCCAGGAGGATCAAGAAAGGCTTCTCTGAAAAAGGAACCCCTGGAAGGAGTCTTAAAAGGTGAAAAGAAGATGGTGGAGGAAGGCACCCCTAGCAGGGAGTGGGAGACTGCGTGGAGCAGAGGCACTGGTGACCAAGGACACCCCAGGGCCCGTTCCACTGCACGCCTGGAATGGGAGGCAGGGGGCCAAGATGAGTCTTGGGAAGCAAGACAAGGTAACCAGGACCTTGATGCCACTGCAGGACTTCCCTGTTGTTGATGTTCATTCGCTAAGTAGTGCCCAACTCTTTGCAGCCCCATGGACTGCAGCACACCAGGCTTCCCTGTCCTCAGCTATCTCTCGGAGTTTGCTCAAACTCAAGTGCATTGAGTCAGTGATGACATCCAATCGTCTCATCCGCTGTCATCCCCTTCTCCTCCTGCCTTCAATCTTCCCCACATCAGTGTCTTTTCCAATGAGTCTGCTCTTCACATCAGGTAGCCAAAGTTGTAGAGCTTCAGCTTCAGCATCAGTCCTTCCAATGAATAGTCAGGGTTGATTTCCTTTAGGATTGATTGGTTTGATCTCCTTGCAATCTCAAGTCTTCTCCAGTACCATACAGGGCTCCCCTGTAGTTGAGTAAATTTGAAGAGCCTGAATCCCAAGAGTGATATGATCCAATGCCCATCTCAGATATATCATGAGATGGTTTTTGTCTGCAAGTATTGCCTCTCCTGCCTCAGAGGCTTGAAAATGCAAAAGACAAGCAGATTTAGATTAAGTAACTGGATACAAATACATTTCCAAAAAAACTAAGAATCTTCTATTCCAAAAAATAGAAGATTCTTCCCTGTTTTAATTAGAGAAGATGGCTAGAAACCACTAAGTGGGTGGGAGGGGGGAGGGAAGGAAAAGGATGCTTTTTTCACAAGCCCCCAAAATTAAGTGAGCAAAAAGCAGTTTCCCAGAGACAAACAGTACTGACTTAGTAATTCTGCTCGAACTGTTCGTTTTCATCTCTGCTGGGACCCACAGAAGCTGCGTGGAAACGCTCTTCACGTCCCGTGTGGCCTGCTTCCACTTCACACCTCAGTAGGAGCCACACCAGCCTCCCAGCTTTGCCGCCAAGTTTGTCATGAAGAAGCCAGCCTCTGAGAGATCCAGAAAGGAGTGATCATATATATTCTCACCACAGAGGATGGCTGCAGAGAAGGCTGTTTTTTCCAAATAATGTTTTACATTAATTTAATAGTTCAACATTCCCAAGGGCCTTCAGACTGAGGACTGCAATTCTACAACATGAAGGACAATTTCAGATCCCCACAGCCGAAATTTCAACTATTAAACATTCCATCCCTATAGACAAGATACACTTACTACTCAGAAAATGGTATCCTGAATATAACACACTGATACAATGAGATCACACTGTGACATTATAGTTTCCAACAAAAATCTAATTAAAAGCTGCTATATAGTGTATCCTGCTTATTCACCAAAGTTTAAGCCTACCAGCTATTCTAGCTTCAAATGAACTTGATAGCTTTGATACAACCACAAACTTCAATTTGATAACTACACAATTATCTGCCTTCCAGATAAAATTCTAAAGCCCAACCCGTAACATCATAATTAGGTTGGTTACATTGTTTATTATGGAAGGAAGCATATTAAATGTTACTACCTCGAAGGCCAATGTTTCTCTTAGGGAAGCCAAGCATAAAACAAACTGGGGAGTTTTGTTCATCTCCCACTACAAGTTGCCAAGATGTTTAACTGCCACATTTTAGGATAGTTCAAAAGTTCCCAGTCAGAATTAAAATTGAGAGATGGGTTAAAGAGTAGTTTTCTTGGACTTTCCTGATGGTCCGTCCAGTGGTTAAGAATCTGCCTGCCCATGAAGGAGACACGGGTTCAATCCCTGGTCCAGGAAGATTCCACATGCCTCGGGGCAACTAAGCTCATGTGCCCCAACTACTGAAGCCCCCGAGACTAAAGCCTGCACTCCAGCACAAGGGAAGCCACTGCAATGAGAAGCCTGAGCACCACAATTAAAAGTAGTCCCCACTCCCCGCAGCCAGAGAAAGCCCTCATGCAGCAACAAAGACCAAAAACTGCTTTACCAGACATGTTTTCATTCTCCTTCATTCATTTTTCTTAAAGATCCCAACCATATGTTCATCGCAGCATTATTTACAATTGTCAAGATCTAGAAACAACTTAAGTGTCCATCAATGGATGAATGGATAAAGATGATGTGGTATATACACACAATGGAACAATACTCAGCCATAAAAAAGATGAAATCTTGCCATTTGCAACAACATGGATAGACCTTGAGGGTATGATGCTAAGTGAGTAACACAGAGGAAGACAAATACTGTAGGATTTCTCTCCTGTGCAATCTAAAGAACAAAAAATAAACAAATGAACAACCAACAGAAAGAAACAGAGGACACAGAGAAGAGAGTAGTGGTGGCCAGAGCGGAAAGGGTCAGGAAGGAGGGACAAGGGACGGATAAAAGGGATCACCCGTTAGATGAAAGACGGAGACTAAGTTTTTGGTGATAAGTATGCTGCAGGGTATACAGAAATAATAATATGACGTTGTATACTTGAAACTTACATAATGTTATAAACCAATGTTACTTCAATAAAAAATAAAAATAGATCTTAACCATCCTAACAGTTGTGTACCCAGCACAGGGAACACCCAGCATGGATTATTATTTAACCATTCCCCTCCTTCATACAATTCAACTACGTCCAGCAACAATCACACAATAATCATCATTCTACTCTTGAATCCTTTAGTTTTAAAATGAATATTTAAGTCATGTGGCAGCCTGGATGGGAGGGGAGTTTGGGGGAGAAATGGATACATGTACATGTATGGTTGAGTTGTTCTGCTATGCACCTGAAACTATCACAACACTGTTAATCAGCTATACCACAACACAAAATAAAAAGTTAAAATAAATAAACAAAATGAAGGCCAATTTTAAAGTGACTTCTAAAACACAGCACAATTTTTCTTCCATGATCTAAAATATGCACTTAGCCAGCAACATGACACCTAGGAGTTCTCACCCTCTGTTTTAAATCTCAGTCACACATTAAAACCTCCAAATGGTCACACAGAGTGACGGAAGTGAAGAAGCTCGATTTCTGTTTATTCATCTTAAACTGCACTATCAATGTTTATCTCGAAGTCTTACTTAAATTTAAGAAAAGGTTCTACCATAAGGACAAAAGGCACGAAGTACTCCTAAAGAAGCTCCGACAGGCCAAACCACTGGGATCTCACTCTCAAGTCAGTGACTAGTCCACGAGAGTCAGGGCCAGCTGGATAACAGAACTGCCCAAATTAATTTCCACGTACAATACAATGCTTATTAAAGGGAAAGCTTTTAAAAACATGTGCTAATCTGATTGTGTAACTAGATATATACTTGAAAAGTGAAAGTGTTACTCACTCAGTAGTGTCTAACTCTTTGCGACCCCATGGACTGTAGCCTGCCCTCTCCTCTCAACACGGAATTCTCCAGGCAAGAATACTGCAGTGGGTAGCCATTCCCTTCTCCAGGGGGTCTTCCCAACCCAGGGAGCAAACCCAGGTCTCCCACATTGCAGGCAGATTCTTTGCCATCTGAGTGTTTATGTATATACGGGCTTCCCAGGTAGTGCTAGTGGTAAAGAACATGTCTTCCAATGCAGGAGACATTAGAGATGAGGGTTCAGTCCCTGGCTTTGGAAGATCCCCTGGAGGAGGACATTGGCAACCCACTCCAGTATTCTTGCCTGGAGAATCTCATGGACAGAGGAGCCTGGCGGGCTACAGTCTGTGGGGTTATGAAAACATCAGACATGACTGCAGAGAATTAGCACAGCACAGATGTGTATATACACTTATTTTGGCACTTTTTAAATATTGGAATATAATTGCTTTGCAATGCTTCTGCTGTTCAACATCATCAACCAGCTGTGTGTGTGTATTAGTCGTTCCATCATGTCCGACTTTTTGCGACCCCATGGACTATAGCCCACCAGGCTCCTTTGTTCATGGGATTTTCCAAGCAAGAATACTGGAGCAGGTTGCCATTGCCTACTCCAGAGGATCTTCCTGGCCTAGGGATCAAATCTGCATCTCTTGCATCTCCTGCAGAGGCAGGCAGATTCTCTACCACTGGGCCACCTGGATTACTTGGCCATAAAAAGGAATGAAACTGAGTCAGTTGAAATGCTGTATTAATAGATGGTCCTAGAGTCAGTCATACAGACTGAAGTAAGTCAGAAAGAGAAAAACAAATACCATATATTTACGCATGTATACGGAAAATAGAAAAATGGTACTTACGAACCTATTTGCAGAGCAGAAATAGAGATGGAGATGTAAAGAAACAATTGTATTATTTATATGCTGTTTTTCAGTCTCTAAGTTGTGTCCGACTCTTTGCAACTCCATGGACTGCAACATGCCAGGCTTTCCTGTCCTTTACGATCTCCCAGAGTTTACTCAAACTCATGTCAATTGAGTTGGCAATGCCATCCAACTATCTCATTCTCTGTCGCCCCCCGCTCTCAATCTTTTACATGTATATTAGTAAGGTAAGGTAAAGCCTCTCAGTCATGTCTGACTCTTTGTGACCCCATGGACTGTAGCCTACCAGGCTCCTCTGTCCACGGGATTTTCTAGGCAAGAGTACTGGAGTGGGTTGCCATTTCCTTCTCCAGGGGATCTTCTCGACCCAGGGATCGAACCTGGGTCTCCAGCATTGCAGACAGATGCTTTACCATCTGAGCCACCAAGGAAGCCCACATATATATTATATATATACAATTTACATAATCATATATAAATTATTCCCTGGAGAAGGAAATGGCAACCTGCTCCAGTATTCTTGCTTGGAAAATTCCACGGATGGAGGAACCTGGCAGGCTATATAGTTCATGGGGTTGCACAGAGTCTGTCACGACTGAGCACACACACACACACACACACACATCAATTATTCAGAACTTAGACAAGCAAAAGGGTTTTTCCCAGAAAGTATTTTATCATTAGCTTTGTTTAGAATTGCCCACACAAGCTGATAACAAAAAAAAGCAGAAGGTTGAAGTCAGCTCTATTGGTTTGAGGCTCTCTAAAGGCTCAAAGACCTTGGAAAAGACCCTGATGCTGGGAGGGATTGGGGGCAGGAGGAGAAGGGGGCGACAGAGGATGAGATGGCTGGATGGCATCACCGACTGGATGGGCATGAGTTTCAGTAAACTCCGGGAGTTGGTGATGGACAGGGAGGCCTGAAATGCTGCGATTCATGGGGTCGCAAAGAGTTGGACACAACTGAGCAACTGAACTGAACTGAACTGAACTGAAAGGCTCCACCCTCTGACAGCCCCACTTGGAGTAGACCATGCCCATGACCCCACCCATGGGAGGCAGCTGCAAACAAGTAAAAGAAGCCTACAAACAGAAGCCTTCTGAACACACAAAAATGTAAAGGTTCAGACACAAAAGCTTCTGTGTCGCCAACATTTGCAGCGAGGGTAAAACAGGACTTTTCAACATCAACACTACTACTATCTGGGCTGGGTAACTCCCTGTTGTGGGCGTGTCCTGTGTGTGATAGGGTGTTTATCTGCATGCTAGGCCCTACCTACTGCAGTCACACACCTGCAATACACTCCCATACCCTCCACCCTAAGAGGTGAGAAAGGTCATCCCCATCACTGGGCAGCTGAGAGTCCCAGGGTGGAGGTTAGAACACCTTGGAACAACACACAGATCAAGCCCAATGCTCACCCCAGGGAAGGAGACATTTTTTTTTTAATAGCACCCTTTTAATTCTTAACAAGTACATCTATTTCTTATTCAAACACACACATTTAAACACACACAGAGTATGCCACTGAGAAAAACACCAGCAGCCCTCACAAATTACTTTCCTTTATTTTCAAATATTTCCCTAGCAAACAGAAACAAAACTAGCATCATCCCAAAAAGGCCATTCAAACCGGTGAAAGACAGTCTGTAAACAAGGACATAAATGATTATTTTAAAGAAAGTGTTTCTGGATTCTCCCTTGGAATCAATTCTTTCATGCCCTGTTCTAACTAGCTGTGGTTTCTCCAGGTCAAAGCAGCCTGGAAGGAGCCAACTGGAAAGGTGGTGTTAAGGCCAGTATTGGGTACCCAGAGAACCTGGCAGAGAGGCAGCCTGGGTATTACAAAAGGAGCCTAGCTTTGAAACCGGCTTTGGAAACCTGGCTTTGAGTCTCTGTTCTATCTAACACTTTCTCAACCCGGGGCCCTGCCCAAATCACAACCTCCCAAGAAGCCAGCTTTTATTTATGAAATCAAGGGTGATGTATGCTTCTGAGAGCTGCCCTGAGAACTAACTCATTTTGTAACAGGAGGGAAGGGGGCAGGGCACAACTTTTGAAAGTATGACATGGCCCAAGGACACAACATAAAC
This sequence comes from Cervus elaphus, assembly GCF_910594005.1. Classification (NCBI taxonomy): domain Eukaryota; kingdom Metazoa; phylum Chordata; class Mammalia; order Artiodactyla; family Cervidae; genus Cervus; species Cervus elaphus. The sequence goes on from NC_057847.1 coordinate 64,276,251, forward strand.
CAATTAGAATCAAATGGGTCCAAGGTGGTGGACAAGTCCACTTTGATGGATCCTTAATCAGCAAGCTCAATGACGCACCCAGAGGCGCCATGACAGTTCCAAGGCACTGTCAAAAGACCAAGGAGTGGGTGGTGGCACAATTCCTGGAAATATCCACCCCTTCTCCAAAACAGATGAAACAATCCTCCCATTGATTAGCATATGAAATTACGCAGCCTATAAAAACTAACCACACCACCCTCTGTGATGGCCCAAACTCAGTCTGTGGAATGTGCTTCTCTCTGAATCTGAATAAATCCATTTCTTAACTATCACTTTGTTTCTTCTGCAATGAGACATCAAGAACCTGAACCTGGTCTTGAAACCAGGTACCGTGGGTTTTATCTAGGTAGGTTTTATCTGGGTTCAAGTCCCAGCCATGTGGGTTTGAGTCCCAATCTGAAGTAAATGGCTTCAATTTGAGCTATGTGGAGGTTTTCAAAACATGTCAAATATTATTACCTTTATTGTAGAATTATACATATCAGGAATGTCAACCAGAGGTAACTGCTGGCCTTGCCAACAGGAGCTTTATCACTGAAAAGAGCTGCAGGGTTGATTCTGACAGCATCAACAGCAGATTCAGGAGATGGAAAAGAGTAGGAAACAAATATGAAAGCGTCGAACACATGGTGAAGTGCAGGGAGCCTGACTGCCTGGGTTCTCATCCCACTGGGTGATGCTCGGCAACCTTCTGGACTTATACCACCTTGGTCTCCATCTGCAAACTGGGGAAAACAGTGGCAGCATGATGGCCATCATTTGAAGTCATGATGCCCTATAAAATCTACAAAAATCGTGAACACTAACTTGGCAAATATTAAACCAGTGCTCCCAGGGGAAGGGAATATGGGCTTAGGTTTCCATGATCCTCTGATTAGAACATTTTTGTCATCTGATCAATGCATAACCATCCACTTGGACTTCCCTGACAGTCCAGTGGGTAAGACTCTGTATTTACACAGCAGGGGGTGCGGGTTCAATCCCTGGTTGAGGAACTAACATTCTGGGTGCCCAATAAATAAATAAATAAAACAAATATTTAATTTTACCTATTAATTTTTCTAAAAAAATCTGAAATAAATTATTTAAAAAATAGATCACTTTTTTTTATGTGTATCTGTTTCAGGACACCTTATTTACTATAAACTGTTGGTTCATTAAACTGAAATTGCAGCCAAAAGGCCTAAGCTCATGTTTGAAGAAGCTTATCTAATATACCTGTTTTCTCTCTAAGGCACAGCACAACCTTCTTGCCCTCAGGAACTCTAGATACAGTCCTAGGACTAGGCTTGGGTTTTAAACAACAAAATCATCAGTCAAAAAAAACCTCAAAAATGCCAAGAGTTGCACTAATTATACCAGGAAGAGGACACCTACTTAAAGTATAAGACCTGAAACAAAAAGGCAGATCTCCTGAGCTGGGAATGCTCACATCAGTAGCTCAAATTTTCCTCCACGAGTCTGTAAAGGGTTGCACAAGCACTGCAACACTGATTTGGGTGGTATACACATAAATTTTAACAAGGAAGCAAATACGTACATACAGAATGTGCAAATAATGAGGATCAACTGTACTGAGTTGCTCTGAGTAGGTCTGATGATTCAATGAATGAATACAGATAAAGTGCTAAGAATACTGCCTTCCCCGTGTATAGCAAAGTGTAAGTCGCTCAGCTGTGTCCTACTCTCTGTGATCCCATGGACTACACAGTCCATGGAATTCTCCAGGCCAGAATACTAGAGTGGGTAGCCTTTCCCTTCTCCCGGGGATCTTCCGAATGCAGGGATCGAACCCAGGTCTCCCGCATTGCAGGCGGATTCTTTACCAGCTGAGCCAAAATGGAATCTGTGTATAGTAAGCACTCCACAAATGTTCTCTGTAATTAATAGGGAGTCAAACATGTTCATAACATATCACATGGTGTAAAAAGGTGAGCTCTTTCAAATCCTAAAAGATGATGCTGTGAAAGTGCTGCACTCAATATGTCAGCAAAGTTGGAAAACTCAGCAGTGGCCACAGGACTGGAAAAGGTCAGTTTTCATTCCAATCCCAAAGAAAGGCAATGCCAAAGAATGTTCAAACTACTTCACAGTTGCACTCATCTCACATGTCAGTAAAGTAATGCTCAAAATTCTCCAAGCCAGGCTTCAGCAATGTGTGAACCGTGAACTTCCAGATGTTCAAGCTGGTTTTAGAAAAGGCAGAGGAACCAGAGTTCAAATTGCCAATATTCACTGGATCATCGAAAAAGCAAGAGAGTTCCAAAAAAAACACCTATTTCTGCTTTATTGACCATGCCAAAGTCCTTGACTGTGTGGATCACAATAAACTGTGGAAAATTCTTAAAGAGATGGGAATACCAAACCATCTGACCTGCCTCTTGAGAAACCTGCATGCAGGTCAGGAAGCAACAGTTAGAACAGGACATGGAGCAACAGACTGGTTCCAAATAGGAAAAGGAGTACGTCAAGGCCGCATATTGTCACCCTGCTTATTTAACTCATATGCAGAGTACATCATGAGAAACGCTGGGCTGGAGGAAGCACAAGCTGGAATCACAATTGCCGGGAGAAATATCAATAACCTCAGATATGCAGATGACACCACCCTTATGGCAGAAAGTGAAGAAGAACTAAAGAGCCTCCTGATCAAAGTGAAAGAGGAGAGTGAAAAAATTGACTTAAAGCTCAACATTCAGAAAACTAAGATCATGGCATCCGGTCCCATCACTTCATGGCAAATAGATGGGGAAACAGCAGAAACAGTGGCTGAATTTATTTTTCTGGGCTCCAAAATCACTGCAGATGGTGATTGCAGCCATGAAATTAAAAGACACTTACTCCTTGGAAGGAAAGTTATGACCAGCCTAGATAGCATATTAAAATGCAGAGACATTACTACCAACAAAGGTCCATCTAGTCAAGGCTATGATTTTTCCAGTGGTCATGTATGGATGTGAGAGTTGGACTATAAAGAAAGCTGAGCGCCAAAGAATTGATGCTTTTGAACTGTGGTGTTGAAGAAGACTCTTGAGAGTCCCCTGGACTGCAAGGAGATCCAACCAGTCCATCCTAAAGGAGATCAGTCCTGGGTGTTCATTGGAAGGACTGATGCTGAAGCTGAAACTCCAATACTTTGGCCACCTGATGCAGAGAGATGACTCATTTGAAAAGACCCTGAAGCTGGGAAAGATTGAGGGCAGGAGAAGAAGGGGATGACAGAGGATGAGATGATTGGATGGCATCACTGACTCAAAGGACATGAGTTTGGGTAAACTCCGGGAGCTGGTGATGGACAGGGAGGCCTGGCGTGCTGCAGTTCATGGGGTCGCAAAGAGTTGGACATGACTGAGCGACTAAACTGAACTGAACTGAACAAGCTTAATAAAATTGTGAAAAAAAAAGAACATAGACGGTGACAGAGAACCACAGAAATATGGCACGGAAGAAATACAATTTTAGAAAATTTCTTCCCTAAAGCAATCGTCCATTCAATCTATTATCTTCCTTTCTCTCCATCAAAAGGTTACACTCTCCAGGCCAACCCTCCACATGTCTGCTCTCACATACATTCTCTGGACACCTTGTCCTTTTTGCAACATATTGTAGCAAACTCCATTTATCAAACTCTCCTGCCAACTACGTAGGAGGGGTACCATTCATGTAGCAGGGTGTCAGCAGCTCCTGGGAAGACAGGAGCAGGAAAAAGGCCGGGGTCTCTCACCCCTTTTCCAACCACCCACAGGCATCTCCGCTAGGGATTCGGTCCTTTCCAGAAGGTCCCACTGCCCCTTTCTGGTATCATGGCCAACTCCCATGACCCCTGCAGCCCCAGGGGTGGGCGCCTTCCGGTGGCTGCACACAGCCTCTTTGGTATGACACTGTCACCTCTTCCATCACCTACAAACCCAGTTTTCTGTAGTAAGTTCTCTGTTGACAATGCTTAGTCCAGTTATCCTGATACGCCACCACACACGACTCCAGAAGAATGCGAAGCCAGGCAAATCTCCTGCCAAGATCAGCCCCATCACACACAGATTCCCCCATCCCTCCTGCAACCTCACCTCTCACATCTGGACTCTCTGGATTAAGGACAAATAAAGGTCCTTTGGTTTCTTTTTTTTAATTCACTGCTTGCAGGGGGAAAAAAAATGCACTTATAAAACTATTAGAACGAAACTATGAGAACTATTCTTCAGCTTTTTTATCAAGTACATGACCTTCCCCATCTTTCAACAGAGGCTCCTGGCTGCCCCTGCACCAAAGGCTTCTCGCTCTGTAAGTGCTATTTACTTTAAAAGGATTAAGCAGTACTTTCAACTCCTACACACCTTGATTTTTTTTTTTTTAAAGATCCAAATGCAGCCAAGGGCACATGGCCAATTTACTCTCCTGGTCGGCACTGGCCACTGCTGGCTGCTGACAGCGGCTGGTATAATCAATGTCCATTAATCCTGAGGCAATTTCCAATCTTCTCCTCCCATTGTTTCTTATCCAGGGCATATAAAAATGTAACGCCTGACCATAATCACATACAAGCATAAAAAGAGAAGTAAACCAGCTCATGCAGATAAAAGGATGCAAGAGTGAATCAGAGAAGCAGGAGGTGGTGGTGGTGGTGGGGGATTTGTGGGCAACGCTTGCTACGCACAGAACACACATTCCTCTTCTCCCTGGATACACAACTGGATGAGGTGTCTCAGCAAGGGGCGGGGGCGGGGTGTGTGTCCAGGGGACCTGTATCTGTGGCCCCTTCCAGGGGCTAGAATGAGCACTGCAGGGTGATCCGGAGGGCAAGGGTTCACAAAGTCAAGCCCTATCCAGCCTTGGTCACTAAACAGTTTTTTTTTTTTAAGTTGAAACGCAGCTGATTTACAATATTGTGTTTCAAGTATATGGCAAAGTGATTCAGCCATACATATATATCTATATTCTTATTCTTTTCCATTTTAGGTTACTGTAAGATGTTAAATATTGTTTCCTGTGCTATACAGTGAGTCCTTGTTGTTTACTTTATATATGGTAATGTGCATCTGTTAATGCCATCTTCCCAATTTATCCCTCTCTCTCTTCCCCTTTGGTAACCATAAGTGTGTTTCTCTGAGTCTGTCTCTGTTTCATAAACAAGTTTGTTTGTACTATTTTTTAGATTCCACATAGAAATGATATAATACTTGACTTTTTGACTTACTTCACCTAGTCTGATAATCTCTAGGTCCATCCATGATGCTGCCAATGGCATTATATCATTATTTTTATGGCTAAGTAATATTCCATTGTATATATGTACCACATCTTCTTATCCATTCATCTGTGAATGGACATTTAGGTTGTTTCTATGTCTTGACAATTATAGATAATGCTTCAAAGAACACTAGGCACATATATCTTTACAATCCAAGTTCTCTCCAGGTATGTGCCCAAGAGTGGGATTGCTGGATCATGATAACTCTAGTTTTTTTTTTGAAGGACCTCCATAGTATTTTCCTCAGTAGCTGCACCAATTTATATTCCCATCAACAGTGTAGGAGGATTCCCCTTTCTCCAAACCCTTTCCAGAATGTATTATGCTCAATGAATTCTTTTTAAAAATTTTTTATTTTTCATTAGAGGATAATTACCTTACAATATTGTGATGGTTTCTGCCATACATTAACATGAATTGGCTGAATGTCCCCTCTCTCTTGAACCCCCCTCCCGCCTCCCTCCCCATCCAACCACAGAGCACAGGCTTCGGGTCCCCTGTGACATACAGCAAACTCCCACTGGCTACCTGTTTTACATATGGTAATGTGTACGTTTCAATGCTATTCTTTCAAATCATCCCACCCTCTCCTTCCCCCACCGTGTCCCCAAGTCTGTTCTTTCTGGCTGCATCTCCTTTGCTGCTCTGCAAGTATGATCATCAGTATACTATCTCTCTAGATTCCATATATACATGTTAATATATGACATCCGTCTTTTTCTGACTTACTTCACTCCGCATAATAGGCTCTAGGTTCATCCATCTCATTAGGACGGACTCAAATGCATTCCTTTTTATAGCTGGGTAATATTCCGCTGTGTATATGAACTACAGCTTCCTTATCCATTCATCTGTTGATGGTCATCTAGGTTGCTTCCATATCCTAGCTATTGTAAATAGCCCTGCAATGAACACTGGGGTACACGTGACTTTTTCAATTATAATTTCCTCAGGGTATATGCCCAGTAGTGGGATTGTTGGGTCATATGATAGTTTTATTCTCAGTTTTCAAAGGAATCTCCATATGTTCTCCATAGTGGCTATATCAATTTACATTCCCACAGCAGTATTAGAAGGTTCCCTTTTCTCCAAAACCTCTAAACGGCTTTTTAAAAGGGGTCATTTCCCCATCTCCACCAGCCTAAAACTATTAACTAGGGGGGAAAAAAAAAACTTGCACTGGGTACAAAATGACTATCCATATCGAAACACACACAATCACACACACACAAGAGGTCCTTCTGTTACAGAAGGTCTTGAACGCATGGATGTGTACTTTTCAAATGAGCTGGGCAGACATCTGGTCAAAGTGGTCATGGGGGTACATGAAATAATCCCCAGCATGTCCCTTCCACACAGATCTCCAAAGGGAGAACCATTTGAGTGAGGGTCACAGGAGTAAGCACTGTTCCTGGTTCCCCAGCTCCTGTCAGGGAGAACTGTGCCCTGCAGACCAGCAATGCTTCTACTGTGCAGTACAAAAAAACAGGATTCAGAGAGGTCAGGGTGGGCCTTTCAGCAGCAGCAGAGCTAACACCCCCATCTCCCAGGTCAATGCTACTCCAAGCGGGGTGGGGGTACATCCACAGAGAAGGGCCAGTCCACAAAGAGCTTCTGGTCTTTGAAGTGCCAAAACTGAGGGTAAGTGTTCACTTTTACAGCCAGTGGACAGGGTAATTTTATGTCTTTGAATCTCATAATAAAATTGAAGGCTTGTATTTTACGCTGCTTTTTTTAATCTCACTTTTCTAGTAATTTATTTTTATGGTAACAGTCTGTGATGGTTTAGAATTTTAAAAGCTGGTTCTGTTTCTGTCGGCACCCAGAGTCCCCAGACTCTTCTACCAAGATCACTGCACCCTCTTCCCCAATCCTTCCTGCCTCAGGCTCACCCAGGGTCTCCTCCACCCACCCTTCACCCTTCCTCTCCAGGAGGTGCCTCCCTTTAGACAGGTGAACTTTCCCGGAGCCCCTCCAATGCGTGCGCTGTGGACACCGATTCCTGTGAGCCATCCTGAGCTCAGACCAAAAGGGAGTCAAGTGATTGATCAGTCCTCCATCCACACAGCTACAACAACACAGGACTCTGGTCCCAGAAAGGCTTCCCTGGTGGCTCAGTGGTAAAGAATCCACCTGCAATGCAGGAGACCTAGGTTTGATCCCTGGGTCAGGAAGATTCCCTGAAGAGGGATATGGCAACCAGTATTCTTGCCTGGAGAATCCCATGGACAGAAGAGTCTGGTGGGCTACAGTCCATGGGGTCACGAAGAGTCAGTCACGATTTAGCAGTTAAATAACAATGACAACAACTAGTCCCAGAAAGCAGTCACAGTACAAGAAGAAAGGGCTGGAAACCTATCAGTGGCTCTTACCCACATTAATTAACCCGAGAGAGAACCTCAGCATGCTTGACAGATGCTGTCTATCCATCATCTCAACCTAGGATGAAAAGGGAAGGAGACTTTGCCTCTCTCCTCCAGGGAGGTGGGGATACACAGAGAGATGCCACACTGGCTTGGAGAGAAAGGAGAGATTATTTACAGAGTGAGTCATGTGTGTGAGTGAGTGTGTGTGTGAGTGCGTGAGTGCACGAGTGTGCGTGCGTGAGTGTGCATGTGTGAGTGTGCATGCATGAGAGACAGTGTGCGCATCAGAGAGAGTATGTCTGTGTGTGTGGCATCAGGTATGATGAAGTATTATGGGAAGGGAAGGGGACGTGGAGACCACATTAGCTCTGCCCAATAGGACCCACTGAACAACCCCTTATAAGGGAGCCCGAGCTAGTGGGGAGGAGGACCTGGAGAGAAGGATTTAAACACATACATCTCCTTGAAAACGAACGAAGAAAAAACCGGGCAGATCGCAAAGATGGCCATGACCTAGCGGAAGGAACAAAAGAAACCCTAGGAAACAGCAGAGTCAGGCAGCACCAACCCTCCCCAGAGTATGGATACTACGCAGGGCTCAGTGTGTGCCTCAGTTCCAGGCAGACCATATTTTTTTCAGAATTTCCAGAGACAGAAGGATGGTAATTTTAATAGAAGCCAACATCAGCACCTCTCAGTTATTAAGACATGTGTCAACCATGGATCAGAAAGGCAGGGAGTCAAGGCGGGGGGGGGGGGGGGGGGGCGGTAAATGAGCGAGTGTTCTGCTAGGTTGCTGCACTTTTCTGGGTATTTGAAATTAAAAAAAAAACTTTTTTTTCAAGTAAACCGGAGAACAGATGCATGATGCTGTTTTGAAACTTCTTGCCACGAACAGGAAGATCAGATCCTGTCCAAACTAGGCATGCCTTGAGAAGACAACTGCTCTGCTGTTCCCTGTCTGGCCCAGTGACAAGACAAAGGGTGGCCCCTGCCCTGCCTTCCGCCCTGCACCCCACCTTCCCCTGAGGCCAGCAGGGCTAGCCCAGTGTGGTTATTATCAAAGGGCAGCAGCTCTCTAGATAGAACACAGGCACCTCATGGGCTTTGAGAAGAAGGACTGAGATGGAGTTCCCGTGCGTGTCACAGGCAGAGGGCCGGGGAGGTGACAACTACCCTCAGCGGATTTTCTTCACAAAGCCTGTGGCCACCCACAAGCTGGCTCAACAGCCTGTCCTTGCCCCACTCCAGGCAGGCCACACACTGGACTCAGCTGCCTAACATATGGCTGAAGTCAAGCACCGACATTTCCTAAGACGAGACTCATGTCCCAGGAACCACAGAAAGAAATCGCAGCACAAAGAGTGAAGGCTGTTTCATTTTAACTGCACCCCAGGCATGCCATCTAAGCCCCCCCTTCCTGTTACATCTCTTCCAGGATTACTCATCTTTGATGCCAACAGGAAAACATCATGAACTTGAAACCCCATCATCTGGATTTGTGGATGACTGTACTTCAGTGCCTGCACTAGCAGGATACAAATAGAATGAAACCAAACTTTTCTACCTAAGACCCGTTTCTCTCTGACACTCGTTTCAGCTCATCCTGCGGCCACAGGCCAGGATCTTCACTCCCCACCAGTGATGCGAAGGGAGTAAGGCCAGTCCTTCTGCTCAAGAAATTTACAGTTTACACAGACCCACAATGAATACAAGGCCTTCCGCCGCCCTCCCACGTCTTTTCCGCTTTCTTTTGCAGTGTGTTCATGTGATCTACTGGGGTGGCTATGGTCTTAATTTTTTTTATCATCAACACTGCATCTTTCAGACATTCTTGGTGGTCCAGCGGTTAGGAGTCCGCCTGTCAATGCAGGGGACACAGGTTCCATCCCAGCCCAGGAAGATTCCACACGCTGCAGAGCAACTGAGTCCATTCGTCACAACTGTTGAGCCTGTGCTCCACAAGAGAAGCCACTGCAATGAGAAGCCCTCACCACAACTAGAGAAGGCCTGCACACACCAACAATGACCCAGCACAGACAAAAATAAATAAATTTAAAACAAAACACTACCTCTTTCTCTTCCAGTTCTATCTCCAGAAACTAAACGGAGAAGATGTTTCTTTGAGAAATTAAGGCATAAAAAACCAGGTGTGGGATCTACCAACCTATCTGAGAAACACCCCCTTTTTTTTTTCCTACACCCATTTCTTACCACAGACTCTGAGGCACAGCTCGAGAGTCATTTGTTTGGAGAAGCCAACCACCTCCCTGATCTAAACAGTTTAGATCATATGATTACACATAAACCCAAGCAGAAAGCCGGGACATCTTTTCCCCAGCTGAGTCAGAAGAGAGATGGTTTTACAAACTGGCCAGGGGAGAAAGGTAACTGCTTCTCCACCTTCAGGAAGACCCAACCATTGCCCAAGCCCTGGGCACTGTTGAAGTTTGGAGAGTGCGCTTTCTATCCAGAACGCTATTTAAAGGATGATAAGAAACGCAAACTCATCTGTGATATGGCTTTCAAGTTATAAATGTCAATGACAGCCAGTCTGCTGCGTTGGGAACTCCTCCAACAGGTTGACAACGGCCCAATTCCACGGCTCTGGAGGAGGCCGACAGACAGCTGCTCTTTCAGCAGTTATTTCGAAAGGAGCCAAGAGGCCCTTCCAAAGGCAGCTAGGTGTTGGCGCGCTGACGGGGGAAGGTGACACCATTTCTGGTGGCAGACAGACACAGCCCAGGAGTGCCGCGAGATGCCAACATGTCTGCCTGCTCCATGGAGACTATTAACCCGACATAGAACAGGGGGCAAAAAATACCACAGGAGAGGCAGAAAGATGCGTATCCTTCCCAGAGCACAAGCCACAGCACCTGGGGGCCAGGGACTACAGACCCAGTCCTGGGTCTTCACCATGTCAGCCTGCGATGCCCCCAGCTGCCACGCCTGGCAACTCTTGGAGGGCAGTGAACGAACTTCCCTATCTGTCAACACTACACTAGTTTCAGACAGACCCTAGAAGACAGATGGTTTAACTAAGCCAGTCTCTGAAATGAAGCTCATTCCCTTTAAGTCATGTGTGTGATAGGGGGGTGGGGAGGGTGTGTAAGATGGATTAAATATGCTTGTTCCATCTCAGACAAAATCCCGTATCTTTAGAGATGCAAAATCTCTTTGAGGTTCTGAAGGAGACACTTCTTATTTTCTCTGGTTTCTCCCAGCGGGACAAACTCTCAAGGTGACAGAGAGAAGCCTCTGATAAAAGTCACACGGTCACATGATTTCAGTTCTAACTAAGGCTTTTATTCACAGACATTCATCTGCTTGTCAGTTGCTGGGGTGGTTTTTCTTCTGTGATGTTGTTAAGGACAAAATCTGTTCAAAGACCCACACACATGAAAGAAACACCAAATATGAATGCTTAATGTTTCATTCTGCTGGCCCCATGACCTCAACACCCAAATCTATCAGCCTGTAAAATTCAAAAATTCTGCTCCCAAGTTGAAAGTCTGATTTACCAAGGTGACTCTCAAAAGGTAGCTTAGATCATGGTTTTAAGCACTCAGGACTATTCGTACAGTTAGAACAGGAACGTACTTAGCAAATTGCTTCCTCCATAAAATAAGTTCATAACTGGGAGCTAAGGAAAATGTACTCTTTTACAACATTCTTTGATACGGACACAGTTCAGAGATCATGCAGTCATCATGAGTCACACTCTTCAGTTCATTGGCTTTGTTATGTTCACACCATGATCCTCTGTGTCTGAAGGGGCCTGCACGTCTAACAGTAGCTGGCCAAGATTCGGTTCAATATAGTTATGTTTGACAACAACTGAATAAAGTAATAGATGACCTTCTGCTCTGGTCACGTTACTAATTCGAAGCAGATAAAATATCCTTGCCCAATTAACCCAAATGATAAATTTCACCAGGTCTTAACCAGATAGCCAGAAACGTACATGCCCTCGGGACTAAGTCGCACTAGAAGAGTGATCCCCTGGCCCTTTGGGTTGTGGTGGTCCAAATGCTCTGACTCAAGTACTCAGCCCTCTCCCTAAGGGCAAATATCCCAGTCTGTGCTTAAATATCTGCTTATTATAGTACTTACATGGCCTGATGGCTCTGCCTCCAAAGTCCACTATAGAACAGTAATCACTCCTGCAATCACAAAGACAAAGACATCTTTAAGTTTCTCCTCTTTACGGACTTGAGCCACTGCAAACAGACAGGCTGACAAAGAGCTTCTAGAACTATGCCTTACATTTTGGAGCCCAACCGCCTTTTAAGATAAACACCTAAAAATAGCTAGATGAGAATTCCCTATCACTCCAACACCCAGAGGCATATCTCTAAAAAATTACATTATCTCACTTGTTAGGATCCAAATCCATCCATTATTAGTTCAGCAGGAGTAAGGCTCCATTTGGCAAAGATGGAGCATCTCCACAAAACCACTCTCTTGTTCTAAGTCTCAGGAGGCATTAGACCAAAGCTTTTACCAGTCCTAATGCTTTCCGGACTAGACTACATTAATTCATATACACAGTCTCAAGTATATGCATACACACAACTTTAAAAATACATAGCTCTGTGACAAGAAAACCAAGGAGTTTGCAATATGCGATAAAGCCAATTGAATGACAAGCCTGTTCATTTAAATATAACAGATTACTTGCAGCTGCCTCACCTTGCAAAAGCAAACCAGAGAGCAGTAAAAAGCCATTTTAGAAATATATCTACTATGTGCTTCTGATATCACCAATATTTTCCCTAAATAACACTCCTTTTCAGAAAAGGGGGGGGAAACAGTCCTTTTACAGATACATACAGTGTGTTTCTGATATTCATGGAATTTATCAGCAGATAATTATAAAACTGAGAGCTCAATAGAGAGAGAGGGAAGGAGAGAAGGAGGGAGAGAAAATAAAGACCAGGCTGCACAGATCCATCTTCAAGCTGACTATTCACAAGTTTTTAAGACTAGCCAACAGGTCTACCTCTTCTGAAAGCCCCTCGTGGAAAGACATGTACCATCTTCTGCTGAAAAAATTTGATAAAGTTTTGCGTTTTGTTTCCAAATATGGTCTGCAACATATAACTTCCCTTCACAGTACTAACATTTTTGTCTGCGTCAACAATCTCTGAACAAGAGCAGAGGGCTGTGCACTGGGGCAACTTATAAGAGCAGATTCAATCTATTATCATTCCAAAACCATGACTTCCATGAAACAGTCTGGCCTCAAATGTTTGCTAAGGAAGGGTAGAAGGCTGGAAGGGTACCAAATCAATGCCAGTGATCACATGACCCTTTTTACAACAGCTATTATCTGAGATTGCTTTAAGGTGAAGGAATGGGTTGTGAAACTGGGTTATCATGATACAGGAAAAGCTACGATCTCCTGTAAGCAGCACCAAGATATAGTTAGAGAAAACAATCCTAAGCACCTTCATCAACATCAAAAATACGTTCTTTTGTAGTGGTATCAGCTAACAAAATGAACACCTGCGTGCCTCCGACCTGAATAATATCAACTTACTTTCAGTACTCTTTTCTGCATGTTTTCATAAACACCTAAGTTGTTGTATTACATGGTAGCTTGCCTTTGAATATTGTGATCAAGTGCACAGGCTGTGGTGGCTAATGAGTCATATAGTAGTGAGACTGGTATGATTCATAAGTCAAAATGTTCATGATGTGCCAAAAGGGAAAAAAAAGTTCACTATCTTTTACCTCCCCCAATGCTTTCAAATCTGGATTTTTTATTCTTTCATAATACTCATACTAATAAAGAACTCAATCTTGACTTCACCTTAAGAATCAGGCAAACTACTCCAAGTCATATGAAAATATACATTAGTAAAATTCATGGTCACCAAGAAGCCCAAAGGCTATTCATTTTTATCCTCAGCAAAACTTTAAAGTTCAACTAATCTTAAATATCCTTTCATACAGAGCCAAGTGTATAATATTAATGATTTTTAGCTGTGTTTATAGGTAAATGTCTTAGATAAATGTTCTCCTTCCCCATTTTCCAAAAAGCACCACTCCATAGCTTTCATCAAGATTTTACCCAAAAGTATCTTTTCTGTAAGTTCCCTCAATCTCATCTTGGGTGTATGCTTTGATTTCCCACCTTAATTAAACCTAACTGTGAAAGCACTTGTAAATAGATTCTTTAGGCAAGAATACTTGAGTAGGTAGCAGTTCCCTTCTGCAGGGAATCTTCCAGACCCAGGGATTGAACCCTGGTCTCCTACATTGCAGGCGGATTCTCTACCATCTAGGCCACCAGGAAAACCCCAAATAGAGATCATGGGAGTGCAACTCAATCTAAAAAGAATAAGACAGCAATCACTGGGGATGGACAGTGAGAGAGTAGTTAGGAAAAACTGAAGCATCATTTTCAGACATTACACCTCTCAATTTATAATTTCGAGAAGATATATTATGAATGACCCACAAACAAAATAACCTGCTTGGTGAGTTCTGCCCTCTAGAGTGGCACTCTATTAGAAATCCGCATCTGAGTATCTTGCCTATCGCCCCTTCCCCATTCAAAGCATCTTGAGAGGGGAGCCATGATAAACCCAGCTTGTTGAAGGACGCCCTCTGCAGTATTACTCTGCATCTGATGACACAGGATGACCGACGCCAAGTCCAGGCATGTGGATCTCACGCCTCCCTGTCCCTGATGCCCTTCAACACTGTCATCTGTCCGGTTGATCCCTTTTCAGTTTTACACTCAAGAGTCCCTCTTCTTATTTCCTACGGACAGCCCCTCTCCAAACGGAGAATCTCAGAATCTTGATGTAACCTCAGATACAACTCCAAGCAGGCTTTCCCTCTCCCTTTCTCCACAGTCTAAGCAAAGGTGACGGACTGAGAGCGCCAAAGCTGTCCCATATATAGATTCATGGGAGCAAATAGTGCAGGGGAGCCTACTGCTCTGCCTAAAATATTTTCATGCCTAGAACAAAGATTTTCAATGATAAGACCACTGAATGGTACACATTAGAAAAAATCATGACCATCATTATACGCCTTACTTTTTAAAATTTTTTCTTCAGTTCTTTAAAGAAGTCTTTACAATTGAAATGTAGTTGATTTACAACTTCATGTTAGTTTCAGGTTACAGCACAGCAATTCAGTTCATGCATATGTATATACACACATATACCACTTCTTCAGATTTTCTTCCCTTACAGGTTATTATGAAATATTGAGTATAATTCCCTATTGTTTTAAGTCATTCAATCTCCCCTAAGGAACATCAGATAGTCAGGAAAGAAGTGCCATAATTACAATCCTGGCTTCATATGGCTTTCCCCTTAGGTTGGGCAGACTGATTAAATGTACTGCAAGTGCGACGCTGCCCAGTAACAAAGATCTAGAGTGGACCTTGACAACAGAACTTGCATAATCTTGACCTTTGTTTGGTTTTGTCACAGGTCTCTCATCCAGGCTACACGGAGAGCTTCCCAAAATAGACTCCAATCTAAATCTGCCCCCCAAGGCTCCCACTGCCTGGACACAAACGCAAGGCCCAATCTCACAACCGAAGCCTCTATCTTCTTGTGTCTGAGGCAGAGGCAACCTCGGTCCTCTGTCAGAAATGATGGGGGGACTCACAGACTATCACAGACAAAAAGTGCAGCTGCCACATCAGAGGGGCAGCGAACCCTCTACAAATGTTAGTGATTATCACTGTTGTGTTGTTACTGCTATCAGAGGATAATAAACTAATAGGATAATAAAAGGGCAGTTCTAGAACCAGTCAGAAGTCTGGAAGCACAGCCTGGTGGCGCCCAAAGCATTACATCTTCATTTTGCTAACAGCTATTTTGGCAGGTGGTGGATCAGGAATAAAGAATCCACATGCAATGCAGGAAATACGGGTTCAATCCGTGGGTCAGGAAGATCCCCTGGAGAAGGAAATGGCAATCCACTCCAGTATTCTTGCCTGGGAAATCCCATGGACAGAGGAGCCTGGTGGACTATACTTCACGGGTTTGCAAAGAGTCGGACACAACTTAGCGACCACATCACCACCATTTTATCAGGCAGGTGTGACAATTACAATGATTCAGTGGCTTGGACACTGGAATACCCTTACTTAACAAGACTGTTACCCTGTAGGTGGTTCCCAGGTAAAGTGCTTGATTTACAAATTAGAAAAAAATATTCAAATCTTGCAATGTTCTAATTCATCACTAACTTGGATTAGAGAGAGAATACTTGTAGCCAAAAAAGTTTACCCAAGATTTTATCAAGACATGATGACCGCAGGTCAGGGGATCACTTATGTAGGCTTGCAACTATTTTTAACATTGACAGTGTCACAAAAAGCAGATTCCCCTTTACAAAACTTGTACATAATCCCAAACAAAACTTGCTATTTTCATAAAAATTATTTTAAGAGGCACAAGGGGAATTCATCTTAAAATTCTGTTTTTGGAACCATCCCCACATTACACCTGTTTCTCTCCCACAGCCTAACAGTTCTCAATGTATAGGCCCAGATTCAGAAACACCAACATCGTCTGGGAAGTTGGGGATGCAAAATCTCCGACCCCACCACCACACACCTACCAAATCGGAAATTCAACTGGGGCCCAGCAATCTGTCCATACAAGCCCCCCAGGAGATGGGGATGTACCCTCAAGTCCGAGAAGTGCTGACAATACACTATTCACATGTGGCCGGGAACACCACTTCAGGCAGCTCTTTTCCCTAAAAGACGATCTGGCATTTTTCTGTTCCTTAAAAACCTGCTATAAGATGATGTCAACTGTTCCCTTCTATTTTTAATTCCTCATGATGAGGCTGAAGATGATTCATTCGGCACCTTATGTGATCACTTAAATAGTAAGGCTCCCTGTCTCCCACCCCTAATGGAAGGTGACTGCTGCCTGTTAGCACTGATGTAATTACAAGAACGATTCAGCAACAAAAGCCTGTCCTTTATCAACCTCAGTGAAAGCTGTAATAGAGAGTTATAATGCTCCATTCTTTTCCATAATATGTTCATAATGTATCCTTTGAAACTGATCATACCGCATGTCATAAAAAGGAAACACGCAACCCGGGATCAAATTTAGTTTATTGTAAATAGAAATCAAAACTGCAAGTGTTTGGGCAAATCCTTTCAACTGACAGGAAACAAGGATGCATTAACCATCTGGCTTGATCTAATTTATCTACATGGAATATGAAAAAAAGAAAGTTGAGTTAAGGCTTTCCATGGGCCCTAAGGTGACCTCAATACTGAATGGTCTCATCACCAGACATCACCCAACATCTAACTGATTATCAAAGCGGGAAACATTAAGGGGCATTTCTGAAATAATAAATAATCCTTTTCTATACCTTTAATTTGTTGAAGTGTGTATTAATTCGAAGTTAATATCCTCCCTGCTGTGAGGCCTCCTGATGGATTGTGACTACCGATGTTATTATTAATTTCCCTTTCCTTTTTGATTAATTTCACACTTAGGCTGGAGAAGAAAGGCGAGATTAATGGCGTCTGGAAGACAATGTTTGGTTCTTGTAAGATACTAAATTAACTTCAAGTGTTCAAGTAAACAGAGAACCCAGATAAGGATATGATAATGGAATTATATCCCAGAGACGTCTGAGGTGCCATGCAAATAAACGCCCAGAACCCCAGGGAGTGTGTGAGCTGTGAATTCCAGTTAATACTCTTCTGGGATGCAAGAATGAAAGTTGGAATTCTGAAGATCGCAATACACCCTGATAAACTTGTGCCCCTACCAGTGACTGCAGCCATGCGTTTATTGATCATACTGTAATTCTCGATTTTGCAAGGGTCCCTCTGTGTATTACTTAGCCTCTTCACACCCTTCTTGTCATCTCTCCAATCTTTCTGGGACAATCTCAGGATTCCTTGCCCAACATGTGAAGAGACAGATCTCCTTCAGAGGATATACAGGGAACGAGTATACACTCAGTTGTGTGATGCACTTTAATAGTCAGGGAACTGTGTGTATATATGCCAATCCTATTTCCAATAATAATGTCTACATTCTTTGAGAACCTTCTATGTGCCAAGATACTAGAAGCTTGACACTAGTATAAGTCATCTAACATAACAAAAGCTCTTGGCGGTACTATTGATATTATATACATTTTACAGATCAAGAAACAAAGGCTTAGAAACCTAAATATCTTGCATAGGTAACCACCATTTTCATACTGATCTGTCAGACCCCCAAGCCTGAAGTCTTCCATATCATACCGCTTCCCTGGGAGTGCGAAGAAAGAGAACACTTATATCTGCATGGACTTTATTCCAGATGACCTGGAAGCTACAGGCTTGCCATTATCCTCCAAGAAACTTTCCTGCCTACTCTAGCTCCACTGACACAAGTCTTCTTTGAAGTCTAAGTTTTTTTAAAAATTTTATACTAGAGCATAGTTGATTAACAATGCTGTGTTAGTCACAAGTGTACAGCAAAGTGACAGTTACACCCATACCAGTATCCATTCTTTTTCCATTTAGGTTAGTACAGGATATTGAGCTGAATTTCTTATGCTATACAGTAGGTCCTTGTTGGTTATCAATTTTAAATACGGCCATGTGTACATGTCAATCCCAAACTCCTCATCTATCCCTCCTCCTCCCACCCCTTCCTAGTGGTAACCATTAAGTTCATTCTCTAAGTCTGTAAGTGCTCCTATTTCGTCAATAGTTTTTTAATTTACAAAGTTCATTTGTATATATATTGTGTGTATGTATATATATATATAAGATTTCTGAAGTGTAACATTTAAATAAAATTCAACAATTCTACACTATCTCTTAGACTTTCTCATGTCCACTAGAGTACCCTTATCTTAAGACATCTCTCCTCACAAACAAGTCTGCTCAACTAAGACCTATATTCAAGTGCTAAACACAGCCAGCAGTCATCTCGGGCCACTGTCTAGATCAGGGTTCATCAATATAGTTGTTACTTACTACATGTGGCTATTTAAATTTTAATGACAAGTAAATAAAATTTAAAATTCAGTTCCTTAGCCACACTAGGCACATTTCAAGTGTTCCATAGCTTCACATAGCTAGTGGTTGTCATACTGTATATCAGAGATGCAGAACATCTCCATCACAGCACAAATTTCTACTAGACAGCACAGGGGTAGATTTATTTCAGGACAGCACTTTTTCATCTAACACCCTTCCAACACTGTGTAGGAGGACACAGCCTCTTCATGGAACTAATTAAGGGCTTCAGGCCTATAAGTTTTCAGATGTCATCTTTTAAGGAATAACACTGAGAAGTTAGGTCACTTAGAAAACTTATAAATAAAGCAAGCAGACCTACCTCATAGAATAGAGTGTGTCAGAAACGAGAGGCACCAAGAAGCAATCATTATAAGGTGTTCCATTCAGGAATAACCACTCTCATGGAACCACAGGTCACGATTCACCAGGAACAACCACACAGACACTTGCACAACCACCCACACGCGTTTCTCTAGGCTTGTCCTCACCAAAGCCCTCTCCACTATTTCTCCTGGGCAAGACAAGGGCGCTACATTTGGTCTTTTGTTTCTAATCACAACGCAAGAAAATCACTTTTCAATTAGACTGGTATTTCCCACCAATCACTCTCAACTGCTTCATTAAATGCTGGAGAATTAGTAATGAGACAAACTTTTGGTGACAGAGACAGTAGGCTTCAAAAGAGAGCCTTAGTCCCCTAGTGACCCCTGTCCTGGAAGCAGTTACTTAAAAGATTTCCAAGAATTAAAAAATTCGAGAAACTCTGGGTATAGCTAACCTTTAGGGGAGGATCCCAAAATACAGTGTTACTGTTGGATTAGAACAGCCTTGGGTGGGACTCACTGAGTGATAGAGAGGCAAAGTCATGGATCTGACCTTTGACTGTTACAATCTGCAAATGCCCTGCACGTGGCATTTCTTCTCTCCCTCCATTCGTCACTGCTTTCTCCTTCCTCCTTGCCCACTATCAGAACTCTAGGATTGAACGCCACGCCCAAGACAAGCCAGGCTTCACGGCTGCTGACATTGGTCCAGAAAGTGGTAGATGAATGTCTGAATGCCACCTCCACTGCCAAGGAGGAGAGTTTTCTGATGAAAATGCAAATCAATTCATCCCCAGTTAGGAGGAGGTGATGATAAACAAACATGTCTCTCTTAGAGCCTGTGAAAGTCATCTCGTCTCTAAGCTCCCAACTCAATCACAAGTAAGGCCAATTTCTGCCTCTCCTGTCGGCATTACTCACCTTTGCTTAAGGACCACAGCCCACTGAATCACTAACTCTTAAGGAGAGGCCCAGCATTAACCCTTTCCTGCCCAGTAGCTCACAACAGCATTCTCACCTGGGGGACCTTTCTCCAGCCTCATCCGTCCACCTTCCCATCCACTCCTGACCACCTGCCTGATGAACCTTGGGAAGCACCTCCCAGGCCAGCCCATTCCATGGCAGTAAGATAGCCCAAGTGCCACCATCTTGAAGATCAAAACTTGGCCTCTAAGGTTCTCCTGAATTAGGATGGATGGCTCTGCTCAAGCCAACTTGTCTACTTTTTCTCCTTGCCTTCAGGTCTTCCCTGCCCCCAATACAGTCAACTTACCCTCCAAAAACAACATCTGCTCTGGGGAACTTTTGCAGGCCCTGAAATGCCCATCGCCTCCCATGTGTGGTAAAACCTATAACCAGTCAGCTCCTCAAGAACAGGGCATGTCCTACGCTTCCCAGTATCTCTGAATAGCATTTTATACCCCGACTCTTACACACAAATTGATGCTCTGCAAGTATGTGTTAATCCACTGAAAATGGCTTCTGTCCATGTTTGTAAATCCATCATTTCAACAGTGGATTTTCAGACCCTTCCATATCCAGTTTGCTCGCTGTGAGCCCAAGGAGGCTCTGGACTCTGTGTTTTGATTCCCACTCCACCATCTTCCAGGAAATGCACTTAACACCTCGAAGTCTCAGCATCCTCTTTTGTGAAACCAAGGCCCTAACAGTAGTAGCAGCTGTAATCCCACCACCATCAACGCCCCCCACCAGCTGTGGGCTAGAAACAATGGGAAAGCCCTTAGCACAGGGCCTAGCACACAGCAGGCATTCAGGAACTGTCACTTTCACCTCTTTCTCCTGTTACGAGTAAGTTTCCTTAAAGGGGCTCAGCTGGTAAAGAATCCGCCTGCAATGCGGGAGACCTGGGTTCGATCCCTGGCTTGGGATGATCCCCTGGAGAAGGGAACATCTACCCACTCCAGTATTCTGACCTGAAGAATTCCATGGACTATATAGTCCATGGAGTCGCAAAGAGTCGGACACGACAGAGCAACTTTCACCCACTCACTCCTTTAACGGGACACAGAGCATAGTTGCTTTAACATGGTCTTGTAACAGCAACTTGTGTTCAGATCCCAACTCAGCTCAGATCCCAGCTGTAGGACCTTGGGGAAATTATTTCACTCAGCCTCAGAATCTTCAGCTGTAAAAGGGGTTAATAATCCACCTTAAAGGGCTAGCTTAAGAATAAGGGAATACACCTAAAGTTCCCAGTACTTAGTCAGCAATTCACTTCATGTCATTTACTAAACATGATTTTACTTCAGTCAAAACACAACTGAAAAGGGGAAAAAAAAAAAAAATCCATGTATCCGCACAGCACTGTCACCCCACCCCCCTTTCAGTCACATTAACCCCATAAACAGGACCCCAGGCATTTTGAAGCTGAGTAGGATGCTGTGGCGGGCTCTCTTGGGTATAAGAGCCTTTCCGAGTGCCCTGTTTCTTGTTTGAGGGAAAAGGGCTGCGGCCTCCTGAGCTCCAAGAGGGCAAACAGTTACACTGAGGGAGTGAGGGAACGCGGGAAACAAAGGAAAGGAAGCCAAACAATAGTGCAGCGCCTGATTCTGTGCCTCCTGGGGGACGTGGGGAACAATCTGACAGGACTCTGAGCTCCTCTAGAGGGACCAGCCCCCCACCCTCCCAGGTGGAAGGAAACCTTCAGGCTGAGCAAAAGCACATGGACCCCAGGCTGGCTGGAACCAGAAGGCTGACGACTGAGACCTCTGGACCACCCCTCTGTTCCCTCCCCACCAACCAACCAGAGGAAGATCATACACCTTGCAGCCCTCACCCCAAATTCTGCCTATGAAAACTCTTCCCCTAAAACCACCGAGGACTTCAGATCTTTTGAGCACCAGCTGCCCCGATCTCCTTACTGGGCCCTGTTATCAACCTTACTCCACTCCAAACAACCATGATTTGGTTTGTTTGGCCTCACTGTGTGTTGGGCACATGAAGTCAGGTTTACCAAAAATTTCAGCTGCCAAGCCCCACCTCTGGGGATATCAGCTAAAGTCTTCACACAGTGAATGCCAGAAAATTCCATTCAGAGCTGCAAGGAGACCCGTTTCCTGAAGGAAAGTATCTGGGTTCTCACTTCCAACACTTTCCCATCTCCAAATATTCACATCTACTCAGATTTACACTGAAAACCAGCAAGGTCCCTCCTAAAAGGAAAGTACACTAAGATAACAAGCTACTTATCAAAAACAAACCTATAATTGAAGCCATTCTAACCAAACAAGAGCCCCATGTGCTAAGAGAGAAAAATCCACAGGTTTGAATATTCAACCAAGTGGTTGAAATGATACTACCCCAGAAAGGCAGCTCCCAGCCAGAATCACACTCCTATTGAAAAGAAACACTACTCCTTCAGATCAATTTGCAAGTTTCTGAAAACTCAGAGTGGGCAGTCAGAACAAAGAGAAGCCTGGTGCACCCACTTTTGCCTCATATGAGGCTCCAGGGTTTATGCCTTCCACCTCCTCCCAGCTCAAGGCCAGGGCCCAGAAGGCCCCAGTGCTGAATCCTTGGCTCAGGTCCCTTCAGGCTGGAGGTGAGAGGAAGGGCAAGAAGCCAGCATTCCAGGGTGACGGGAGTGAGCAGGTAACCGGGTTCTCACCAGAAACATGTGTCTTCCCTGCAATGGTCTTACTCCCCAGAGCTGAAAGATGACTTCGTTTTCTTCCCCGAACAGCCAGCCCAGCCATTCCCTTGATGCCCTGGGCTCCCTCAGACTCACAGGCTCTTATCCCAGTCCCGCTCAGTCAGCTGGTACAAGGAGAGTCATTCCCCCAATGCAGGCCAAGGAAGGCCTGCTGGCACCCAGGGCAAGGGAGCTGTGCTTCACAAGAGCCCAGATCTCTAGCGCTGCGGACCCTCCGACAGCCCCGGAATCCACTGAGCAGCTCTCTGCCCCAAGCTTCCTCACCTCCTTTCACTACCACCTCCTCCTCCACGTGTTGTCAGGTTTTCCCCTCGCCTGAATCTGCCTGGGGTTCGAAGGTGTTCCTCATTAAAACTATTAAATTAGCTGGATGTTCCCGGCCTGAGGTTCACCGGAAGTAATCAGATACCACGGTAGAACAGCAAGTGGCATCACCCACTGCTCTCCAACCAGCCATGATCTCCATGACCAGTGACTTTTACAACCACCTTCCTCTTTGCAGATGAAGGAACAGAGGCTCAGAGACTTCAAGTAACCAGCCCAATGTCACACAGCTGACAGGTGACGGCACCAGGATGTGAATCCAGCTATCTAACCACAGAGCTCTCCCTCGGAACCTCTGGACCAGTCTCGTACCTTCCAGCCAGTCTCCACCACCTGTCCTTTCACTGTCCTTTCACCGTGCTTTCACTGGAGGAAAGGATGACCTCTTAATAAGCCCAACTCGCCATCATCAGGAGCTGCGTGATGGGTGGAGGGGGGAGGGGGGACCGGCTGTGTCAACCCCCAGCTGCACGCAATTCCTCATAAGCACCTCTCCCGAGAGACTCAGGCAAGCCAGACAGCGCTTTGCAGAAATGAACACTGGAGGTTTATGCTGCAGGCCAGGCTGCACTGCCCCCTCCCAGCCAAGCAAATGTCAGGCAAATGTGTCCAGTGACTTGCTGGGTGCAAATCCTGCCTCATTCCTGGGAAATGCCAGCGTGCAGAGCTCAGAAATCTGCATTTCACTCCCCACATGACTCTGATGCCCCTTAGGAACCCCTGGACTGCCCACTCTTCCCCAGAGTGGTAGTTCTCAAGGCAGACTTGGGAAGGGAATGACAGACACACCCCTCAGGAGCTGTTAAAAAGATGTGCCATGACCCCAACAAAAATAAAACCAAATAAATAAACCAAGAAATCTGTAATCTCCCAGGGCATAAAGAGTAAGGTGGGAAGATGGGAGACAGTGAATGACTTCGTAGCTTTGTGGCCCGGGAGAAAGCACTCACTGCCTTTTCTACTGAGCAACCTAATCATGCTTGAAAGGATGAAACATTCCCAGAGATTCATTTAGCAGGCTCATTGTAAAAATAGTAAGAGAGAGGGTGGAGGGGGGAGAGAGAGAGGGAGAGAGAAAGGAAGGAAAAAGGAAGGAGAGAAATCCTGGGGAAGCCTTTTACCTGTCACAGTGACAGGAATAACAGGGCCCTTCACACACACACACACACACACTCACAGATGAGCAGGATTTAGACCAGCACTCACCAAAAGGAAAACAATGCAAGCTACACATGTATTTTAAATGTTCTAGTAGCCACACTGAAAAGTAAAAAGACACAGGTGAAATTAATTTCAACGCCATTTATTTTACCCAATATAGCTAAAATATTATTGTAAATCATATACTCAGCATCTCGACATCATTAATGAAATCTTCTACATTCTTTGCTTGATACTAAGTCTCTAAATGTCAGTGTGTATTTACAGCATATCTCAGTTCAGATTAGCTGCACTTCAAGGGCTCAGACAGCCACATGTGGCCAGTGGCTGCCGCATTCAACAGTCCGGATTTAGACAGAAATGGTCAGCTAAAGGGGCTTCCCATGTGGTGCACTAGTAAAGGATCCACCTGCCAACACAGGAGATGCAGGTTCAATCCCTGGGTCTAGAAGATCCCCTGGAGAAGGAAATAGCAACCTGCTCCAGTATTCTTTTTTTCTGAAAAAGAAACAACTTTATTGAGGTATAATTTAGGTTCCATATTTAAATTGTACAGTTCAATGACCTTTCTAAAAAGGTTTAATTTTAAATGTACAACAGGCTCCAAGACAACACTTCATTCTAGATATGGGTGGCAATAGATGTTATGGCAGGGAAGCCAGATGCTTAAACAGGAATGGAATTGAGGATCACTTCAACGAGCTTCATTCAACTTACCTAGTTGTGCAACCATCACCACAGTCAAGTTCTGTAACATTTCTATCTCCCCAATAAGATTCCTCTTACTAATTAACAGTTAGTGATGATTCCCATTCTTACCCCTATGGTCAGTAGCTCAGTCGTATCCTATTTGTGACCACATGGATTCCTCTGTCTACGTAATTTTCTAGGCAAGAATACTGGGGTAGGTTACCATTTCCTTCTCCACCTGCTCCAGTATTCTTGCCTGGGAAATCCCATGGACAGAGGAGCCTGGCAGGCTGTAGTCCATGGGTCACAGAGTCAGACACGACTGAGCAATTAAGCATCACACATAGGCAGGTAAAGAGGAAAAAGAAGGGGTGGAAATAAAGCCTTGAACAAAGAACTAAGGGAGCATGGCCCCCAGGAACATCCGTGACCCAGTCGGTGTTTGTAAGGGGTGAGATGTAATTACCTTCAGTCTCAACAGTTAGTACGTTAGAACAGTTGCTAACCAAGGGAAAGCTGGTGTCACCATGCTGGTGCCCAAAGTACCATGCCCAGAACTCAAGAGTCAAAGCCCGTTAACTCAGTAGCATGGCACCCAGCTGCACATCACACACACCTGCTAGACTTCAAACCTCAGTGTGAACCCTCCCTCACATAGTGCTCAGGCCTCCAAGGGGAGTAGCTGAGATCTGCTCTCTCAAGTCCTGTGGGCACAAGCTCCACCCAGGGAAATCAAACAGCAGGGCCCTCCCATCCACCAGCTGTAAAGGGGAAGAAGAACACAGGCAGATGAAAAAAGGAGAAGATGACTTAGCACTTGCAGTGGGCAAAGTCTATCATATCAGCCCCTGATCAAGTCCTTGTCCTAACTCTGAGAACTTGGCAATGTTGCTTTACATGGCAAAAGGGGCTTCCCTGATGTGATGCAGTTAAGGATCTTGAGATGGGAAGGTGACCCTGGATTATTCAGATGGGCCCAGGGTTTTATAAAAAGGGTTCTTATAAAACAGCAGCAGGAGAGTCAGATCAGAGAGGCGTGGAATCCCAGAAGCGGAAGTCACAGTGACGTGATCACTTGCTTTGAAGATGGAGGGAGTGCCAAGATCCTCTAGAAGCTGGAAAAGTCCAGGAAACAGAGTCTCCCCTTCCAGAAATAACACAATCCTGTTGACACCCTGATTTTAGCCCGGTGAGATCTCTACTGGTATCCAGGATGATAACGATTCAGTATTAAGTCACCAAGTTTGTATCAGCTTGTTACAGTAGCAGTAGAAAACGAGCATACTATTTGTAGAGTGGTCAGCTAGACACACACGTGGGTTATGACCCTGCAAGGTATCAGAGGTGGTACCTGTAAGCTGTCTTTGTACTAATGGTAATGGCCATCATGTATTGCTGTTTAGTCACTAAGTTGTGTCCAACACTCTTTTGTGACTCCATGGATTGTAGTCCGCCAGGCTTCTCTGTCCATGGGATTTCCTAGGCAAGAATACTGCAGTGGGTTACCACTTCCTTCTCCAGGGGATCTTCCTAACCCAGGGATTGAACCTGAGTCTCCTGCATTGGCAGGCGGACTCTTTACCACTGAGCCACCTGGGAAGCCCCCTACCATGTATTGAGGGCTTACTAAATCACAAGCACCCTAATTACAGAAATAATTCACCAACATTTTTAAAAATACACTTTTCATTTTGGAATAATTTTCAATTTACTGAAAAGTTTCAAAGATTGTACAGAGTCCCTGTATCTGTTCACCCAGCTTCCTGAATATGCCAATCTCTTACACAATCGTGAAACATTTGTCAAAACTAAGAAATTAACATCAGCACAACACCGTTAAGGAAACTACAGACTTTCCTTGGATTCCACCAATTGTCACAAATACTTTATCTCCCGGGAACCTTGTGAGGTAAGTACCCTTCTAATTGCCATGTGATAAACGATGATGCTAAGGCTTAATGAGATCCAGTCACTGACTCATGGTCATAACAGTGAACACTAGCAAGGCCTTTCAATTTGATACCACTGTTTGGCTTTTCAACTTGACCCCTACACCACAAGCTCTCCTGGATATCATCATTCCCGTTTTATAGGGCAGGAAAACCCAAGCAGAAGCAAGTTACCCAAACGCTTGCTACTGGAAGCAGCAGCAAACCTGGGAGTGTCTGACTCCAAAGACCATTGTCCAGCAACACCATCTCCCTCCTGGACACGGAGGGATGAGAAGCTGCTAGGGCCCATGAGAGCCTCCTGAAATCATGGAAATATGGCGGCTGTGATGGGAAAGGAGGGGATCAGGCCTCCAGACAAAGCCTACCTGTCTAGGGCCACTAGTTAACTGTGACTCTCAAGCAGCAAACAGAAACCCAAGGGGCCCCCTAGAGAGTCCCTTACAAGGAGCTTTCTTTGAGGATCAGGCAGCAGAAGGGGCTGCCACCAATGACTCTCCTGAATCCAACTTCCATCAGACCTCCAGGATCCTTGCCTGGGGCCTTTACATGATTACAGTGAGCTCCTTGAAAACATTTCTCTCCCTAAAGCAATTATATTTCAATTAAAAAAAAAAAAACAAAAAACATTCATTTCCTGGGGGATCCTGCACCTCCCACCTTTTAGCCCTGAGATTCTGCTGCTAAGCTGCTGCTAAGTCATTTCAGTTGTGTCCGACTCTGTGCGACCCCTTAGACGGCAGTCCACCAGGCTCCGCCGTCCCTGGGATTCTCCAGGCAAGAATACTTCAGTCCAAAAAAGCAGGAAGAGCTTTTCCCACTGTGAAGTCATTAACAAACTCACACACAAGCGAAACAGGAACCAGTGCAAACTCACCTGGATTGCCCTCAAGAAGATCTTGTTCACTCTTCCCCATCTTTCTTTCTTTGGTGGCATTCCATGATTTACAGGTCTCAGAGCACTGTGACAGGGACTATTTTGCTATCTACACCTCTCTCTCGGCGATTCTCAAACCAGCACCCTCACCTGGGAGCTTGTGAGAAACGCAAGGTCTCAGGTCACATTTCAGGCCTAAGGTATCAAACTCTGGGGGGTTGGACCCGATAATCAGCATGTTAACAAGCTCTGCTGGTGTTTCTGATGCCTGATAGCTTGAGAACCACTAAACTCTATAACCCCTGTGACCCTCCATGGCTGACCTATAACCTAGGCATGTTTGCAAAATTCTCTGTCTGCAAGCAAACATGATGTCATACACCAACTGCAGGCCCAGAGCAGGAGATCACAGCCTGGCTGGGGCAGCAGTAGTCATTCATCACATATTAGGAAGCAGTGTAAGCCAGTGCAGGCCAGGCCTGTGTCACATGCTAAAGATCATCCTTGGCTTCACGGTGCTTCAAGAGAAGAGAGCTTCCCTGGTGGTTCTGATGGTAGAAAGTCTGCCTGCAACATGGGAGGCCCGGTACGATCCCTGGGTTAAAAAGATCTCCTAGAGAAGGAAATGGCAACTCACTCCAGTATTCTTGCCAGGAAAATCCCATGGATGGAAGAGCCTCAAGGGTCACAGTTCATGGGGTCACAAAGAGTTGGACACAACCGAGGCACTAACACACACACACAAGGGAGGAGAGCTTGAAGGCATCAGTCAAGCAAACCTAGATGAACAGAAATTATAAACTGGCAAACACTATGATAGCAAAGAATGGGAGTGCCATAATACAGAATGACAGGGTTCTCTTCTCACCTCAGTGGTCAAGGGAGGCCTCCCTGAGGAAAAGACACTTAGACTAAGACACAGAGGAGGAGCAGGAGTCGGCCAGGCAAAGAGGGAAGGAGGCAAACATTCACAATATAGAGAAAAGCTTGTGCAAAGGCCCTGCGGCAGGAGAAAGAATGGTGCTTTGGAGACGCTGAGAGAAGCCAGGGTGGGCAGGAAACAGAGAAGGAAGCAGGAGTCGTCCTTGGGAAATACGAGATGTTGTCCAGCCTTGTCTCCTGCTGCACCTCACAGGCTTGGTTAGGTGTCTGTGTTGGAGTCTAGACTTAGAAGATCCAAGAATTTTAGGTGGAACATTGACAATAAACATAATTTATTCAGTTGTGGTCTAAGTGTTCCATGTAAAAAGATAACCCTCATAACAACTCATGAGTAGGTTCTATTAGCAGCATCATCTCCATTTTGCAGACGAGGACAGAATGTAAGTTGCCCCAAGTCACCTAGCTAGTGAAGGATTAGAATCCAGTAGGACCAACTTTAGGCTTCCCTGGTGGCTCAGTGATAAAGAATCCTCCCTGCAATGCAGGAAACACTGGAGACATGGGTTTGATCCCTGAATGGGGAAGATCCCTCAAGGAGGACATGGCAACCCACTCCAGTATTTCTGTCTGGAGAATCCCATAGGCAGTGGAGACTGGTGGGTTACAGTCCAGAGTTTCGCAGAGTCGGACATGACTGAAGCGATTGAGCACACACACAGGACCAGCTTCAGAATCCAAGCTCTGGATCACCTTGACACAAGGCCTCTCAGTGGTAGAAAACAGATGGCAGTGATATGGTTTGCATTTCAAAAGCTTGTGGAAGATGCTATATGGATGGGGAGGAAAAGACAGATGCAGAGGCCATTGCATCTTCCCAGGAAAAAATAGCATGTCTGGGCCTGGGTGGTGGGAGAAAAGATGTTCATCAAGAGAAGTGTCTGGGTGCAGAGAAAAAGTGGTCTCTTCCGGGGGTTGCTTGCCTAGTTCTCAAGCTCCTGAACAAAAGTCAGTGCATCCTAACCCATGCACTGCACGTTCCATCAGAGAATCAGAGTAAGAGCTGAGAGGGCTCCCTGTCCTGGGAGATAAACCCAAAACACAGGGTTGTCATTGTGACAGAAAGAGAACTTGGCCTCTTCAACTGGAGCCACTGTCACTCTTTAATTTTTTTATGGGTGGCACAGCAGTAAGAATCTGCCTGCCAATGCAGGAGGTACAGTAGACTTGGGTTCCATCCCTGGGTCAAGAAAATCCCCCAGAGAAGGAAATGGCAACCTACTCCGGTTTTCTTGCCTTGGAAAATCCCAGGGACAGAGGAGCCTGGCAGGGCGACAGTCCAGGGGGTCCCAAAGAGTCGGCCAGGACTTAGTGACCAAACAAACAGCTGATTTACTATGTTCTGTTACTTTCTGGTGTACGGCAAGGTGATTCATTTATGCATATTTTTTTTCAGATTCTTTTCAATTGCAGTTTATTATAAGATATTGAATATAGTTCCCTGTGCTACACAGTAGGACTTACTATTTCTATTTTAGTGTGTATACGTTAATCCCAAACTCCTAATTTAGCCCTTCACCCCGCTTTGATCACTTTGTTTTCTATGTCTGTGAGTCTGTTTCTGTTTTCTAAATAAGTTCACTTGTATTACAAACTTTAGCATTCTGAGGAAAACGTCTGTTGCTTGTTCAGGATGGATGTCATTTGCCACTAGGAAAGGTCACCAACAGCAACAGGACCACATCAACAAGGGACAGATTCAAACCTGGAGACAGAGGCTTCCTGCAAGCATCTGAATGAACAGTTTCCTTTAATTTCCTTGACTGCCTCCTAGTTCATCGGGGAAAGTGCGACAGCACATCCCTCAGGGTGGCTGACATTTCCAGAAAAGTCCTGTCTATGACTTGATGAAATGGTCTGTGTCTTGGGGAAGACAGTATTCATCCATTTCCTTGGGTTCCATTTACAGTCCGAGGGGTGTGGTCGGTGTGACCTGACTTTAAAAGGGTGAGCGGGGGTGTGAGGCTTCATTGAATCATCTGACAGAGCCTGAGACCCAAAACCAGTGACTAAGAGCTGCGTTGGCAGTGGGAAACCCCCACCAGCCACCAGAGCCTCTGGGCTTCCTGTTTTCATGGGTCTGGAAGCCGTGGGGCTGCCATTTCCCCATGGTGAGCCTGGCTTCAGCCTGCAGGTGTGGATGCAGCTTGGATGGACCAGCTGTGGAGCATGGTGGACCCCAACAGGAGAGGCTCGGCCTCTCCTGAGAGTGGGGACCATTTCCTTACATAAATCAGTCACAGCCTCGCTTACTACAGTTGTGAAAAGGCCCCGTGGATTTCGGAGTTCTGAAGAGCTTTGTCTTTGAAGGCTACAGAAGTGGGCAAGCTGTCCTTGTGAAGCCTCTCTGGCACCCATTCCCCACCCACCATTCTTCTGCCCCATACTCTTCTTAGCACTGCCTGCCTTATTGAGCTGCAATGTCTCTGTCTTGTACATTGAAACTGTAAAACCTGGAAAGTGAAAAATGCTACATCTTGCTCTTGTTGACAAAAGTATGAAACTAAACTGCCTCTTGGTTTGTAGAGCTCTTGTATCTTTTCCCCTAGATGACAGTGAATCTTGAAAAGAGCTACAGGGACTCCCGTGGTGGTCCAGTGGTTAAGACTCCATGCTTCCACTGCAGGGGGCATGGGCTCAATCCCTAGCAGAGGACTTGGCCAAAAAAAGGAAAAGAAGGGAGAGAGAAAGTGGACTTCCCTCTTGGTTCAGTGGTTAAGAATTCACCTGCCAATGTAGACACTGTTTCAATCCCTGGTCTGGGAAGAGTCCACATGTCTCAGAGCAACTAAGTCCAGGTGCCACAACTACTGAGGCCCAAGGGCATAGAGCCCATGCTCTAGCAACAAGAGATAACCCCCCATCCTGTGCCTCAACTAGAGAAAGCCCACACACAGCAATAGAGACCCAGTGCGGTCAAAATCAATTAATTAATTGAAAATAAATAAAATATCATCTGTCAACAACAACAACAAAGTGAGAGAGAAAGCTACAGCCCTGCCCTTGCTCCGCTTGAAGGGGCCAACATACTT
Source organism: Cervus elaphus (assembly GCF_910594005.1). NCBI lineage: Eukaryota > Metazoa > Chordata > Mammalia > Artiodactyla > Cervidae > Cervus > Cervus elaphus. The sequence goes on from NC_057847.1 coordinate 64,307,901, forward strand.
CTAATGATGTAAGAAACATAAAGAGACAGGATGGGAAAGAGAACCCCACCTCTCTGGGCCTGAACCCCCACAGCATGGGGCCCTGAGGAGCCTCCCTTCCCAAGGAAACATAAGCAACGGTTAAAGCGCCATGCAGGGAGCTCTAGGTGAAGCACATCCATGATCTCGGAGCTGATGGTCCTCCAGTGGCCTGTAAGATGCCGAACGAGTGGCTTAATCACCCAGCAGGGCCTAGTACGAGATACACAAAACTCCTCCGAGACAGCAGGCCTGCAAATGGAAAGCATTTTCATTTGTAACAAGATTAATAACAACACAGGCTTGAAACCAACAGACACCACTGGATTATTTTTCCAGCCTCTTCAAGCAAACCACTGAATTCAAGGGATGGTTTTATTTCTTTGTTTTCAAGCAAGACAGAACTTCCATGTGACAGTAGGACTGCCAGACTGCGTCCAAGGAATTTACTTCTGATGCATCTGTCCTGCCAATGACAGGCTGCCTGAAGTGCAGGGGTCAAAAAAGCAAAATGAAAAAATACAGTCTGGAAGAAAGTCCAGAGGATTTTTACCATTCTGATTAAAAAAAAAAAAAAAAAGACCAAAGATCTCCAGATTAAGCATCAGTACCTTAAAAATGGCTTAAGGGGAAGCAGGGGTGGGGTTTGGGAAATAGGAAGAAGATAGTCAAAAAATACAACCTTTCAGCTATCAGCTAAGTAAGTACTAGGAATGCAGTATACAGCATGAGAAATACAATTAACATTGCTGTTATACTTCTTACATTATATTCAAAAGTTGTTAAGACAGGAAATCCTAAGAGTTCACCTCACAAGGAAAAAATGTTTCCATTTGTTTAATGTTGTATCTATATGAGATGATGGATGTTCACTAAACTGATTGTGCTCATCACTTCATGATGAATGTAAATCATTGTTCTGTACAACTGAAACTTATACAGTGCTGGTGTAAGTATATACCTGTATGTGAAACAAAGTTGTTCAGTTGTGTCCAACTCTCTGCAACTCCAAGGACTATATGGTGGTAGTGGCTTAGTTGCTAAGTCAGTGTCAGACTCTTGTGATTCCATGGACAGAGAAGCCTGGCAGGCTACAGTCCATGGGATTCTCCAGGCCAGAATACTGGAGTGGGTAACCTTTCCCTCCTCTAGGGGGTCTTTCCAACCCAGGGATCGAACCAAGGTCTCCCACATTGCAGGTGGATTCTTTACCAGCTGAGCCACAAGGGAAGCCCATATATCTGTATATATCTCAATAAGACTAGAAGAAAATAAAAACTTAAGATATGTGTGTTTCCTAAACTGTGCTTCTTGAACCACCTGGGGTGTTGGCTACAAAGGCAGACCCCATGTCTCGGGACAGGGTTGCAGGGGCTGAGATCTGCCTTTTTAATAAGCTCCTTTGGTCCTTTCTTATACAACTGAAATAGGTAAACTACTGCCCTATGGACGGCTGACATCTGAGACTGATCCCAACTTTTTTTTTTTTCAAGATTTTTTTTTTATATGAACCATTTTTCAAGTCTTTACTGAATTTGTTACAACATTGCTTCTTCTGTTTTATGTTTTTATTTTTGGGCTGTGAGGCATGTGGGATCTTAGTTCCCTGACCAGGGATCGAACCTGCAACCCCTGCACTGGAAGGCAAAATATTAACCACTGGACCACCAGGGAAGTCCCCCAACTTTTCTTTTAAAACCATGATAGTCTCAATCATGTCTGTGTGTAACTTGGGAGGTAAAACAGAGTTCACCATGCTCACCAGCCCGTCTCTGGCCCCTAAATCTTTCAACAAGCAAATATTATTTTAAAAAACTAAAAAGACATTGATTTTTACATTTGCTTCCTTTGTTTTCCTTTGGTAAAGTTTCTATGGACTAGCCATGATCTACAAAAGTCAGCACCTGGAGACAGAAAGATGAGGTGTCCCCATGGTGGTAAGCTAGTCCACCCTGCTCCATAAGAAGTTCCTGCAAGTCTCCTGTACTTATGATTTACCAGCCTGACAATTAGGAAAACACAGACATACTTTCCAAATCTAGGTCTCGGAAGGCATAGAGGGAAAGTGAATCAAAGCACATAGAACCTGGAAGGATGGGGGGGGTTAGATTTGGCAAGAGCCCAAGTCACAACGGCCTCAGGCCCAGACATCTGACACCTTCTCCCACTGAGTCACAGAGCCTCACAGAGATACAGCGATGGGGCTGAAGTGGAAGTCATTCATCATGTAACTTTGAACAGATATCCTGGTAATCCAGATCACACCACCTAGAGTGTGCGCTCTCTCCATCATTTTGAAACTCCTCTAATATCTCATGGAAAGCATGGTTAGGTCATATTGTGTTTCTTTGTGTTAAAAACATGCAGTTCTTAACATATAACCGTTTAAGATTCTCTGCTGCTGCTGCTAAGTCGCTTCAGTCGTGTCCGACTCTGTGCCACCCCATAGACGGCAGCCCACCAGGCTCCCCAGTCCTTAAGATTCTCTAGGGTGATGTTAATCCTAATATGCATTTTCCCACTTTTCAAATACATTGGAAGGCTCTAAAGATGGAAGCAGCTGGATCTTCTCTTGAGTTCTGAGAGGCTGACCTGCAGAGTGGCTGGTGGGGCTGATTGAGACCACCAGTGTGGTCTCCTAACTGCCAGAGATGAAATCTACTACTGGAGATCTCCAGGCATGGGTGTCAGGAGAAAGAAATGAGGGTGTTTCCAAACTGACATCTTCTCAACTAAGCCTCCGTGTCTTTGGTGTGTTACCTGCCCAGCGGCAGTCATGAACTAGGGAGCAACAAACATTGATAGCTTCTCTACACAGACACCAAGAGAGCCAGAGCTCAGAAAAATATGATAGATATTGATTTGAGGGTTTGCTTCTTAATAGGTGATGGTCTCCCTCCCTTTCTGTCTCCCTGAATAAGCTTGCTGGTGTCTCTTTAAGACAGGGTTGAACAAGCTGCCACCTAAATCCTAAGCTGCCAGGGGAAGGGAACACCACATCCTGGGCCCCATTTAGGTGCTCAGCCCCCTGGCGAGCACTTCATTCACTTCTGATGTCTAACAGCCACTGTGTGTGCCGCTCATCTGGTTATTTTCCGTGGCCACCTCCAACCCGTCCCAGCCCGAGCCTGTGCCCTGGCCAGCTGGCACCTGTGGATTATATCACCAGGTACATCGCCACTGCCTGCTGGCTTCCCACTGGTTGGGCCCAGCAGTGGACTGGAGAATTAGAAGAGACAGGGCAGGGTACTTTTCCCAGCCCCATCCCTTCTTGGATGCCACCATCTTGGGGGTAGATTCTTCTTGAATGCTCCTCTCCAGTTCCAGATTCCACTGGGATCCAGTAACTCTACTTTCTCCCATCCCCCTCAAGCCTAGCAGACGTACTGGTTTCCCACTGTTGTCCATCCTTCCGTGCCTCACAGTACCTGGCCAACGCCTCTGTGACTGCTCCTTTCCTTAGTCTTCATTCAAACCATCTGGGGTGAATTCTGTTTCTGGTCACGTGATCTAATACTGGCTCTCACCCTAAACATAATTGCTTCTGCAAGTGAGCTGAAATACAAAGTCAATAAGCTAGGGTGGTGTGGGGTCGGGGGGGAGGCGGGGGGCAGGTTGTCCATTTCTAAGAATGTGTTAACCTGGTCTAAGTACTTCCCTGAGAAGAAGTGATAAGGCTAACTCATCATCAGTGTGCCTTGGAACCAACTCCTAAATCAGCCAGATGATAGCAATCCCAAAGTCTGGGTTCAGGGCCTCTAGACTGTCTGCAGTGGTTGCACAGGGATTTTTTTTTTTTAAACTTACCTCTTGTTTTCTGTGTACTAATTGAAAAAAGAACTCTTGAGAGGACCAAGGACTACATCAAGCTCCTCTGGGGAATACAATTTGCAAAGAGAGTCGTGATAATAGCTGGCTACACTTCAGACAGATTCTTTACCATCTGAGTTACTGGGGAGGCCTCACTTGATAATAGCTACCTGTCACCAACCTTGCACAGATTTCACAGCAGCCCTGAGAGGAAGCCTTCGTAGTCTCCATCTGACAGATAAGCAAACAGATTCAGAGAAGTTTGCAAGGATAAGCGGCACACCCCAAGGCCCATACCCCAGATGGGCCTGACCCCAGTGCTGTTCTTTCCTGTCCATCCCGCTAGTTCTTAAAAGAGGGAAATAAGAATCCACAGGCTTCCAACCACTCCTGAATTGTGCCTAGAGGTATCAGGCTCCCTAGTTGAAGGCAAATCAAAAACAGCAAAGAAAAGGAATTTAATCTCAAGGACCAATTTAGCTCAGAAATTAGTTTTGAAAGCTCTCTATGTGAAATAACTTGTATAGTATGTCTGCATAGGGTAATATGTATAGTATAATCCCACTGTGGGTGTATGTGTGGATGTGTGTGTCTGTAAGGATTAATTATGCAAAAAAAATTGTCAGCAACAGTTATATCTAAGAAGGTGAGTGAGTTGTGCTCTTTGTACGGTTTGAATTTTCTACCATAAGCATGAAACTGAAGTTCTTATTTAAAGAATCAGAAAGAAGGCAGAGAGGTTTATCTGAGCATATAGGCCAGTGATTTTCAACCTCAGCTACACACTGGGATCACAGGCCTCACTTCCATAAATTCTAATTTAATTAGCCTGGTAGTCTGGCATTATGACTCAGGTGGGGCTTTCCAGGTGGCTCTGTGGTAAAGAGTCCCCCTGGCAATGCAGGAAGACTCAAGAGATGTGGGTTAGGTCCCTGGGTCGGGAAGACCCCCTGGAGGAGGAAATGGCAACTCCCTCCAGTATTCTTGCCTGGAGAATCCCATGGACAGAGGACCCTGGCAGGCTACAGGCCACGAGGTCACAAAGAGTCGGATACGACTGAACACACACACACATAACACACACAGACACAGACACAGACACACACACACACACACACACATGACCCGGGCACCAGCAATATCACACACACACACACACACACACACACACACACACACATGACCCAGGCACCAGCAATATCTGAAGCTCCCAGGTAATTCGTACAGGCAGCCAGGGTTGAGAGTCACTCTGGTAGGCCCAGTTCCTTGGTATAAAATTTAAATCATTAAGGAGGGACTTAACCTTTTATATGCCTCGGACCCTAGGGCAATGAGGTGATGCTTCTGGAAGTCTCCTCCAAATGATGTTTTTAAATACATAAAACACAAAACATTTCAAAACAAAGGATATTTAGATTTCATCGTCACCATGCGTTAAAACTGTGATACAGTAATATATCAGTGTTTATCAGTAATATATCAGTATATTAGTAACATATATCAGTAATATATTAGCATATGTTAGCAATATATAACTATTATATATTATAGTTATATATTATATATATATATAACTAATATATATTATATATAATTATATATATATAATATATAATATATTATATGATTGTATATATTACATGATTATAATTATATACAATATATTATATTAATATAAGTAATATATTAGTAATATATCAGTGTTTCTTTATTAATACACCAAGTAATAAGATGGAAAAATAGCTCTGGGATCTAGCACTATTTTGAAGTAGTGATGTGTGTGTATAACATCCGGTGGTTTCTGCACAGCTATAATTCAATACAGATATATGGGGACAAAATCAGGATCTTTTCAACACTATTTTGGTTTGCTGCCTAGGTTCATAATGGAAGAAAATGCCAAACTTCAGTTAGAATTCATTGTACATAAAGATGGATTTTTTTTCCCCATTCAAGCTCACAGATTCCCAGGTGTTAAGGGAGGAGGACAGGTCACAGCAGCATCAATATCACCACAATAAGCTATGGGCTAAGATCTTATACTATAAGGCGTAAGATCTCAAACAGAAGAACAAGGGAAGAAACAACTCTAACCTTGTTGTTCGGCCACTCAATCATGTCTGATTCTTTGAGACCCCAAGAACTGCAGCATGCCAGGCTTCAAATTTTGAGCAAACTCGGGAAGACAGTGAAGGACAGGGAAGCCTGGTGTGCTGCAGCTCACGGGGCCACAAAGAGTCCATTGCGTCGGTTATGCCATCCCACCATCTCATCCTGTCGTCCCCTTCTCCTGCCCTCAGTCTTTCCCAGCATCAGGGTCTTTTCCAATGAGTCAGCTCATCACATCAGGTGGCCAAAGTATTGAAGCTTCAGCATCAGTCCTTCTAGTGAATCTTCAGAGTTGATTTCCTTTATAACTTTATCACATGCTAGTTTCCAGTAGAGGCTGTCCTCCCCCCACCCCCGCCTTTTTTTTTTAAAGTAACTCTGTAAGGTTCCTTCAAGACATGAAAAATGTACATTTCCCAAAAACTAACTACACTGTATGTTTTAATTACGGCAGTATTTTTCAAGTATCACTTCGTGTGAAAGGATCCCTGTTCCTTCCACTCAAAAGACTCCACTGTTTTATCTGCCTCAAGACATCCATCACAGGAGTGCCAATATCTTGGGACTTAAAAGGAGGTTTTTGGAAACTTTCTAAGAGTTTAATCAATAGGTTCTTTTTCGTACTGTGCTGCGCTGCCTACATAGAATCTGAATGCTTTTTTCCCCTTTCATCTGAATTTAAAATGGAATTTACCATGTATTGAGTGACTGTTACACTGCAGGCACAGCGCTGGGTCCTCTTCCTGAATTAGTCCTAATGCTCATATCCACGCTGACTACTAGACCTTGTAACCAGAAAAAAAAGAATGAGGAGTTTCACAACGGAGTTTGATATTATAAAATCACTCTCTCAGGAAGGAAAAGGGAAAAGGATAAGAAAGCCCCCAATCCATCAACATCTGTGTTGAAACTCCAGTTATAAATTAAAAGGTAGTTATTTTCATCTAAACAATAAAATATTCTAAAATATTTTCCTGGGGTGGGGAGGGACTTACCACACCCAGTATCCTAGCAACAGATTGAGCTAAGTAATTCAAAGGCCTATTTTTTCTTCATATCCATGTTTTTCTGAAGAATGACTGTAAAAGCTTCTTCCATCCTTCCATTCTCAAAGTATACAGCACTCTGACTAAGCACAAGAAGAGAACAGCATGGTCACACCCAGGATACAGACTGTCCAAGCAAGCAGTACCCAGAGATGAGAGAAACTCAGCCTCTAAGACAGGCACCCAAGAATCCTGTCCTCTGTAACATCAAAACAGCTTGGGGAGGGTCCCCAGGCCACCAACACTGTCATCATTTTCAGATAAAAAGGTTCCTATTCTGTAACTACAAAATAGCTTTTGAAACAACTCTACTCAAGCATTATTTGAAATGCTCTCTGAACTCATTTCCATTGACTTAATATCTGAAATTGGGGTGGCGGTGGGGGTGGGAGGGTGGGGAGGGTGTTTGCATTATTTTGTTTTCTGCTTCCTGTGAAATCAGTTCCTCAAGAAGGCATTTCATGAGGTGAAGGAGCCTCATAATTAAGGAGTTGTTTCAACATTAAACACCTTAAGAAAACTCAGGATGCCCCAAACTCTCCTTGAGACAGTATAGAGGCTGGGGAAAGAAACCCACGAAAGAGATCACAAGGCAAAGAGCAGCAACGTTAAGGATACCTTTAAATCAGCACAAGAGGAAGTCAGCGATTCACCCTTGTTCTTAGCTGGCTCCTCCACCAGGGCAGAAAGATGCAGGGCACAGGGTGGGGTGAGGGGTGTCCGGGAAGACAAGCAACTGGCATTTATTGAGCCCTAGCAAGTTTAAGGGGCTTCCACAGTGTCATTAACTCCTCTGATCTTTCCCATAACCTTATCAGATAGAAAATCACCTCTCCAATTTTAAAATAAAATCAGTTGTCAGAGAGGTTAAGCGACTCTGCCCAGAAGCACAGAGCTCATAACAGCAGTCGGAATTGGAAGTAAGATTGCCTAGACCCAGGACCCCGCTTTCTCCTCCCCTGACTCCTCAAATCTTGAGTCATTTCAGCTCAAATTCCAAGGTTTAGGAAAACATTATCCCAGGTTCTTAAAAAATCTCCCCTAGGTCATAATCTCTTGGGAGGAGAGGGAATAACATTAATGAATATTCATGAAAACAGAAGAAAAAGGGGGAAAGGTCCAACTTAAAAAAAAAAAAAAACTGGGTTGGGGATGGATTCCAGAAACAATTGATGTTGACTGGTATTTAGGTACTACAAGGAATATCCAGCACACTCTTGGTGATTAATTTTACAAGGTGATCCACAGTACACAATGGGTTTGCACAAAGCCAGTGACTCCACGGAAATTTTATGCCCTTTCTGGAAAATACCCATATCTGGCTAACCAGGCGATGGTGAGAGACACAGGAGACACAGGGCTTCTCCTTCAGCAAGTCATATGACCTACTCTCTGATGGGACATTACTCCCAAAGATTTCATCCCAGGCCTGTGAACCTCCCAAAACAGTCACTTTCACAACTATTTTGTTTTCTTTTTTTTTTTTTAATTTTTATTGTATTTTAGCATATAGCTGATTTACAATATTGTACAGAACAAAGTGATTAAGTTATACATACCCAGGTCTCCCACACTGCAGGCAGATTCTTTACCATCTGAGCTACCAGGGAAGCCCCTATACATATACGAACATATATTCATTCTTTTTCAGATTATTTTCACATGTAGGTTATTATGGAATATTGAGTATAGTTCCCTGTGCTATACTGTAGGTCCTTGTTGATTATTTTATAATATAGTAGTGTGTATCTGTTAATCCCACAGATACATAGATATAGACAGTAGGGTACATATATTAATCCAAAGGTCCGTCTAGTCAAAGCTATGGTTTTTCTAGTAGTAATGTATGGATGTGAGAGTTGGACTATAAAGAAAGCTGAGTGCCGAAGAATTGATGCTTTTGAACTGTGGTGTTGGAGAAGGCTCTTGAGAGTCCTTTGGACTTCAAAGAGATCAAACCACTCAATCCTAAAGGAAATCAGTCCTGAATACTCATTGGAAGGACTGATGCTGAAGCTGAAACTCCAATACTTTGGCCACCTGATGCAAAGAGCCAACTCATTAGAAAAGACCCTGATGCTAGGAAGATTGAAGGCAGGAGGAGAAGGGGACGACAGAGGATGAGATGGTTGGATGGCATCACCAACTCGATGGACATGAGTTTGAGCAAGCTCCAGGAGTTGGTGATGGACAGGGAAGCCTGACAGATCATGGGGTTGCAAAGTGTCGGACACGACTGAGCGACTGATCTGTTAATCCCAAACTCCTAATTTATCCCTCCCCCCACCTTTCCCCTTTGGTAACCATGAATTTGTATTTGAATTCTGTGAGTCTGTTTATCTTTTGCAAATAAATTCCTCACAACCATTTTGACCACACATTCCATTAGTAAAAATGAGCATGCACCCCTAATTTATTTATTTAAAAATAAGAAACATGTAAATATAACTAAAACATAAATCCTCAAATTTTAAGGGAAAAATACAAGTTAAAGGGGGCGGTCCTAAGAAGGCGGAGGAATAGGATGGGGAGACCACTTTCTCCCCCACAAATTCATCGAAAGAACATTTGAACGCTGAGCAAATTCCACAAAACAACCTCTGAACGCCGGCAGAGAACACCAGACACCCAGAAAGGCAGCCCATTGCCTTCAAAAGGAGTGCTGTGTGGATGGAGAAGTCTTGAGGCTACTGGAAGAATAAGACTGAAAACCAGAGGCAGGAGGCTTAAGTCCAAAAGCTGAGAACACCAGAGAACTCCTGACTCCAGGGAACATGAATCGACAAGAGCTCATCCAAAAGCCTCCATGCCTACACTGAAATCAAGCTCCACCCGAGAGCCAACAAGTTCCAGAGCAAGATGGACCACGCTAATTCTCCAGCAACGCAGGAATATAGCTCTGAGCTGTAATATACAGGTTGCCCGAAGTCACACCAAACCCATAGACATCTCAAAACTCACTACTGGACACTTCATTGCATCCAGAGAGAAGAAATCCAGCTCCACCCACCAGAACACCGACGCAAGCTACCCTAACCAGGAAACCTTGACAAGTCACTCATCCAACCCCACCGACAAGGAGGAACCTCCACAATAAAGAGGAACCACAAACTGCCAAAATACAGAAAGGCCACCCCAAACACAGCAATCTAAACAAAATGAAAAGGCAGAAAAATACTCAGCAGGTAAAGGAACATGATAAATGCCCACCAAACCAAACCAAAGAGGAGAAGATAGGGAGTCTACTTGAAAAAGAATTCAGAATAATGATTGTAAAACTGATACAAAATCTTGAAAACAAAATGGAGTTACAGATAAATAGCCTGGAGACAAGGATTGAGAAGATGCAAGAAATGTTTAACAAGGACTTAGAAGAAATAAAAAAGAGTCAATCAATAATGAATAATGCAATAATGAGGTCAAAAACACTCTGGAGGGAACCAACAGTAGAATAACTGAGGCAGAAGATAGGATAAATGAGGTAGAAGATAGAATGGTGGAAATAAATGAAGCAGAGAGGAAAAAAGAAAAAAAGAATTAAAAGAAATGAGGACAACTTCAGAGACCTCTGGGACAATGTCAAATGCCCCAACATTTGAATCATAGGAGTCCCAGAAGAAGAAGACAAAAAGAAAGACCATGAGAAAATACTTGAGGAGAAAATAGTTGAAAACTTCCCTAAAATGGGGAAGGAAATAGTTACCCAAGTCCAAGAAACCCAGAGTCCCAAACAAGATAAACCCAAGGTGAAGTACCCCAAGACACATTCATCAAATTAACAAAAAACAAATATTAAAAGCAGCAGTAGAAAAACAACAAATAACACACAAGGGGATTCCCATAAGGATAACAGCTGATCTTTCAACAGAAACTCTTCAGGCCAGAAGGGAATGGCAGGACATATTTAAAGTGATGAAACAGAATAACCTACAACCCAGATTACTGTACCCAGCAAGGATCTCATTCAGATATGAAGGAGAAATCAAAAGCTTTACAGACAAGCAAAAGCTGAGAGAACTCAGCACCACCAAACCAGCTCCTCAACAAATGCTGAAGGATCTTCTGTAGACAGGAAACAGAAAGGGTGTATAAACGCGAACCCAAAACAACAAAGTAAATGGCAACTGGACCATACCTATCAATAATTACCTTAAATGTAAATGGGCTGAATGCTCCAACAAAAAGACAAAGACTGGCTGAATGGATAAAAAAACAAGACCTCTATATATGCTGTCTACAAGAAACCCACCTCAAAACAAGGGACACATACAGACTGAAAGTGAAGGGCTGGAAAAAGATATTTCATGCAAATGGAGACCAAAAGAAAGCGGGAGTAGCAACACTTATATCAGATAAAATAGACTTTGAAATAAAGGCTGTGAAAAGAGACAAAGAAGGACACTACATAATGATCAAAGGATCAATCCAAGAAGAAGATATAATAATTATAAACATATATGCACCCAACATAGGAGTACCACAATATGTAAGGCAAAGGCTAACAAGTATGAAAGGGGAAATTAACAATAACACAATAATAGTGGGAGACTTTAACACCCCACTCACACCTATGGATAGATCAACTAAACAGAAAATTAGCAAGGAAACACAAACTTTAAATGATACAATGGACCAATTAGACCTAATTGATATCTATAGGACATTTCACCCAAAAACAATGAATTTCACCTTTTTCTCAAGTGCACACAGAACCTTCTCCAGGATAGATCACATCCTTGGCCATAAATCTAGCCTTGGTAAATTCAAAAAAGTTGAAATCATTCCAAGAATCTTTTCTGATCACAGTGAAGTAAGGTTAGATATCAACTACAGAAAAAAACTATTAAAAATTCCAACATATGGAGAATAAAGAACACGCTTCTGAATAACCAACGAATCACAGAAGAAATAAAAAAAGGGAATCAAAATAAGCATAGAAACGAATGAAAATGAAAACACAAAAATCCAAAACCTATGGGACACTGTAAAAGCAGTGCTAAGGGGAAGGTTCATAGCAATACAGGCTTACCTCAAGAAACAAGAGAAAAGTCAAATAAGTAACCTAACTCTACACCTAAAGCAACTAAAGAAGGAAGAAATGAAGAACCCCCGAGTTAGTAGAAGGAAAGAAATCATAAGAATTAGGGCAGAAATAAATGCAAAAGAAACAAAAGAGACCATAGCAAAAATCAACAAAGCTAAAAGCTGGTTCTTTGAGAAGATAAATAAAGTTTACAAACCATTAGCCAGACTCATCAAGAAACAAAGGGAGAAGAAGCAAATCAACAAAATTAGAAATGAAAATGGGGAAATCACAACAGACAACACAAAAATACAAAAGGATCATAAGAGAGTACTATCAGCAACTATATGCCAATAAAATGGACAACTTGGAAGAAATGGACAAAGTATAACTTTCCAAAACTGAACCAGGAAGAAATAGAAAATCTTAAGACCCATCACAAGCACAGAAATCAAAACTGTAATCAGAAATCTTCCAGCAAACAAAAGCCCAGGACCAGACGGCTTCACAGCTGAATTCTACCAAAAATTTAGAGAAGAGCTAATACCTATCCTACTCGAACTCTTCCAGAAAATTGAAGAGGAAGGTAAACTTCCAAATCCATTCTATGAGGCCATCATCACCCTAATACCAAAACCAAAGATACCACAAAAAAAGAAAACTACAGGCCAATATCACTGATGAACATAGATGCAAAAATCTTAACAAAATCCTAGCAAACAGAACCCAACAACATATTAAAAACATCATACATCATGACCAAGTGGGCTTTATCCCAGGGATTCAAGGATTCTTCAATATCTGCAAATCAATCAATGTAATACACCACATTAACAAATTGAAAGATTAAAAACCATATGATTATCTCAATAGATGCAGAAAAAGCCTTTGACAAAATTCAACATCCATTTATGATAAAAACCCTCCAGAATGCAGGAATAGAAGGAACATACCTCAACATAATAAAAGCTATGTATGACAAACCCACAGCAAACATTATCCTCAATGGTGAAAAATTGAAAGCATTTCCCCTAAAGTCAGGAACAAGACAAGGGTGCCCACTCTCACCACTACTATTTAACATAGTTTTGGAAGTTTCAGCCACAACAATCAGAAAAGAAAAAGAAATAAAAGGAATCCAGATTAGAAAAGAAGAAGTAAAACTCCTGCTGTTTGCAGATGACATGATCCTCTACATAGAAAACCCAAGACTCCACCAGAGAATTACGAGAGCTAATCAATGAATGTAGTAAAGCTTCAGGATATAAAATTAACACACAGAAATCCCTTGCATTCCTATACACTAACAATGAGAAAACAGAAAGAGAAATTAAGGAAACAATTCCATTCACCATTGCAACAAAAAGAATAAAATACTTAGGAATAAAAGAAACAAAAGACTATAGACCTAAAGAAATAAAAAACTATAAAACACTGATGAAAGAACTCAAAGATGACACAAATAGATGGAGAAATATACCATGGTCATGGATTGGAAGAATCAATATAGTGAAAACAAGTATACTACCCAAAGCAATCTTATAGATTGAATGCAATCCCTATCAAGCTACCAACGGTATTTTTTACAGAACTAGAACAAATAATCTCACAATTTGTATGGAAATACAAAAAAACCTCAAATAGCCAAAGCAATCTTGAGAAAGAAGAATGGAACTGGAGGAATCAACCTGCCTGACTTCAGGCTATACTACAAAGCTATAGTCATCAAGACAGTATGGTACTGGCACAAAGACAGAAATATAGATCAATGGAACAGAATAGAAAGCCCAGAGATAAACCCATGAACCTATGGACACCTTATCTTTGACAAAGGAGGCAAGAACATACAACGGAGAAAAGACAATCTCTTTAACAAATGGTGCTGGGAAAACTGGTCAACCACTTGTAAAAGAATGAAACTAGAACACTTTCTAACACCACACACAAAAATAAACTCACAATGGATTAAAGATCTAAATGTAAGACCAGAAACTATAAAACTCCTAGGGGAAAACATAGGCAAAACACTCTCTGACATAAATCATAGCAGGATCCTCTATGACCCACCTCCCAGAGTAATGGAAATAAAAGCAAAAATAAACAAATGGAACCTAATTAAACTTAAAAGCTTTTGCACAATGAAGGAAACTACAAGCAAGGTGAAAAGACAGCCTTCAAAATGGGAGAAAATAATAGCAAACGAAGCAACAGACAAAGAGTTAATCTCAAAAATATACAAGCAGCTCAATTTCAAAATATATCCTGCAGCTCAATTTCAGAAAAATAAATGACCCAATCAAAAAATAGGCCAAAGAACGAAACAGACATTTCTCCAAAGAAGACATACAGATGGCTAACAAACACATGAAAAGATGCTCAACATCACTCATTATCAGAGAAATGCAAGTCAAAACCACAATGAGGTACCATCTCACGCCAGTCAGAATGGCTGCGATCTTAAAGTATACAAACAATAAATGCTAGAGAGGGTGTGGAGAAAAGGGAACCCTCTTACTGTTGGTGGGAATGCAAACTAGTATAGCCACTGTGGAAAACAGTGTGGAGATTCCTTAAAAAACTGGAAATAGAACTGCCATATGACCCAGCAATCCCACTGCTGGGCATACACACCGAGGAAACCAGAACTGAAAGAGATACGTGTACCCCAATGTTCATCGCAGCACTGTTTATAATAGCCAGGACATGGAAGCAACCTAGATGTCCATCAGCAGACAAACGGATAAGAAAGCTGTGGTACATATACACAATGGAACATTACTCAGCCATTAAGAATACACTTGAATCAGTTCTAATGAGTTGGATGAAACTGGAGCCATTATACAGAGTGAAGTAAGCCAGAAAGAAAAACACCAATATAGTATACTAACGCATGTATATGGAATTTAGAAAGATGGTAATGACGACCCTATATGTGAGACAGCAAAAGAGACACAGATGTATAGAACAGTCTTTTGGACTCTGTGGGAGAAGGCGAGGGTGGGATGATTTGAGAGAATAGCATTGAAACATGTATATTACCATATGTGAAACAGATCGCCAGTCCAGGTTCAATGCATGAGATGGGGTGCTCGGGGCTGGTGCACTGGGATGACCCAGAGGGATGGGATGGGGAGGGAGGTGGGAGGGGAGTTCAGGATGAGGAACACATGTACACCCATGGCTGATTCATGTCAATGCATGGCAAAAACCACTACAATATTGTAAAGTAATTAGCCTCCAATTAAAATAAATAAATATTTTTAAAAATACAAGTTAAAGTTTTCATCTTTTCTTCCCATATCCTAATGGGATATCCCGAATACCAAATTTGGGAAATGACTGCCCCAGCAGTACTGTGACCATTTGGAGGCCTTCAATGGCTGTCACCTTCACTCCATCTGAGCCACACCCTGACCTCTAGTTCAGGTCAGCTGTCTAGGTCTCCACTCCCAACACCAATGACCTGCTCTCCATGCCTCAGAGTTCGGGGATCATTTGCTTCCATTTTCTCCAAGTCCAGAGCTGACCCCTCCAGAATCCCTTACCTCCCTGAACTATTACCACCAATGCCCTCTCTTCCCCCAAATCCTGGTCTTTCCATTGTAATCACCCCGCCCCTTGTAGCAGCAAACTCAGCCTCATGGGCTGCCTGCTCCTCTGCACTCAGCACTACCAGGAAAAGCATTTGTTTCAGATGCCTTCATGCCCTCATCTCCTGTAGGCCACCTTTTACCATCAGGAACCCAGGCTTTTATCCTCAGCTCCATTTCCAGTTATCCTCAGCCAAAGATTCCAAACCAGCAGCCCCTTCCGCACTCTACATCCAGGAGCCTGTCTGACCTTCCACCCCATCCATCCAGGCCACCATTCTTTCATCCATTCCAACATCTACCAAGCACCACCGTGTGCTGGGTGCTGCTCCCGTACTAGACAGGATGGAATCTCACAGCCCTCTCTTACTTTCTAGTAAACAAATTGCCATCAGCTGTTGGAAGATGCTGACAATAAAGCTGTTACATAACAGGGAGCAAGCAGGGGCCAGAGAATTCTGGTCACCGGATGTGACCCACTTTGCATCCTTCCCACTTGCCCCCTTCCAATTTTTGTTTTAATTGAGGTAAAATTTACATAACTTTGAATTAACCAATAAAATTTTTCAACTCAGTGACATTTAGTTACATTCACAATACTGTGCAACCAGCACCTCTGTCCAGTTCCAAAACATTTCTGTCTCCCAAGAAAGAAATCCTGGACCCATTCAGCAGCTCGCCCCATTCTACCCCTCCCCCAGCCCCTGGCAACTAGTAACCTGCTTTCTGTCTCTGTGGATTTACCTTCTCTGGATACTTGCACGCTCGGTCACTTCAGTCGGGTCCGACTTTTTGCAACCACGTGGATTGTAGCCCACCAGGCTCTTCTGTCCATGGGATTCTTCAGGTAAGAATACTACAGTGGGTTGCCATGTCCTCCTTGAGGGGATCTGCCTGACCCAGGGATCAAACCCACATCTCCTGCATTGGCAGGTGGATTCTTTACCACTGAGCCACAGGGGAAGCCCCACCTATTCTGGATATTTCCTATGGAAGGAACCCTAGGATTCCCCTTCAATTCTGACAACAGCTCTGACCTTCCTGGTTTCTTCCCTCCAGCCAGCTCCTCCTCCTCCTCCTCTGTGTTTGCCATCCACCACCTGATAGACAGGTCCTGAGTCCCCAGGGTGAATCCTGCCTCTATCTTCAAAATCTCCTTCTGAGCTGGCTCCTTCTTTCAGAAAACAAACCTTGACCTTACCTCCTCTTGCCCTCAAGACAGTTCCAACATCCTCTTCTCAAGCTCTGCTTCAGGATTTGCAAAGGTCTGCAGAGATTTCCATACTGACAAAACACATACAAAAAACCAGGGGGCCCTCATCTCATCAGGGAGGTCTGGTCTTGAGAGGCATGTGACCTTGGGTAATTCTGACTAATGCTCTGTTCCTTGCTTTTCTCTTCTGTAAAATGGGGATCAGTGTAACACTTACCTCATAGGGGTTTCATAAAGAACAGTTGAGAGAAAGCACCCCCAGTGCATGTCCATGTGCCAGCACACTGAAAGGACTCAAAAAATGCTATCACCTCGGTGATCAGTTCAATAAAACCTGCACCGCCCTGCTCTGTTCCAGCAGGACCAGGCCTCTCTGGCCTTTGCCCTGGGGCTTCTTTGGGGCTCAGCTTCCAGGGATTGGCTCTTTCAAGGTAACACCATTTGGGGGAAGATGTCATTCACTCTCCTGGCTTTAACCAGCACCTGATGCAGGCACTGCCCAAACCCCCATCTACCCCATCTTCTCCTCTAGCTCAGCTAGTTTGCACTCATCCAGGAGCATGTGTATAGCACACCAGCAGCCCAGGACCCTTGAAACACACCCAAAGTTAAATGTGACCTTCCCCTCCTCTCCCTCTAGCCACGTCTGCCCACACACCCACACCGGCATCCCAAGATCTCTCGCTGAGACCACCACGGTAACTTCTCCCCCACCCAATCTTGTTCTTGTTCCTTCTCTTTACACTGTAGCCGGAACACCCCCATCTGAAATCCATAGCTGCCCATGTCACCACCCTGTGTAAACCCTTTTGCGAGTTCTGTCTCCACTGTTCTCAGGAGCAAGCCCAAACGCCTTCCCCAGGAAGGCTTCTCCTGACCTCACCCCATCTCCACCAGCCCGTGCCTGACCGTCTCTATTCCAGGCATAGCTACCTGGGGCAACGCTACAGTTAGTTCACATGGCTCCTCTGCGTGGCATGCCTCTCCCACCAGATTCTCCCAAATTCTGCTCATCTTTCAAGGCTCAGTTCAGGCATCAGCCCCTGAAGGAAGGTGTCTCTGATAACCCAGATTGGACTAAGCACCCTTCCTGCCTGACCATGACTGGCACTGGGTGTTTATGAGCCTGTTTTCCTCCTTAAACTCCCTGAAGATCTTGTTTATCTCATCCATCCATCCATCCATCCATCCGATCATCTAGCCAGTCAGCCATCTGACCATCCATTTATACATCTATCCAACCATCCATCCATCCATCCATCCAACCATCATCCATTCATCCATCCAACCATCCATCTATCCATCCATCATCCATTCAACCATCCATCTATCTATCCATCCATCCAACCATCCATCTATCCATCCATCTAACAATAATGGCTCAAGAGCCTATGTTCAGCCAGGCACTAGGACTAGAACAATTAACAAGACAGAAGAGGTTGCTGCCCTCAGGCAGCTGACAGTCCAGCATTGGAAACATTATGTGACAACCCCCCCACCACCACCACACATACACACAGCAGTTGCAGTTGAGCTCTAGAGCCAGGCCCACCAGGTTCAAATCCTAAATCCACCAATGGTTAGCTGTGAAACATGGGACAAATTACTTCATTTCTCAGTGTCTCAAAAATTAGAGCAGTCTGCCTAACTCATAGGGTTGTTGGGAGGATTAAAAGAGCTAATACAGATGCAGATCTGTAACTATAACCCTGCCTGGCATACAACAAAAGCTTCCTAAGAGTTAGTTCTCCTTGCTGATGGGCCAACAGGGGAACTTATGACGGGGCCCCACCCTAGATGTAGGGCCAGGTGATACATCTGTGCCCCTCTGCCTGACAAAGAGGTTCACTGGGCCACTCTGGTTAGCCCTGCAAAGATAGTTCAGCATCAAAGACTAAGAGCTGGAAGTCATGTGTGTAACCTCTGACCCAACTCGCCCACTTGTGCAGAAGAAAGTGAACTGGTGGGAGGGAAACACCAGCCCCCAGATCTCCTGACTTCCCAGTCTCCTGTCCTGTTCCAAGAAGACTCTGGTTACCCGAGACAGCACAGCTGCCCTGCATCCTCTACTGGCTCTCATTATCCACAGTAGAAAGGCTGCGGCCACCTCTTTTATCCCCTTGCTTCCCCTCACGCCTCTCGTCCAAGACTGTTTTCTTTTTCTGTCTTGTGACCCATGGCTCTCTTATTGCCAAGGGGAAATCTTGCCCTTCAAAAAAAAAAAAAAATAACCACCAAGGATTGCAGTCTTCTTCATGGACCTGCTCAAACAAATCACAAGCAGCTGCAATCCCCGAGCCCCCCAGTTCCTCTCCTGCTCCCACTAGATAGGGGAAGGCTTCTCCTCCATCGCCAGAAAGTTTCATTTTGCCTGCTCTGGGAGTCAATATTTTCTGGATGCTCCAAGTTGCAGAAGGCACATCCCTCAGGGACCTGGGTGTAGAATGAAGGCCAAAGAACAGCTCTCATTTGAAAGCCAGATCCCGTCTTTCCAGCCAGACACATAACTCTTCCCCACAGAGCCAGCTTGCCCTGGATCCTAGCAGTGGCCTTTGAATGGCATGCCATTCTCTGGCATCGCTGACTTGATGACGAGCAGCAATCCAGCAGATGTTTTTAGAGGCCATGGGATTTACAGAAGTGTTCTGTTAGGAAACTTTCGCTTTCACACCTCAACTTGCCTGGAAGGTGGCAAGAGAGTGAGACACAGAGAAAAAATAAATCCCGGAGCGCTGTGTAATGTTCTTTATTACTTTCCGTGGTCAGGCTGTACCATCAGTTTCAAGTACCGTGAGTTTCACCTACCTTTGTGCCTGCACGCCTGCTAGGTGCATTCACACACACGTCTGAGGCTCATAGAGGCTCGTCACAAGCCAGGGTATCCAATCCTGGGAGTGCAGTATTTTCAAATGTGAGGGCTTTTATACTAAAATCTCATGATAATGGTTATACCACACAGATTTGCCTCGTTAATAACAGTCACAGAGTGCTAAAAACAGGGGTAGTAAATGACCTACACACCTTACCATGGAGAATTCATTATATTACCCTTTATGGCAACCACCACTGGCTATGAAGATGTTTACCCTACATATGGAATTTTATGAGTCTTTCTCTATCTTTCTTGGAAAGGCTACAGCAGACCCATTTTTTTCCACAACAACAAAAGGGAAAACCATTTTTCCAGAAGAGAAAAACCATCTGCCTTTCCAACAAAACCCCTTTTACCTTTTTATATGAGAGAAGATCTCTAGTAGATCTTTTTCTTGCCAAAGGGAACTTTAACCTAGCCTAAGAGGAATTTCTCTTTGGCTCTCTAACCAATGCAGAACTCACCTTCAGAAGTTTATTCAATATGTGCCTTAACAATTTATTTGTAGCAGCCCAATTTAATGCATCTAATTAAATACAGGTGAGCAGACAGGCTCTGGAATTGGACCTGAATTAAACCCCCAATCTGTACCTTCTGTATTAGTAAGGGGGTCATATGTCCCCGTTTATGGCTGTTATCCTAGCTTCATCATTAATTTAATAGCACCCCTTTCACTCTCAAGAGTGTTCATGTTTCAGGACTTCCCTGGTGGTCCAGTGGCTAAGACTCTGTACTCCCAATGCAAGGGGGCCCTGGTCAGATCCCTGGCCAGGGAATTAGATTCCACATGCTGCAACTAAGAGTTCAAATGCCTCAACTAAAGATCCTTCCTGCCGAAACGAAGATCAAAGATCCTGAGTGCAGCAACTAAGACCCGGTGCAGCAAATAAGTAATTAAAAAAAAAATAATAATAAGACTGCTCAGGTTTGGACGATAAATTATATGATCACCTTATAATTATGGGAATCACTCAAGACGGGACATTTAACTTTCCCATACTTTGGTTTCACATTTGTTCAATGAAAACAAATGATTCTAATTTACAAGGCTGTCACAAGCATGAAATTAGACAGTGTCCTCAAGGCTTGGTTCCCAGGAGGGCCCAGTATTCCTGCAAACACTAGTTACGTGTTCAAGAGGTTCACCTTCTGGAAAAGGCGTTACTCTGTGAGATCTTCACCTTTAGATTGTCAGTCTGAAGACAGGACCTGCATTTTCCATTTTTCACTGTGATAAGATCTATAAAATGGAAACGGCATCTGTGTCCAGCAGCAACACAATTAATTCTGCCATCTCTAACCAGGAGGTGAATCACTTATGGACATTTTAACCCCTATTCTCTAGATCTTCAGGACTTCATTTACTCTCTCCACAAAGGCAGGATTAAGATCAAAATTACTTCCAAACCAAACCTCTGTGAAAAGTAAGCCAAGGGCTTGTGGCTCAAAACAGGAACAGGGGAGGGATAAGAGATCCTTTTAACTGAGTGAAAGCCGCATTCCTCAGCCGATGAGCTTGGTAAATTTCTTGCTTTCTCGAGCCAAAAAACACTGGCCTTACCAAACCAATGACAGGATAGCTTCTCAATAAAAGGATCCAAGGTATCTCATTTTAATAATTAAGCCAAACAGTACCCACAATCTTACACTTGCAACTGTGATAGCTTCATCAGTTCAGGAAGCATGTGTTGTTCCCTTTTTACAAAGAGAGAGAGAGAAAAATGCTATCACTTCACTGACAGCTTGTTAAAGACACCTATGTTCACACGAGCAGGAACAGTATCTTGTAATAGGACTGATCTTACTTCAAGGTAGTGGTTTTGACTCAATGAGAGATATGATCAACACCTAAACCCAAAGAAGTAGTCCACTGCCCAAGAAATAGGTCACACAATTAATTGGCTGCCCGGGGTGTTTTCCTAATTTGTGGGGCAAGGACCATTTCCCAGCAAGTAGGGTTTGGGGTGAAGGCTGACAACTTCATAAGGGGTGCCCTTTATCCTGGATGCTACCTTGCACTCAGCGAGTCCGCCCTAGAGGGTGCTGGGCCCCAGCTGTAACACACCCTCATGAAGGCGCGACATTTGAAACTATTCGATTCCAATCTTAGATCATAATATTTTCTGAAACACAGAATGAACCAATGCAATTCCCATTATTACATAACACAGTTGCTCAAGGTATTATTAGTATTGCATGCATAAAGATCCCTCTTGTGCTCAACTTCTAAAGAACTAGAAAGGAAATTTTCAGGCGGTAAATATAGAAGCTGTGCGACAAAAATGATGTACATAGCAGCACAGCAGTAACTGCGTCTGGAGGACATCAAGGAACAACAGCAGGCTATTCTGAGGTCAAGACGGTTCCTCCCCACAGAAGTTTCTAGCAACTGGAAAAGACTTACACCACTCCCAGAAATCCAGTTACAGCTGGGGCACGGCACCCTCTAGGGTGGACTCGCTGGGCAGCAAGGTAGCACCAGGACAAAGGGCAGCCCTTATGAAGCTGTCTACCTCCACCCCAAACCCTACCTGCTGGGAAATGGTCCTTTTCCCACAAATTAGGAAAACACCCAGGCAGCCAATTGTGCAATCTATTTCTTGAGCAATGGGCTACTTCTTAGAGTCCTGTGATTCTAAACCCTGAAGCACACAAAGAGGAAAAGAGAAGTTAGCCTATACACAGGGAATTTTCCTGCAGGGTGTCTATGGTTTTTCTCCACTTGAAAAGCTCAACCAGAAATCACACTTCTGTTCCAGATTCAGATGATTGATACATTTGACTTTAAATGCATCTTGTACCTTGTACTGATCAATACAATTCAGTTCAGTCGCTCAGTCGTGTCCAACTCTTTGCGACCCCATGAATCGCAGCACACCAGGCCTCCCTGTCCATCACCAGCTCCCGGAGTTTACTCAAACTCATGCCCATCGAGTCGGTGATGCCATCCAGCCATCTCATCCTCTGTCGTCCCCTTCTCCTCCTGCCCCCAATCCCTCCCAGCATCAGGGTCTTTTCCAATGAGTCAACTCTTCTCATGAGGTAGCCAAAGTACTGCAGTTTCAGCTTCAGCATCAGTCCTTCCAATGAACACCCAGGACTGATCTCCTTTAGGATGGACTGATTGGATCTCCTTGCAGTCCAAGGGACTCTCAAGAGATCAATACAAGCCTTCCCCAAAGGCTGTTCTGACAATCTTGCCTCCTCGTGTCTGATAAGAGAATGAGCCAAGGGCAAACCAAGAACCGTTCTTTGATCAGGTCTAGGAAGAAAAAGCCAACTGGAAATAATAAGTCCAGGGCCCTACACACCCAGACCTGGCTGTCTTGAGGAAAGGCTGAGTCAGGAGATAGTCAACTCCCCAGTGAAAGCAGAGACAAGGCAGAGTGTGGGGTTGTAGTGTCTCGAGGATGCCCCATTCTACTACACACTTTCTGTGCCATCCAGACCTACACAGGCTGATGAGGTAGTACTCCTCCAAACCCTTGAAATGCATAAAATATACAGAATCAGAGGAAACTTTTAAAATTGTAACATAACAACACATCTGCTTCTTTGTTAATACATTAAATAACACTATCTAGCAGCATGTAATAACCACTGTAATTTCTAAGTCATAATGAGCATGACATTTCAAGGTTATCTGTTAGATACCTAAAATGTGATATGAAAATATCGAATTTCTATTGGTGACAAAGTTGCAAACAATGCTAATATTACTGTGGGTCATGACCAATATCCAGAAGTTAAGGGATTGCTCAATTTTGGTCAAAAGTGTGTGAAAATCAAGGTGTAATATTTTTCCATGCAAGCTCACAGATCCCCTTGAATCTCTTGCAAAGAGGTCTGTAGTAGTTCACATGAAAACTCAGGCGATAATCTCATTTCATCCCCTACCCTTCAGGCTCTTCCAGAATAACTGAGATCCACATTAGAACCTGAACCCCCCAGCAGCCTCAACCACCCGTAAGGGAGGGGAGGGGAGGATCCTCACCAAGGAGAGTCTCTAGGAAGGAGCAGAGTGGGGCCAAAATCCCCTCTTCTTTTTTTCTCTGTCAGCTATGTGTTAAGGGTTATTTAACCGGTAGTTGTATGGCAGAAACCAACATAACATTGTTAAGCAATTACCTTCCAATTAAAAATAAATGGTTTCAAAAGTGGAGAAACAAAGTTATTCAATTCAGTTGACTCATGGGAAGGGGGGAATTACTTTCCAGATCACTTGGCCTAGGGCTGTGTTATAAACTCTCTAAGCCCCAAAGCTCAAGGCTGACAGCAAACTTCCCCTCTTTACTTCCTGAAATCAATACTTAGATAAACTTCCTGAATACATTCTCAAACATATGTATTTACTGCTTCAATAGTAGTATAAATGAGACTAAAAGGAAAATATAACAAACTAAACCTGCATTTCAATATGCAATTAGTTGGACAAAAGCCAATCTAGAAGGCTTAAGAAGTCATTAGATGCTTGTGTCAAAAACCAGGTGAGCTACAAATGTTGACTAACACAGGTGATATGGTGATGCCATGTGATTTTCCAAAACGGCAAACACCTCATGGTAAATTTCCCAGTAAAACAAACCACAATCTTTCTTCATGGACTGGAAAAGTCAACATCTATTTGAAACATGCAAAATACTCCTCATGTGTAAGCTAGGTCTCTAGGTTCAAGTAACAAATGGGTTTTGTCATCCAAGATCACCTGGTAATCAAACTGGTCAACCAGACCTGGACTGGGGTCGAAACCTAGGCAGAGGCCCCTTGTCTCAGCCTAGGTTTTTTGTTTTTTTTTTAATCAGATTTGCACAGCCAATAATAAAGTCATTGCTGCTTCAATGGCCAAAAAATGGAGAACCGGGAACCTAGTTCAGAAGTCAACTTAACCCAATTTGACCAGAGACATCAAATATATAGGAAGGTGGAGGTAAAAGGATTTGGAAAGGGTGGGAGAAATATTCATGAGCTATCTGAGAACAGGGGTGTGGTTTAGACTTGGAGCTGTACCAACTTGCTCCTTGAAAGAAAAGCTATATAACCAACTTAGACAGCATATTAAAAAGCAGAGACCTTACTTTGCCAGCAAATGTCCATATAGTCAAAGCTATGGTTCTTCCAGTAGTCGTGAATGGATGTGAGAGTTGAGTGTTGAAGAATTGATGCTTTTGAACTGTGGTGTTGGAGAAAACTCTTGAGAGTCCCTTGGACAGTAAGGAGATCAAACCAGTCAATCCTAAAGGAAATCAGTCCTGAATATTCATTGGAAGGACTGATGCTAAAGTTGAAGTTCCAATACTTTGGACACCTGATGCAAAGAACTGACTCACTGGAAAAGACCCTGATGCTGGGAAAGATTGGGGGCAGGAGCAGAAGGGTACAGCAGAGAATGAGATGGTTGGATGGCATCACCAACTCAATGGACATGAGTTTGAGCAAGTTCCGGGAGATGGTGATGGACAGGAAGGCCTGATGTGCTGCAGTCCATGGGGTGGCAAAGAGTCGGACACGACTGAGCGACTGAACAACAACAAATGTCTCAGTAAAAATAAATATATATTTTCCCAAAGTCTTTTCAATTCCATAAGTCCATGATTTGATGTCTCTAAATTTTATTATGCTCAAAAATAACACTAACTCAGAAATGTGACAGTAAGGACTAGGTGCCACAAAGGTGTTCTGAAAGAACCCAAGGTGACTGTTGTCCAACCTCTTCCACTAATGGACTCCATTATATCACAAAAAGAGGCACTGCTGGAATCTAATGAATAAATAACTAGCACTTAAATAGAATTTGTGTCCATTTTAACTCCAGCTACTTTCCACAAGAAAGCCTCATTTAAATTAGAAAGAGGGAAAAAATAAATAAATTAGAAAGAGGGGAGCATGCTTATAATGAAACATTTTCAAAATCCTTTAAAAGTTTCCTATATAAGTCAATCAAGTATAACATTAAATATTAATAGCAAAAACTTAATTGTTGAATCTAAGTGAATAAACCAGAGAGCTTGCGTGTGACACAGGAAAAGGGTTAGTTTTCACATCTGCTGGATTTGTTTAGTGTAACTTCCAGATGCATTATGGGGAGAGCTAATGGTCCCTTAAAGTGTGTCTTCTAAACGGAGGATCACAAGTCAGCCATGGGTTATGAAACCAATTCAGTACAGAGGTCAGAAAACTTTGTCTTCAAGAGTGGAAGTGTAATACCTTAGGCTTTGCAGGCCAGATAACGTCTGTCACAATTGCTTGACTCCATCATTGCAGCTTGAAAGCAGCCATAAACAAACCATGAACAAAGGGGAGAGGCTGTGTTCCAACCAGACCTTATTTACAAAATGGGCTGCAGGCCACTATGCTGACTCCCGACCAGCATTTTTTAAACAAATGAAATATAAGAGAATATATCAGAGGCCATGACGACAGAGGGTAGGTACTGTCTTGGGAAACTTTTCTTGCTGCTACACATTTCCAACTGTAGTGTTGAAGAAGATTCTTGAGAGTCCCCTGGAATGCAAGGAGATCAAACCAATCAATCCTAAAGGAAATCAGTCCTGAATATTCACTGGAAGGACTGATGCTGAAGCTGAAGCTCCAATACTTTGGCCATATGATGTGAAGAGCCAACTAATTGTAAAAGACCCCGATGCTGGGGAAGACTGAAGGAAATAAATAGAAGAAGGGGGTGGCAGAGGGTGAGATGGTTGGATGACATCACTGACTCAATGGACATGAGTTTGAGCAAACTCTAGGAGATGATGAAGGACAGGGAAGCCTGGTGTGCATGGGTCCAGTTCACAAAAAGTCAGACACTACTTAGCAACGGAACATACACATCTGTATGTGTGAGCTTTTAGTAAATATGTATTTCTTACTGTAGGTTGAGGGTCAAAAGTCACCATATTAGAAACGATAAAAAGAATCTGAAAAGAAAAACATAAGCCTGCTTCTGACTGAAACTGGTAAGAGTTTAAAGACTTTCATGCTCAACGCCCCCCCCCCCCACCCCCGACCAAAAAAAAAGCAAAGAAAAAAGAGTAGAAATAACGGGCAAGTTCTTGAGCCTAACATACAATCTTAAAAATATTTTTTAAATGTATTAAAATTTTTGAAAAAAGAATATGAATTAGTTATAAGTAGTCCAAGATGGTCTTCAAAAGGACATTAAAATCACTTCTTATGCTTTGTAAACACCCGATATAAACTGTATATCAGTTAGCAACAGCTGCATAACATACTTCCCCCAGAACTCTGTGGCTTAAAATCATCATCAATGCTTTCTGCAACTCTACACGTCAGCTAGCTGGTTCTGATGACCTAGGACAGGCTTAACTAATCTTGGCAGGATAAGCTCAGGAGACTTTGAGCAGCTGGTCGTTCACTTGGGAGCCAGCTAGTCCAGAAAGGCCTCAGCTGAAACAATTTGGCTCATTCCCCTGATCTCTCAGTCCCTCCCTTAGACTAGCCCGGGCACGCTATCGTGGGGGTGGCAGGGATCTGAGTGAGCACGCCTAGCTGTGCAAAAGGCAATCAGAAATGCGTGGGCTCTTAAACTCTGTTTATGTGGCATTAGCTAACACCTCAGGGGTCAAACTAGTCATGAGGCCGGTAGTAGGGGAGAGGGATGGGGACTAGCAAGTTACAAGGCAAAGAGTGTGGACACAAAGAAGGAGGCCGTTAATCGGGGCCATTACAGCAATCACTCTGCCGCAGACATTATTACTGTTTGTCACCACCTTGGCAGAAACAAGAGATTTTACATTATTTTAAGTTTTCCCATTACCATTTCTCATTCTGATTTTCCATTATCACTCCTAAGGCAGGAAGGCAGAGTGAAAAGAACACAGCCTTTGGAGTCAATGAGATCCACTTCTGCAGCCTGGCTCTGCCACTTTTGGCTACCTGACCCTGGGCAAGTCTCCTTCGCACCTCAGTTTCCTCATCACAGCAACTGCTAACATAACATGAACGTGAGCCAGAACACGAACATGTGTAGGTCAGTGTCTGGTCATCTCAGAACTCAAACCTTAGACACTGTGTGTTTGTGAATAGCTAAGTATATTCAAAAAGATGAGAACAAGGAAATCGGCAAATTTCCTGGGACTTAAAGTTCTTAACAGAAAAGAACAGTTCCTTTACATAATAACTAAAAAGTCACTTCTTTACAAAGAGTTTTGGGGACTATGACAGGCAGAAACATGGCCCCAAGGATGTTCACAAGCTAAACTGTGGAGGCTGTGAACATGCTACCTAACAGGAGGTGTGTGATGAAGTTAAGGACCTTGAAATGAGATTATCCCGGATTATCTGGGCGGACCCAATCTAATCATATAGATCCTTCAAGTCAAGGAATCTTTCCAAGCTGTGGTCCCAGTCTGATGGCAGAGAGACCAGGAGTCAGCCCAACACTTCTGGTTTTGATGCTGGAGGAACGAGGCATGAGCCTGTGAATGTGAGTGGCCGCAAGAAGCTAAATGAGGCAAGGAAAAGGATTCTCCCCTACAGCTTCCAGGAGGAGTGCACATCTTGATTTTAACCAGTGAGACCCGTGTTGACCTCTGACTCACAGCATAATAAATCGATAGTTTATGTTGCCTTAAGCCTCCAAGTCTGTGGTTATTTGTTACAGCAGTAACAGAAAGATGATGTAATTTGTCATCTTCATAGAGAGGCTGACAATGAGGAAACAGGAAAGTCTCTCAGAGCCCCTGAACCAGGAGGAAGAAACTATGGAATCCAGAGAACACTAATCAGGCAAGGCACCAAAAAGGAAAGCTGCATCTGATGCTGGTTATCAGGGCAATTAAAGAAAAGGCAGCATGACAGAATAAGCAACTCATTATCAGGGAAAACACGTTATTGCAGTCTACAAGGAAGTACAATAAAATCATTATTTATCCACACTATCTCCAAAGATCCCTGGTTATAACTGACAAGCATGTACTAGGAGAAAAACCGTATTTTAAAAATCCTTCCACAGAAACTTTCTAAAGGTTTCATTTAACTGAGGGCTGTTCCAACTCTGATCACTTTCATTTCTGTTTGTAGATTATATGACAATAAGGTAACAAGCCCTAGTGGTGTGTGGACATGAACACACACACACACAGTCACAATTTATGAGACTTCATGAGCCCACAAATAATGCTCACAGAGAGGGAGAAAAATGTGTACACCCAAAGCCCACTGATGGATTTAAAAAACAGAACTCCAAGCCACAGCCAAAGAGGAACTCAAAATCAGGGACACACTTGGAACTTCCCTGGCAGTCCAATGATTAAGACTTCCTGCTTCCGTGGCCGGGAGCAAGTGTTCAATCCCCAGTTAAGGAACTAAGATCCTCATGTGGTGCTGGCATGGGCAAAAAAAAAAAAAAAAAGGAACACACTTAAGAATATTTTGGACTCTGTGGGAGAAGGCGAGGGTGGGATGTTTCAAGAGAACAGCATCGAAACATGTATATTATCTAGGGTGGAACAGATCACCAGCCCAGGTTAGATGCATGAGACAAGTGCTCGGGCCTGGTGCACTGGGAAGACGCAGAGGAATCAGGTGGAGAGGGAGGTGGGAGGAGGGATTGGGATGGGGAACACATGTAAATCCATGGCTGATTCATGTCAATGTATGACAAAAACCACTACAATATTGTAAAGTAATTAGCCTCCAACTAGTAAAAATAAATGGAAAAACAAACAAAAACAAAGAATACCCTTGATAGATTAAACCGTCTACAGCAGATGAGTATGCTGGGCTCAGCCAAGAAGTCAGACTAGTAGAATCCCACAGATGCAGCTGACACTAAAAGATGCCTCAGGTAACAGAGGAGAAACCAGATCAAAGAGCAGGGACATGACCTGCCCGAGGGCAGCCGGGCTAACTGCACAGAGGCCGGCCCTGCCCGAGCAGCAGCTCACCTATGCTGCCCAGCTGATCACATGACTCTGGGGTCAGTCCCTCTGCGAGGCAATGGGGCTTCCAGTCATGCCTAGAGAGCTTGGCTCCTTGCTTAGAAACCCTTGGGGCCAGATGCAATTTTTTAACCAACCCGGTGGGGGGGGGGGGGGGCAGCGGGAACTCTCCCTTTCTGGAGCTCCCATCAGAATAGGAAATAAGGAATGGTGGACGTAGAGAAGAAAGTTGATAATATTTGCCCAAGAAAATTACATTGGCCTGTACTTATCTGGTACAGTGAAAAAGTACCCACACGAAAGAAGTGTTAGTCCCTCAGTCGTGTCTGACTCTTTGCGACCCTGTGGACTGTAGCCCACCAGGCTCCTCTGTCCATGGGATTTCCCAGGCAGGAATACCGGAGTGGTTTGCTGTTTCCTTTTCCAGGGGATCTTCCCAACCCAGGGATTGAACTCGGGTCTCCTGCACTGCAGGCAGATTCTTTACCATCTGAGCCACCAGGGAAGCCCAACATAATGTTGCCTTTAAATCTAGCAAGCACAGCAGTTAGACATGATAGAAGGGGAGGAGGGAAAAACTGACCATTCTTAGCCACTGGAGCTGAGAATTCTGTTAAGGAACGTAGGCCATTCTGATGGACAGAGGGGCTGGAAGCTATGCTTGCAAAGATCTCAATTAAGACCGAGGATTCCTCAGTCCATGGGGTCACAAAAGAGTTAGACACGATTTAGAGACTACACAACAACAACTCCTCATATGATGAACATTCCTGCAGAGGGAGATGGAGAAAAGCGCCCCTTCCCCTCCAAGTCCCCCCTGAGGGCTGTCTCTAATCTTGGTGGCTCTGAAAAATTCTAGGAGATGGGGTGAGAGAAGTATAGCAAACCAAGTACTAAGGGAAAAAAAGAAGGAAAACAGAAAGATTGTACTTAGCAAGAGGTATAGACAGTGCTTTTCTAAACAAGATGCGTAAAAGAAAGAACTGGTCATTGAGAAAATTTCTCATTGGAATGTGCTTAGTTGCTCGGTCATCTCCGACTCTTTGCACACTCTGGTGGGACTGTAGCCCACCAGGCTCCTCTGTCCATGAAGATTCTCCAGGCAAGAATACTGGAGTGTGTAGCCTATCCCTTTTCCAGGGGATCTTCCCAACCCAGGGATTGAACTCGGGTCTCCTGCACTGCAGACAGATTCTTTATCAGCTGAGCTACCAGAGAAACTCATTAGAATAAATACTAGTAAATGAAACAATTAAAGTTGAAAATAACAGATGGCCAAAGGTGGGGAGCGAGGGAAGCAGCTTCAAGGAGATTGTTATTAAAGTCTCTATTCTTTCAACACAGTTATTTCACAGGGAAGCAATCATGAAAGTATATAAACAGACTTTGGCCCGGCTTGTGACAGTATAAACGCTTAGCCACTGTCTTGAGGGTGCTATGCCGGGGAACCAGAGAACTCCGGGAGTCTGGTCATCTTCTGTTCTTTGAATCTCAATTTCCCAAGAGGAGAAAAATAACTTCACTACGGGAAACAGGTTATTTCTAGGCTGAGAAGGACCACAGCCTTTTATTTCTAAACATACAAAAAGACATATCCCAAAAGACAGTGATGGTAGAGGGCTAGTTCTTCTTAGGTAAGCAATTCAGCTATCTACTAAAGAGTCTGCCAGCAAAAGCAAAAACAACTTGAGCTTCTGCTCGATCTCTTTTTGTTCAATACTGCTATTTTATTTCTTTATTCTATACTTCCTTTGCCACATGTGTAGGATTATACGCAACTTGAGGACTGAACAGAACGTTGGCGCTTGTTCAATCCCCACTTAGTCTCTAATGTAAAAACTAAAGCCCAAAGCAGCCGCACGGGCTGAATTAATGTGTTCTTCATTTGCATATTTCTTTTAACTGAACTTAACTCTCTGTGTGGGCCCTGCCCAGGCCTAGACTTTAAACTCCATGAACAGCTAGGGACTATTTATTAACCACAAAAGTTCAGAATCAAGAACAGGTGAGAACAATGACGTGCCTCATGTGAGGCCAGTCAAATGTAAGGAATAAAATGAAGAGAAACAGCGCTCAATGGTACACCTGATGGAAAAATTCCACGAAACATGAAAATCTTGGTGGTCAGAGGAATATTTTGTAGGACTTCAGCTCTATCTAGGATCCCAGAGACACTGGGGGAACATCCTTAGAGGCCTTTCATTGGAAATGTTGGGGCATAGCCCTGACTCCTCTGCCAGATTACCCCTGGCCCACGCCATGCCCCGAGAGGGTAGAAATCAACACCAAGCAGGGGACTTCCCTGGTGGTCCAGTGGTTAAGAATCCACCCTCCAATGCAGGGGATGAGTGTTCGATCCCTGGTCAGGGTTCTAAGATCCCACATGCCACGGGGCAACTAGAGAAACCCACATGCGACAAAGACCCGGCACAGCCGAAAACAATGACAGCAACAACAAATCACAGCCAGGAGCCCTAAGACAGAGACCCAGAGACAGAGAATGAATATTTAAGAATGAAATGTAAAAGCTTTCCCAGGCTATATCCCTAAGATGTGAAACTTAAAAAGTGACATAAGCAAGGAAACACCTCATATAAAGGCACCTAAGTTGCTTAGATTCTTCTATTTGGGTATGGGCAAAAGACAGGGCCACAGGCACCTGCTCCCCACCAGACTGCAGGGTGAGACTGGATGTGGGCACACAGGGCGCTGGGCGGGGGACGGAGAGATGTCAAATGACCATCACATTCTCTTCCTGAGTCACGACTGTAAACAAAGCAGGCACACATCTGCTATCAGCTGTTATTCCTAAGGGACCAAGGTCCAGCTTTACCACTGCCATCAAGCAGGGAGACTTCGAGCAGGTCCTTCTGCTCCTCTACACCTCCAGGACTGCAGCTAGAAAGAGAAGGGGTTCTGGGGGATCTTCTTGAGGTCCCTTCCAACCCAAGTGATGAAGACTCTTCTTGGCCTTGTTGGAAAGAAGGAGCTGGCCAGTACAGGGTGAGCTTGCTAGCCTAAAACTACGCTAATGTGGACCCTGGACCTAGACCACCCAGGTTCAAATCCTCAGCCAGCTGCTTGCATGACCTTGGCCAGCTTTCATAACCTCCCAAATGCCTCAGTCTCCCTACTGTATAAACTGGGAATAACAACCCATTTCAGCGTTGTAGCCAGAAGTAAATGAGATACAAATGAAGCCTTTGCAATCACATCAGGTATAGAGGATACATTTTTCATCTCCAAGTTTCTCGCCCACCTGTTCTGGACATTTTTCTACCCAGATATACAATCACTGCAGATGGTGACTGCAGCCGTGAAATTAAAAGACGCTTACCTCTTGGAAGAAAAGTTATGACCAACCTAGACAGAATATTAAAAAGCAGAGACATTACTTTGCCACCAAAGGTCTGACTAGTCAAAGCTATGGTTTTTCCAGTAGTCATGTATGGATGTGAGAGTTGACTATTTTTTTTTTTTTTTTTTTGAGAGTTGACTATTAAAGAAAGCTGAGTGCCAAAAAATTGATGCTTTTGAACTGTGGTGTTGGAGAAAACTCTTTTGAGAGTCCCTTGGAATGCAAGGAGATCCAACCAGTCCATCCTAAAGGAAACCAGTCCTGAATATTCATTGGAAGGACTGATGTTGAAGCTGAAACTCCAATACTCTGGCCACCTGACCGGAAGAACTGACTCATTTGAAAAAACCCTGATACTGGGAAAGATTGAAGGCAGGAGGAGAAGGGGACGACAGAGGATCAAATGGTTGGATGGCATCACCAACTCGATGGACATGAGTTTGAATAAACTCCAGGAGCTGGCGATGGACAGGGAGGCCTGGCGTGCTGCAGTCCATGGGATCGCAGAGAGTCGGATACAACTGAGCGACTGAACTGAACTATACAATCTTTGCTGATCACCAACAGAACACACTCTCATGGGTGGACAGAGACATGAAAGAGATCCAAAACTGTTATGCTGGAAGACTGTTCCATGTGGGATATTATTTAAAAAAAAAAAAAGCATCTTACCAGCACACTAGGACTTAGCCGGCTGGGCTGAGAACGCAGCACTAGGGAAGGGAACTTAAGCAGGACTGGGTGGGCGGGGCTTACGCCGGGGTCAGTGGGCGGGGCTTAGGCAGGCGTCCCTGGGCAGTACACCTTACTTCAAGGACCAGCACCTACCCGCAACCTCACCCTTCCCCATGAGAAAGGGATGCAAAATCAGTGAGGCTATTATTCTTCTACGGATGACCTTGAAGTGATGACATTTTTAAACAAAGTAAATCAGTTGCAAACAGGAGTACTTAACTCTTGCAGGTAAGGAAGTATTTGGGTACATCTGGCTGCTGAGTTCATAGGCGACAAGGTGGAATCAATACTCCTTAGCCATCCTAGGTTGCTGCCCCAGCTGGGGCCAAGGTCCAGCAAGCATTAGCACAGGCATGGCAGTGGGGGTGCCCGTTTAAAGGGAGAATTGCCCCCACAAGCCCAGCCACAACAGCTTAACCCCCCTGCCTGTCCAGATTTTTGAGGCTGGACAAAGGCCCTGACAGAAGGGCCCCTGTCCTGTTTCCAGAAGGCTAAGTGTTCAAACAAGAGAACTGTGGGATTCTGAAGGAAAAAAGATTCCTATGACCTTTCTTATGCACACGTACAGCTTTCCAGATACGACAAAGTCAGGGGAGGATAGACTTAACTATGGTAATGAAAAAGAAAAAAATTAGGAGGAAATGGCAACCCACTCCAGTGTTCTTGCCTAGGAAATCCCGTGGATAGAAGAACATGGTGGGCTACAGTCCATGGGGTTGCAGAGTCCAACACGACTGAGAACACACACACAAACAAAGAAAGTGGGCAAACACAGATCAAGTCCCAACTCTTCCCGCTGAGAACATTGTTACAGCACTAAGGCTCCTGGGACCCATCTTGGCAACTTTCCAAGGGCTATTAGCTTGCCTTAACACAGGGAGAGAGAAGGTCAGATGCATTAAAAGTGAGAAGATGATTTTGAAGGAGGAGGTCTTCCTACCCAGCACCAGCACCCACCAAACCAGTAAAGTGGCCGCCTGGTAAACACTCAGTGAAAACCCACAGCTGGCACGGGGGTCACAGCCATGCGCAAACTTTTCACTGACTGTTCGGGGGCATGGCTTAGACTGGCAACTTTAAGAAGATGGGGTTGGGGACAGCTTAACTCAATTTCAAACAGAAATCTTAAAGTTTAGCCATCTATTCAATATCCTGGAACAAACCATAATGGAAAAGAATATAGAAAAGAATGTACATGTGTGTATGACTGAGTCATTTTGCTATACGGCAGAAACTGATATAACATTGTAAATCAACCATACTCTGATTTAAAGAAAAAAAATTTTTTTTAAGTTTAACCATCATCCAGCTATTAAGAGTGACTTTATACTTCAAAGCAATTATGAACTTTAAAGGCAGCCTAGTAAAACGTGCCCTGGCGAGTACCAAATTTATTTCTCACATAAGCCTCTCAACTGTCACTCACCTGGCACTCTCTCCCAAATATAAAGGTATTAGCTCTCTCTTTCTTAAAGTACCTAGATTCTGAAACACACACATCTTTCTTCAGCCAAAACTATCTGTTAACAGTTCACCTGACACCAAAACCCTTCCCCAAACTTGACGTCCCCCCAACAAACCCCCAGACAGCATGCCCCCCACAGCACCAGCTTTTCCAAGACCTCCTGTGGTAACATCAGTGCAAAACGCCCCCTCAACAGCCACTCCCCCTCCTACAGCTAGGAGGAGGAGAAAAAAATGAATCCTCTCTGCTCTTTAGGCCTCTAGGGAAGGAGCAGAGCAACTACCTGCCTGGAGGACCAGAGTGCAAAAGGACAAGAACTTCCCAAACTAGGTCT
Source organism: Cervus elaphus (assembly GCF_910594005.1). Taxonomy (NCBI): domain Eukaryota; kingdom Metazoa; phylum Chordata; class Mammalia; order Artiodactyla; family Cervidae; genus Cervus; species Cervus elaphus. The sequence continues at coordinate 64,343,376 of NC_057847.1, forward strand.
TACTGATGAATGCTCCCGGCAAGTTTCCAGATAGCTCTGCAGGGGACAGTGGTCACTGTCCCCTGCCAAAATCAACCTGAGAGTGACTCTGCAATGACTTAAGAGCCTTAAGTCTCTGCAACAACTTAAAGCCACATGGAGTATTAGGAGGCTCACTTCACAGCAGAGGAATCAAAGGCACTCCCTGGACTAGGATCACTGGGGATTCTGGCGCTGCAATGCTTTTGGAGGCCAACTGGGCAAAGGCTGGTTGGTTATGTGTAAACTGAGAAAACTGAACAGGAAGAGAGCAAATTTGAATTCCTGTGATCTCCTAAGGTCCCTTCCAGCCCCAAGATGCTACCAGAGAACACTGCATAAGCACATACATGTGTACATGCTTCTTTATAAAAGCATGTACGGATGTGTGAATATATATAAATGAGCACTATATTCACACTCCCAAACACAAAGCACTTGAGATGTGCACAGCTGAGGCAATTCAGAGATGCTTGAGCTGCTAGAACACAGATGCCACTGGCAGATCTGAGCAGAGCCACCCAACCCTCCTGCCTGCCACTGCAGGCGCCTTCAAACCAACCTGCAGCCGCTTGTGTAGGCGCGAACCCTGCAAAGTCCCAAACAGCAGCCTCCTTTCCCAGCGGCTCCAGTCACAAGTATCCCAGACTCCAGAAGGTGGGCTGGAACCAAGGAGCCGATGAAAAAAAGTAAAGACCAAACCTCTATCCAGGAACCCAGGTCTGCCAGTCAGGGGTCCGGCAGAGCAGCGTCCTTCTTCTCTTTCCCCCCACCGTCCCTAAAAGAGGCAAAAAGTCACCCTCTTCTGCCACTGCCATCACCTCTTCTCAGGGTCTCTCTACTTCAAGTTGACTACATGGATTTCGAGGTGGTAACTGAAGAAACTAAAAAGTCCTCTAGAAAGCAGAGCTTTGCTCTAATCCTAACAGAGCTAACCAGATTTGAGGGTTTCCCATCTCAGCCCTGAACAATAAGGGCAAAAAGAATTTGTGCTGTGGGGGGTGGGGGAGGGCAGGGGGCCCAGGGAGGAATAAAAGTCCATTTATTAAGAAACACCTGTGATGGTTTACCCGTCCGTGAAAAACAGTTTGGTGATTTTCTCCAATCAAAATCGAAGAACTTCTGATCCGAGTTAAGGATCAGGATGCAGGTAGCTAAACTGGGGTACGGGGTGGAGGCGTGGGGCGGGGGGGCGGAGTTGCTGGGTGTGTCTCGGAATAAAAACCCACGGGGTCGCTCAGGTCCTGACAATGAACGGAGGCGGGGCGCACCGGCTTCCCACCCGCCCCTCTTTAGAATGAGATTCCACCTCTAACAGTCGGATCCGAGTTGTTTACAGGTGCAGCACTGCCATTCCCTGGGGAACCCCGCACAAACCTCAGCCTTCCCCTCCCCAACTTCACCGCCCCCAAAGTGCCCAGCCGTTCCTAACTGGGCCGTCAGGGCCGGGTGCAGACGGAGGCGTCCGCCCTGGGCCGGGCCCGGCAGTCAGTGACAGGAGTACCGGGCCCCAGACCTCGACTCGGGCATCTCTGAAAACCCTCTGCATCGCCAGGTTACCAGAGCCCGCAAGCGCCCGGCACCCCGTCGGCGCTCCGAACGCCGCCGGACAATGCAAGCGCCACCTCTTTTCTCTTCCGCGCGGCAGCTACGAAACCACGGCTTTGTGTGTGACAGCAAGTGTGTGCGCGCGAACGTCCCCGGGCTCACACACCCCCTTCCATCCAGTCTGCTCACCGCGCCTGGTCCGCGCGCGCGGCGAGCGCATCCCGAGCGGGTCCTTACAGCAGGCGGCCTCACCGCCATGCCTCTGGCCATCCGGCCTCGGACCTGGCCTCGGGAAGCTGGGGGCGACATTCACGCCCCCGTTCTCAGCCGCAGGGGCGACCGACAGGAGCACCGCCGGGAGCCGGGCAAAGACGAGGCAGGGACCGGGGGGAGGCGAAAGGGCCACTGGCGCGCGCCGCGCCCCCAAGTTTGGCAGCCGCGGGCCGGGAGGGGGCCGGGAGGGGGCCTGGGCGGCTCGCGACTAGGCAGGAAGTTCCCAAGGCCGCACTGAGCATGCTCTCGGGGATTGTGTGAGCGGGTGTGGGCTCTGCGCTCCCCGCAGCCTCTCCGGCCAGGCAGCCTCCGGAGCGCGCGGGCGGGATCCGGGCCCCGCGAAGGTCCCTTAAGGGTGGGGGGCACCCCCGGGCTTCCCTGGTCCCCTGAACCAGAGCACCCGCCCGCCACATCTCTCTTTCCCAGGGGCCAGGAGCCAGCCTTCCTTTTTTTACTCCCCAGCGGCCGGTGGCTGAGCCCGCCCTGCGCTTCCAGGTCCCCGGGACCCCAGCCCGGCCCACACCCTCAGCGTGACCCCACCAGGCTCCTCCGCGGTCCGAGCGCCCATCTACCATCCCTGGCCGCTCGCCTCCAGTCCGCGCAACCAAAGCCTCCTCCGGACAGTCCCTTGAAAATCCCACAACCCCCTCTTCCCAAGGGCCATGGAGACCCTGCAGTCTCCCTTGGGAAGCGGTTGCCCCGGGCAGATGGGCGCCTCAAGGCGTATCCCCGGCCGCACTCCCGGGTCTCTCAACCCGACCAGGGCACCCAGGCAGGCGGCGGGGTAGCGGAGGGCGGAAGACCCCAGCCGCGCAACCCAGGGTGCAGACTCTTCCCCCACCCCCGCGCCCAGCTCCCCGCGCCCTCCGCGGTCCCTTCTGCGTTCATCTCCCCGCGGAGATGGAGAGCTTCGACGCGATCGCCCCGACCCACTGGCTCTCACCTCCTTGTTTGAGCAGTAGCAGCAGCCGGGAGTGCCTGCCAGCCGCCGTCCCCGGGGGAGCCCAAGGCGCGGCGGGGCACAGGTCGCGGCGCCCCGAGCCTGCGGCGCGGCTACCTGGGCTGGATCGCGCCCGGGGCCGCCGCGGCAGCCGCGGGAGCCGCAGGGCCGCCGCTGAGCGGGCCGCGGCAGGGACAGTCTGCAAACTCTCAGCCCTGGCGGGGCCGCGCACGGCGCGTCCACAGTCGGCCTGGACACTGCAGAGACGTTCCTCCCGGGCTCAGCCGACCAGGGCGGGAGGTCTGTCTGCAATTTCTTCCTACCCTCCCTTACGGACCCCTCCAACTTCCCTCTAGCTTCTGAGCTCGCAGCTCTCTAAAGGCAGGGATTCCGGCCAGGGACGTTCGGCGAACTCCCCGCCCTCCCCGCGGAGCGCTCAGCCAATTCGGAACGCCCCAGCCTCTCAGGGCCCGTCTGCAAACTCCCAACCCTGTCGGAGAGGACTTCTACCAACCCCTCAGTTCCGCAGCCCAAAGGGAAACGGGAGCAAGGGAGACACTTTGCGGCCACAAATAATAATCTAGCAAGGTCAGGGGCAAGTATGCAAATACTGATGTGACAATGCGTGCTCCAGAGAGGTGCAGTCCAGGCCGCTCAGCACCAGGGACCTTCCTCCAGCAGTGAAGCCCAGTGGGGGAAGATTATGGACTCAACCATCTACAGGTACAGGCTGCTTGAATCAATGCCCTGAGCCTCAATTTCCAACTTTGGGGAACGGGTTACATGAAGCAGTATGAATTTCAGCCTGCTTTTTGTGACCTTGAGCAGACCACTTAACCATCTGAATTCAATTTCTTTATCTACGAACATAATAAATGGTGTTTCTTGAGGTTATTTTGAAGATGAAATAAAATATACCTAAAGTGCTTAGCAATACGTGGAACATAGGAGGTGTTCAATAAATAAATTCCATTTCTCTTACTCTTTCCCGCTCCCACCCCCGGGTTTTATGAACACCCTGGACCGGCTAACCGAACATTGCACTGTTATAAATTCAAAAAGAAATAAAGCATCCCATGCCCTGAAGGCACCACAGGGAACATTGACTGACACGACATATTAAATCCAACCAAGCCCCAGGAGAGAGAACATTGTACATTTACATCGCTAAGTATTATAGATCCTTGTTAAGCAGTATCTGAAATGGAAGGAGAGTGGCCTGGTGAATTACCTAGGGGTGGAAATGACAAGGTTAATAACCCCATCGAGTTCCAAGCCCGTGTCACTGCATCAAGTTACTGTATGAGGGTTTATGTTCAACTTTCCCTTACCCTCGCTGCAGAATTTCTCCACCCGCATTTTACTGTCCCCCTAGGGTCTTCTTTCTTCAACTTAGATCACCTTACTCTGACGCTCACCCTCTTCAGCAAAGGCATTTAAAAACTAAAGATAATGGAGTTCTTAGACCCTAGAAATGACAGTCCAAGTGCCTCACATTGTAAGTAAGCACTTGTGGGCCCCCAGCTGGTTAGGGAGGTCTCCTGTCTCCAGAATCTTAGCATCCATAGAACACACCCTGTAGCCTCCCTTGCATTGAGCTACTCTAGGCTCTGGGCACATTAGATCGATCAGTAGTACTTTTAATTCAAGATGAAGGAAATGACTCTTAACACTTCCTGACCAGATGAGCCCCAAATTATCAGCCACTTAGATCCTCTGCTGTCAGGAACTGTCTGGATAATGACCATAAACCACAAGGAAATCTGTATGGGCAGGATGATTCCTCTTAATGAGACCTTTTGGTAAAATCCCAGGAATGTTGGGAGTCACGTTTTTCTCTCAGTCCCTTGAAAGAAAAACATCTCTCCCTCTCTGGACACTGGGAGGGAAATAGAAAAATGGTGACATCTGGTGGTCAGGACTTTCTGTGCTTTGGATATGGTGGTACAGATTCTGATCCTAATAAATTCACTTTGAAGCCAAAGTTCCTGCGGGTGCTTAATAATTGTACCACCTGGTTGCCTAGTGATTTCTGAAAGACATCAGTTATTTGAACTCTGCAGACCCACTGCTATAAAGGATATTACAGATGGTTATTATTTCAGGATATTTTTTATACAAAAGGGTATGTGTATATAGAGAAATAAAGTATATTTAGGTGTAATATTCATATATATGTACATACATCATATGTATTTATAGAATATATATTTCTATTACATATATCTATTTGTATGAATACTATACTTCAATGCTTTTGAGGGAAATTATATTATCTCAATTGTTTTCTATATAGAGTTAAGGTTGTAACTTATAATAATAATTGCTAAAGGACACCGCTTGCAGATGTAAAGATGCCTGCTAGGATGGAGTTGTATGTTTCATCATATTCTCTCAAGAGAGAATTGATTACAAGTTTAGAGAGGAAGAAAATAAGACAGTGGTGTTTCAATAGTGAAAACCCTGGCAGCTGATGGTCAAGCCCAGGCTTACGTGATGAACAGTGATTCATTTTCTGCATTTCACCACTTGTGAACAATGGTGTTAGGTTCAAAGAAGAAAATGTTTGAATTACTTCACAACAATGCAACAGTGTCTGTTGGTGTTACTAAATGTTCTCCATTTCTTTCCATGTTTGTCCCAGGTACCATCCTTTAGGTAATTGCTCAATTATAAACTTGGGAAACACAACTCTGTCCATACAATCAAGTCCATTGTTTCTCAGAATTGCTTATTAAATTCTATGTGAATTGTGTTAAGCTTTTTAACAACTTATAGCGTAGATTTTACTATACCCATTTTATAGAAAAATAAGCCAAGACTGAAAAGTTAGCTAATATACTCACCAGAAGGCACTACTGAGTAGTCAGTCAGGATTAAATGGAAAATTTTCCTGACACCAGAAATCAGAATCTTTCTACTGTGTTGTGTTGCCGACCCTTAAGAAGAAATGAAGATCAGAAACCATTCTGAAGGGTACACTGAAAACTAAAGGGGATACTTAAGGTACTACAGATAAACCACATTTCCTGACCTATTCAAATTGAAAATTATAAGCAACAAAATAACAACTGTACCTGTAAACCTTATAAAGCTGAGAGCCATGTGATTCTGTCTTTGGAGCAGCTCTCCGAAATAAAGGAATTTTTTTCCTGCCCAGGACCTGATCTACCTTTAATGGCTTGAGAATTACCCACTATGTAATCCTGAGTGACTCATAACATTCCCATTAATGATTGTTGTTCCATCACAGGTAATTTTTAACTTTAACTTTTATACTTGTTTATAATTACTTATAAACAAAATTTCTGTATTTCAGATCCTATTAGTCTAGTCTGTTGTTGCTAAATTGTGTCCGACTCTTGCGACCTCATGGACTGTAGCCTGCCAGGCTCCTCTGTCCATGGGATTCTCCAGGCAAGAATACTGGAGTGGGTTGCCATTTCCTTCTCCAGGAGATGTTCCCGACCCAGGAATCGAACCTGGGTCTCCTGCATTGCAGGCCAATTCTTTACTGACAGAGCTACAAGGGAAGCCTTCTCTTGGAAGACAACAAGTTGGTCCCAGTATGAAGCCAAATCACATTAGAGGATGTCAAATGTTTTTTTCTTTTTTTTTTCAAATGTTTACAAATTTCATACCTTAAAAATGATAGAGTATATTTTAAAGATAATCAGAATGCTTAAGATGACATTATTTGTAAAAACAAGGGAGTTAGGTTTCTTCCTATATATGATTGTATCGATGGTGCTTTATTAGTTTCCAATTGCAAAAGTAACAAATTACCACACACTTGGTGGCTTAAAATAATGCAAACATATTATCTCATACAGTTCTAGAGGTTAGAAGTTCTAAATGAGTATCAAGGGGACAAAATCAAGTGTCAGCAGAATTGGTTTCTTCTGGAGGATCTAAGAGAGGATCTATTCCTTGCTGCATCTAGCTTCTAGAGGTTGCAGCATTCTTCAGGGGCTGGCTACATCACTCCAATCTTGGCTTCTGTCGCCATATCACTTTCTCACTACCTCTGTCTTCTAAGAGCCCTGTGATTATATAGACCACTTGGATAATCCAGGATGATTGTCCCACCCAAAGATGCCTAGCAGTCACAGCTGCAAAGTCTCTTTTGCCATATAAGGTACTACTCACAGGTTTCAGAAGTTAGGTTGTGAACATCTTTGTCGCTGTTGTTGCTGTCCAGTCACTAAGTCATGTCCAACTCTTTTTGACCCCCTGGACTGCACATGCCAGGCTTCCTTGTTCTTCACTATTTCTTGGAGTTTGCTCAAACTCATGTCCATTGAGTACGTGATGCCATCCAACCATCTCATTATCTGTCCCTCCCTTCCCCTCCTGCCCTCAATCTTTCCCCCTATCAGGGTCTTTTCCAGTGAGTCTGCTCTTTGCATCAGGTGGCCAAAGTACTGGAGCTTCAGCTTCAGCATCAGTTCTTACAGTGAGTATTCAGGGTTGATTTCCTTTAGGATTGCCTAGTTTGATCTCCTTGCTGTCCAAGGGACTCTCAAGAGTCTTCTGCAGCCCTGGAGGATCCTTATTCAGCTCACCAGACTGTCTTCTGGCCCCTAAAGATTTACATCCATCTCGCATCAAAATATATCACCCTTTTCCAACATCCTCTAAAGTCTCAACTTACTACATCAACTTACAGTCTAAAATCTCTTCGCATATTTATCAGTTCGACAGTCCCAAACCACTTTACTAAATCATGGAAATTAAGAATGAGTGAGACTGGGAAAAATTCTTTTCTGTCCCTAGGCCTGTGAAACTCAAAAACAATTTATCTGATCCCCCAAATAGAATGGTGAGATAGCCATAGGATAATAGGTAGAGACATTCCCATTCAAAAAGGAATAAAATAGAGGAAGAAGCCACTAGTGTGAGCAATTTTGAAGTCCAACTGTGAAAACACTATTTCAAGGCCTATTTTAATCTTCTGTGGCTCTACTGTCTGAGCCCAGGAATCCACTCTCAGTCATGCTTCCTTTTTAAAGAAGAGTAAGACCAGTTTTCACCCAAATAGTTTTACCCATCTGTTTCGTGCCTGTGGAATTTTGGGAGTTCAACAGTCTTTTTAAGTTTTGTCCTCTCTCTGTTCCCTTCGGTTCAAGCTGGCAATATTTCTTCTCATATTACAACATCAAAAACCTCATGGGTCTCCCATGCATGTCCCAGAGATGTCTTCCATTATACAACATGCTTCTCCACATATTTTTCCTGGATAGGTCTATGAGATGGCTAAAGAGATCGATGGATCACATGCTTAATTTTTTCAAAGAAACCACTGTGCAACAGAATACACACACACACACACATACACACACACAAACACATATGCTGTTGTTCAGTTGCCGAGTTGTGTCCGACTCTTTGAAGCCCCATGGACTGCAGTGTGCCAGGCCTCCCTGTCCCTCACCATCTCCCAGAGATATATATTTGATTCCAGGTACTAGCAAAAGACTGTCCAGCCACATCCTTGGCTTTCCCTCTAGTGCATGCTTTCCTAACAGTAAATCTCCTACTTTTAGCCAAAATCTGGATAGGCTGAGAATTTCCAAGATTACTTAGTCCTAGTTCCCTTTGCTTAATAGTACTTTTATCAATTTATCTCTTTCTTCTTGGATTTTACTAAAAGCAACAAGAAAAATCCAGGTTGTACCTTCAACACTTTGCTTAGAAATCTCTTCAGTTACATATCTAATTTCATCATTGACAAATTCTTCTTTTCATGTAAATGTAGGACACAATTCAGCTAACCTTTCTGCTGCTATATATTAATAGCAAGAATCTTTTCTCTGGTTTTGAATAACATTTTCCTCATTTCCTCCCAAGCCCTTACCAGCAGTCTTTAACACCCATATTTCTACTAACCATGTATTCCAGGCAATCTAGGCTTTTTCTATCATGCTCTTAGAACTTCTTCCAGAGTCTACCACTTATCCAATTCTGAAGTCATGTCCACATTTTTAGATGTTTGTTACAGCAGCACCTCATACCCAGATACCAAAATCTGTAGTGGTTTTCAATTGCTGCTCTAACAAATTATCACAAACATAGTGGCTTAAACAACACCAATTGACTCTCTTACAGTTTGGAGGTCAGAAGTCTAAAATCAAGGTGTTGACAGGGCTGCATTTCTTCTGGAGGCTTCAGAGGACATTCTGTTTCCTTGCCCTTTCCAAGTTCTGAAAGTTGTCTTCTGTCCTTGGCTCATGGTCCCATATGAGATCACCTTTCTTCCCTCTGCCACTGTTGTCCCAGGTCCTTCTTCAAACTCTAATCTCTTGCCTCCCTCTTATAAGGACCTTTGTTGTTACATTGAGCAAATCCAGAAAATCCAGGATAATTGCTCCATCTCAAAATCCTTAATTTGATCGCATCTTAATCACACTCAAAATTTCCAGAGATTAGAGTGTGACAAATTTGGGGTGCTCTTTTCAGCCTACCCCAGTCCCCAATTCACCGCTCCCTGGTCACGTACTTTTACAGTGCCCTCTTTCTGTGACGGGGGCGTCCTCCTCACCCTTGGACTCTGAGGTTGGCCCTCTGATTTGCTTTGACTCATAGAAAGAGGCAAGTGATGCCCTCAACGGGTCTTTCAGATTTCCTACTGCCTTTGAGCTCTTGCCATTGCCATGAGAAGGAATGTTTCCATCAGTCTAGCCCAGTGGTCCCATGAGATAGATGAGGAATGTGTGGGGCACAACTGCCCCAAAGAAACTCAGTTTAGGGTGGAGCATCCAGCTGCTCCACAGACAAAATAATAAGCGCAGTTAACAGTGAATAGTCTCTGCCACTAACCCTCAAATGTGAGGAAATAAATGCTTATTGTTGAATGCTACTTACTCCAGAGTGATTCATTAAGCAGCAAGACAATTCTTTTTATCTCCACAATAACTGTAAGGCCTAAGGGAAAATTACCCATGCCCATCCAATTGTTCAAAATACCTACTGTCATGTGAATTTTAGCGCGCGCACACACACACACACACTTCATTTTATAGAATATGAAACAAACTTTTAATGGTTTATAAAAACTGCTTCCAAAGAAAACATCGTATGGGCTGAAGCAAAGAGGAATCAGAGAAAAATTGGAGAAGGCAGTGATTTAAAATAGAGGGACCACATATCTTGGAACATCCCCAACAGAAGTTGAAATGGGGAAGGGTGTTTACTGAAACAGGTTTCCTAAAGACCCGAATAGTCTGTAAAGAACACCTTCAGGTCATGCACACTGACTCTTGTTTCACAAATTTTGCAAATTAGAGAGTGTTTCCCAAAGTATTCTTTGCAACCCTAGTTTGGCAGTCTTAACTGATGTTGTTGCTATCGTAGGTGTAGTGACTGTGTCCTGACAGACAACTAACCGTACACATCTCTTTCCAACTCCACGTTCAGCAGTGCAGTGACATCAGGTGACAGCTAGTAATGAACTTTGGTGGAGCATTTACACCACAGAGATCTTGCTTGGGCTCTGGATATACGCACTGAGTCATAATAGCAAGTGTATTTCTTACACTGGGTCATAGTCAGAAGCTCTAAAGGCCATGGCTCCCGTAGTGATTGAGTAAACTTCAACTTCCTGCAGTACTAATGATCTATTTGTGCAAAACATTTTTGCCCCTGGAAGCAAAGCCTGACACAGTAACAAAGCAAATGGTAACATTACCCATATTAATTTGGAAACAGGCATTTTTCTGTGGAAGCTTCTGCCACGGGGTGTTTAGGTTTCTGTGTTTCTCTTTGTCCTCTAGCTAGCTGCAGCAGCTGGGGGGCAGAGAGTATGTGTTTGTAGATATTTCATCCTCATGCTTCAGGCTACAAATTACAATTTATGTCAGTGATAAGAAAAGAATGGGTGTTTTCTCTGGTTAACTTCAAAAGATGGTGGTGGTCCCGTGCCCCCTTCTCTCAGACCATGCCATTGCCCCAGCAGCGCTATTCTGAAGTGAGGTGGGGGACAGCACGGACTTTGAACTATGCTGGTGGCCCTTGCCTGCACCCTGCAGGTCCTTGCCCAGCAATTTGAGAGCCTTTATGCTCAAGAGTAATTCACCAGCTCGCCGGGGCTGAGAACTTGAAGCAAATCCTGTGAAGGTTGGAACAATCTCTGTGTTAACACAACAATGTTAAAAGCTAATTTTGTGTCTTCATCCTGATGAGGAGGCTGAGATGTTGCTCTTCATTGAATTTCCATACTTTGATGAAACATCATATGTTTTGACAAACACACCCAATATTTTCTCTTGCTTTGTGACTCTCTGTGTATCCTGAGTCTCAAACACACTTAAAGAGTCCTGGTGCCTCTCTGCAGGTTTTACTGAGTTTCCCACTTTCACTGTAGCAGAAATTTAAACAGGGGCACTAGGGATAGGTACTGATGTAAAAGGCAGCTTCCTGGAGCCATATGGTGCTAACCATCTCAAAAACCCTTAGTCAAATTTATTTCCTACCCCTACTCCCCTTTACACACACAATGAGGGTGGCATTAGCAGGACTTTACCCACATCCCAATCTCCAAAGCCTCACTGTTTGATCAATTGACTAGTCACTCTCACCTAAATAGCCATCTGGTATCAAGTTAAGCTCTTACCCACCCCCACAACTTTCAACTAGATGGGTGCCACCAAGCAGCTCCTGTAGGGGCGCACTGGAGGCCAGCTCCTGTCGGCTTTCCCAGAGAACAACAGTTGAACAAAGAGATCCTAAAAGGATAACAATGGTGGAAGGTCTAGTTGACGTCATAGGTGATCCTACACGCCAGACATCATTCTTGGGGCTTCACATCTATTCTCTTCACACAACTCTTCTAAAACAGATGCCATTAACATCGTTTTACAAATGAAGAAAACCGAGGTTAAATAACCTGCTCAAGATCTCAGAGCCATTTAGTGTCAAAATCTGGATCCAAACCCAGAGAGTTTGGCCCCAGGGGCTCAGACTTTTAGCAAGACACCCCTGACTCCAAACCCTTTACCTCCTTCTCCAGACTGAGTTCTAACTCGTGAGAGAGGCCCAAAAGGCCCTCCTCATCTTATCCTCCGCTCTCTCTCCAGCCTCAACCTTGCCCTGGCCTTCCTCCCTCCACCGTTCCTCACACTGACCGACTCCTACTGCCCTGAGCTTGCAGCACTGCCTGAAGACGCTTTGGCACAAGTTACTCCCGTCCTGTAACACACCAAGTGAATAGGAAGGTCACTGACTATGTCTAAAGTTATATTTTTCAAAGACAAATCCCTTTGCAATATTAGTGTTTGACTTACATGTAGTAAAAAAGAAGCTGTTATGATGCATCTTACAGTGGATTACAATGATCAGTGTGGTATGATGCCAATGTCAAAAGCCACTAAGATGACAATATCTACAGCTTCCATTTAGTTGCTTGATAAGCCCTCAATATTTTAAAACTTGAGCTGAGTCCTGACTCCAGGAAAAGAGTAGCAGTTAAGAAATCCTATTATTTTCTTTTTTTAAATTGAAGTGTAGTTGAAGTATAGTTGGAGCTCCAATACTTTGGCCACCTGATACAAACAGCTGACTCATTGGAAAAGCCCCTGATGCTGGGAAACATTGAGGGCAGGAGAAGAAGAGGGCGACAGAGGATGAGATGGTTGGATGGTACCACCAATTCAATGGACGTGAACTTGGGCAAACTCTGGGAGATAGTGAGGGACAGGGAGGCCTGGCATGTGCTGTCCATGGGGTCACAAAGAATCAAACATGACTTAGCAACTGAACAACATAGTTGATTTACAATGTAGTGTTAGTTTCAGGTGTAGAGCAAAGTAATTCAGCCATATATATATATAATCAGCTATATATATATATATATATACATATATATATATATATAATCTGTAAAAGAAAATCTATGTATATATAGGCATGTGTGCATATATATATGTGCTCTCTGAAGCACATAGAGAATTTTCCCCCCAAATGCTTTAATATCAATTGCCGTACTGTGACAAAACAAGAATTTGGTTTCCTCTCTATTAAAATGACAAAATTTGCTGAGATGATTGGTCTGCTCTTTTAAGAGGCTGCAAAAGATAATTTTTACCTTTTGTGTAATCTGCCTAGATACCAGATTCTTTATAAGAATAATTTCCTATTCTTGATGTTGACTGTCATGTTCTTGATTATTTAAGAGAACAAAGCTTGCTCACTTTTGAAAAAGGTAAGTAAGGGTTCTTGAACACCACAGTACCACCTATGTTTCCTTTTTAAATCTGTTATTGTCACTTTGATTAAATGGGTAGCCAAGTATTTATTCTCCATAACCTATGATCCTCTTTTAACAAGTGTTTCTATCTCCTGACAACTTTTGATATTTTGCCTTCTCTAAATTAAATCCTATATGATATCTCTTACTTTTAAAGCTGTCTTTAAGATTTCCTAGAGGGCCCCCAGAAAATCACAAGCAATTTCTTTCAGCTTGTGAAGAGACGTGCTGGAAATAGGTTTATTTGATATGCTACAATTGTTGAATTGCATGGAAAACATTTTGAAATCAGAAAAGATACTTAAACGTTCCTAGGTCAAATTTATATGGGTAAAATATTATTAATATGATTATTTTGAAATGATATGCCCTATAGGTGTGAACACTCACCTAGAACCAGACATCCTGGAATGTGAAGTCAAGTGGGCCTTAGGAAGCATCACTACGAACAAAGCTAGTGGAGGTGATGGAATACCAGTTGAGCTATTTCAAATCCTGAAAGATGACACTGTGAAAGTGCTGCACTCAATATGCCAGCAAATTTGGAAAACTCAGCAGTGGCCACAGGACTGGAAAAGGTCAGGTTTCATTCCAATCCCAAAGAAAGGCAATGCCAAAGAATGCTCAAACTACCGCACAATTGCACTCATCTCACATGTCAGTAAAGTAATGCTCAAAATTCTCCAAGCCAGGCTTCAGCAATACATGAACCGTTAAATTCCAGATGTTCAAGCTGGTTTTAGAAAAGGCAGAGGAACCACAGATCAAATTGCCAACATCCGCTGGATCATCGAAAAAGCAAGAGAGTTCCAGAAAAACATCTATTTCTGCTTTATTGACTATGCCAAAGCCTTCAACTGTGTGTATCACAATCAACTGGAAAATTCTGAAAGAGATGGGAATACCAGACCACCTGACCTGCCTCTTGAGAAACCTGTATGCAGGTCAGGAAGCAACAGTTAGAACTGGACATGAAACAACAGACTGGTTCCAAATAGGAAAAGGAGTATGTCAAGTCTGTATATTGTCACCCTGCTTATTTAACTTATATGCAGAGTACATCATGAGAAATGCTGGGCTGGAGGAAGCACAAGCTGGAATCAAGATTGCTGGGAGAAATATCAATAACCTCAGATATGCAGATGACACCACCTTTATGGCAGAAAGTGAGGAAGAAGTAAAGAGCCTCTTGATGAAAGTGAAACAGGAGAGTGAAAAAATTGACTTAAAGCTCAACAATCAGAAAACTAAGATCATGGCATCCGGTCCCATCACTTCATGAAAAATAGATGGCGAAATAGTGGAAACAGTGGCTGACTTTATTTTTCTGGGCTCCAAATCACTGCAGATGGTGATTGCAGCCATGGCATTAAAAGACGCTTACTCCTTGGAAGGAAAGTGATGACCAGCCTAGACAGCATATTAAAAAGCAGAGACATTAATTTGTCAACAAACGTCTGTCTAGTCAAGGCTATGATTTTTCCAGTGGTCATGTATGGATGTGAGAGTTGGACTATAAAGAAAGCTGAGCGCAGAAGAACTGATGCTTTTGAACTGTGGTGTTGGAGAAGACTCTTGAGAGTCCCTTGGACTGCACGGAGATCCAACCAGTCCATCCTAAAGGAGATCAGTCCTGGGTGTTCATTGGAAAGACTGATGTTGAAGCTGAAACTCCAATACTTTGGCCACATGATGCGAAGGGCTGACTCATTTGAAAAGACCCTGATGCTGGGAAAGATTGAGGGCAGGAGGAGAAGGGGACGACAGAGGATAAGATGGTTGGATGGCATCACCATCTCAATGGATATGGGTTTGGGTGAACTCCAGGAGCTGGTGATGGATAGGGCGGCCTGGTGTGCTGCGGTTCATGGGGTCACAAAGAGTTGGACACGACTGAGTGATCGAACTGAACTGATCTGAATATAAGAGTGCTGTTTTCTGTTGGGACTCTGGTTGACATAATTAAAATTTATTTTAGGACCTCAGGAGACATTTTGGTCTGGGGGAATCCACTTTCCAAACATTCCTTGGGAGGACAATGGCTTCAATTATTTTCAAAGAACAAGACCCACCATGATCTGGCCCCTTTCTCATCTTTATACCTTTTCTCACACATTTCACGCTTGAGTCAACTGAAATGATCAATATTTAAGTTCCCCAAGTGTGGGATGTTATTTTGACCCAGGCTGAAACACACACTCACCTAATCTGGCAAATTCTTACCACTTCTCAGGATCCAAGGCGAGTGCCCTTTCTAGAAATCTCCTCTCCCTGGGCCTTTCAGGCAGGGGCCCACTCCCTCCTCCACAACCCCTGGTACTCACCTCTAGTTCTGCACCCACCATGCTGTCCTGGAGAGCTTGTCTCCATGTCTGTCTCCACAGGATATTCCTAGACCCTTAAAGGTAGCACGTTGTGGGTGCTAAGTTGCTTTAGTCGTGTCCAACTCTTTACAGCCCAATGGACTGTAGCCCACCAGGCTCCTCTGTCCATGGGATTTTCTAGGCAAGATTACTAGGACAGGTTACCATGCCCTCCTCCAGGGGCTCTTTCCAACCCAGGGATAGATCCCAGGTCTCCCACGTTGCAGGGAGATTCTTTATTGTCTGATCCAGCAGGGAAGCCCCTTTGAAGATAGGGTCTTATATAATTCATGCTTCCCTGGGTCAGAAAGATCTGCTGGAAAAGGGATAGTCTTCCCACTCCAGTTTCTTGGGCTTCCCTTGTGGCTCAGCTGGTAAAGAACCCACTTGCAATGCAGGAGACCTGAGTTTGATCTCTGGGTTGGGAAGATCTCCTGGAGAAGGGAAAGGCCACCAACTCCAGTATTCTGGCCTAGAGAATTCCATGGACTGTATAGTCCCTAGGGTCACAAAGAGTCAGACACAACTGAGTGATTTTCATTTTTCACTTCCATTTTCAGCATATAGCTTGAGTCTTCCCAGGTGGCACTAGTGGTGAAGAATCTGCTTGCCAATGTAGGAGGTGCAGGAGACTTAGGTTTGACCCCTGGGTTGGGAAAATTTCCCTGGATTAGGAAATGGCAACCCACTCCATTATTCTTGCCTGGAAAATTTCATGGGCAAAAGAGCCTGGCAGGGTACAGTCCATGGGGCCACAAAAAGTCAGATACAACTAAGCACCATTGCATTGCAGCATATGGCTTGCATATAACTAGCCCTCAATAAATACTGGGTTTGTTGAATTAATTTACAACTGATTGAATTAAACTGGGGTTCAGTTCACGTTGATATAGTGAAGAAAGAGAAGGGCATAGAAATGGAAAGGGTGGGATGTTCCATCCTGATTTTTTGCCTAGGGCAGGCTCCATGTACCTTTTATAGCCATAATAAGAAAGAAGAGAAAACGAAAAGCTTCAGAGTTAATATCTTAGTGGCAAACTGGGTCATAGTGAAGCTGAGGGTATTTAAATTGGTCTTCTCTCTAGGGAGGCATGCTACATAAATTAATACACTGAACCATGGCCTGAAGGGCCCCAAGGCTTTAATAAATAAAGAGCTGTACTGGGCCAAATAAGAACATAACACTGCCAAACGTCCCGATGTCTCAGATACAATAACAATGTTTCCTGGGTGTGGGCCAGAGAGCAGCTCAAAGAACATTAAAGAATTTTTGTGCTCCTCTTAAATTCCTCTTTGACTGAAGAGACAACTTTGGCATCTTCCAAAAGCAAAGCAGGCATCTCCAGTCTGCTTAGGCTCCTGCCTGAATCTGGCTTGAAAGGAAAGGCTATCTCTGGAGCCTTTCTCTCTGCACTGTTTTCTTCTCTGAGGCTTCTCCATTTATTTAGGATAAAAAGCCAGCTGATGTTAAAAGGACAGTTCTGCTGGGTATGCTGGGGTTTTGTTAACAAGATCTCTTTTACAGAGAAAAAGAGGATACTTCTTGGGATGAATTCCCTCTATCCCACTATATAATAACAGGATATTTGAGTGAGACAGAATCTTAGAAGTTATCCAATGTCTTATTTTACAGATGAAAAAACTAAGGCCCCAAGGGTGATCAAACACACTCACAGTCACAGGGTAGGGCCAAAATTAGTTTAGGGTTCCAATCCGGTGCTTGATTTGTTCAGCACCTCCTATTCTTTGAATATCTCTAACTTTCCATCAAAAGACTGGAAAAAAAATTAAAAAGAACAAAGATTGATATTTGGCCATTCATAGCACCATGGATGGACTCAGAGGGTGGTGTTATTGTTGTTTGTCAGTTGCTAAGTCATGCCCAACTCTTTGTGACCCCATGGACTGCAGCACGCCAGGCTTCCCTGTCCTTTACTATCTCCTGGAGTTTGCTCAAACTCATGTCCATTGAGTAGGTGATGCTATCCAACCATCTCATCCTCTGTCGCCCTCTTCTCCTCCTGCCCTCAATCTTTCCCAGCATCAGGGTCTTTTCCAGTAAGTCAGCTCTTCATATCAGGTGACCAAAGTATTGGAGCTTCAGCATCAGTCCTTCCAATGAATATTCAGGGTCAATTTCCTTTAGAATTGAATGGTTTGATCTCCTTGCTGTCCAAAGGACCAGCCCAGGTTGGATGCATGAGATGGGTGCTCAGGGCTGGTACACTGGGAAGACCCAGAGGGATGGGATGCAGAGGGAGGCGGGAGGGGGGATCGGGATGGGGAATACATGTAAATCCATGGCTGATTCATGTCAGTGTATGGCAAAAACCACTACAATAGTGTAAAGTAATTAGCCTCCAACGAATAAAAATAAATGGGGAATAAAAAGAGTCTTCTCCAACGCTACAGTTCAAAAGCATCAATTCTTCAGTGCCCAGCTTTCTTTATGGCCCAACTCTCACATTCATACATGACTAAAGAAATAGCCATAGCTTTGACCATAAGAACCTTTGTCAGCAAAGTGATGTCTTTGTTTTTTAATACACTGTCTAGGTTTGTCATAGCTATTCTTCCAAGGAGCAAGCGTCCTTTAATTTCATGGCTGCAGTCACCATCCTCAGTGATTTTGGAGCCCAAGAAAATAAAATCTGTCACTGTTTCCAGTTTTTCCCCTTCTATTTATGCTAAGTAAAATAAGTCAGAGAAATACATATACTGTGCAATACTACTTATATGTGGAATCTAGAGAACACAACAAACTAATGAATATAACACAAAAGAAGCAGATGAACAGATACAGAGAATAAAGTAGTGGTTACCAGTGGGAGGGGAAAGGCAATGTTAGGGGTAGGGAAGTGGGAGGTACAAAACTACTGAGTGTAAGATAGGCTATATAGTTGTAGTCTACAACATAGGGAATATAGCCAATATTTTGTAATAATTGTAAATGAAGTACAACCTTTAAAATTGTATTAAAAAACTTACTAGGAAATATACACAATAAAATATTGTTTACGAAAAAAGGAAGCGACTGCAGTAAGTAATTCATGTGGGAGGTGATGAATCTGAAAAAAGGATGGACAGCAGAAGTGATGAGGCAAAGACAGGGACTTCCCTGGCAGTCTAGTGTTAAGATTCCACTGCAGGGGGTGCAGGTTCAATCCCTGGTCTGGGAACTAAGAGCCTGCATACCACATGGCCAAAATAGAGGTAAAGACAGATGAGACACACATATAGGAGGTGGACCCAAAGGGCTGTAGAGATGGATTGAATGAGTAGAGAGGGAGTGATCAGTGATCTAGGGCCAGCCATAGAGAAATAATCTGCACAGCAAGATTTCTCAAGTTTTGCTCAGCACCATTAGTAATTTTGGCCAGATAATTCTTTGTTCAGAGGAGATGTGAGGCTGTCCCAGACATTTTAGGATGTTTAGCATCATCCCAGGTCTTTACCCACCAGATCCCAGTACCACATCTTGCCTTCCCCCATTTATGACAACCAAAAATGCAGTAAGGTATCGCCAAGGGTCAGGGCAGGATGAGGGAGGGGAGCAAATCATCTCCCAGTAAGGTTTCTCAAAAACTGACCTGAACACCAGCAGCTTTGGCATCACAAGAAATCTAGTTTGAAAAGCATTTTCTGAAGCCCCAAACCAGATCTACTAAGCCAGAAACTCTGAGGGTACCCAGCAAGCTTTGTTTGAATGAGGCCTCCCTGGGAACTCTGAGAACCAGTGGTACGAGAGGGGAGGAAGTGAGGGTGAGGTTAGAGGCTATGGACTGGATAGGGTACTTTCGACGTGAAGAGGGTGTGTCCTAGAGGGAGATTAGGTGTCTCTTAGTAACTCTGCTTAAAACCAGGCTCAGTCGGGTCCGACTCTTTGTGATTCCATGGACTGTAGCCTACCAGGCTCCTCCATCCACGGAATTTTCCAGGCAAGAGTACTGGAGTAGGTTGCCATTTCCTTCTCCAGGAAATCTTCCCGACCCAGGGATCAAACCCAGGTCTCCCGCATTGCAGGCAGATGCTTTACCGTCCGAGCTACCAGGGAAGCCCTAAAACAAGGTCAGACCACTTTTTCCTGAAGCCAGCATGAAGGGGTAGAGAGAGAGCTAGAGGATCATGCAAGGTTCAAGGATGGTGATTTATTTTTTGGACAAAGCTTAAATATCTGTACAAGTGTAGTCCAAAGAGCCAGCTGGGACGGGGCTTAAAAGCTGCAAAGAGAGACATAGGAAATCTAAGACAGAGTAGTTCAGAAGAAAGTAAAATCTGTAAGTAAACAATACAAAACATCAAAGAACACAGTGGCAGAATGGTGTGGTTTAGACCACAGTCTCATGGGAGAGGTAGGGGAAAGTTCATTATTCAGGTTCAAAGTCAGCCTTGGGAATGTGCCTGGATCCTGCAAGGGTCTCATTGAAGATTCAATTTTGGTGTATATTCATGCAAAATACCGATTGTTTCAGGCCAAGGAGAAAGAACTAAGTCCTCAATTATTTGGACATATCAATTAAAAGGGTTTCCTTTACTTAATGAGTTTCATTGCTCAAATTAAGAAGTTCTTTTCCCACCTTATCAATCCATTTATCTTGCTTACAGATCCCACTTCAGTGGCCTGGAAACTTCAAGTTCATAAATCATTGTAGAGTCCTGGACTCTTGGTGTGAGAGAGTACCTTAGAGGTGAGCTGGTCTCTGTCCTCTCTTTGGGCAGGTAAGGCCTATTTATGCTTACCATTATAGATAATTCAACTGAGCACCCAGAAGAGAATGAGATTTGCTCAAGGAAACAGAGTCACCTTGTCAGTATGTTACACATTAAATATTAAATGATGTGCTTGATACTGACGGGTCCGTGACTGGATGTCTGAGCATTATCAGGGTATAGACCGTAACAGACAATTTCAGAGTGATGAATACAAACCCTGAAACAAATAATGCTTGTTGAGAAGATGACTAGTTAATGTTACATAACTGGAAAGACCCTATGGACCAAAGAGGTAGATTCTCAGGCCATTTGCTGTACTCACAACTCACACTCCTTCCAGTGAGTCATCATGCTGGTTCCTTCTGAGCCTTTTTTCCTCCTAACCTTGGAAAACTGGGCAAGAAGTAAACACTTGATATAAGCACAACCAGGGTGCAGGCTCTGCAAAATCTCTGTTTAAACAGAGACTTCACTGATCAATCAGATTACCCCTGTTGTTGGACTCTGAACTACAGTTGAAAGGAGAAAAGCGGTTAGTTGGTATTGTGAGGACAGTTGAGAGGGGCTTGGAGAGAGGAGAAAGAAACTTTGTCACAAAGGTAATGGAGCCCTAGGGTGAGGCTCACAATGATTTAGGCACTGGGGTTGCTTTGGATTTGGAGCAAACTCTGAACTCTTGACTAGATTCCCAGGCTCTGGTAAGCCCTGTTTGCCCCCAGGATCCTGGTGATGCTACTCCTGGGCTAACATTAGAACAAGCCTGAAGCTGTGATTCCAACCAAACCAAACCAAACCAACAACAACAACCAAAAAAACTCTTTCTTCCTTCCCTAAGGAATTTGGAATCTCTGTTGTTTGCAACCAGATGTGCCTGGTCTGGCAGTCCATTCTAGAACCTCTATTACTGCTGCAGCCACTGCATGCGTGTAACGTGCATGCTAAGTAGCTTCAGTCATGTCCAGCTCTTCTCGATCCTGTGGACTGTAGCCTGCCAGGCTCCTCTGTTCATCGGATTCTCTAGGCAAGAATACTGGAAGGGGCTGCCATGCCCTCCTCCAGGGGATCTTCCCAACCCAGGGATCGAACCCGCGTCTCTTGCATCTCCTGTATTGGCAGGCTGGTTCTTTACCACTAGTGCCACCTGAGAAGCCCCAGCCCCAGCACACACACATCCTAACATGAGGCCAGAGTATCCCAGCAAAATCCCCATGTGCTAGATCTTAGATAACCTTCTATCAAAGGACTATGTTCAGAGGGAAGGAAGGTCAGTGGGTCCACAGTTGTCCTCTGTACTTTCAGTACAGACGATGCAGCTAAGGTTAGTGATAATAGTAATGTCTGTGGAGGAGACGGTAAGAAGCAAAGTCTAGCCAGCAGACTTCTCAACAAAGTTTTCAGTAACATACTTACCCCTTTTCCTTCCATCAGTCAATTTTGGGTGTGCAAGATCTGTTCTCTGCTCTCAAGAAGCTCATGGTTTAGTGGGAAAACAACTATGCAAGCAAGTGTATGCAATACAATGTGACAGGTACCGTGATTGTTGCAAATACAGGGGAAGTGAGTGGATACACTGAAGAGAGGAAGGAGGAACTGGCCATTCTGAAAGAGAGAAGGACACTTGTGAAGCCCTGGAGGCCAGGAAGCAGGGGGAGTAGCACCCAGAGTGCAAATAATGCAAGAGATATGGGTTTGATCCCTGGGTCTGGAAGCTCCCCTGGAATAGGAAATGGCAACCTATTTCAGTCTTCTTGTCTGGGAAATTCCATGGACAGATGAGTCTGGTGGGTTATAGTCCATGGAGTTGCAAAGAGCCGGACATGACTGAGCTATTGAGCACACCCCCAGAGTGCTATGGATGAGGGAGCCAGGGAGAGTCAGCGATGAGTGAGGCCAGGCCAGGTCAAAATGGGCCTCATCAGAGATCCCCAAACTTGCTCATTTCTCTGCTCTCCTAGTTTGTGAGTTGTTTTTTTCATGGTACCCTGAAGCCAAAAGAAATATATGGAATTAATACAGTTCCATGTATTAAATAGTTGGGTTTAAGCAATTACATGGGTATTTATGTCCTAATGATTATTGCCACTTGAAAAAATATACACAAATTAGATGAAAAACACATATTACCACTCTGTTCTCAAAAGATCATGATTAATTATGAACAGGATTCAGGTACCTGTTGGACCCAGCACAGTTTCTCAAACCTTGGAATCAGATTGGACTCTGCCACATCATTTTCTGCTTCAACTTGAATTTCGGGTGATATTTCCTTTTCATCGTTGTGACCACACAAAACCCAGCAAAGATATAATGTTATTAAAAGAATGAGTTGGGTGGAATGCTGAATTGTGAACTGTCTCAGGCTGGTGACCCTCAAAGTTGAGGACTGCTGCATTTCTCTCAAAAATGTACAATATCCTGGGTTCTCCTGTGAGTTCTCCTCCAAGTGCTTAGAGGTAGTTCAGAGTCCAGTGTGGGAATCCTGGGGCCATGATATTGTTCCTGCTTTCCCAGAGAGGTACAACAATGAGACCACACAATGGAAAACTGGGAGTTAATACTGGGATACTTAGCAATTTTTGGCACTGTTGGTGAAAGATAGAGGAACTCTGGTGACTAAGAGGGGATATGTGTATACAAACAGCTGGCTTAAAATTCAGTGTTCAAAAAACTAAGATCATGGCATCCGGTCCCATCACTTCATGGCAAATAGATGGGCAAACAATGGAAACATGACAGACTTTATTTTCTTTGGCTCCAAAATCACTGCAGATGGTGACTGCAGCTACGAAATTAAAAGACACTTGCTCTTGGAATAAAAGTTATGACAAACTTAGACAGCATATTAAAAAGAAGAGACATTACTTTACTGACAAAGGTCCATCTAGTCAAAGCTATGGTTTTTCCAGTAGTCATGTATGGGTGTGATAGTTGGACCATAAAGAAAGCTGAGAGCCAAAGAATTGATGCTTTTGAACTGTAGTGTTGGAGAAGACTCTTGAGATTCCCTTGGACTGCAAGGAGATCAAATCAGTCCATCCTAAAGGAAATCAGTCCTGAATATTCATTGGAAGGACTGATGTTGAAGCTGAAGCTCCAATACTTTGGCCACCTGATGTGAAGAACTGGCACTCTAGAAAAGACCCTGATGCTGGGAAAGATGGAGGGCAGGAAGAGAAGGGGACGATGGAGAATGAGATGGTTGGATGGCATCACCAACGTGATGGCCATGAGTTTGAGCAAGGTCCGGGAGTTGGTGATGGACAGGGAAGCCTGGTGTGCTGCAGTCCGTGGGGTCACAAAGAGTCAGACGCAACTGAGCAACTGAACTGAACTGAGAGCTGATTCACTTCGCTGAACAGCAGAAACTAACATAACATTGTAAAGCAACTAAATCCAATACAAAAAAATAATAAAAAATAAAGTTGTTTAAATAAAAAGCAAACAAAAAAGAGAAACTCTTTGGACACATGCAATGGAGATGGAGATAAAGGAACAATGGAGGGTAGAGATGATAGCCAAGGAGATGCTGTGTACTTGAGAGGTTATTATTAAGCCTCTCTAAAGGATTTTGGTTTCTGTTACCCAGTGATAACCCTCAGCCTGGGTGAGAGGAGGAAGGCTGTGAACTCAGATCAGCCAGCCCCTCCCAGGTGTTCTCTGATGACCCCCGACTCCACCCTCTGTCTCTTTGGTGGTTGTGTACTATCTGTGTGTAGGCACTTCTGTTTCCACCAAACACAAAAACACTGAAATAACTGCTGTGGGCCCTAGGCCTCTTCCATTCTAATCTCCAGTTTTCTGTCCATTGTGAGTGGAATTCCAGGGTTTCCAAAGGACTGTAGAGGCAACAAATGTCAAAGGAGACAAAAAGATTTTTAAAAAAAAAGAGAGAGAGAGAGAAAGTCAGCAGGCAGCAAACACATAACTTAATAGGAATGGAAAGACCCCTTCCGTGAAGGAGATAAAGCAGAGAATGCCTGACCTTTATTCACGGGAGATGAGATACAGTCAAAAGAGCAGATGCCATGAAAAGGAAGGGGCAAGAGAGTCCTGGAGAGATAGGAGCATTTTTCTATCACTTGGACAGTGGTGACATTATTGAGTCCCTGCCTGAGTTGCCTCCTACAGGAATTGTCTCTCTGGGCTGCCTAAGGAATGGGTAGAGACACTCCTAGGAAGAACAGGCAGCTGGTGGCATGGAATAATTAGCAAGTCACATAAACTCCCCAGCCCTGGACCAAAAATAACCTCCCTACAGGCCTTCCACCAAACCTGGAATGATCACCATTGTCACACTGCTTTTGAATTGGGGCACTGTGTCTCCAGGGTTCCTGTTAAAATAGAAAGGTGTTATTCAGGGAGGATAAAGCATTAACCCAACAGTGTTTGCCCAGATTTTAGCTCAGAATGGCTAATGGTTAGCCAATATCATCTAACAAATTATCTACTAACGTATGCTTTTGTATCTCACGTCACCTACCTCCGTAAAACAGATTATCTCAAAATTAGTGGCTTAAGACACTAAGCCACTCTCATAGTTTGTGTGAGTCAGAAATTTGGGAGTGGCTTTGCTGGCAGTTCTGGCTGAGGACCTCTCAAGAGAATGTGGTTAAGATTTTGGCTGTAGCTGCAGTCCTCTGAAACCTTGAACACCTCCGGGACAGCTCACTCATTTGGCTCTTGGCAGGCAGCCTCAGATCCTTACCAAACGTGCCTCTTCTGGCGGCTGTCTGAGCACCCTCACAACATGGCTACTGGCTTCCCTCAAGAGTGAATTATCTAAGAGCCGGAAGCAGAGAAGGAAGCTATGACGCCATTTATGATCTAGTCTCAGAAGTTATACTCTCTCACTTCTGACACACCTCATTCCTTGGGATAAAGTCACTAAGCCCAGGCCACATTCTGGAGGAGAATGATTAAGCTTCATCTCTTGAATGGAAGAGTATCAAAGATTTGTAGGCATGCCTGAAACTCGTCACGGCTAATCAACCGATAGCCATAAAGAGATGGGGGATGGTCCAGGTAAGAACTTTTTAAAAAATAGCTTTCTTGTACTATATTTGGTATAGCCATATAATCTACCAATGCAAGGCGTACAATTCAGAGGTTTTTAGTACAATCAGGGCTGTACAGCCATCACCAGTAATTCCAGATCACTTACATCACCTCGAAAACAAAGCCTGTATCCATTAATGGTCATTCCCCATTCCTCCCACTCACCAAGCCCTAGGCAACCACTCATCTACATTAGGGATTAGGTTAGTTTTTAATCGTTTTTAGTTTAATTTAAACGTTTTTATCTATTTAAACATATTTTAAAGATTACTTTCCATTTACAATTATTACAAAATATTGGCTTTATTCCCCATGTTGTACAATTCTTGAGCCTATTTTACATCCAATAGTTTGTACCTCCCCCACCCCTATATTGCCCCTATCCTCCAGCTGGTAACTACAAGATACTGGTAACCATTATGTTACTTTTGATAGACGGTTAGTAAAGGAGAAAAGATCAGAATAGATTTCTGTCCTGGTCTTCCACCTTGCTGAGGAGGGCATGGCAACCCACTCCAGTGTTCTTGCCTGGAGAATGCCATGGACAGAGGAGCCTGGCAGGCTACAGTCCACAGGATTGCACAGAGGCGGACACGACTGCCGTGCCTAGCAGAAGCAGCAGCTCCCACCTGGCTAAGGCTGGTCCGTGGAGGGCAGTTGGAGGCAGGAACCCAAATAAGACAGAAGCAGAGATACTGCCAGGCCTACCTGTGTGCCACACACAGCAGTCAGAGACCACTCAGGACTTCTCACCATCAGCAGCCAGAGTACAGACACTGCCTAGGGAACTGGGTCTACCTGATGGTCTCTGGTGAGGGCCCGGAGCAGCAGATCAGCAACCTGAGGATTCTAATGCCTTGTAGCAGGGCTCAGGGGCCTGAATGGAGGCTACAGGTTGAGGGATGCTGGATCTAGAATCTGATACACCTTTGTTAGGATACCGGTGCTGCTGACTTGTGTCTCTAGTCAAATTGCGTGAACTTATTTAAGTAGAGCTTTCCTTGGAGGGTAGTACAAAGTCTCTTTTTAATTTTCCTCCTGCCTACTAGTTCCTGAGACCCACCACAGAAGCATCAAACTTGCAATTTATTAGTTGTTAAGTATTAGATAAAATAGGTAACTAGTGAGAACTTACCGTATAGCACAGGGAACTCTACTCAATGCTCTGTGGTGACCTAAACGGGAAGGAAATCCAGGAAAAAGGGGATATATGTATATATATAGCTGATTCACTTTGCTGTACAATAGGAACCAACAACATTGTAAAGCAACTACCCTCCAATAAAAATGAATAAAAAAAGAAGTATATGAATATACTTAGCCTGAGTATATGCACGCGTGCTCATTTGCTTCAGCCCTGTCAGACTCTTTGTGACCCCATAGACTGTAGCTCCTCTGTCTGTGGGGTTCTCCAAGCAAGAATACTGCCTTGGTTGCCATGCCCTCCTCCAGGGAATCTTCTCAACCCAGGGATCGAACCCACAACTCGGATTCTTCTGCACTGGCAGGTGGGTTCTTTACCACTAGCACCACCTGGGAAGCCCCAGTTAAAAAGAAGCATATGAATATACTTAGCCCGAGTACTTTGCATGTATTATGTTTTCAACAGAGGATGGTTATTACTACTATTATTCAGAAGGTTGCCTGGGAATCACTTGCATTTAGGCTGAGAGCCTTAGCATTTGGGGATAGGAATCCAGGTGAGTCGAGTCTCCCTTAGCTTTCTCCAGCGTGGGACACACCTCTTTTGTCTCCTTTGGGGATGCTCTATGTCTTTCTTTTGAATGAAGGGTGAATTTGAGAAACTATTTTGTTCTCACTGCACTTAGAAATACAGCAAGAGCTTAGAAATACTGCTATGTAAGCTTAGGAATTTATATAAAAGTTGCTTTCTTCCGTTTTGAATGCACACCATCTCACAAACACATGTGTACACAAATGCACTGCCCTGCCATGTTAGCAGAAAACACAGTTCAAACAACAAACAAAAGAGCAGATTAGCCCAGCTGCAGAGGCAGCTGGAGAAAAGGCAGGTAGCTGGATGGTCTCCTCCCCAGAGCCCCTGTTTTAGATTTGCCCACGGGCTAGAGCGGTGTTAATATTACCCTCGCTGCCCTGCTTGGTGCCATCAGCCCTGGACATACCTCATGGCAGAGAAGCACCAGGAAGAGGACCTGTGATTTGAGAGAAAGGAAAGCAAGCTGCCCCTCTAGCATCCTTCCTCCCCGAGGCTGGCCCTCCCTTGGCTCTGGCTGGGCACAGAATGTTTACTCACAACCTCCACATCTTTACTTCCTTGTGTGATGGGGCACTGACTGTATAAAGAGCCCCTGAACAGGTCACTTTTCTGATCTCCCATCTTACTTGGGCACCCCCTCATCCTCTCACCATCAGGTCTCTGCGTTTTATCCTTTTTTTTTTTTTGGCCATGCCACACTGGAAGTATAGAGTCTCAGCTGCTGGTCTGCCAGGGAAATCCTCCATGTTTCACTTCCTTCATGGCAGTATACCTCAAAATCTTTTGTTTGCTTCTTTGTTCACTCTCCCCACACTATACGAACATAAACTCCAATGGTGCCAGGGATTTGCCATCTTTCCATCCAGTTTCCCAGTTCCTGGAACGCTGTGTGATGCATGGCAGACACTGGGCAAATATTGCTGAGAGAATGACTAGAACCATCCAGGACTTAGCATCTTACAAAGCTTACAAAGCATCTTACACTGCTCTTCCATGCATTATCGCATCTGATGCTTCCCCGAACCCATGAGATAACCATTTTTGTTGACTTTATTTTATAGATGAAGAAATGGAGGGTTCTAACCCTTAAATGACTTACCTAAAGTCACACAACTAGAAAGAGAAGGAGCCAGAATCTGAACCTGCTTCTCCTTTTTTTTTTTTTTTGGTACCAGTTTCTGATTCCGGATCCTTCATTCTTTTTACCAAATCCTGCAACCATCCTGTGTGCCCCATGACGGTGTCCCTACTTCCAGTCTCCCTCCACCAACACCCCCACCACTGCTCCTGTGTAAGACTGGTGAGCTATTAATACCATGCTTTTTTTCCTCAAGAGGAATTTTCATCTTCCATGATAATGTCTTGTAAGAAGGCCACCAAATAGAAAAGTGTACTGGTTGCTAAAAGCTTAGATTCATGATACTTTTCATACATTAAAAAAAACTGCCTTTAATTCATTGGAACTGATATGGAGTAATCTCCAAAATAAAAGGAAAAAAGCAAGCAGTACATTGTATACAGAATACTACTGCTTGGGTAAAGAGGGAAGGGAGATTATTTGATCCAGCAAATGGTATTTACCCAAGTGAACTGAAGCCTTATGTCCACACAAGAACCTGCACATAGATGTTCATAGCAGCTTTATTCTCAACTGCCAAATTTGGGAGCAACTGAGATGTACTTCAGTAGGTGAACAGATAAACAGACTCTAATATACTCAAACAATGTAATATTACTTAGCACTGAAAAGAAATGAGCTATCAAGTCATGAAAAAAATATGGAATCTTAAATGCATAGTACTAAGTGAATGAAGCCAATCTGAAAAGGTTAAAAACCATGGGATTCCCACTATATGACATTCTGAAAAAGGCCAAACTATGGAGTGATGAATAGGAGGAACATAGAATATTTTTAGAGGGTTTTACTCTATATGATTGAAATTATGCAATTATTCTATATGATACGATAAAGATGGATACATGATATTAGGCATATATCAAAATCCAGAGACTATACACCACCAAGAGTGAACCCTAATGTAAATGATGGTCTTTAGGTGATAAATGACATGTCAGTATTGGTTCATCAGTTGTAACACATGTACCACTCTGGTGGGGGATTTGATAATGGGGGAGGCTGTGCATGTGAGGGTGCAGGGGCTATATGGGAAACCTCCATACCTTTCTTTCAAGCTTGCTATAAACCTAAAACTGCTCTAAAATATAGCCTATTCTTTAAAAGCTCAAAAATTTAAAAATAAAGTTAAAAGGGAAGAGGAAAGAATACTTAGACATGTTTGCTTATATATGCATTACATATTTCTGGCAGGATAGATAAGAAATTAATTATATTAATTGTTTCCAGGGAAGTAACTCCAGGTCCCTGGAGTTAGGGATGAGGGGAAGGCTTTTCACTGTGTACCCTTTTGTTCCTTTAAAATATTACAGTGCGTGACTATGTAATACTTTCAAAAATAAAATACCTCTTACCAACCAACAAGAACCTAGTGTATAGTACAGAGAACACTGTTCAATATCCTGTAATAACCTAAATAGGAAATGGATTTGAAAAAGAATAGATACATGTATATGTATAACTGAATCACTTTGCTGTACATGTGAAACCAACACAGTATTGTTAATCAACTATGCTCCAATACAAAAGAAAAAATAAATACCTTGCTGATAGAACCCCTGACCATACCCAGTGTCTGCTTTTTTTTAAGTCTAATGACACAGATGAGTTCTGAATACCCAGTCTGAGTTTCCCTTGACTTTCCACCAAAAAACAAAAAAATAAAATAAAGTAAGAGAAAATAAAAATGGCAGGGCAGCAGGATCCCAGCTGGGGACCACAGGCAGCTCCAATATCAATCTCTCCCACCCAAATCCACCCCCACAAGATGCTGGTCCTGGCAGGAAGCATGGCTCCAGGTACAGTAAGTGGATGACCCTCTTGGAGACTCCAAGGCTACATGCTCTGACTCCCCCTTTCACCCTCTAGTCCCCAGAAGTAGAGATGGGGGCTGAGGCAGGCATTCTGGGGAGTAGTTTTCCTGAGTTCGTTTTCTAAAGTGTTTTTTCAGTAATTTTTCCTGCCAGGTAAGCTGTTGATATGTTAGTTGTTAGAACAAATGATAAAAACATTTTTTTTCACAAGAGCACATGATATCTGACAGAGTTGGCAAGAGAAGTTGCTGCTCTTTATTTTTAAAAATTTTTATTGGAGTACAATTTATTTATAATGTTCTATTAGTTTCAGGTGTATAACAAAGTGAATCCACTATGCATATACACATAGCCACTCTTTTTTTAGATTTTTTTCCCATATAGGTCATTAGAGACCGTTGAGTAGAGTTCCCTGCGCTGCACAATAGGTTCTTACTGGTGGGAGTTGCCACTCTTTTCTTTCACCAGTTCCCTCTTCCATCAGCTACCAAGCACATGGCTGGGTCATCCCTAGGTCCCTCCTCCTCCCTGCCTCCAAGGTGAGCGCACGTCCATCCCTCTGCTTGGCTCCCACAGCCAGCTTTTCCTCTTTGAAGACGAAACGGTAAGAATTACACACAAACACTTAAGATCCTCTTTTCCCCTTCTAGTCTCTCCTAGACCGCTGGCAACACTTCCCTCATGTCCTGGACTTTAACGCCCAGGATTTTAAAGCTTGTGCTGCTTTCAGAATTGATGGCAGA
The DNA here is from genome assembly GCF_910594005.1 of Cervus elaphus. Classification (NCBI taxonomy): domain Eukaryota; kingdom Metazoa; phylum Chordata; class Mammalia; order Artiodactyla; family Cervidae; genus Cervus; species Cervus elaphus. The sequence goes on from NC_057847.1 coordinate 64,373,959, forward strand.
TAATTTCCTATTCACTGCAACTCCCCCACCTCCCCAGGAGCTAAGAGCATGCTTGTGACCTCACTTGCCACAGAAAGACACCAAACATCCTCCGGAGATTCCTTAACCACCCAGAGCCCTATCCACTCAAGTATCCATTAAGAGCAGCGCCTGCTCTCAGGAACCAGGAAGGCAGAAGGTAACAATCAATCCGAAAATATGTACCATTGTCTGAGGAAGTCTTGATTCAAATAGGGGAAGCACACATCATACTTAAAAAATCCCGAACATAATAACATAGTGCAGTAGCGACAGAAACATAAGTATGCAGCTAATTACAGATAGGAAAGCAGATGGCCTCAGCCTCATGGAAGAGATGAGGAAAACCTCTGCCGAGTAAGGTTAAGTGACAGCTCTGATAGGCCCGTGGCAGATGGAAGAAAGGCAGGCTTTATCTACCGTCTCATCTGTCCTCCCCACTCTTTTCAAGGCTAGAGAAGTTCTCCGCCATTAGCCTGTCAGAGCAACAGCCGTAAACAAAGAGAAGAGCCCCCACCTTTTTGGCAACTTGAAATACGGAGAGGATAAAAGGAGTTGAGACGAGGAAATGAAATGCTGCTTTGAGCTATTTCCTCTGCCCTTCCTATTTGGCAGCATCCCATCCAGTGACTGCCTCTGACTGCATGTATCCCCTAACCAAGCTTGGGAAATGTGGGTCTTGCACATCTTCGCCTTGATTCGGTGTGGTTGTTACAATCACAGCCCTCAAACGAGTCCTTGTCTTAATCCCAGAAACCTGTAAATCTGATATGTGCGTGGCAAGGGGGAATGAAGGGAGCAGACAGAATTCAGGTTCTTAACCAGCTGACTTGAGGAAAGGAGATGATCCTGGGCTGTCCAAGTGGGCCAGTGGGCCTTCCACCACGTGGGCCTTCCATCACACATGGAAGAAGGATGAAGAAGGGTCAGCATCAGGGTGATGCAGCAAGAGGACTCAAACGGCCATGACTGGCTTTGAAGATGGAGGGAGGGGCCACAAACCAAGGCCTCTGGGTGGCTTCAGCGTACTCCGTCACTCAGTCATGTCCGATTCTTTGTAACCCGGTAGACTGTAGCCCACCAGGCTTCTCTGTCCGTGGGATTTTCCAGACAAGAGTACTGAAGTGGGTTTCCATTTCCCTCCACAGTGGGTGGCTTCTAGAAGCTGGAGAAGGCAAGAAGAAGAAGTCTCCCCTAGACTCTCCAGGAAAGAACACAGCCTTGTTGACACCTTGATATTAACCCAGGGATATCTGCTTTGCACATCTGGTCTCCAGAACTATAAAATAAGTTTCCTTTTTCTTTCTTTTCTTTGGCTGCACCACGCAGCGTGTGGGATCTTAGCTCCCCAGTCAGGGATGGAACCTGCACCCTTTGCGGTGGAAGCATGGTGTCTTAACCGCTTGACTGACAGCGAAGTCCTAAAATAAGTTTTCGACCACCAAGTTTGTGGTAAGTTGTTACAGCTGCAACAGGAAATGAATAGAATTAGAAAATCAGATCCTACTTGACTCAGGTTGAGGTAGGAGCTGCCTCCAAAGCTGTCCTGGAGGGAGTCAGCTCCATCATCATCATTCACAAATGAAGGTCAAAAGAACGTGAATTCCACCCACTGGCTCTGAGCTAAGGCAGCAGGAAGGCTTGAGAAGGAGTCTCTGACCTTTAGTTTCCAATATCTTGGGGAGAACTGAAATTAAATGGTGCCCAGTACTCATAAGAGCAGATGACTGAAGCAATTGTGTAGAGGTGTAGGTACTAAGTGTTCGAGTCAGCCATGGTAAGAAAGCACGGCGTGACCTCAGGTGGCGGAAGCAGACCGGGCTTTGGCCTGAGGTTGTGAGGGTCTAGTGAGATGGAATCAAGAGGAGGATACTGTAGCCGGAGGGGTCCCCAGGAATCGAAGCACTCTGGAGGGAGAGGTGCTTCTTCACTCTTCAGAAAGAGCCACCTGGGCCTGGAGGCATCACTGACACACAACAGAGTATCTCCTGAAGCTCTGAACTTCTTGCAGATTACAAAACCAAACCTTGGGGATTCATCAGAAAGGGGTAATGACCACGGAATGGCGTGACAAGTACAACTTTAAAAAATTCAGTAGAAACTCATTACTAATTCATTCTTAGAATCAGCTTTTAAAAATCCCTATTTTCAGTGCTCAGGAGGTATGGAATTAAGCTTCACAAGCTGTTTATTTTTCTCCCAAAGGAAACACAACACATAATGAGTCCAAGCTTCTCTTTATTTCTCAGCCTTCCCCCAGCTGACTCCATCTTTTATCCCCCAGGAAAACATTGTTGGGGGTGGGGGTGGGGGAGAGGCTGTGGAGAGGAAACAGAAAAGCATTTCTTGGCCATCCTGCTTACTGAAACAGGGAGCATGACCCCCAGAGTGGGGGCGGCCTGAGCTGGAACAGGTTGGAGGATGAGGGAAGCGGGCACAGTGTGATAACCAGAGCAAGTCTAAGCAACACACTCTGGGTTCCCTTTACCTGGAACCCAACTCTTGGCTGTGAAAACTCTAGAAGCAGAGCTCATAGCTGTTCACACATTACATCCCACCAGAACCTCTCCATCCAAGTACCAAGTAGAGTGCTGGGCACAGGACATTCCACTAAATCCCAGCCGAATTGCATGGGATTTGAATAGGCAGCTGGGCTTCCCTTGTGGCTCAGCTGGTAAAGAATCCACCTGCAATGTGGGAGACCTGGGTTCGATCCCTGGATTGGGAAGATCCAAAGGAGAAAGGAAAGGCTACCCACTCCAATATTCTGGCCTAGAGAATTCCATGGACTGTATAGTCCATGGGGTCGCAAAGAGTCAGATATGACTGAGTGACTTTCACTTTCGCTGAAGAGGTAGCCAAGGTCTTCTTTCCCTCCCAGCAGCTGTGACTGATGGGCTCTCTTGCAGCAGACACCAGGACTCTCTCTGTACCAGGTCACAGGAGTTTAAATGAGACTATGTAGCATTAATGTGAATTGAAGAAGTTGTAAAAATGCCTCCAATTGGAACACTACTGGATGGATAATTTGGGGTGTAATCTATCTTCTTAGGAAAGCAAATTTATGATAACTGAGCTTGCCTCCTGCTCTAACCACACTCTTCCAGTTTCTCTCCCTCTTCCACAGACTCACTGAATGACTCAGTTCTCTGCAAACCCCAGATTCTTTGGGGCTATTCCTCTGCCTGGAGTGCTCTCCCTGTCCCCTCTTCCCCATCTATCTGGCAAATTGTCATTCTTAAAACTCAACATTCAAAAAACCAAGATCATGACATTTGGTCCCATCACTTGACGGCAAATTGATGGGGAAAAAGTGAAAACAGTGTCAGACTTTATTTTCTTGGGCCCCCAAATTACTGCAGATGATGACGGCAGCCATGAAATTAAAAGACAATTTCTCCTTGAAAGAGAAGCTATGACAAACCTAGACAGTGTATTAAAAAGCAGAGCTATCACTTTGCCAACAAAGGTCCCTGTGGTCAAAGCAATGGTTTATAAAGTAGTTATGTATGGATGTGAGAGTTGGACCATAAAGAAGGCTGAACACTGAAGAACTGATGCTTTCAAACTGTGGTGCTGGGGAAGACTCTTCAGAGTCTTCTGGATTGCTAGGAGATCAAACTAGTCAATCCTAAAGGAAATCACCCTGGAACATTCATTGGAAGGATGGATGCAGAAGCTGAAGCTCCAGTACTTTGAACACCTGATGCAAAGAACTGACTCGTGGGAAAATATCCTGATGCTGGGAAAGATTGAGGGCAGGAGAAGGGGGTGACAGAGGGTGAGATGATTGGATAGCATCACCGGCTCAATGGACATGAGTTTGAGCAAGCTGCAGATGATGAAGGTCAGGGAATCCTGGTGTGCTGTAGTTTATGGGATTGCAAAGAGTTGGACATGACTGAGTGACTGAACGACAACAATAATTCAGGTCTCATCTCTCCCAAGAAACTTTTCCTGATGTTCCAGACTGGGTTCAGTGCCTCTTCCCCAGGAACTTTTACTGACTGTCACTTGTTTCAAGCATAATTAATACTTGTCATCTTCAGGGACTGTGTCATTTATCTTTGTATCATCAGCCTAAAAAATTCCTGGTGTGTAGTAAACTCTCTACAAATGTCTTCTGAATGAACGACCCAGCATTAACAGATACTATTTATTGGGCATATTTTACTCTGGGCATCACATTCTTCTAAGCTTTATGTGTATACTATCTCATTTAGTCATTTCAACAGTCATACAAATGTCCATCCACAGATGAATGGATAAAGAACATGTGGTACATGTATATAAAGAAATATTATTCAGCTATAAACAAGAAAGGCTTTCCAGGCGGTTCTAGTGGTAAAGAACACACCTGCCAATGCAGGAGACAAAAGAGATGCAGGTTCGATCCCTGGGTTGGCAAGATCCCCTGGCGAACGGCATGGCAACCCACTCCAGTATTCTTTCCTGGAGAATCGAATGGACAGAGGAGCCTGGTAATCTACAGTCCATAGGGTCGCAGAGTCGGACACAACTAAAGTGACTTAGCACACATAAACAAGAATGAAGTATTGCCATTTACAGCAATGTAGATGACCTTAGAGATTATCATACTAAGTGAAGTAAGTCAGACAGAGAAAAACGAATAGATGATACCACATATGTGGAATCTAAGAAAATAGTACAAATGAACTTACTGACAAAACAGAAGGAGACTCAGACATAGAAAAGAGATTTATGGTTACCAAAGGGGAAGTGGGCAGGGGATAAACTGGGAGTATGGGATTAACAGATGCACATGTGATATATAAAATAAATAAACACCTAGGACTTACTGTATACTGCAGGGAGCTATATTCAAAACCTGGTAATAAACTGTAATGGAAAAAATTTTAATATATACATATATGTATATAAATGCATGTATACATACATACATGGGGCTTCCCGGAGGCTCAGGGGTAAATTATCTGCCTGCCCATGCAGAAGACACAAGAGATGTGGGTTCTATCCCTGGGTTGGGAAGATCCCCTGGGGAAGGAAATGGAAACTTGCTCCAGTATTCTTGCTTGGGAAATCCCATGGATAGAGGAGCCTGGCGGGCTATAGTCCATGGGGTTGCAAAGAGTCAGACATGACTGAGCACAGCAAAGCAGTGTACACACACATATATGTATAACCTAATCAGTTTGTTGTACATCTGAAACTAATACACTATTCAACTATACTTCAATTTGGAAAAAAAAGTAAATGTGGTCTCCTATTTTATAGGTTCAGGAACTGGAGTCTGAAGAAGCTGAATAATCTTCCCAAGTTTACCGAGCCAGTCATTGGAAAAGCCATCATTCAAATACAGAAGGTTTATCAGATTCTCTCTGGGGTCTTCTAAGGTTCCTAAGAGGGTTATGGACCACGTTTTAGTTTAAAATAGAAAAGATCAGGATGGTCACCTTGTGTTTCCCATTTGTCCTCTAGTACATCCCCTTTATCATGTGAGTTTGCAGTTCCTACCATAAGAGCAGGAGTTAATTTTTGGCTCCATTGATGTTGGATTTGGCTATGTGATTTGCTTTGGCCAAAGGAATGTTAGTGATGGGAAAGGAGGACAGACTTTAAAGCCATCAATGGGATTGGGTTGGTTCCTTGTGCGCCTACTTTTCCCCAAGGGAACACCATGCCTCAGGATACCACTGATCAGAGGAGACTGAGGGACAAATTGGGTAGCCTTGGTCCCAACCACAGCTTGATGCCAACTTAGCTGAGGTCAACCTTGATCAGTCAAATCTCTCACAACCCAAAAATACCTGATCAAGAAATCAGTGCTTTTGCTAAGCCACCAAGTTTTGAGATTGTGTCTTAGGCAGCATATTTTTGGCACAGCCAAAGAAGACAATTAAGAAGTAACTTTAGACACATAAAATATAATAATACATGAATAATATCCCTTCCCAGTGAAGATTTAAAAGGACCTCTAGCTTTTAGATTCATAGGAAAAATAATTTGTCAGTGGTTACTGTGTTGTCCTAGATTGGTTAATTGGGAAACACAGGAAATTTTTTTCCAGAAGAGCCTCACAAAAAGTCATTTTTCTAGAATAATTTCTTACAGAGACTCAGATACAGTAATAAGCTAGAAGACCTTTAAAAAGCCCTTAAAACCTGGAGGTTTTGCTGGCCTGTAACGATATCTAAAAGGAGTTTAAAAGTCTTTGAAGTTACAAATATGTAACTGAAAAAAATTTAAACTGGCAACCTTTTGATTAAGTAGCAAAATGGTACTATTTACTTTCTGGCAAGGTTGCTCTTGGGAACGGCAGTACGGCTCTGTGGTTAAGGTAGGAATATAAATTAGAGGCCAAAGAAAAGAAAGGATTTGGATTCAGGAAAAATATGCACACACAGATTATGAAAACTTTCAGTATGTTCCCATCACTCACATATTTCCATCAAATTCTCTGCCCTCTAGCAAGTTGCTGCTGAAATCCTCAGTGTGAGAAGCCCTTCTCTGGGCTTTCTGGGGAAAGATGTCAAGCTGAGAGATGAGGTTCATTCCAGGCTCCTCTTCTTGGGGCTCAGCCTTGGCCTTTCTCTGGCACTGTGTCAGCCTCCTTCTCAGACAGCAGGAGGGAGATTGAATGTTTGCGGTCAAGTATGGCAGGCTACTGAAGCATCCATTGTAGAATAATTGCCTCACCACCCGTCCTTCTTTTGATAATAATTTTCATGTTGATGAACTCATCCGGAGTAGGGATGAAGATCATCAGTCCTTTAGGAGCTTTTCTTTTTCTAGGGTGATTTTTCTTTAATTAATTGGATGAGTTCCCCTCCCTCTTAACCCCCAAGTATAGCTGATGAAAGAATTAAAGAGAATTGTTGAGATTTATAGCAACACAGTCTGACCTACTTTGGAACAAACACATTCTGGGAAGCCCAGATTTCAACTGTCTGTTCTCTTTGTATCTAAATCCCTCTTTTAGTAAAGAAGGGCCAAAGATAAACATGGTTTCATTGAGATTTAGAGAATTTCGTTTTCTGTGGTGGATAGTTGACTAATAAGCTTGATTCTGATGCAAGTGAAGGCCATTACATAAAGGAATAGCCTTTGTAGCTGGGTCAAGAGAGTAATTTTCACTTCAGCTTCATTAAAAACTCAAAACTCAGGGCAAACATTAGCACTTGCTAAAGCTGACCTAATTGGAAGGCTAAATGTTTAACTTTTTCTGAGAGTCTTAAAAACAGAAAGGGAAGGTAGACTTTCAAACGAATAAATGTTATTTGACAGTGTTGCTTTAAGTCTTCTAGAGCCATCTCTTAAAAATAGCTATTAAAAAATTCAGAGAAGACAATGATGGGAAAAAAAAAAAATACTATTTCAGATCCAGAGAATCAGTCAAGTGTGTTTGAACAACTTTCATTTCCATGACTTTTAAAATTTAATGATCAAAAAGGAAGAGTCTGATTCAACTGCTTCCCAACCAATAAATACCTGAATATATGACCCCACATCTCATAGAGGCCTCAGAATTCCTCCAAGGACAAGAATTTGGGAATTGGTCATGGGGTGGCATCAGGGCCACAGTTTTCCCCTAGGCCTCTTTTTCCTCATTCCACTTGCTAGAAGGGTATTCCTTACATATATCTCCACCTGCCAAGTGGTCATGGATCCAACTCACCTATTGCACTATTGCTCTGTGTCCTTTCCACCCTCCCCAGGTTGACCTGATAGGCATTTAGTTACAAGAGAACGGTACATAGCCACAGATGACTAGAATCTCCATGTAATTGGGGAGCAGCCATTACCACAAATAATCTCCACGTACTTGCCACTTAGCTTAGTAGGCAAAGCATAGCAAGAATCTGGAGATGTCTGCATGACTGCTCACAGGTGTACCACTGTGATAGTGGAAATGTCCTAAAAATGTTCACAAGCCTAAGGGCGGGTAAAAAACATTGTGAAATAGTCATAATATAGATTACCACAGAGAATGAGACATGGGTACACTTTTAAAAATTCTGGAAAAAAAATGGTTGCAGAAGGGTCCCGAAATATGACAGCAGAAATATAAAGTTTAAAAGATACAGAAAATATACTATTAGATGATAGTAGGTCTTCCCTGGTGGCTCAGTAGTAAAGAATCTGCCTGTCGTGCAGGAGACACGAGTTCAATCCCTGGGTCAGGGATTGAGCCTCTGGAGAAGAAAATGGCAACCCACTCCTGTATTCTTGCCTGGAGAATTCCCTGGACAGAGGAGCCTGGTGGGCTACAGTCCGTGGGGTTGCAAAAGAGCTGGACATGACTTAGCGACCAAACAACAACAAATAGAGGATAGCAGTAAAGGCAGGAAGATCTTCATGGGGACAAAGAACAACACATTCAGGATAGAGGTCACCACTTGCGGGTGAGGTTGTAGGAAGAGCAGGAGTCTTCATTTCTATTTTTCATTTCTGATGTCAAGTGGTGGCCACAAGATACTTGCCTTATTTTTGACTTACTTTTTTTATATGCCTGGCAAAATTCATTATAATAAAACTATGAGAAAGAGAGTGCTGTAGACTGAATGCTTACATCCCTCCCAAATCTATGTTGTGTATGTTAAAACCTAAGCCCCCATATGAGGGTGTTAGGAGGTGGGGATTTGGGGGTGATTAGGTCATGAGTGTGGAGCTCTGGTAAGTGCGATTACCACCCTTGTAAAAGAAGCCCCAGGGGCCTCCCTCAATCCTTCTGATTTTTGAGGACACAGCAAGAAGATTCCATCTTGAACCAGGAAGAAGGTCCTCACCAGGCACCAAGTCTGCTGGTGCCTTTCTCTTGAGCTCGCAGCCTCCAGAACCTTGAGAAATGAAAGTCTGTTTAGAAGCCAGTGGTATTTACCAGCCCATGGTATTTTGTTACAGCAGCCAAATGGACTGAGACAGTGAGTTTTCTAACCCATGAGCTAGAAAGAGTTGGCCTCCGTCATCTAGGATTTTAGATACCTGCCTGTGAAAAAGAAGACACTCCACCTGTCTGCTTGTCAGCATCCTTCTAAGACTGTGTCTGGACAACAGTGAGGATGAGTGAAAAACTGAAGTGATCAACACGTGTGCTAGGTCACTTCAGTCATGTCTGACTCTTTGTGGCCCCAGGGACTGTAGCCCACCAGGCTCCTCTGTCCAAGGGATTCTCCAGGCAAGAATACTGGAGTGGGTTGCCATGCCCTTCTCCAGAGGATCATCTTGACCCAGGGGTCAAACCCACGACTCTTATGTCTCCTGCCTTGACAAGCAAGTTCTTTACCACTGAGCTACCAGGGAAGCCCTGAAGTGATTAAAGATGACACCAAAAGACTGACATGCCTGATTTTTTTATAAATTTCACTGACTTGCTATATCATCACCTGCTGAAGGTCCCCTGGCTGGCTGGGACTCTTCTGTTATCAAATTTCTTCTGGAGAAAAAAAGATTCTATAGTTTCCCTTGGTAGCACTCCCTAGTTTCTGACAATTTCTACTAAAGAGTGTAGTAGAGATTATATGTAATTGGGGAGCATGCTATAATCATCCTTTCCCCCTTTCCCCATTAGCATTTTTATATTAATAAAATTATAGATTTATATAAAAATTACATATTAAAAATGCCACTATAAGAACTTCCCTGGTGGTCCAGTGGCTAAGACTCTGTGCTGCCTCTGCAGGAGATGTGTGTTCAATCCCTTGTCAGGTAACAAAGATTTCACATGCCAGAGTGGCATGGCCAAAAAAAAAATGCACTATAATAATCTTTTTTTTCTTTTCAGAGAAGACTTAAGGATTTCACAAAATGCCCATGATATAAAGTTCTATCATGGAGGGTATATAACTATGTACGGTATGATACCAAGTCTGTTAAAAAAAAAATCACACACTCACACACATGACTGGAAGGAGGAAGGTGTAAGGAAATGCATCTAGGCAGTGGAATTATGAGTGATTTGACATTTTCCTTCATATTTAAATGAATTTTCCAATTTTTCTACAAGAAGTATGGTTTTACTGTTTTAACAGATTATCTATGTGCATGCATTACTATTTATTTTAAAGCGTTATTTGTTTTGAACTGGAAGCCAGGTTTCTAGCACTACCCTCCTGCCCCCAGTCCCTGCAGTGGAGGAACCTGGGGCAGGCTCTGAGTTAGGCACCAGGGATGGAGCACAGAGCCTTCCTGAGAGTCGCTTGTACACTAAGCCAGGTGTTCCAAAGCCTGGTTTCCTAGAGGCATTTGAGGCTCCGTTTGACACATGGCAGAAGAACAAATTCATCGCCAGAGAGGATTCTGATGCTTCCAGAGAGTCATAAAGAGTGGAATGGCGTCGGTTCTCATTGCCAGCATAAAGTCTGCATCTAGGGGGTGATCAAATGCCCCGGTACATCTCCTCAGCCAGCTCAGCTGCCCAAAGTCTTAGTGAGACATCCCCTTAAACCACACAAACATCTCTGTCTTAGTCAGCTTGGGCTGCCATACAAACACCACAGACTGTGTGGCTTAAAGTTTATCTTCTCACAGTTCTGGAGACCGGGAAGTCCAAGACCAAGAGACCTCTCTTCCTGGCTCAGTAGACACAGCTTCTTGCTGTGTCCTCACATGGCCTTTCTTCCAAGCGTGCATTTGAAGAGAGCAAGAGAGCAAGCTCTCTGCATCTCTTATTTTTTAAAAACAATATTCATTTATTTATTCAGCTATGTTGGGTCTTCGCTGTGGCCCATGGGACCTTGTTGTCTTTTGGTGCATGGGCTCCAGAGCTCACGGGCTCAGTCGCTGAGGTGCACAGTTCGGCATGTTGGATCTTACGTCCCTGACTTAGGATTGAACCAGAGTCCTCTGCACTGGAAGCCAGGTTCTTAACCACTCGTAAGTCCTAGCCTCTAAGGACATTAATCCTATTAAATTAGAGCCCCACCCTTATGACCTCATCTAAATTTGCTGCTACAGCTAAGTCGCTTCAGTTGGGTCCTACCCTCTTTGTGACCCTATGGTCAATAGCCTGCCCGGCTTCTCTGTCCATGGGATTCTCCAGGCAAGAATACTGGAATGGGTTGCAATTTCCTCCTCCAGGGGTTCTTTCCAAATCAGGGACTGAACCCACATCTCTTATGTCTCCTGTATTGGCAGGTGGGTCCTTTACCAGTAACAACACCTGGTAGCCCCATCTCTGCAAATACAATCATATTGGGGGTTAGGGCTTTAGCATATGAATTTGAGTGGGTAGGGGGTGTGTGTGATGAGGGTGGACACAACTCACTATCTAGCAATCTTCTGAAAGTAAACTTTGGACAGAACCCAGTTTTGTTTTTCTCTTTTGGGTCAACCAGCCAATGCCCTTGAACCTGCATGGACCAGTTCTTTAAAGAACATAATGGAAAAGACACAGGCTGATGTATTGGGTTGGTCAAAATGGTCGTTCACGTTCCTGAATGAACTTTTTGGCCACCCCAATAGAACCAGGTGGAGAGTAGACATCAGTGATGGGGGGTACAGGGTGACATCTGGTGAGGGGAAGCACTTGTAAGGAAACCCTACTGGCTTTCTAAACAAAGCACCAGCCAATCCTACAAGGTTGGAAATGAAGGGAAATATTTCAAGTATGCAGAAATGGCTGGAATTTGGGTCCCAAAGATTTATCCTTCTCTCCAGAAATCTCTCCTTATTGATGACAACCACCATGATGGCATAAAGGATGTCTGTTCTCTCTTATGAATCCCCCTTCTAAGGGTGTCATTGATTTTTTTCTTTTCAGTTCTCTGATATATATGAACAACCAGAGGGGATCATCTCACCAGAAGGAGGGTATTTCTTTATGTTCTCTTGGGCACCCAGAGGTGACTTATTCATCTCAGACTTAGTCATTGAGAACATTCCTTGGTTGACAACTCAGGGTATTTGCTCAATATTACCTCCTACAGTGCTAATCTTGGGAACGGAAATGACTAGATGGCAGAGACTGATTTTACTTTAGAACAATTAGTAAAGTCGCTGTGGAATAAGCCTGGGTCCTCAGAGATGCCTGTTACTGTGTCAGGTTCATTACCAACTTAGGATGGCAGATGGGCCAAGGAGAGGATTTATCGTCCTTGTGGCAGAATGACGGCATGCTTCAAGCGACCTGGCATTAGCCTAACACCTGAGTACAGTGTAGGCACTTCAAAAAATATTCGTTACTGTATACACGAATGAAATGGCCAGTCAGGGTGTCAAGCATGGTGATGCTCTCATTATCATCTTCAGCAATAACAAGTTCATCCTTACTGAGCATTTCCTATGACAGGGGTCCCCAACCCCTAGACCACAGGCTAGTATAGGAACTGGGCCACACAGCAGGAGGTGAGTGAGCAAAGCTTCATCTGGATTCACAGCCCTGCCCTATCACTCACATTACCACCTGAGCTCTGCCTACTGTCAGATCAGTGGGGACGTAGATTCTTATAGGAACACAAACCCTACTGTGAATTGCAAAGGTGAGGGATCTAGGCTGCATGCTCCTTATGAGAATCTAATGCCCAATGATCTGATTCTGCATTATGGTGAGTCGTACAATTATTTCACTATATATCACAATGCAATAACAATAGAAACAAGTGCACAATAAATGTAGTGCTCTTGAATCATCCTGAAACCATTACTCCTCCTCCCCCTGCCTCATCTATGAAGACATTGATTTCCACGAAACTGGTCCCTGGTGCCAAAAAGGTTGGGGACTGCTGTCCTACGAGGCCAGAATATTTGAATGTGCTTTTGAAAAAGAAAGTCATTCACAAATCAAAGACCCACAGAAGTCATAGAATCTAGTGTTCTCACCTAGGAACCCTAGGGCTGCCCAAAGTTATCGCAGAGGTTGTGTGCAGGGATAGCCAGAAGAAAATAGCATCATTTCTGTCTGTCTTCTATTTTGGCTGTCTCAAAAAAGGGTATCAGGAGAAAAAGGGTTCCACTGCTAAAATCCGAAGAGCATTGCTTCATTCAACACTCTTCTTGAAAAAATCAAGTACCAGAGTTAGAAAGAGGCTTAGCAAAATGTTACACAGTTAGTAAAGAACACAGCTGAGGCTAGAAACTTGGTCTCTAAGACAGTGCTCTTTCAATCCACGACCCTCTGCCTATGATAATACTGTAAAGGTAACAACGTACTGATTTTTGGATTACATAAATTGGGTATGACTACAATAATAGAGGCTTTGTTGAGTCCTTGCTATGTGCTGGGTATTGCTAAGTACTTTGTAGGTATTTATTTAATTTTCTCAAGAATCCAGAGAAGAAGATGCTGTTATTGCTGTCATTTAATAGATTCAGAAATTGAGACAACACGAGATGAAATCACTTGCTTATGGCCTCACAGTAGGAGTGTGATAAAGTTAGGATTTTACCTCAAACAATATAGCTTCAGAGTTCATCTCCTAACTAGTGTATTATTCTGCATCTCAAGAGTAAACTGAATTCATACAGCAGCAACATGAATGGGCACTAGGCTAAGTGAAATAAGCTGGACAGAGAAAGACAAATACTGTACGATATCACTTACATATGGAAGCTTAAACCTACAACAAACCAGTGAATATAACAGACACAGCTAATGAACTAGTGGTTGCCAGTGGGAAGAGGGGAAAGAGAGGCAATTTAGGAGTGGGGAGGGAGATACACAAAGTATTTGGAATAAAATAGGCTCAAAGATGTATTGTAAAACATGGGGAATATGGCCAACATTTTATAACAACTGTAAATGGAAACTGATCTTTAAAAATTGTATAAAAATTTTAAAAAAGAATTCACATCCAAACAAAGATGCATAGCGTTAGTCCTTAGCCTTTTCGGTCTGCTCAACAATTCCTTTTTGCTTGTCACCTTATTTCCCAACCTTGAAGAGATGAAAATTATAGAATCCTCAATGGATTCATTGCAACCTCTGCAGGGACGAATTAGCGGTGAAAGGAATTATTTCTGCTTTATAGATGAGATGCCTCACAGAGGCTGTAGGCACAACTCACCATTTCTTATGCAGAAAATGCAGATAAAGTGGGAAATTATATTGGTTTGAGTCCCCAGGCTTGGTTCACCTGACAGTGGGAGCTGCCTGAGTAGAACAAAACAGTTGCATGTGTCTGTGTGGTGGGAGGAGGTGAAGTGCGGACTGGTTGTTGAGGATGAGGCTAGAGAGGTATTCAGGGGGGGTGGCCTCAGTGACCTGGAAGCTCTTCAGTTGCTGTGCATTACACAGAGGCCACAGAAGAGCTTTAAGAGAGTGAGTGAACAACAGTTAGCATTGTGTTTTGGAAATATCACTTTCCATGGTAAAGATTGGGATGTAAATTGGTGCAGCCACTATGGAAAACAGTATGGAGGTTCCTCAAAAAAGTAAAAATAGCACTACCATATGATCCAGCAATCCCACTCCTGGGCATATATCCAGACAAAATTATAATTAAAAAAGACATGTGCACCCTTATGTTTATAACAGCACTATTTACAATAGCCAAGACATGGAAGCAATCTAAATGTTCATCGACTGATGAATGGATAAAGAAGATATCTTTTATCTTCTCTGGATAGCCAATATGGGCTTCCCTGGTGGCTCAGAGGTTAAAGCGTCTGCCTGCAATGCAGGAGACCTGGGTTCGATCCCTGGGTCGGGAAGATCCCCTAGAGAAGGAAATGGCAACCCCCTCCAGTATTCCTGCCTGGAGAATCCCAAGGACGGAGGAGCCTGGTGGGCTACGGTCCATGGGATCGCAAAGAGTCGGACACGACTGAGCGACTTAACTTTCACTTTCACTTTCATTATATATATAAATTCCACATATAAACAATGGAATACTACTCAGCTATAAAAAGAATGAAATAAGGCCATCTGCAGCAACATAGATGGACCTAGAGATTATTACACTAACTGAAGAAAGTCAGAAAGACAAATACCATGTGATAATACTTAGTGGAATCTAATATACAACACAAATGAACATATTTATGAAACAGACTCACAGACTGAGAGAACAGAACATTAGGCAGACTCCCGCCAGGGGAGCAGGAGGGGTGGGGGAATGATGGATTGGGAGTTTGGGACTAGCAGATGCAAACTATTATATATACTGAATAGAATAGATAAACAACAAGGTCTTACTATATAGCACAGGGAAATATATTCAATAACCTGTGATGAGCCATAATGAAAAAGAATATGAAAAAGAATGTATGTATGCATAACTGAATCACTTTGTTGTAGAGCAGAAATTATTTTTATTTTATTAAAAAAATTTTGTACAGTAGAAATTAAATACAACATTGTAAATCAACTATATATCAATAAAATTTTTAACAAAGACAGTTGGAGTTGGCTAATCTTGAAAACAGCATAGGAGAGTGGGGTCAGGGAGTTGAGTTAGGACGCTGATACAGCTTTCCAAGAGAGAGGCGCTGAAGCTATTGAGCAGTGACAGAGGTGTCTGACCACATTTGTATGCAGTCCCCATGACTTGAGCTTTCTACATCTCAGAGATGAAAAATACTCTCTAGCATCCCCTAAGCTCTCAGGAAACCCTCCAGTGTTGATTGGCTGTAACAGTGGTTGAAGGCTCATGGTGTACGGATGCTTGATTGGAGATTTCAAACCAACTAACCTCTGTCCCTGGGGGCGGCAAAGGATGAAAATTAACGTATATAGTTATCACATTGTTGAGACCATATAATTGAAAAGTGAAGTACGCAGCTAACAGCAGGACTGAGTAATGGGAGAGTGAATGACAGGGAAGGTGAGTTGGAAGAGATGCTTACCCTTTGGAATTGTTCCATCTAGAAGGAAGATGAAGTGATAACAGCGGGCAGGCATTAACTGTTCAGGTGAGGCCAAATACGACAAAGGATCTAAGTTCAGGTCATTAAGAGTGACAAATGTCCTCAAGTTGGCCAGTGGTAAGATGGACTGGTCAGGAGTAAACTTAACTTTTTATTCATTTTGCTGCAATGTGCTAGGCTCTGTGGAAATACATCAGTGAACAAAAGAGATGAAAACATCCCTCGCCATGGAGGTTTTACATTTTTGGAAATATTGTTAGAGAAGGTGGGTGGGACTTGAGCTGGCTTCAGAAGGAAGCAGAGCCTTGATTGGCAGAGAGCAGACAGCATCAGAGAGGGGAATAGTTGGTATGAAAATCAGACACAGGAAACACTTACACGGGAGATAACAAGAGGAGGCTTGGGGAGTGGCCAAGGTGACTTTGTACTTGGGGGTGGGGACATCAGGAAATTAAACTGGAGAATGAGGTTGGGACTGGGCTTGAAAACTTGGCAGGGGAGACTGGACTTTATCCTGTAAACATCACAGAGCCCTGGGGATGGGAGTGGAGCTTCAAGTTGAAAGGAGGCGGTAGAAATAGCACAGCAGATGGTGGGGCTGAAACCTGTGGCCATTTCAGAAATTAATTATTTCTCTCTCTCCGTCTTGTCATTTTCTCCACCCTCTGAGTTTTAAAGATATCTAAAATGTTGTAATTATGTCTGAACACATAAGAAGAGTAGAACCAGGTGGAAACAGCATACAGATCCACTGAAATTATTATGTAAATGACTTAGCAATAATCTAGTCAGTGTTCCCAGAGTGAACACTTAACCATTCTTATACTGGCTACTTAAATATATTGTGAGCTTAAGAATAAATCTAGGAGATTGATGCGCTTGGGTGAAGTGGGTCCCTGAGCAGGGTCATCTAGATATAGTTCCTCTGTTGGAAGTCCCTCATGGAGAATTTAATTTTAAATGGGTGTTAATAAAGTGGAGAATTAAGATTCAATGAGAGGGAGGGAAAATGGATAAAGACTCCAAATGCTTCTCTCTCTCTCTCTCTTATGCATACCACGCACTTTATGGAATCTTTTATCATTTTGACACTTGCCATTTATAGCCCCAGTGTCTTCTCCCAGATTTATTTTACCGTTGAGGAGAAATAAAGCTGCTTATGCAATTATCTAGCTTGCTCTGCAAAGAGCAGTGTCCCCATGATGATTTCAAGTGTCCGGCATCTCTGGAACTTCTCAGAGCAAAGGTGAGCATCATCTTTACCTTGAAAAGGTATATGGGAGCCTTTCCCTGACCAGCCCAGAGGTGCCCAAGCTGATAGTACAAATAATCATGGGATGACTGTGGAAACTCAAATATTGGGCACAGTGATTTGGGGGGTCTCCAGACATGCCTTGCTTGTGCTCATGTCCTCCTTCTGCTGCTGGTACATGTGCAAGAATGCATTCTGCTTGGCACACCAGTCCTTGAACCCTTAATCACCTGTGTCTTCAGATGACAATGCCCCAGGGTGAGCCCTTACATCTTATTGTGGAGACCCTGGAGCATCACTGTTAGCATCCAGTCTCACAAAGTCCTTATGTCTGTCAACTTTGAACTCCTCTGTTCACAGAGTTCAATAACAGGCCATCAGAAATAGGCAGAAAAATGTGTATTGCAGATGTGCTTTAGTATCGAAGGACCGAAAATAAATTGATTTCCCATTGAGAAAAGAAATTGACTGAATATATCATGATATATTCATACTGTGAAATTATAGGTAGACAGTAGAGATAATGAACTAGAACTATTTCAGGATTGAGCTGCAAGTAAAAGAGGTAGAAATGTATATGAAATTTGATCCCATTTTTGTACAAAATGGAACCTGTGCAATAGTGTGACCTGTAGAAATAGTGTGTATTTGTACAGGTTACATTGTACAGTGTATTATACATTATTTGTACGATAATGTACACTGTCAATCTGTATGTTTTAGTATATGTGCATATGTAAAGGAGTTAATAGGGCATTTATAAGACACATTAATATTAAGAAACAAGACATAACTTAGGTTGTTATAAAGGTATCAAATACCTCTTTTGCCTCAACATCTTTTTCAGTCCACCTATAAAAAAGATTTATTAAAAAATTTAAGAAAGGTGGTAAAGTACACATAACATACAGTTTATCATCTTGACCATTTCTGAGTGTATAGTTCAGGGGCACCATGTATATTCACACTTGTTGTGAATATATTAATACATCATCACCATCCATCTCCAGGAAGCTCACATCTTTCCAACTGACACTCCAAACCTACTAACCAATAACTCACTGTTTCTTCCCCGCCAGCTCTGGTAACCACCATTCTACTTTCTGCCCATGAATTTGACTACTCTATATACAAGGTACCATATACAAGTAGAATCATACAGCATTTGTCCTTTTGTGATTGGTTTATTTCATTTAGCCTGCCCTCAAGTTTCATCCATGTTGTAGCATGTATCAGAATTTATTTCCTTTTTCAGGTCAAACAATATTCTATTATCTGTATTGAGCACACTTTCTTCATCTATTTGTCTGTTAATCATCACGTGGGTTGCTTCTATCTTTTGGCTATAGCAAATAATGCTGTTCTGAACATGGGGATACCAACACCTGTTTGAGACACTACTTTCAGTTTTTTTGGGTGTATACCCAGTAGTATTGCTAGATCACATGATAATTTTTGTTTTAACTTATTGAGAAACCGCTCCACTGTTTTGCATAGAGACTATACCATTTTATGTTTCCTCTTATAGTATACAAGGTTTCCAGTGTCTTCAAATCCTTGCCAACACTTATTTTTGTTTTCATTTTTGTTTTTGATAGTAGCCATCCTAATTGCTGTGAGTATCTCATTATGATTTTGACTTGCATTTCCCTCATATTTAGTGATGCTAAGGATCTTTACATATACTTGTTGGCCACTTGTTTATCTGCTTTGCTGAAATGCCTATTCAAGCCCTTTGCCCCTTTTTTCATCTGTTTGTGTGTTTTGTTGTAGCTGTTGAGTTGCAGGAGTTTTTCATGTACTTTGGATATTAACTCCTTATCAGATATATGATGTTAAATATTTTCTTTCATTTTGTGGGCCACTTTTTACTCCATAGGTTACCTTTTCATTGCACAAATGATTTTACTTTTGATATAGGCCCATTTGTTTATTTCATTCTTTTGTTTCCTGTGCACTGGGTCACCTTCTTCGCCAAACTTTGCTGGAGCTACTAGCTTCAGTGGACATCACTTGACCGCACCTCACTTCAACTTCCCTTCTTTCACTCCAGATCTCTGGTGCCAGCTGGATGCACCCAGCATTCACACCTGCCTACAGGTTCCAAGTGGTTAACACTCATGTGGCAAACCTTGACCAACAGGGCTTGGATGTGGTGGATTAATCCTCTCCTCTTTCTCTCCTGAGATGGGCAACTCTGAGGTGCATTTTGTTGAACTCCTCAGATGTCTGAGGTCAATCAAAAAATGACCTGCCCAAGGAGATCCATGTCAAATCTCTGGATCTATGAATGTTAGCTTGTTTGGAAAAAGGGTCATTGCAGGTGTGATTAAATTATGGATCTTGAGATTATCTTGGTTTACCTGAGTGGGCTCTAATTTCAATAAGTGTCTTTTTCAGAGCAAGGCAGAGGCACACTTGTGACAGAAGAAAAGACAGATACAGGGGAGAAGGTGATGTGAAGACAGAGCAGAGGGAGGTGTGGCCACAAGCCAGGGAATGCCAACAACCCCAGAGGCTGGGACAAGCAACGAAAGATTCTTCTCTAGAAGCTTCAGAGGGAGAATGGCTCTGCTGACACCTTGATCTCAGATTTTTTACCCCATGGAACTGTGAAAAAATACACTTCTATTGTTTGAAGCTGATAAGTTTGTGGTGATTTGTTACTGCAGCCAATGAAGCTAACAGTCTCCTGGGGCGGTTCTAGCCCTAGTTGCCCACAGTTGGGGCAAGCTCAGTAAGTGAAGGACTGGCTTTCTTTCCTTCTCTGTCTCATTCATTCCCGACCACCATTTCTGTTCGCTAGGATCATTTCCCAAAATACATTTCCTGCATGTAAACCCTGGTCTCAGTCTCTGCTTTCTGGGGAAAATCTAGATGAACAAAGTTAATTGCAGCAGTGGCCCTAGAAAGCAGAATCCTCAGCCGGCATTGTGGGATTGGTTCGCTCACTGATCAGACAGTGATAAGGACCCCGCTGCTGGTGGGAAGCAGACTGGTAACAACTGCTGGCATCCGGCACACTGCCGATGCATGTGGGGCCCCTGATGACATGGGAGGTGCAAGGACAGTCCCAACAAGTTGCCAAGGATAACTGATTTTTCTTCTTGTACCTCTTCTACCAGGTAAGAGACATTATACTTGTACCTCTTTCAATTCTGGAGGTTACATTGAACACATTTGGGAATACTGCTCTTGTCCTTTGATCGGGTCACTGAGAATCCTGTCTGTTTTGAGAAGATTCTGCAGCCTGTCTTGGCTTTGGGGCAGGCTGTTCTGCCACTTGAGTCATAAGACTTGGCAAATCCAACAACAGTATGAGAAGGATCTACAGTAGATAAGAATGCTGTGTGGAGTCCTTGGAAAACCCTTATAGGAAAATCACAGCATAGAACCCTAGGGATGTCACACAAAGTCACACCTTCTGCAGCAGAGATTCACTCACCATTTAAAAAGCAAATGTATGCTACTTTGTATCCTGTTAGGCCCTAGTGGACACTGACCATCTGCCATGAACCATCGAGGGACTATGTGACCTCAGCTGCCAATCAAAAGTTGGGCATTATGGCCTGCACTAAATCCTGTGATTAGACAGGCACAATAGCAGCTACTTGTCCAGAAAGAACGGTAGATTTCTGAACTGCATTTGAATAGGCACTGGGGGCGTGAGTAAGTGACATGAACAGGCAGCCCTGACTCCCATGTCACCCACCTCTGTGGTACCATTGCCTCCTCCTCAGCTTAAAACAGGCAGCCTTGTGGTTGGGAGAGAGGGAGTTATGACCAGCTGACATAGGAGGAAAAAACTTGGGCGATTGTTCACGGATGGATAAGTTCCGTGTGTTGCTGGATCCCTCTGCACTATAGCCCCACCCAAGGGGACCCTATGGGATGGTGAGAAGAAAAGTCCCGTTTGCAGGAAGGGCTGCAGCAATGCATTGATGATTTAATTCACATGGGGGCAGAGATAATCTGAGATACGTCTTTTACACAGGCTGCTGGCAGCGCTAAGTGGCTTGGCTGAGTGGCTAAGGGCCCGAGGAACAAGACTGAAAGGTAAGAGTCGAGGAAGTTAGGAGATGAGGCATTTGTGTCCATCAAAGTGGGCACGGTGTGTAAGATTTTGGTGTCTCATGTTAATTCTTACCAGAGAACATTCACCACAGAGGATAGCCTTTTTGTGTAGATAACAGTCAGCTTCTCTCCTTGCTCACCGAGGTCTTATTCAATGGTCTCTTGAATGCCATAGGGACCAAGATAAAGGCTATATAACTAGTCCATCACCTGGAACTTCTTCATATCAAGGTTGATCAAGTTATTGCCACTGATGAGTGCCTAGATTTCCAGCCAAAGTAATCATAGAGAAGCTCTTGATGGGATAACATCACTCAACGAGACCAATAAGTCACCTGGTGGTGGGTGAATTTCTTCAGATTTTTTTCACCCTGGTAGGGCAGCAGTTTGTTTTTACAAGAAGTGACATTACTCTGGATATGAGATTATGATCCCAGGCTGTCAGCATCACCAACCAAGGGTCTACAGAATGCCTGGTTTACCAACGTAGAGCCTGTAGAACATTGCCTCAGATCCATTTTATAGTGAAAGACGTGTGCCATTGGATGCATGGTTATAGGAATCACTGGAAGTTGACGGCTAAGAAGAAGGATGAAGGATTTAGTAAAGATTCCTGTGAGATGTTCTCTTGGGCACAACACTCTGTGGTGTTGGAATGTAACTTTCATGATATGTTACATGCACTGAATCATGGCCAGAATACGGTTTGTGTCCATAATAGCTAGAATATGTGGGTCCTGGTACCAAGGGGTGAAAGAGATTAGCTACTCTCACCATTACTTCCAGGAATCTACTTGAGGAATTTGCACTTCCCACACTGAGATCTTCTACATGGTCATATTGGCGCTTACAAGGGGATGGAGTAGAATAGGGGTTGAGAGGCATGTTTGCTCTACTGGATTTGAAGTTATAACTACTGTCTAGTCATTTTAGATTTCTTGAGCAAGTGGACTGTAAATAGTTACATTGGTGAGGATAATGAACCCTGATTACTATAAGGAGCTAGAACTGCTGATCACCAACGGAGTAAGAAAGGAACCTGTCTGGAACCCATGGAACACTTGTGCTTCATGTCAAGTGGTAAGTAGAAATGGGCTATCACAGCAACCATGACTAAATAAGGGTAAAAGAACTAAGGTCCCAACTCTGCAGAGATGAGGGATGAAAAGTTTGGCCAGGGTGAGGGAAGTCTGGAATGAGCATGGGGGAAAGAAAAAATGCACATCAACAATGGTATTCAGACCACGGACAGCTGGGAGGACTGTAGCTTGGTCTACAAACTCTCCTGTCTCTTTTGTAGAGACTGCTGCTGGCCATCACATTAAAGCGAAACAGACTCATAAATACAGAGGACAAAGCAGTGGTTGCGGGGGTGGGGGTGTGTGGCAGGGGGACAGATGAGATGGGTGAAAGGGATTAAGAGGTACAAACTTCCTGTTATAAAATAAATAAGTCTCAGGGATGTCATGTACACATAGGGAATATAATCAATAATGTTGTAACCATGATGGTAACTGGACTTATTGTTGTGAAAATTTCATAGTGAATAAAAATATTGAGTCACTATGTTGTACACCTGAAGCTAATATAATATTATATGTCAAGTGTAACAATGAAAAAGGAAAGATTGACTGAATAGGCTCCAGGAAGGGCTTGAGTGGGTGCAAGTAGTGTAAGGAGTGAAATATATCAGTCACCGCTCATGCCTCATGCTTTGTATCCCTTCAGCCTACCTTTTACCACATCCATTGCTGCAGTGACCAGCTTTGTGCAGGTAGGACCTTCCAGCATCTTCCCTGAGCTGAACCTCATTTCTCACTTTCTGCCTGGGGCTCTATCTGAAGTCACTTGATGAAATGGCTGCTACACCAGTCTGGCAGCTGCTCACTTGTGCACAATCTAGAAATAAAAGGAAACTAATATTCAGGGGGCAATCCTTGACCAACGAGAGACAGAAATTAGTGAATAAATAAGTGCTTCCATCTTCCCTTCCCACAGGTGGACAATTCTGAGTTGTATTCCAATAGCTCCTTAGCTGGTCCCTAGGAGATTGAGTCCCAGTTGCTCACGGCCATGATCAGTTCAATAAAGAGCACGTGTATTGACTTTCTTCCTCGCTTTGCTCTTTCCAGCTCTTCATTCCTGTTCCCTGGGTCACTGCCTCAAATAAACTACTCGTGTGTCAACCCTTGTCTCAGGCTCTGCTTTCTGGCTAAGACACAAGGGTTAATTGGGGAAAATGGAGATGGGTATGGGCTGCTGATCGGAGTGAGGACAGAGAGAGGTGGGGAAAGGTGTCCACAGGAAAAAATGATCATTTATATAAGATCCCACTTTTGTAAAATTACATAGATATGTGCATGTATGCATAAAGAGATGCTTGCAGAAGTGGTCATCAAAATATTAGTCTTTGTTATTTAGGATGGCACCATTTTTATAAAATAAATAATATATAAAATAAACTAATATATAAAATAAATTTTATAAACATTCTATTACATTTTTATATTTTAAAGTATTATATCTTTATAAGTTGTTGGAAGTATTTACAATGAATGTGTGTTAGTTACATATTATAATCAGATGACATTGTAAGGAGACGGGTATACATAGCGCGAAAAAAACGTAGGTCTTGAAGCCAAGATGGGATTTCTCTGTCCAGATATCTGTGCACAAAACTCTCCCTCCTTCCTGAAGCCAGGAAACAAATCCTCTGTATATATCAACTCAAGGCAAATAGAAATTCCAAGGCATGATGGGACCCCGCTAGTTCTACAGCAGGGGGTGAACTCTGATTTGAGTTCAACTCGGAGTCTTGCTATACACACACAGATGAATGAAACCCCAGCTTGTCGGGAAAGAAAAAAATCCTGCTCATTGAGATTTGATATTTTCTCAAAGTTTTCACTTATGCTAGGCAGCAAAGAAAGCTAAAAGGCTTATAGATTACAGAGGATGAGCTGAACCCTCTGAAAAATGATGCCTTCTATTTATTATTTTCTTTCTTTCTTTAGTCAAAGGTCACCACCTGGAGGTCCTAACACCATCTGATGCTAAAGGTCTCCAGGCAGCCCACAGCTTCAAGTGTCTTATTTAAATAAAACTGTCCTCAGCACAGCTTGGCTTAATTCATCAGCAAACCAGGCCCCGGGTAAAACACGGGCAGGACACGAGGCTGTGCTTTTGGGAGGTGGATGAAGCTGGGGAACTCTTCTTTCGGACTAGAAATTGGATTTTGGAAGATAGAGGAAAGTTTCTAATTTGAAGAGTGGGTTGTCATGCCCCTGACAGAGGAAACCTTCTGGGTAGAAGCGTCTAAGTACGAAAGATTTTTAAATGTGACCTAGAAAAAAGAAGGTTGGTGAAATCAGATCTCAAATCCCGGGTTGACAGCAGCTTTACGTTATTAAATCCTGACTTTAGAGTGGAAGGAAATTTCCCACTGGAAAAAAACAGAATCAAAGCTGATACTTGGCACCGGACTCAACAATCAAGGAGAGAGAAAAGACATCTCTCTGTAAACATCAGTTTAGGGATTTAAAGGCAGCAGGAGCATCTTTTTTTTCAGCCTCTAGACCAAAGTTTCCACCCCTCAGTGGCTATTAACAAACCTGCAAGCATTATCATTCTTTACTGAAAACTGTAATCTACAAGTCAAGCCTATCAGGTTTCACTGCTGTTTTTCTCTTGTCTGCCACATTTGAATTTTCCTTAAACCTCACATTCACTGCCATCCTCAACCAGCTCCCATTCTCCTTTTCCTTGCCTTAAGCAGGGTCCCCATGGGATCGAATGCCTGATGATCTGAGGTGAAGCTGATGTAATAATGATATAAATAAAGTGCACAATAAATGTAGTGCATTTGGTAGTTCCCTAGTGGTCTAGTGGTTAAGAATCTGTCTGCCAGTGCAGTGGACGTGGATTCGATCCTTTGCTGGGGAAGATCCCACACGTCAAGGAGCAACTACACCCACAAGCTGCAACTACTGAGCCCATGTGCTGAAACTCCTGAAGCCCGAGTGCGCAAAGCCCATGCTCCGCAACAAGAGGAGCCACTGCAGTGAGAAACCATTGCAGTGAGAAGCCCAAGCTCCACAGCTAGGGCGTAGCCCCTGCTTGCTGCAACAGAGTAAACCCCAGGGCAGCAATGAAGAACCAGCGCAGCCAGAAAAAAAATAAAATGTAACGCACTTGAATCATCCCCAAACCATCCCCCTGCCTCTGTCCGTGGAAAACTGTCTTCCATAAAACTGGTCCCTGATGCCAAAGATGTTGGGAATCACTGCCCCTTAAGGTTTCCTTTACTTTGTCAAGAAAATGTTCTCAAGGGCATGTGGCTGCTTGGAGAGGTTCTGAAGTTACGTGCCTGAATGGCTTGCAATTGCCTTTAGGAGAAATTTTTCCTCCAATCTCCCCTGGCTGCCTCTGGGAGTCCATTACACATCTGGAATAAGCTGGCCACCCAGGCAGAGGGCACAAGAGGCCTCAATTTGCATAACATTTAAATGTCATGTCCATATTTGTGTGCCCTAGGAACCCTGTGATGATGTTGAAAACAGTCTCTATCTTGGTCAGAATGGTGGCTACCAGATCTATAATATATAAAAATTAATCAGCTTTGTACACTTGATTGTGTATATACTGCAATTTACAAGTAATTTTAAAAATGCCTTCAATATGTGCACAGATAAAACCTCACACTGTCCTTCTTATTCCTATGGACATTAAAATATGCACTAGAAGCCATGGTTATTTTATAGGAAGCCAAACATCGCTAAGATAATATACATTTTGAATCAATAGTGGTTTTGGTTCATACTTGCATCTTGTAACTGCAAAAATATTCCTTTTCTTGGGAGAAACATCAGAACTCAGAAAAGCAATGGACCTTTTATGGCACGGCATTGTGAAGGGAGGCAGTTGTCTGCAGTTAGTTGATTGGTTTCTTTTTCTTTTTAAGGTGACATTTGATTTATACTTGACAGTACCCAGGAATGCAGGTTAGTCTCAAAACTGAAAATCCTCAGTTCTTGAGTGAGTTGTGGACGGCTCCTGCATTCAGGATCCTTCCCCAGGAGACTACCTTGGACAGCCTGCAGGACTGTGTCGCTGGCGGCTTTTGGCTAGAGCCAGTGGACTGGAAAGGGACCATCGCTGATGTTGTTCCACTGGGCAGAGGCCCAGGCGCTCATTTTGTATGTGGCTTCTGCTTCTCCGACGCAAGGCTCTTGGAGAGGACAAGACACTCTGCAAACCACAGGCCAGGTATCTGTTTATAACTTGGAATTTTCTGTTTTTATTCTATGAAATCAGCCACTCTCTGGGCGATCTGAGCAAGCTTTTTACATCGGGGCTTCCTTTTTTTCATCTGTAAAATAAAGGAGTTGGTCGGATCCACTGGATGATAGCCCTCGAGGCGGGGGAGACACTGTAAGATTTAACAGAAAGCAGGTGCTGTAGCAGACTGTTTTCGAGGCTCTGACTTGCAGATAAATCTGCAACAGAGCAGGACCCTGTGCTGCCTTCCCAGGGACAGACCTCTCCCCCAGATCCTCTCCTGTAGCACACCTCCATATTTCCTGAGTTTTTCAGATGTTCAAAACCACCGCCAAGTGGAAGAAATTAACTACTTGATGATCATGAGCACGTAGCTCCCAGACGTATTGGCGCCTAAGGATTGATCATATTAACTGCCCTGCTACCTCAATATCAACCAATCAGAGAATTGGGCACGAGTTAATCACATACCTTGAGCCCCACCCCACTTTCTTTTAAAGACCTTGCCTTTAAAAAGGTTTTGCTGAAGCTCTTTGAGGATTTGGGGGTGTCTGGGGACATGAGCCACCTGTTCTTCTTGCATGGAACTGCAATAAACCATTCTCTGCTCCAAACTCCCACATTTCTGTATTGTTTAGGCTCACTGTGTATCGGGCACATGACAAATTTGTATTCTGTAACAGGTCCTTAGGTTTTTTAAGTCATGGAGGACATGCTTTTAAAAACACATGCCTGTACTCACAGACATAGAGAACAGACCTGTGGTTGCCAAGAAGGGGGGTGTGTGGGAGAGATGGATGGGGAGTTTGGGGTCAGTAGACAAAAACTATTCTATATACTGTAGGATGGATAAACAAAATTAGATCCTATTGTATATCACAGAAAATTATAGCCAATATCCTGTGATAAACCATAATGGAAAAGAATGTGAAAAAAAAGTGTGTGTGTATATATGTGTGTGTGTGTGTGTGTGTGTGTGTGTATAACTGAATCACTTTGTTGAGAGCAGAAATTAACTAAATCAACTACACTTTGATAAAATAAATTAAAAAACACATGTCCATAAATTCAGAGGAAACCCTTATTTGAAAAGATGTATGCATCCCAATGTTCATAGTAGCACTATTTACAATAGCCAAGCTGTGGAAGCAGCCTAAATCAACAGATGAATGGATAAAGATGATGTGGCACACCTTTGCAGCAACACAATTGGACCTAGAGATTATTTTACTAAGTGAAATCAGACAGAGAAAGATATATCATATGATATCACTTATATATGGGATCTAACAAAATGATACAAATGAACTTATTTCCAAAACTGAAACAGACTCACAAACACAGAAAACAAACTTATGGTTACCAAAAGGGAAAGAAGGGGGAGTAATACATCAGGAGTTTATCATAATGTTAGGGATTAAAAGATTCACACAACTATATTTAAAATAAATAAACAATAAGGATCTACCATATAGCACAGGGAACTATATTCAGTATCTTGTAATAATCTATAATGGAAAAGAATCTGAATCACTTCTATATACCAGAAACTAACACAACACTGCAAAATATCTTACTTCAATTAAACAACAAAAACAAAAAATGCCTGGTGAAACAGTCTTCGTCCTCCATCTCACTGAGTGACATTCAGAATGCGCTAACTTTGCAATTAAGCATTTTGATTATGTTCTATAATCTGCCCATTCCTCCCTGTTCACCCCACCTCAAGTCATCCCTAAACATTCCCTGTTAGCATCAATGAAACTATCATTCAGTTATTATTATTTTTAACCTTTGTCTTTTGAAATAATTTTAACTACAAGATGTTGCAAAAAGAATACAGAAAGTTCCTGTTTATCTTTCACCCAACTTCCCCCAAAGACAGCATCTGACATAACCATCATCACTGGTCATTATTTCATAACATGATTTACATCATCCCCACTCTTTAACCTCAATCAGTCTTGGGATCCGAAAGAGCCTAATATCAAACAGCAGCACATTTGCAATAAAAGAGTGTGGATCTGAGACAAAAACTCGTTTCCTGGTTCCTAATTCAGAGCTTGTGTGTCTTTATGTGATCCGACTTCACAAGGAGGTTAAAAACAAATCCTCAAACAAAAACCAATGGTTTATTTATTTAAAGAAGATGCAGTGAATAACTCAGGAATTCATGCATTTGCTTATTAGTCTCCTTTGCAGTGGAGATGGATGGATAAATCAGTTTATCTCTCTGCCTATACATCTCTTTCCACCATGCAAGGGAAATGAGACAAGCTGGAGAAGGCAGTGAGGTGTGATAGGAAGAGGACATCACTGAGACGTGGGAAGCAGAAGCTTTAGTCCTGGTTCTGCCAATGGGTCGAACTTGGTAAGTAATTTTCTGAGCCTTCATTTTCTTGTGTGAAAATGAGGGAGGAGACCTGGGAGGAGGTACCCTCAGAGGCTCAAACTGTATGTCTATGAGATTAGGCATGGTAGGTTGGGTTCCCTAAGTGTCTGACTTAGAGAAGGGGGTTAGCTTGCAGGATGCTGGTTAAGAAGTTGTGGGAGCAATGTCATTGAAGAAGGAGGCAGAGGGAGAAGGTGAGGCCAAATGAAAGACTTGGCCAATTATGCATGGAGAACTCTGGAGCTGGCATAGTGTCAGTAAGGGTGAAAGGGCTGGGTGCTTATACGCCATGTCCACCAGGTGGGCTGTCCCAGGACAGGCTGGCACTCTCTGCAGCTTGAGGCAGCTCCCCAGTGACATTCCTAACATCTGAGTAATAAAGTCTTCACTGAAGGTCCTAGGTGGGCTCACCACTACGGCCACCACAACGGGAAAGCATTTGTTGTTGTTGCCATTGTTTAGTTGCTGAGTTGTGTCTAACTTAGCCTCTTTTGCAGCCTCATGAAGTGCAGCCTGCCAGGCTCCTCTGTCCTTCGGATATCCCAAGCAGGAATACTGGAGTGGGTTGCCATTTCCTTCACCAGGGGATCTTATCAACCCAGGAATTGAACCTGGGTCTCCTACATTGGCAGGTATATTCTTTACCATTGAGCACCTGGGAAGCCCTGTGAAAGCACAGGTTGCTATTCCTATTAATTAATCCTATTAATTAATACAGGTTCCTATTCATTAATACTATCCTAGGAATGATAGGATGTTAACATACATAGGGATATTAGAAATCATGCAGCTTGGGGCTCATCTGGTGGCTCAGTGAAGAGTCCGCCTGCCAATGCAGGGGACACAGGGGACACAGGTTCGATCCCTGATCCGGGAAGATCCTGCATGCCACAGAGCAACTAAGCTCTTGTACCACAATTATTGAGCCTGTGCCCTTCAACAAGAGGAGCCCCCACAACGAGAATCCTGTGCACCATGACTAATGAGTAGCCCTGCTCACTGCAACCAGAGAAAAGCCCTCACAGCAACGAAGACCCAGGACAGCCAAAAATAAATAAACAAATAAACAAAACGAGGAAAGAAATCATGCAGCTCAATTTTTTCATTGAACAGAGAAGGAAAATGAAGGGTTCTGACTTGCCCGAGTGAACCTGAAGAAATGCAACTTGAGGGGCTCTGGGGAGCTCCGGTTCTTCATGTCTTAGCATAGAAAGAATTCAGCTGGAGTCTGTTTTCTCCCTGGCTCCTGGTTAAAAGGGGGAAAGTTAAAAATGCATTAGTATTAGCTCCAGTGGTAATGGTTCCTCAGTGCCTTCAGCCACATGGAAAATTCTTTAATTCATCCTGCAAGGTACCTCAGCTGGTAAAGAATCCACCTGCAATGCAGGAGGCCCCGGTTTGTCTCCTGGGATGGGAAGATTGGCTGGAGAAGGGATAGGCTACCCACTCCGGTATTCTTGGGCTTCCCTTGTGGCTCAGCTGGTAAAGTATCCACCTGCAATGTGGGTGACCTGGGTTTGAAGCCTGGGTTGAGAAGATCCCCTGGAGAAGGGAATGCTACCCACTCCAGTATTCTGGCCTGGAGAATTCCATGGACTGTATAGTCCATGGGGAGGCAAAGAGTCTGACACGACTGAGTGACCTTCACTTCACAAAGCTGGGCTGACAGAACACAGAGCCAGGCCTGAGAGGATCGGGAACAGGCCTTTTCCCCTGGATTTGCACAGTTATCCACAAGGTGTGCTGGGGCCTGGATTGGAGAGGCCCACATGGCTGGATGATGGACTCGGGTCTTGCCGAGAGCTTGCTTGGGTGCCTGGCAGCACTTGGTGAGGTGCGGAGTGACAGAAGCAGTT
Source organism: Cervus elaphus (assembly GCF_910594005.1). NCBI lineage: Eukaryota > Metazoa > Chordata > Mammalia > Artiodactyla > Cervidae > Cervus > Cervus elaphus. The sequence goes on from NC_057847.1 coordinate 64,404,611, forward strand.
ACATTTTGTAAGAGACATGTCTTATCTTGTTCCATTCACAGAGGAAAAGAAAACATCAGTTCCAGAGCCAAACCTATTTCTCCAGGTAATCCATCTCTGTACAGCTGCTCCCTGCAAAGCTCTCCTGTGTTGTTTCCTGGGCTTCAGACTAATTCACGCACTGTCTCGGAAATTTAATAAGAGCCCTGTGTGTCTTTTGTGATTCCTGTTTCTGTGTCTTATCTCCACATAATGTGTTAATATGGAAATTAATTTACAGCTTATCAGATAGCGGAGTGAATTGTCAGGGTGTGAGTTTCTTTGGGCTTTGTTGAAAGTTCTCCCCGCCCCATTCTCTCACAGCCTAATACTTAATGTTATCCAAACAGGAGGAAATTAACTTGCTACAAACACAGAGAAACTACTTTAGAGATGAAGGGATTCCTTAACTTTTCAAGCCTGGATCATAGCTAGCCTTCCCTGCTCAGTCTGTTTTCCCATCACTCCTACCTGTGTCCCCCTCACTTGGATATCTTTCTAGAAGATTCCTAAATGCTCACACTGTCCCAAGTCTCTGTCCCTTAGTATATGCTGGTTCCTCTGCCCAGGCCTGTCTTCCCTTCCTTCTTTACAGGAGAAACACCTTCACCTTTTTTTTGGGGTGGGGGGGGCACACACTGTATGCATGTGGGATCTTAGTTCCCCAACCAGGGATTGAACCTGTGGTCTCTGCATTAGAAGTCCATTCCCTGGACTGCCAGGGAAGTTCTTCACTCTTTAAGGGTGTTAAAATGTCACTTACTCCAAACAACAGGGGTTGGGGTCCTTCCACCCTGAAGGTCGCCTCCGTGGCTGGGGCCAGGGACATGCTTCTGCAGGTGGGCCTATTAGACCTCCCTGGGGAGCTGTGATTCTGATTCTTTGCACACCTCCCTCCATGGAGAGAATTCCTGGAAGGGAGACCAGCTCCTGCTTCCGGGGGCTACCCCTGGCTGTGGTTTTCAGAGTTGTTTCCTTTGTTTGGCGCCTCCTGGATAAATTGTCAACAATTCCCCTGTAGGGACCTGGCCTGCCATTCATTGCTGGTTTCCAGACCTTAGCAGGCTCAGGAAGGGGGCAGTTAGTGAGTCTTTCTCAATGAATACATGAATAAAAGAGGGAAGGCATGAAGTAGTAACAGGAAATAAATGTGTTTCCAAGGGAAAACAACTGGGAAAATTACTTTTCCTCTGATTTACAAGATTACGTTTTTTTTTTTTTTTTTTTTAAGTACCCTTCTCTTTAATAGAGAAAAAAGTTAAAAAAGAAAAAGAAAAATAGTTATGAGTCAGAAGTCAGAAAGAATTTTCACAGTTCTGAAACATGAGAACAGTAAATTCACTCCCCTTGGACCCAAAAGGCATGTGCAAACTGCCTCACCTGGAAGGGTCCCTTTGTCTGAAATATTTGGGAGGAGGAAGCTTGTCTGGAATGTGCTGCCCTGAACTGTTCCTCTTTGGCCCTCCCCTCAGGTCAGCCTCCTCTGAAAGAGAATCAGGGGCTACCATGTACACTTACTTAGAGTGCAGGGGAAACAGCGCCCCCTGGAGTTGGACAATGCAGAGCCCTGGAAAGAAGCCCTTTCAAGCCGCCACATCCTCGGGAAGGAGACCCCAGAGGGCTGGTCTTGTCTAATTTCACTTCCCTCCATCCTCCACGCCCAACTCCCACTCCCCTCTGGAGACAGCCATTCCCAGCACTAGACCCTAGACACAGCAGGACGGTCCTCAGTGAGCCTGGGTGGCTGTGCTGGTCTCTTTGGAGTTCTTCCTGCCAGTGTGAGATTTATTCACATTGCATGATCTTGTCGTTGTTCTGGGGATAACTATTGACACAATTCCCAAAATCATATATAGGCATTCTTCAGAGATATTGCAGATTCAGTTCTAGACCACTGCAATAAAGCGACTATCACAGTGAAGCAAGTCATATGAATGTTTTGGTCTCTCATTCATACAAAAGTTATGTTTAGACCATACTGTAGTCTGTTTAGTGTGGAATAGCATTATGTCTAAAAAAACTATATATGTATATCTCTCTTAATTAACAAAACTTTATTGCTAAAAAGTGTTAACCCGCATCTTGCAATTCACATTGCCACAAACCTTCAATCTGTAAAAAACTCAGTAAAGCAAATAGCACTAAAATGAGGTATACCTGTATTAAGTCTCTCAGATCATATACTCTGTTTTGTTTTTCAGTTGCTAAGTCATATCCTACTCTTTACTATGCCACAGACTGTAGTCTGCCCGTCAGGGTCTTCAGTCCATGGGATCTTCCAGGCAAGAATACTGGGCTGGGTTGCCGTTTCTTTCTCCAGGGGATCTTCCTGACCTAGGGATCGAACCCGTGTCTCCTGCATTGGCAGGTGAATTCTTTACCACTGAGCCACCTGGGAAGCCCTGAAGAAACTGAGACATTATACTAAAACATAATAAATACATCGCACAGAGAGTTCCACACCTAGGGCCCAGTGAGAGTATAATCATGTGACATGGCTTTGTAGCCTACTGGACTGCATGTAGGGCAAGCCATGGGCAGAAGGAGACCCTAAGTTGTCACGGTGAGGTTAACCACTGAGAGGGGGTAGCAGGCCTAAGTGGAAACAAAATGAGAGAAGGATCCCAAAGACCAGAGGTCAGACCCAATCCCACTAAACAGCCACGTGACCTTTAGCAAGTCCCCCTCAGAGTTCCAGTTTCACACTATCATAGCAGAACACAGGGTTCTTGTGAAAATAAGATAATACAGATAGAACGTCCTCTAGGAGTTTAAAAGCACAAAGTAAATGTTTGAGTTTAATTATTCAGCTCCATGTTTAAGAAGAACTGTGAGCAGGAAGACTTAAAAAGAGTTCCAGAATGGGAAGGGATGACTCTCAGTTCTTTGAAGATTTCACTTAAGTAAATGTGTGTGGGGCTTCCCAGGTGACTCAGTGGAAAATGCTAGAGATGTGGATTTGATCCCTGGGGTGGGAAGATCCCCTGGAGGAGAAAATGGCAACCCACACCTGTTTTCTTGCCTGGAAAATCCCATGGACAAAAGAACTTGGCGGGCTATAGTCCATGGGGTTGCAAAATGTTGGACATGACTGAGCAACTGGGTATGCATGCATATGTGATCTACGTATCTCTATGTACCTATCTATCCATCTATGAACAGTATGAAAAGGCAAAAAGATAAGACACTGAAAGATGAACTCCCAGGTTAGGAGGTGCCCAAAATATGCTACTGGAGAAGAGTGGAGAAATAACTCCAGAAAGAGTGAAGAGACAGAGCCAAAGCAAAAAGAACGCCCAGTTGTGGATGTGACTGGTTATGGAAGTAAAGTCTGATGCTGTAAAGAACAATATTGCATAGGAACCTGGAATGTTAGGTCCATGAATCAAGGTAAATTGGAAGTGGTCAAACGAGATGGCAAGAGTGAATACCGACATTTTAATAATCAGTGAACTAAAATGAACCAGAATGGGTGAATTTAATTCAGGTGGCCATTATATCTACTACTCTGGGCAAGAATCCCTTAGAAGAAATGGAGTAGCCCTCATAGTCAACAAAAGAGTCTGAAATGCACTACTTGGGTGCAATCTCAAAAATGACAGAATATCTCTGTTCATTTCCAAGGCAAACCATTCAATATCATAGTAATCCCAGTCTATACCCCAACAACTAATGCTGAAGAAGCTGAGGTTGAACAGTTCTATGAAGACCTACAAGACCTTCTAGAAATAACACCAAAAAAAAAAAAAAAAAGATGTCCTTTTCAACATAGGGGACTGGAATGCAAAAGTAGGAAGTCAATAGATACCTGGAGTAACAGGCAAGTTTGGCCTTGGAGTACAAAATGAAGCAGGGCAAAGTTTAATCAGAGTTTTGCCAAGAGAATGCATTGGTCATAGTAAATATCCTCTTCAACAACATGAGACGACTCTACACATGGAGAACACCAGATGGTGATGGACATCATCAGATTGATTACATTCTTTGCAGCCAAAGACAGATAAGCTCTATATAGTCAGCAAAAACAAGACCAGGAGCTGACTGTGGCTCAGACCATGAACTCATTGCAAAATTCAGACTTAAATTGAAGAAAGTAGGGAAAACCACTAGACCATTCAGGTATCAAATAATTAAATCAAATCCCTTACAATTACACAGTGGAAGTGACAAATAGATTCAAGGGATTAGATCTGATAGACAGAGTGCCTGAAGAACTATGGACAGAGGTTTGTGACATTGTACAGGAGGAAGTGATCAAGACCAACCCCAAGAAAAACAAATGCAAAAAGGAAAAATGGTTGTCTGACGAGGCCTTACAAATAGCTGAGAAAAGAAGTGAAAGGTAAAGGAGAAAAGGAAAGATATACCCATCTGAATGTAGAGTTCCAAAGAATTGTAAGAAGAGATCAGAAAACCTTCCGCAGTGATCAATGCAAAGAAATAGAGGAAAACAATAGAATAGGAAAGATGAGAGATCTCTTCAAGAAAATTGGAGATACCAAGGGAACATTTCTTGTAAAGATGGGCACAATAAAGGATAGAAACAGTATGGATCTAACAGAAGCAGAAGATGAAGAAGAGATGGCAAGACTAGACAGAAGAACTGTACAAAAAAGATCTTCATGACCCAGATAATCATGATGGTGTGATCACTCACCTAGAGCCAGACATCCTGGAGTGTGAAATCAAGTGGGCCTCAGGAAGCATCCCTAAGAACAAAGCTAGTGGAGGTGATGGAATTTCAGTTGAGCTATTTCAAATACTAAAAAATGATGCCAATAAAATGCTTCAGTCAATATGCCAGCAAATTTGGAAAACTCAGCAGTGGTCACAGGACTGGAAAATGTGAGTTTTCATTCAAATCCCAAAGAAAGGCAATGCTAAAGAATGTTCAAAGTCCCACACAATTGTATTTATCTCGCACACTAGCAAAGTAATGCTCAAAATTCTCCAAGTCAGGCTTCAACAGTACATGAATTGAGAACTTCCAGATGTTCAAGCTGGATTTAGAAAAGGCAGAGGAACCAGACATCAAATTGCCAACAACCACTGGATCACAGAAAAATCAAGAGACTTCCAGAAAAACATCTGCTTTATTGACTATGCCAAAGCCTTTGACTGTGTGAATCACAAAAAACTGTGGAAAATTCTTAAAGAGATGGGAATACCAGATCACCTGACCTGTCTCCTGAGAAATCTGTATGCAGGTCAAGAAACAACAGTTAGAACCATACATGGAACAACAGACTTTTTCCAAATTGGGAAAACAGTACATCAAGGCTATATATTGTCACCCTGCTTATTTAACTTCTATGCAGTGTACGTCAAGCAAAATGCAGGGCTTGACAAAGCACAAGCTGCAATCAAGATTTCCAGGAGAAATATCAATAACCTTAGATTTGCAGATGACACCACCCTTATGGCAGAAAGTGAAGAGGAACTAAAGAGCCTCTTGATGAAAGTGAAAGAGGAGAGTGAAAAAGTCAGCTTAAAACTCAACATTCAAAAATGAAGATCATGGCATCTGTTCCCATCACTTAATGGCAAATAGATGGGGAAACAAAGGAAACAGTGAGAGATTTTTTTTTTTTGGGCTCCAAAAATCACTGCAGATGGTGAGTGCAGTCACGAAATTAAGACACTTGCTCCTTGGAAGAAAAGCTATGACCAACCTATAGAGCATATTATACTATGTATAATATATTATATTATATATAGTATATTATACTATACTATACTATACTAAGAAGCAGAGACATTAATTTGCCAACAAAGGTCCATCTAGTCAAAGCTATGGTTTTTCCAGTAGTCATGTATGGATGTGAGAGTTGGACTCTAAAGAAAGCTGAACACCAGAGAATTGATGCTTTTGAACTGTGGTGTTGGAGAAGACTCTTGGAGAGTCCCTTGGATTGCAAGGAGATCAAACCAGTCAATCCTAAAGGAAATCAGTCCTGAATATTCATTGGAATGACTGATGCTGAAGCTGAAACTCCAATACTTTGGCCACCTGATGCGAAGGTGACTCATTTGAAAGGACCCTGATGCTGGGAAAGATTGAAGGCCAGGAGAAGGGGATGACAAGAGAATGAGATGGTTGGACGGTATCACCAGCTCGATGAACATGAGTTTGAGCAGACTTCGTCAGTTGGTGATGAACAGGGAGGGCTGGTGTGCTGCAGTCCATTGGGTCGCAGAGAGTCAGACACGACTGAGCGACTGAACTGACTGCACTGACCTATCTATCTCTCTCTATCCATCTACAGAGAGAGAAATGGGAAGTTTCATTGATGATAAAAGCAGAGGTTCTGGAGTCTCTTATGTAGAATGTGTATGTTCATTCATTCATTGATTTCTTGAGTGTCTACCATGGAACAGGGGCTTCCCAGGTAGTTCAGTGGAAAAGAATTCACCTGCCAATGTAGGAGACGGGGAATCAATTCTTGGGTTGGGAAGATCCCCTGGAGAAGGAAGTTGCAACCCACTTCAGTATTCTTGCCTAGGAAATCTCATGAACAGAGGAGCCTGGCGGGCTAAATCCACGGGGTTGCAAAAGAGTCAGATACGACTCGGCGACTGAACAACAACCATGGAACAGGCCTTAGGCTAGGCACAGAGGATTCAATGGTAAGAAGAGACCAATATACTCATGTCAATTTTAGTCTAGGTGGAACATTAATAAAATAATCCTACTAAAGAATGTATTTTCAAAAACTGCAGTGGTTGCTCTGAATTATGGCCTGGTGGTGCCAGTTTACCTGGTTTTGAGCCCAGAATTCTGGCGGGGTGAGATTTGGTATGTTACTTAACTCTGCCAGGCTTCAGTTTCCCCATCTATTAAATGGGGAATTATAACGACATCTCTTAGGGTTGTTGGGACAGTTAAATGAGATAACACCCTAGAGGAGTGATTCCTAATCTTGGCATGATAGGCATTTTGGGCTGGGTAATTCTTTGTTGGGGAGGAATGCTCTGTACATTGTAGGAGTCTTCATCCCTGGCCTCTTCCTGTTACATGCCAGGAAGCACCTTGTCCCGACACTATGGCAACCAGCCATGTCTCCAGACACTTTCAGACATCACCAAGTTCAGAAGCACTGGTCTAGAGCACTTAGAACAGTGCCTGACACATGTTGGATACTCCGTATATGTTGACTTTTATCATTTTCATGAAGGGAGGGTACACAGGAAGACCTTGGCTCCAAATCATGATACTGTCATTGACTGGTATGTGGGGTCTAATTTGGGGAAGATTAATGACACGTAAGTACCTTGGTTTCTCCATCTCAAAGAAATGTTGATTATTACAAATAGCTTACTTTGTTGATCTTATATAAACTATATGTATTATTGTATTTGAAACAGATAACCAGCAAGGACCTACTGTATAGCACAGGGAACAATACTCAATGTCTTCTAATAACCTATAATGGAAAAGAGTCTAAAAAAGAATATATGTGCAATATATAAATATATATAAAACTGAATCACTTTGCTGCACATTTCTAGTGGATCTTAAATACTATATTAAGCATTAATTTAGCTCCACATGAGTATCTAAAATAATGTTTGCATCTTTAAGGCAAAGATTGACAAACAACACCCCTTTGATCAAATCTGGCCTGCTGTCAGTTTTTGTATAGTGCACAAATTAAAATGGCTCAATTTTTCTTTTTTTTTTTTTTATTGAGTAGAAATTCCGGTAACATAAAATGAACCATTAAACATTTTAAAGGGTACTGTTCAGTGACAATGGCTTTTAGGCTTTTTAATGGCTGAAAAAATAAAAAGGAGAATATTCTTTTCCAACATGTGAAAATTATATGAAATTCAAATTTCAGTGTCCACAAATAGTTTTGTTGGAACAGAGCCCCCACTCATTCTATGGCTGGTTTCTCTCTGCAACAGCAGGGTTAAGTAGTTGTGATAGAGACTGTATGGCCCAGAAAACCTAACATATTTACTATCTGGCCCTTCATAGAAAAAAGTTTGCTGACCTCTGATTTAAGTGTTAATAAGATGGAAAAATTAAAGCCCTGGCTTTTAGGAAGTATGTGCGTCCTTTTTTACTCTGCTTGCTGATTTTAATGAATGACAGAGTGTACTTGAAAATAGGAAACGCTATTATTTTCCCCCATCAATCTGGCATAATAGGCAAGATGTGTAGATGTGAGGTCCTGGAGGCCAGTGAAGAGGTTGGTCCCATGAGGATCCAGGGCAGGGAGGTGACCTCCTGCTATCTGATCTTCAGTTTCTGCTCTTGATTTCCCTTTGCTCTCTGGGGCCAACAAAGCTATCTTTGATCAAAGCTAGCTTTGATCTTGAATGGTTTCATTTTGGAAGGCTTTGTCATTTTAATTTCTGGCCATAAACCCAGGCTGCCCTTGTCTTTCTATCCTTGGTGTCACCTATTTCTGTCTATGGTATCTTTCCTGTGTTGTTCCTGAGTTGCTAAGTCATGTCCGACTCTTTGTGATCTCATGCACTGGAGCACCTCAGGTTCCTCTGTCTGTGGGAATTCCCAGGCAAGAATGTTGGAGTGTGCAGCCATTTCCTTCTCCAGGGGATCTTCCCCACTCAGGGATTGAACCCACATCTCCTGCATTGGCAAGCAGATTCTCTACCACGCAGCCACTTGGAAATACCCCATAAAACATTTTACTCTCCTGTTTCCATCCCTGGTCTAAATTAATCGACCATGGAACACTGCTTGGTCCAGTGTTTAAAAAGGGATTCCCATTACTGCTTAGTTCATGTTAAATCATTAGGCTGTCTTTTCTAGGAAGTTTATTAGTGGTGGTAAAGTGGTGTGGACTCTTGGAGGTCAGTTTTTATGGTGACCAAACTGGTTTACCTATGTCTGTCCTGCTGTTAGCACTTAAAGTCTCATGTCCTGGGAAACCCAGGCATACGAGACCCACTCCAGTACTCTTGGGCTTTCCTTGTGGCTCAGCTGGTAAAGAATCTGTCTGCAATGCAGGAGACCTGGGTTTGATTCCTTGGGTTGGGAAGATCCCCTGGAGAAGGGAAAGGCTACCCACTCCAGTATTGTGGCCTGGGGAATTCCATGGACTATAGAGTCCATGGGGTCACAAAGAGTCAGACACAACTGAGCGACTTTCACTTTCATTTTGAAGGTCATAATGTAGAAAAAACCTGAGGAGTATTTAGCTTGAGTAGACACAGTTAAGATGCAAGCAGGAAGAAAATCTTTTATAAGATACAAAATTCTTGAGTGCCTCTGACACAAGTACTCTAGACTGTGGAAAACTTGAATCAACAGTCGAGGAAAAGGCTTCTCATGTACCTGGAAAAGCCTTCCCGAGGGTTTATTCTCATAGCCTGACCAGAGTGAGGCCCTAGGATTCTTTCCTGGCTTCTGATAAGAGCTGAAGACCTTCTGGCCATTATTCCCCAGGACCCTTAGAGGATAATATCTAGATAAAATGAAGCCACAATACCGGACTTTTCACCCTAGCAAGCCTTATTTTTCACAGTGATTGAGTCAGAGTCCTTCCTTCCTGGGTATATATTATACCAATGTGGAGGCTTCCACTGAATAAATGTTATTTTGATATTGATAATTCTGTAGATCAACTTATACCCTAAGGATCCCTTTGTCAAAATTCATCTATAGTCTTGCCCCTAGGATGCTGTGTCTCCCAGGTTGGGTCTGAAGTAGTAGCCATGGTGACAATATCAGAGAGAACTGGGAAGATTCACAACAAAGCTTGCAAGAATTTTTGATGTAGCAGATCTTACTTAGGAGGAGGTCAAAACGCGTCTAGCAGTAGCTTTGAGCCTCAAAAACGGTGAATGTTGATTCCCCCTGAGGCTGACCAGCCACATCCTTTCTAGACTCTTAAATTTCCTTAGCTCTGAAAGGCTAGCTTGGAATGAAAAGAATTAATGCATGGCACAAGAGAAGTATGCCCATTAGTTTTATATTAGAATTATTCAAAAATTAATGTAATAAAAATAGAAATCAGAAAAATGCCTTCAAGTATCTTAAAATCACTTCAGGAAAGTCTCGTTTTTCAATCAGGGGATAAAAGACAGTGACAATGACTATGGTAGATGGACAATGTACACAGGTTACTGCATGTGTGTGCATATTCAGTCCCTCACTTGTGTCTGACTTTTTGCAACCCCACAGACTGTAGCCTGCCAGGCTCCTCTGTCCATAGGATTTTCCAGGCAAGAATACTGGAGTGAGTTTGCCACTTCCTCTTCCAGGGGATCTTCCTGACCCAGTAATCAAACCTGCATCTCCTGGGTCTCCTGCATTGGCAGGCGGATTCTTTACCACTGTGCTACCTGGGAATCCCCTATCTGTATGACGCTAAAAACAGTAATAATTTCAACCCGTATTTTGGGGTTGTCATATAGACCTTGCACTCTCTTTAACCTTTGATGCAAAATGGAGAAGTGGGACTTCTTAACTTCCTGAAGAAGGGTTTCCCAGGACATGAGACTTTCGGTGCTAAGAGCAGGACAGACATAGGTAAACCAGTTTGGTCACCATAAACTGACCTCTAAGAGTCCACACCACTTTACCACCACTTTCTCCTAGATCATGCTCTGGGTGCTGGAAGCCTAGAATTCCTTGCACAAATGGTCCCAAGACTGGTTCTGGAAACTGTACAGCCACTCTCCTAGATCTACTCTTGATTACGCCATTGGTTTTCATTTGCCTATGCCTACAGTGAATGTGTTGGGAGGAGGGGGTATACTCTTTGCAGGTGTAAGGATAAGCTAAGTAGGTGGCTGGGGTGTCTACATGCATGGTAGAGCAGTCCCTGGAAATATGCAGCAGAGCAGGGCTGCTGAGAGTAAGGCTTGGCCTGAGACTGACTCTCTCCATGTCTCCATCTTTGATACAGAACTCTAAGTAGCCTAAGAATTTTAACTTGAATATGGGCTTCCAAGTTGTTAGGAAAGTATCTTTTTCTGGATAGCACAATAGAACATCTTTTCCTTAATAATTTTCTAGCTTGATGTGTAACTTTTAAATATGTGTAGAAACAGTTATGTGAATATCCATTCATACTTTTACCCCGGCACTGACAAACATTAGGGATGGGTTTTATCTATTTTCCTTGCTTGCTCCTTGGAAGAAAAGCTATGACCAACCTAGAGAGCATATTAAAAAGCAGAGATATTACCTTGCTGACAAAGGTCCGTCTAGTCAAAGCTATGGCTTTTCCAGTAGTCATGTCTGGATGTGAGAGTGGGACCAAAAAGAAAGCAAGCACTGAAGAATTGATGCTTCTGAATTATGGTGTTGGAGAAGACTCTTTAGAGTCCCTTGGACTGGAAGGAGATCAAACCAATCAATCCTAAAGGAAATCAGTCCTGACTATTCATTGGAATGACTGATACTGAAGCTGAAACTCCAATGCTTTGGCCACCTGATGTGAAGAACTGACTCATTTGAAAAGACCCTGATGCTGGGAAAGATTGAAGGCAGGAGGAGAAGGGGATGACAGAGGATGAGATGGTTGGATGACATCACCAACTTGATGGACATGAGTTTGAGCAAGCTCCTGGAGTTGGTGATGGACAGGGAGGCCAGGCATGCTGCAGTCCATGGGGTCACAAAGAGTTGGACACAACTGAGCGACTGAACTGAACTTGCCTATTTTAGTCTTACTGCTTGAACAGAAATTCTATAGGCAGTTTTGTTTGGTAGAAAATTTTGAAGGTCCTAGGCAGGTATGTACAGATGTGAGAGTTGGACCATAAAGAATACTGAACACTAAAGAATTGATGCTTTTGAATTGAAGTGCTGGAGAAGACTCTTGAGAGTCCCTTGGACTGCAAGGAGATTAAACCAGTCAATCCTAAAGGAAATCACTCCTGAATATTCACTGGAAGGACTGATGCTGAAGCTGAAACCCCAATACTTGGGCCACCTGATGTGAAGAGCCAACTCATTTGAAAAGACCTTGATGCTGGGAAAGATGGAGGGCAAGAGGAGAAGGGGGCGACAGAGGATGAGATGACTGGATGGCATCACATACACAATGGACATGAGTTTGAGCAAACTCCAGGAGATAGTGAAGGACAGGGTAGCCTGGCATGCTGTAGTCCATGAGGTTGCAAGAGTCAGACATGACTGAGTGACTGTACAACAACAAAAGGCAGGTATTCTCTGAAATTTGTCTTTAAAAGATGAGTTACTTTAAAAAAATGAAATACTGATCCATTTATTTTGTTTGTTCTTTCCACTATCTGGTTGAATGATTATTGCCCCAAGAACTGAAGAAGAGCAATCAGCATCATTTTACTAAATAACTTCAAACCATCTCTCAACCCTTGGTGAATGAACATACCTTCCTCCTTGACCTGTGTGTGTATTGAATTGACATTCACTTTATAAATTAAATATAGCAATGTTTATATATATTTACAAATATAATGCAAAATATAGCATTTTGCACACGGACCAGATTTTCCTATCTGGATAAACTTGAGTGGAAAATACAGTGACTAAATCACAAGCACTGTACTTGTGGTTTAGTTTGGGATTTAGTCAGTTTGGGACTGACCTTTGTAGAAGTCCCATCTGTCTGTGGGAAATACCCTAATGAGATGGGGAATGAGCTTAGAGTATTTCCTGCTAAAGCCAAAGTCAAATTGCCTATGTGGCCACTTTGATCCCCTAAAATCTGTGTTCAAAAGAAGCAGAAGTTTTGACAGCTTCATCAATAACCTCCTTAAACAGGATATCTTAGTTCTAATCCAGAGTCCACTAGACACTTAGTGAAGAAAGAGGTCAGGGAATTTTAGCTCTGATGACAGACAAGTCTATTGCTTTGCTGAAACCTTTACCACATTCACGCATATGTCAGCCCAGTTCATTCCACAGTTCCTAATTCTAATACCATCCAGTATCCTAACTCAGGTCTCTATTGTTTTACCTGGCCAATGCATTATTTTCCCTCTCCAGTATATTACTAACCTCTTACCCTTTCTACCATGACCAGTAGCTTACATCAATTACACAAACGAGATTAGTCGGGGAATTGCTTGTGCTGTTGCAGCCACTGAAGCTGCTTCTCTCAAGCACCATCTATTTCCTCTTGCCACTTACCGACCATAAAGCAACTATATGACTTCAAGAATGAGGCCTCTGATTAGAAAAAGGCCATCAGGAAAACAGCAGCTTGCCTCCTTCACCATTTTTACAACCTGTTTACATCCACACTGTCATCTCATAACTCCCGAGGCCCCTCTGTCAGTTAATACATCAGTTGGAGGGGACATCCAGGAAATTCGAGGGGACAGAACAAATCAGAACTGCCTGTGTGCACCTGTATTATCCAACAAAGCAGCTTGTTATTGTGTGTGCTCTCTGCTTATGGCACAGGGCAGCTGGTGCTGGAATCATCCAGGACTTGACTGGTAGCTGGATGCCCTCTATCTACTAGTGAATTAAACGTATCAACAGTCTCCTATCAAGTGATGACCCCAAGTCCTAATTATAATATGCTTATTTTATAGAGGGTTCAAGGATTTTCCCTAGGAGAATAGTTTCCAAACTACAGGAAACAATGAACTATCAGAAAGAGAAATAGCAAACTCTCACAAAGAGAAATTAAGGAAACAATTCCATTTACCATCACATCAAAAAGAATTAAATACTTAAGAATAAACCTACCTAAGGAGGCAGAAGATTTGTACTCAGTAAACTAAAAGAAAGTGATGAAAGAATTTGAGGATGACACAAACATGTGGAAAAATATACTGTGTTCTTGGATTGGAAGAATCAACATTGTTAAAAATGACCATAGTACCCAACACAATCTACAGATTCAATGCAATTCCTATCAAAATACCAATGACATTTTTCACAGAACTAGAGCAAATTCAAAATTTGTATGGAAACACAAAAGACCTTGAATAACCAAGAGTACCACATCTTCTTTATCCATTCATCTGTTGATGGACATTTAGGTTGATTCCATGTCTTGGCAATTGTAACTAATGCTGCTATGAACATTTGGGGTGCATGTATCTTCTTGAATACTGGAGGCAAAACAGGGTGTTGGGAGCAAAAACAGAGTACTGTGCATGCCCCCTGCACTAAACACCACCAAAGTGGTGGGTCAACTACCCAAGCCACCCCTCTGGCCTGACCCTTGGACCTGCCTATACATTCACTCCATTTAAGGAACCAGTTTGCCCCTCCTGGGGAAGTGAGCAAGGGAAGCTGTTACTTGTTTTTGCCCCCCTCCTGCAGCTGCAGGGACCCTTGCCTGAGTTTCCTGTCCAACCTCTTATCAATTTCTATTAATTAAAGGAAGGCCAGGAACCCTGATCAGTATCACAGCTACTGAGGAAAACAGTATGGAGGCTTCTCAAAAAGCTAAAAATAAAACTACCATATGACCTAGCAATTTCACTCCTGGGTATATATATAAAAAAAAAAAAAAAAAAAAACCAACCCCAAAACACTAATTCAAAAAGATACATGCACCCCAATGTTCATAGCAGCATTATTTACAATTGCCAACATATGGAAGCAAACTAAGTGTCCGTCAACAGATGGATGGATAAAGAAGATGTGGTACATATATACAATGGAATACTACTCAGACATAAAAATGAATGAAATAATGCCATTTGCAGCAACACTGATGGACTTGGAGGGCATTATGCTAAGTGCAATAAATCAGACAGTGAAAGACAATTACTGTATGATATAACTTGTATGTGGGATCTAAAAAACTCAGCAAATTAGTGAATATAATGAAAAAGAAGCAGCCTTGCAAATATAGAGAAAAAAACTGATAGTTACCAGTGGTGAGAGGGAAATGGGTAGCAGCAGCATAGTAGCAGGGTGATAAGATGTACAAATTATTGGGTATAAAATAAGCTACAGGGATATACTGTAGAACACAAAGAATATAACCAATCTTTTATAATAACCATAAATGGACTTATTGTTGTTCAGTTGCTAAGTTGTATCTGATGCCTTTATGACCCCATGGACTGTACCTCAACAGGCTCCTCTGTCTATGGGATTTCCCAGGCAAGAATAGTGGAGTGAGTTGCCATTTCCTTCTCCAGGGGATCTTCCCCACTCAGGGACTGAACCCACATCTCCTGCATTGCAGGTGGATTTTTTACTGCTAAGCCACAGGGGAAGCCCATAAATGCAGCATCAGTTCAGTTCAGTTCAGTCACTCAGTCGTGTCCAACTCTTTGTGACTCCATGAATCGCAGCACGCCAGGCCTCCCTGTCCACCACCAACTCCCGGAGCTTACTCAAACTCATGTCCATTGAGTTGGTGATGCCATCCTGCCATCTCATCCTCTGTCTTCCCCTTCTCCTCCTGCCCCCAATCTCTCCCAGCATCAGGGATTTTTCCAATGAGTCAAATCTTTGCATGAGGTGGCCAAAGTATTGGAATTTCAGCTTCAGCATCAGTCCTTCCAGTGAACACCCAGGACTGATCTCCTTTAGGATGGACTGGTTGGATCTCCTTGCAGTCCAAGGGACTCTCAAGAGTCTTCTCCAACACCACAATTCAAAAGCATCAATTTTTCGGCACTCAGCTTTTCTCACAGTCCAACTCTCACTTCCATACATGACCACTGGAAAAACCATAGCCTTGACTAGACGGACATTTGTTGGCAATGTAATGTCTCTGCTTTTTAATATGCTATCTAGGTTGGTCATAACTTTCCTTCCAAGGAGTAAGTGTCTTTTAATTTCATGGCTGCAATCACAATTTGCAGTGATTTTGGAGCCCCCAAAAATAAAGTCTGACACTGTTTCCACTGTTCCCCATCTATTTCCCATCAATATCAATAGCCTCAGATATGCAGATGACACCACCCTTATGGCAGAAAGTGAAGAGGAACTAAAAAGCCTCTTGATGAAAGTGAAAGAGGAGAGTGAAAAAGTTGGCTTAAAGCTCAACATTCAGAAAACTAAGATCATGGCATCTGGTTCCATCACTTCATGGGAAATAGATGGGGAAACAGTGGAAATGGAGCATAACCTTTAAAAATTGTAAATCAGTATCTTGTACATTTGTAACATATAATATTGTACAACAACTATACTTCAATTAAAAAATACAGGTTTCTGGGCCACACCTCCAGTTCCTCATTCGATAGTATGTGGTAATGCCTAAGAATCTTCATTTCTAAAGAGTTCCCAGGTGCTACTAGTGCTATTAATCTGGTGACCACACTTTGAGAACCACTGCCCTAGAGGAAAGCAGACATATGACTTTGCCAAAACCTTGCTCCAAAAACACATTCCTCAATGTAGACTCTGATCAAGTTTCTAGTTTTATGGGATAAATTTTCCAATTTTTATGTAAAGCCCCCAGCATTAAATTCTAACCGCAGAACCCAGAAGCTTGAAATGCTTTGACAAGGTAGATTATGATGTGAAGCAAGAATTAAGTAGACTTTTCAGTGAAGACCTTAAATGGCCTGAGACCTTTCCAATTATCATAATGAACATGAAGTTCTGTAGCCAGAGAACTCAGCCCATCTGAATTGTAAGAGGGGACGACTCAGGCTGGTTCCAACTTATGTTCCAGCTGTTTTTCTTTAGAACAGCAGTTGGCAAACTATGGCCCACAGGCCAAATCAGGCCTGCCATCTGTTTTTGTATGGCCTGCAAGCTAAGAATGACTCTTATATTCTTAAATGGTTAAAAGGAAAAAAAAGATATGGATGACTGTTTCATTGAATGTGAAAATTATATGAGATTCAAATTTCACTGTCCTTAAAGTTTTACTGGAACATATCCATGGCCAGTTTTGCATGTGTTGTCTATGGCAGAGTTGAGAAGTTACAACAGAGACACTATGACCCACAAAACCTAAAATTTGCTGTCTGATCCTTTACAGAATACATTTGCTGACCCCTTACTCTAGAGGGAAAAAGAGGTTACCTTATGGCATCTACTGAGTAAAGACTATGTGAAACCTGCAAAGACATGAAGAACTCTTTGGAGCCACAGGCTATGTGAACTCAGATGTTGAGATGTGCTTTGGAAAATGTTGAGTTTCCATGTTCCCACAGGATTATTAACCATCTTTACGTTGCTCACCGTTGCAGTTGCTATAGCTGCTAAGAAGACTTTTCCTCCCGCCATCTGCATTATCTGTGTCCAGTACCCCAGCAGAAGGTTTAGAAAACAGTTCCCTAAACCTAGCAGCTGCGTTGGAAAATAAGTCAGTGCCAGGCTTGTGTGTGTGCATGTATTCAGTCACTTCAGCCGTGCCTGACTCTTTTCGACCCTGTGGACTGGTAGCCCATGGGATTCTCCAGGCAAGAAGTGGAGTGGGGTGCCATGCCCTCCTCCAGGGGATCTTTCAGATCTGGGGATCAAACCTGCTTCTCCTGTCTTCTGTATTGGAGGCTGATTCTTTACAGCTGAGCCACCAGGGAAGCTGTGTGTATGGCCCCCTTAATGATAGTGAGCCTTCTTTTCACAGACTTACTATAAACGTTTCATTTTGGAACAATTTTATGGGTTGAGGGAAGGCTTCCAGATCAAAACAGTTAGAACAATGCTAGGCAGGAGGCTGTGTGGCCACCAGTGTGGTCACATACAAGCCTCACAAGCTTCACAAGAGACACACATAGCCAATCACTAGGTCAGTGGCATAAGTGCAGCCTCATAATCTCCTGTGCCTGACCACTGATGGAACATACTGGATCACAGCAAACTCCCCCCAAACACAAACATTCAGCAAAACAAACACAGATATTTTTGAGTAACAATGGTGTTTTGTATTGCAACGTCTCAAGAATGACTGACCCCTTGGAACATTCCTTCTACGCAAACAATTTTAAAAAAAAAAGAACACTTGACTGAAAGTGTAAAGTTTCCATTGATAAAGCTGTAAGGACTCTGTTTGGAGATTGCCTAACATCTGTGTGTTTTCATAACGAGGAAAAATATGTAATTTGTCTGTATACCACTAAAAATTATGAATTAAACTGTTTTAAAAACAAGTCTTCTATTTTTCCACCACAGTCTTAAGCTCAAAAACTTCTGATTTGCTAATAAGAAAACATAAGCCAAGGAATGAAAAGTCCTAGTTCAAGAAAGCAAATATGTGGGGGTGATTTTTTTTGGTTTTGGGTGATCTTGTTTTTCTAAAACATATTTTTCAAATATAGAATTTGTATGTTCCTGTTTAAGCACTAAGTTGTGTCTGAATCTTTGTGACCCCATGGACTGTAGCCTACCAGGCTCCTCTGTCCATGGGATTTCCCAGGCAAGAATACTGGAGCGGGTTGCCATTTCCTTCTTCAAGGGATATTCTTGACCCAGGGATCAAACCTGCATCTCCTGCACTGGCAGGCGGATTCTCTACCACTGAGCCAGCAATTTGTTACTACTTGCCCAGAGAGACTGTTTTCTCACTGCCCTTCTTGACCTGATAGTTACCAAGCGACATTTCCCGTGTCATTCATAGCAAACACTGTAAACTTGGTGCAATAAAATGGAAAGACATCATTTTACAGAAGAAATCTTCCCTCCCTCTTTGTCCCACAACAATAAAGTTGCTGTCACAGAGACTGCTAGTTTAGACCTTGGAAAACAAATAAGAACCTTGTGTTTTAGTTCTACTGAACAAATAGTGTGACCTCTTTCAAAAGTCAGTTAAAAGTATGCTTTAGAAATTGCTAACCCAGGCTCCAGTTTAAGAGAACTGCACAGACCACCTCGCCATGTTGCAATATTTGGCTGAGATCAGTTTGCTTCTTATTTAAAGTAATCCATTGTGCCCAAAAGAGTCCACTGTTTCTCTGATAGCTTTAATTTGTAAGCTAAGAAAGGTCAGTCAAAGGATGGGGTGTGAGTGTTGTAGAAACCTTGTGTCGCGTGTGTGTATTTCCCTCATTTCTTCCTATATGAGGATTTTTGGGTTAGTAATAAAGTCTTCCTCAAAGCCTGAAGTCTGAGGACTTGTCTTCTACAATAATCAAAATTACTCTTGAGAAGCCTGTGACATAGTGGCTGAGAATCCAAGACCTTCTTCAAGGGAAACAAAACAAAAAAACATAACCTGTAAACTGCTTTCATAGGAAGGTGGGTTTTGTGTCTGGAGAGACCCTCATTTTGCTGAGTACCCTGACACAGTTGCCTGGGTGAGTTGTTCTGTATAGCTGAGTTGGGTGAGGACTTTGAAGTTTCTCCCATCTAATTGCCATGAAGTGATGGGACCAGATGCCATGATCTTATTGTTTTTAATACTGAATTTTAAGCTGGTGTTTTCACTCTCCTCCTTCACCCTCATCAAGAGGCTCTTTAGCTCCTCTTTGCTTTCTGCCATTAGAGTAGTATCATCCACATATCTGAGGTTGTTGATATATCTCCCCGCAATCTTGACCCAGCTTGTAACTCATCTAGCCCAGCATTTCACATGATGTGCTCTGCATATAAATTAAATAAACAGGGTGACAATAAACAGCCTTGTTGTACGCCTTTCTCAATCCTGAATGATAAAGAAGGCAGAGCACTGAAGAATTGATGCTTTCGAACTGTGGTGCTGGAGAAGACTCTTGAGAGTCCCTTGGAAAGCAAGGAGATCAAATCAGTCAATCCTAAAGGAAATCAACCCTTAGCACTCTTTGGAAGGTCTGATGCTGAAACTGAAGCTCCAATACTTTGGCCACCTGATGTGAAGAGCCAACTCATTGGAAAAGATCCTGATGCTGGGAAAGAGTGAAAGCAGGAGGAGAAGGGGGCGACAGAAGATGAGATGGTTGGATGGCATCGCCAATTCAATGACCATGAACTTGGGCAAACTCCGGGAGATGATGAGAGACAGGGAAGACTGGAATGCTGTAGTCCGTGGGGTTGCGGAGAGTCAGACACTACTCGGCAACTGAACAATAACAACAGCAGGAACGCATGGCTCTATTCTGCTCGTGGTGAAGACATGACCTCTGTCTGTCACTTTGTATGTACACAATGCAGGTGGCAAGGAAGAATGCACAATAAACATCTGCTTATGAGAGAAATGTAGTTAAAAAGCAGGAAATAAGTAGATTAAATATTTCCCTGAGGTACATTCCCTGAGCCTTTATTAGGACTGCTGAAAGGGCTTTGTGATTTCTTCCACCTCCTCATATCTATGGAGCACTTTCAACTTCTCAAAGCATTTTTCCCCATCCATTATCTAATTTGTCATTTACAATCACCCTGGAGTAGGCACTGCAGTTCTTATTCTTTTGCTTCTTCTTCTACAAAGATATATTCAAAACACAAATTTACCAGAATCAGAGCAAAGATTCAAAATGGAATAAACAATGATATTTCTGAGAAGGATACAATGGCTCCCTCCTCAGAGAGAAAATTTAAATGAAATGAAATATTTAACATATAAATAATCCCTTTCTGCTGAAGCATAGCACTAAGTGCTTATTAAAGAAGAACACATTTTCAGGTCAATTTTTTTCCAAGAGAGAAAATGCTTATAAAAAATTCAAACAATATGGCAGTGTTGTAGCGCATATTTAAAATTTTTTGCTCACCTAAAAAAAAAAAACCAAAAAATCAGAGAACTTGTGTGAGGCTGAATCCAGTTAGGAAACAGAAATAACAATAGTTATTTGAATGAAGCAAATTTTATATAAAGAATCGCTAACTAGGTATAAAGTGGTTAACTAGGTAACTGACAGTGTAAACAGAGAATAAGGTAGAGGTCTGAAACCTATAATACAAACTGTGGGCCAAATCTGGCCAGCTGCCTATTTTTGTAAATAAAGTTTTATTGGAACACAGCCATGCTCATTTCCTTACAAACTGTTTATGGCTGCTTTGTGCTATAATGGTGGAATTAAATAAGCTCAACAGAGACCATATTGCCTGAAAAGTCTAAAATATTTACCATCCAGTTCTTGGCCAGAAAGGCCAAGGGGTATCTTGGCCAGATACCCCTGCTCAGTATCAGTATCAAAGGTTTCCCAGTATTTATCTCAGTGGTAAAGAATTCCCTTGCCAATGCAGGAGCTGCAGGAGATGTGGGTTCGATCCCTGAGTCAGGAAGATCCCCTGGAGAAGGAAATGGCAACCCACTCCAGTATTCTTGTCAGGATAATCTCAAGGAAGCTCCAGTCCTTTAGTCACCTGATATCAAGAGCCAACTCATTGGGAAAGATCCTGATGCTGGGAAAGATTGAGAGCAAGAGGAGAAGGGGGCAACAGAGGATGAGATGGTTGGATGGCATCAATGACTTAACGGATATAAGTGCGAGCAAACTCTGGGAGATAGTGAAGGACAGGGAAGCTTGGTGTGCTGCAGTTCATGGAGTCACAAACAGTCAGACATGACTTATTGACTAAGCAACAATCCCATGGACAGAGGAACCTGGCGGGCTACAGTCCATGGGGTCACAGAGTCAGATATGACTGACTGAGCACACACGCATCTTCAGTTTCAAGGAGGCAGCAATTGCAGGAAGCAACTTTGACCTCTAGAAGGGAAGGAACAAAGAGAAAGAGTTGGAATTATTAACACTTAGAAGCTTGGAGGAGCCAAAAGTGAGACCACAGAGGAGGGCATTGCAGTCTGGCTGCTGCTGCAGTTTCAGGGATGGGGCACCATAATGCTGGTTTTCCAAGTGTTGGAAGAACTATAAACTTGGTCCCTTTGAGCCAAGAAATGAGGCTCACAAGGGTTAAGAGCCTGCCTTCAGGCCACACAGCCTTAGGAGCAGAACTGTAAGTCCCTCCAAGAAACAAAATTTCAGAATTGCCATAAAAACGTTGGAAAGGAGAGAGAGCCTGGTAGGATGGTAATGTTGGAAGAGTTTTCTTATTAGGGAACAGTTCAAGGTGGGAAATGCAATGAAGGCCTTAAGCTTGGGAAAAAAAATATGAAAAGGGTGCCAGATCCTCTGCCCAGGTCGCAGCTGAGACAGGTTAAATCAGGACCTCTAGGCATGGTTCTTGAGCATCAGTAGTTCTGAAAGCTCTGCAAGTGATTCCAATGTGGGGCCAAGGCTGAGACCAAGTGCTGGAAATGAGACATGGATGCATTCATGTTCAAAAGCATCCTCATACCCCCTCCCTGCTTCACTCATGGTATCTTACACCTTGGAAGGAGTCCATTGTTTTAGGATGGAGGGGATCACTTCTGCATTGGGGGGCGGGGTGGCTGTGGGCGGGAGAAACAGTAGCTCCTTTTAGAGAAAGAGCAGTCTCTTATTCCTCAGCAAACAGAGACCTAGGTACACCTAGGTACTGCAGCCACAGGGGTGAGCAGCTGTTCCCAGACTCTTGGCTTAGAGCAGCTTGGCTCCATCCCCTGTGTTTCTCTTGCAGTCAAGCACCTTAATCAGGCTTTCATTGAGTGAGGTCATTTTCAGAGCATTAGCACTGGTGTGTTGCAGAGAAAACAAACCGTCCTGAAGGGGGAAAACACCCACACAGGCGGAGGCTAGGGCAGGAACCTCCTCACCCCAGGTAACTCTGAGCTGGGCCCTCCTGTGGAAGGTGGTACCAGAGGGACCCAAGGGAGGCAGCTTTGCTGAGCAACACATCCCCGGGCCTGATTCTTCTTTAACACTTTTTTCTACCACAAAAGAAGTGCATGTTCATTTTTTTTTTTAAATTTGAAAAATCCTGAAAAGCACAAGGTAGAAATCATCAGCTGTATTCTACTCCTCAGAGATGATTACAGGTAGAATAATAAGGTGATTGGCCTGGACAAGCCATGCATACATAAAATAAAATATAGATAAGAATGAAATTTGGATCATATTGATTGTACATCTTTGTACTGTTTTTTCAAACTTAATATATCTTGAGCATTGTCATCTGTAGTGTTAAAGAGTTCATTGGATTCTATTGCACAGATAGCATAGCTTACTTAAGACTTTTTTTTTTTTTTAGAGTAGTTTTAGGTTCACAGCGAAATTAAGAGGAAAGTACAGATTTCCTATATATCTCCTGCCCCCACACTTGCATAGCCTTCACCATTATCAAATCACCCATCAGAGTGGTACATTTGTTACGGCTGATGAGCCCACACTGACACTACATAATCACTCACAGTCCATAGATTACATTAGAGTTCTTAGTGGTGTATTTTCCATGGATTTAGACAAACATATAATGACATGTATCCATCATTATAACATCATATAGACTTTCTTTACTGACCTAAAAATCCTCTACAGCATAATTAATTTTTCCCCTGCTATTGGACCCATGGGTTGTTTTCTATTTTTCATTCTCATAAATATTACTCTAATGATCATTCTTAATAAGTCTTGATACTGCTGCTGTTTAGTCACTAAGTCATGTCCTATTCTTTGCAACCCCATGGATTATAGCCTGCCAGGCTCCTCTGTCCATGGGATTTCCCAGGCAAGAATAACTGAGTGGGTTGCTATTTCCTTCTACAAGGGATCTTCCCGGCCCAGGGATCGAACCCACATCTTCTGCATCTCCTGCTTGGCAGAGATTCTTTACCACTGAGTCACCTGGGAAGTCAAGTCTTGATACATATATTGATTTTTCAGTTCCTCTTAAGTTCTGAGATGTGGGCTTTCATATCCTCTGTCTGTAACACTTCCCTCTCTCTAGGCTCTTTATTTAGTTAACTGTGAGCCTAAAATATCAATTCCTCCAGGGAGCCTTCCTGATCCCAAGGCTAGGTTAGACCTACTATTATATAACTTGGTAACAACTGTACTTTACTTTCACAGCAATAGGACATTTATTTCTGTCTTGTTCTCTCCCAAGCTCCCAGAATTTGAATAGGGTCTGGTCTACAGCATCTATACAAGCATATGCTAATTGAATTTATATGGTCATCAATGCTTCTCGACAGGGTTTTCAGATATCTTTTCATTTTTCAGAGAAGAGTCTTAGAAGACTGATTTAACCTCCAGTTCACCCATAGTCCTAAGGCTGCATTGCCCAGGTTGCAGGTAATGAAGTCAAGGTCACAGTCTGATCATTTCAACTGTTAATTAATTGTGTTTGCCTGATGACCATGGTCAGATCCTCCAATCTAGGCCCCAAGGGAACAAATTTATCTTTACTAGAGGAAAACCTACATATCTCTCTAACCAGCCACCACCTGTCAGCCTGCCCATCCATCCATCCATCTTACTCAGAGTGGACATGTATTATTCCTTCTCTCAAAAATATTGATTGAGTGTCTACCATGTGCCAGGCATGGTTCAAGCTTCAGTGAAAATAATGGCTAACATTTCGTTTTTCTTGGAGCTTGTAATTCATCTATTATATGGAAAACATCACGCCATCAATTTAGAACATAACTACAGAGAAAGAGACATGGTTCTGATTCCTAAGGAACTTAAGGTCTACTGATGAGTTACGGCAAGCATACAAATAGCCATAACACAAGAAGCATAAGAGCTATTAAAAGAAACTAAGAATTGTCACGAGTTAAACATTACCTCCTTCATGATGCAGTTCCCATGTTCATATATAATTTCAGCTCTTGGTCAGATGGTGGGATGTCATTCAAACTGATCACTACCCTCTGGTCAAGGTGTAGAGAAGGAATCTGCTTCCTTCCTCGTAATATTTCATACTAAAATTGAGAGTATCCGTTTCTTTCTAAGAGTGTACATTTTAAGTTCCAAGGAGCTGTAGGCAGCATGTTTCTTGACATGTGGGGAGAAATGGGCTGCAGGGAGAGAAAATGGAGCCTACATGATGGAGATGGAGAATCTGGTGCCTTTCCTTTACGGTTCCAGCTGTTTTAGCAGCCCAGCTGTGGTTTTTCAGTTGTACTATCTGTTAAACTTTTCCTTATATTCCAACAGCTGACATATTTACCACCAGTATTTATTGCTTAGGGTTGAGTTTGTGTCACTTGCAACTAAAAGAATCCTCTCTAAAACTAAAGACTTTCCAGAAGAGGTGAAATTTGAGCTTGAACAATAAATAGGACTCAGGGGTTTTAAGTTTTGACTTTTGCTCCAAGCCTGAGCTACCAGATAAAATGAGTCAAATCACATTTCAACTGTCATTTTGTATTTGGAAAAAAATTGAAATAATTTTCCCCTTGATAACGTTAAAAATATGAATATTTCAAACAATACAGAAAAAGTTAGTGTTTATCCCTTAGTGACATTTAATCCCACCCTCAAGAAATAACCATTGTTAACAATATGGGATGAATACACAGTATTCTATAATCTACTTTTTTCCTCACTATGGGCTTCTTTTAAAATGATTTTATTTAGAAAGTTTTTTTTTTTAATTTGGCAATAATTTCAAATTTACAAAAATTTGAAAAGTCAAAACAGTACCGTGAAAAGAAAACAAACCTAGATTCATCTTATCTCACTTTCTTTTCTTTTGCTTTCTCTCTTTGAGTCATTTGAAGGTAGATCATATACATCAAACCCTTTAACCTCTAAATTCTTTAGTGTATATATGTAAGTATAGGGACATTCTCTTATATGACTATACCTCAGTTGTCAACTTCATAACTTTATACCAATAGGACAGTCTTACCTAACGTACAGTCTACAGTCCAGTATTCCAGTTATCCTAATGATGTCCTTCACAGCCAGGGACTGCACTTGGCTGTCATGTTTCCATAGCTTTATTTAATCTGGAATGTTTCCACAACCCTTCTTTGTCCTTTATGACATTAACATTTTAAAAATAGAAAATGCTTCATTTTGTGTTCATTTGATATTTCCTTGGGGCTTCCCTGGTGGCTAAGCAGTAAAGAATCCTCCTACAATGCAGGAGACAAGGGTTCGATCCCTGGGTCAAGAAGATCCCCTGAAGAAGGAAATGGCAACCCACTCCAGTACTCTTGCCTAGAAAATCCCATGAACAGAGGACTAGCAAGCTAGTCCATGGGGTTGCAAAAGAGTGGGACACAACTTAGCTACTAAACACAAACACACACATGTTATTTCCTTGTGATTAGTTTGAGGTTATTTATTCTCTGCCAGAATATTGCATAGGTGATATTATAGTCTTTTCAGAGTATTTCAACTAAAAATGTAAATTATATGCAGAAAAATGCATGAATCCAAAGTGCATAGCTTAAAGTATTTTTTAAATTGAAGTATAGTTGATTTATAATATTGTGTAGTTTTAGCATATGGCAAAGTGATTTAGATATATATGTGCATAAAATATATATGAAAATTACATATATATATATATATATTCTGACTCTTTATCTTTTCCATTATAGGTTATTACAAGATACTTAGTATAGTCCCTGGTGCTATACAGTAAATCCTTGTTGCTTATCTATTTTATGTGTAGTAGTTTTTAATCTATTAACCCCATACTCCAAATGTATTCCTTTCCTCTTCCCTTTCTCCTTTGGTAAACAAAAGTTTGTTTGATAATTTTTCTTTCATATTCACATACCCATATGACAAGGTCAAAATCTAGAATATTTCCATCCACTCAAAAAGTTTTCCTGTGCCCCTTCCCAGTCAACGTCCACTATCATCCCCACCTGAGAAAACCACTATTCTTCTATCACTATATATTAGTTTTTTGTGTTCTTGAATTGCATATAAATGGAATCATGCACATGTTACTCTCCTACATCTTCTCTCATTTAACATAATCTTTTGAGATTCTTTCATATTGTGTATATCAGTAGTTCACTTTTTCCCAATTGTTGCCAAGTGCTCTTTTGTATGAATGTACCACAATTATTTTTATCCATTTTCCTGTCGATGGAGAATGTTTACAGCTTTTGGGTATTGTGAATAAAATTGCTATGAAAAACCTATTTACAAGCCTTTTGTGGATATACAGTTTTATATGTCTTGGGTAATTAGCTTGGAGTAGAATTGCTTGAGAAAGCTTATGCTTACATTTTTTTTTTTAAATCGCTAGTTTTCCAAAATAGTTCTATCATTTAAAACTCATAGCATGAAAATCCTGTTGCCCCACATTCTCACCTAGGTTTGCAGTTGTCAATCTTTCATTTTAGCTTATTCTAGTGATTATACATTAGCTTATCTTTGTGATTTTCATTTGTATTTCCCTAATGATTAATTATTTTACGCACCTTTGCGTGGACCTTTGGGTCATTTGGATGTCTTCATTTCTGAAATGCCTTCTTGAGTATTTTGTTTTCTTCCTTTTTTAATTGGACAGTTTGGTTTTTCTTCTTGATTTCTCAGAGTTCTTTGCATATTCAAGATACAAGTTATGTCAGATATGTACATAGTGAATATTTTCTCTCAGCTTCCCCTTAATTCCCTGAATAATGTCTTGTCAACGAGTAAAAGCTTTTTGTTTTGACTGAGTCATAATTTCAGCTTTCACATTTCACATACCTATGTACCATTTTTTGCATATGGTGAGAGATAAGGATCGAAGTGTCATCCTATAGGTGTTATAGGCCCTTGCCTCTAGCAGGACTCTGGACCCCAAGCCCTGGATGACTGTGCCTCTCTCTCTGCCCTCCAGCCAGGCTCTAGTTTCTCTACCTGCTGTCATTGCACCCCCAGCACCTGGGATGGGGAGAACTGGTGGACATGGAGAGTTAGCTCTGCACTGAAAGCTCTAACAGATCCCAGGCTCTCTGGCCAACACAAAGACTTTCTGAGCTCCACTAGTTTCTCCTTATCCCTATAAAGTCTCTGCCTACAACAGGATGGATTCTTCATACACTTAAGTCAAGACTCAGCAGATACCTCAAAGGAAAAAAGCAATCGCTAATCTCCTCTCTTCTGAGGAGATCCCATCCTTTGCTGGTACTTTGTTCCCTTAGACTTCTTTGCTCTCCCAAATTCTGGAGTCCTTTAAAAATGTACATTTTATTTGGCATATCCACTTTTTTTAAAAAGTTATTATAGGGAGTGTGATGAACCACTACAACTGCCTCTGTCACAACCGAAGCTAGAAACAGAGTTCCATGAATTTCAACTACTATTGTCCTGTTGTTGATTCTCAGTTGTCTATTTTGAGTCAGGATTATGCTAATGAACCCCAAACCTTTATCTCTAGTTATGCTAATATTCTATCACCCTCTGACATTTGCAAAGAGTAATACACCAGCTCCTATCTGGAATTTCCTGTCTTGGTGAATACCATCTCCACTCACCCAGCCACTCAACCGCCAAACTTGTTGATTTTTCCTTCTCTCTCTCTATCCTAGCAATGGGTTATGATGATAATTTCACTGAAGTCTATCTCTGAAATCCTTACAAATCCATTCTCTTGATTCCCTTACCTCTGCTCTACTCAAGGCCTTCAGAATCACTGGCGCAAACTATTATAACAGCTTCCTGACTGAACTCTGGTGCCCCTCTCTGCCTCTCTATTTCCTTTCTAGAAACACCACACACACACACACAATTTTACTTTCTATTTTAAGAATGATCTTTTAAAATAAATATCATTTCGAAGAGACAAACATGGTTGAATAGCTCCAAGACTTGGGCTCAGTTATGAGGATCTTTGAATTCTAAATGTCAGGCGAGTGTATACACCTCGGTTCTGTCTCGTCACAACAAAGGTTTGGAGTGACATTAAAGCCCTCGGCCTGTCACAGCTCTCGGGTCTTGGACAGACCGTGTTATAGCTCTCAAGTCTCAAATGGACCGTGTTATAGCTTAGACAAATCAGTGTTACAGTTCCATGTTACAGCTCTATTTTATTTAGATAATAACAGGAAAATCCATCCTCGAGGCAGGAGAGCATGTCGACCCAAAGACGCAAAGAGAAGAGCGCCCCGGGGGGGGGGGAGAGAGAGAGAGAGAGAGAGAGAGAGAGAGAGACCCCCAGCCCTTTGACTCTTCTTTTTATATGTTTTTTTTTTTTTTTTTTTTTTACCCCCTGGGCCTGCCCTATGTAAATTGGGTTAGCCAGGAGTGTTGTTTGCTCTACCTGAGGTCCTCACTCTGGTCCTCGGACCCTCCTTTGTTCTATTTTCATGGGCTTTTTTCTTCCTTATCTTTTAGACACCACCATTCTGGACTCCTTTTTCCTATTCTAACTACCTAACATAAAGAACTTATACTTTCTTCCTTGGGAATTAAGAGAGCTATCAGGAATAAAGTAGAAATTCTTTAGACCACAAAATCCTTTATAACCTAGCCCAAACCTTCCTTTCCAGTCACTCGTCTGGTCCTCCCACTTAGATGCTTGTGGACCAAATGATGTGCAGCTTCTGGGCACCACTCATTTGGAATTCTATATAAATGGTATCCAATAAAATGCAATGTCACTCACTGGAGTTTTTGCAGTGAAATAGCTTGGTTATACTGTAGCATCTCTAGATTGTTTTCTGTCTGCCTCCCCCCCCCCCAAATAAAGTAGGTTTACACCTTGCTATTCTTTCTTATGTTCCCAGGAAATCCCTTCCATAGCTGGCAAAATTCCTCTTCTTACTCCAAGACCCAGTTCAGATGGCTCCTGGCCACCTTAGGTTTTTCTAAAAACCCCCTCATCCTCCACAGAGGAATAAATTATTCCATTGTGTTATTGCTGTTTGTTTCTCTCTCTTGCTGTCTCTTGCTAAGCAGTCAGATCTGAGGAGAAGCTTATGTGGTTATATATCCTCATCTACTAGGCTGGGTAATCTTTGCTCATTTGAGTTAGAAATAATTTAGATGTCAGAGTGTGGCTGTTGTTGAGAGCTTTGAATATAAGTTTGTGGAAGTTGTATTTATCCTGCAGACAATGGAGAGGCATTAGGATTGGAGCTGGGTGAGTGGTAGGTAATAAAATGAACCCTCCTGTGCTTAACAAAATAAGTCAGTGTCAAACCAAGGAACGATTCAGGTATCCGTGGAGGCAGGAAGGGCAGCTGGGTTGCCTGCCCAGCCCACCTGCGTCAGTAATAATCTCCTCACACATTACAAACAGTGATGTTGTCATTCAGTCACTAAGTCACATCCGACTCTCTGCAGCCCCGTGGACTGTAGTCCGTCAGGCTCCACTGTCCATGGGGTTCTCCCGGCAAGAATACAGAGTTGGTTGCCATTTCCTTCTCCACAAGCAGTCACATGAAGGCATTATTTTTGCAGAAGAGAATAATTAGCCAATTTCTGAATTGTCCCCCTGTTAGCTTTCAATCTGAATGTCCCATTTAATGGTCCAAATGTTGATTTGCTGAAATCTTCCTGGAAGC
Organism: Cervus elaphus; assembly: GCF_910594005.1. NCBI lineage: Eukaryota > Metazoa > Chordata > Mammalia > Artiodactyla > Cervidae > Cervus > Cervus elaphus. The sequence continues at coordinate 64,434,730 of NC_057847.1, forward strand.
ATATTCATGTGTATTTCTTGATGGCTTTGGCTAGGCTGTCTCTAGGTATAAGGAGCAGTTTCTTCATTTACGATATGACTGCATATTCTGCTTTCTGCTGGGATATGTGGGGAGAGAACCACTCAGCTCAAGGGCAGGTGTAGGTCCAGTCTCTTCTTCATTCCTTTGTTTGACTCGTTTCCTAACTGGATCCCACTGACTCCTCTAAGCAAGCCTAGGGCCCTTCCTTGCTGGACATACAACATTTTATTTCAGGACAGAATCAAATCATTTTTGCAGTTCCTCTGTTTCTCTCTCCTTTCTTTATTTGCTTTCTTTGTTTCTCACTTGGTCTTGATTTTCTATTTCATTAACCTCATTGTATATTTCTGCTGCTGAAAGCCATGTCAAATATACTGTGGAAAAGGCAGGCTATAAATAAAATCAAGAAAAAAAATGAAACAATAGCATGCTTTTGAAAAAACCAATACATGTGTATTACAGAAATTTTATGACATGTAGACAGGTAAAAAGAAAAAAAACTATTTAGAGAATAGCAGTATTAACATTTTGGAATATACCTGTAGACAAAGAATGCTGCCCACCATCAAGCCATCAGCCAGTGCACCACCCCCTGCAACAAAGAGTGCACTCTGAAGGGAATTCAGGATGGAGAAAATAGGATACTAGCCCCAGATGGTTAAAATGTGTATTAAAGGAATAATTTCAATGAGCCCAAACTCTTGCATCTTTCCACATATAGAAAAGCACTAACATTAACTTGAAATGTCTATTTTGTGATTAGCAGTAATCTTTTGATGTTCTACTACATATGTTTTTCAGCAAAAATTCCTGGGTATCCTGGCTCCTTCCTTATCTCTTTGGAACCATTCCTCAGAGCTATCTAAGAGGCACCCTCCCAGGCTACAGTCCTCAATAATATCTCCGAATAAAACATAACGCACAATTTTAGGCTGTGAATTTTTTTCAGTTGTCTTGCCCTTACAAATTTTTATATAAAATTTACATATTTCTACACTACATATACAGTTTTGCATATCTGTATTTGAGGGCTTCCCTGGTGGCTCACGTGGTAAGGATCTACCTGCAATGCAGGAAACCTGAGTTTGATCCTTGGGTTGGAAAGATCTCTTGGAGAAGGAAATGGCAACCCACTTCAGTATTCTTGCCTAAAGAATGCCATGGACAGAAGAGGCTGCTTCCTCAGTTCTATATACACACATATATCTATATCTTTAGGTTTCAGTATAGATACAGATCTATGCAGAAACATTGATCAAATATGTATTTTTATAACAATAAAATGATTATTTGATAACCTGCCTTTTTATCAACGATTCGTTTCTCCATGTCAGTCTATATCCATCTAGTTTCCAGATAAGTGTAGTGAAATGAAATTGGAGCTTAGAGTTTATTTCTCTCTCTGTCTAATTAAATAAAAGCAGCAAAAGCAAAAACAAAAATAAACCCAACGCAACTAAATAAACACAACCTCATCATAACCTAATATTCTTTTTTTTTTTAATTTTTATTTATTTTTTGACCTCACTGCATGGCATGTGAGATCTTAGTGTTCTAATCAGGGATTGACCAACGCCTTCTGTATTCGAAGTGCAACGTCTTAACCACTAGATCACCAGGGAAGTCCCTAGCTTTCTGATCAGGAAGACAAATATTTCCTTTTCCAACCCTCAGAAGCAGGTTATGAAAAAAAGAATATTAATCAACAAAGCCCTGAGAATTTTTGCAAATATTTTCTAATATGAAAGGAAAAAAGAATAAGAGTTAAACAGGAAGCTCAGGATCTTTTCTATCTAGGGAAGTAAGAACATCTGCTGGGAAGAGATGAGTGAAAAGAGAAAGTAAACAACAGGAACTGCTAGTCTCATATGACATATAGTTTCTAGGGAGTCATACTGAATTAAGCAAATAATCCAAAGTTGAAGTGCAGAACTAATACTTCCCACTTTATTAAGTGGAGCCCTTTTACAGAACATTTCAACTCACTTGAGACAGGTCAGAGCCAAGTTTTCCAATGAAGATTGCATACAGTGCAAGCTGATCACTTCCTCTATCTTCAAGTGAATCAAATTTCATACTTAGTTGATTTGGAGCAGAAGGAAACAGATGTCAAGTGGGAAGGAGTCAAGGATAATTTATTTATCTTCCATTGTAGGACAGAACTTCCCTCTTAAGCATGAACAAGATCAAAAGAAACTACATGGCACTTAGGCCTATGTACTAATAGTATTAATAGAAATAATAACAAGAAGTGAAAGGAACATAGAATGCAGCTGACTGCTGAAGATTCCATTCTGTGAGAAAAAACCTAAGAAACAGAAAAAAATTGTCTGCAAATATTTCATTCTACACAACAATTTAATGAGAATTTGAATGCAATATTTAGAAGAGCTCTGAAATTAGGTGATAAAATATCTAAATGAGATGGATATAGAGCTGCAAAACTAAGAGGTGATAATTAAGAATAAACCACTATCACTATAGAAGTTATTACTTAGAATAATTTAGAAATAGGAAGGAATAGAATAATTGTGGTTGGAAATATAACCATGGAAATTCAGGAAAAGCTAGAGGCAATTTCAACAAATTTAAATGATTTAGGAACAAGCTAAAGGAATTAGAGAAAGAGACAATAACAGCTATAGAAGAGAGATAAGAATGATCAAACATTGATAAACATGAAGCAGAAAACCCATCAAATAGAATATAACATTTATTAAATATCATAAAAGAAAAATATCCCTGAAAAGAATACTTGAATTTGATACAGAAGATAATCTGTGCTGTAGAAAATCATTGGTCCAGATGGTAGACTCTGAATTATATTCTTTTAAACTTATTGAACAAGGGAAAACTAGTATTCTTTAGGTCACCATGAATAAAAATGTCTTTTGAACAAGAATCAGGTTATCTTTAGACTTTCTACAGCAATATTCAATGCAGCAATGCCTACAATTAATATGAGGTAAAGTATGAAAAAAAAACCCACTTAGCAATTAACAAATGTTAAAGCATCAGGGAATAAGCACATATAAACCATTCTTGAAGCAAATAAATCAACAGTTACTTTGTGATAAAAATCCAGTTGATCAAGAGATGAATGGAGAGGCCATAGGGAGAGAAACAACAACAAAAGATTAGAGGAACAATTTATGCAAGAACACAGTGAAATAATGTCTACAAATTTCTTAGGTGAAGAAAGTGTGACTCAAAGATTGTATAGTCACATTGATTTTATAGCAGAAAGGTGAGGACTCCTCTCCACAGCCCCCAACGTACACATGTGAGAGTTGGATTTAGTGATTAGACTCAGAAGTCTGGCAGAACAGAGAGCTGAAGCCCTCTGGTGATGGGCAGGTGTTCTGCGGAACTTCTCCCTTGGACTACTGCTGCCGTTGTGCCATCTCATATTCCGACCTCAGTATCTCCACCACTCTGACGTCTATCTCCTTCTTGGTCTGCCAACAGAAAGCGTGAGACGGGCCTGGGACCTGGAACCCTTTGCTGCAGTGCTGCAATGCTTGTACCTGGACACCCCTCTCCTTGAGCAACAAAATGCAAGAAAAAAAAAAAAAAGTATAGGACTAAAAATAACTGCATGCACATGCAGTTGGATCAAATTCTGGACCCCCAAAATTCAAAGAGACCAAAAAATCCAACTGACAGTTATGAGGAGCCTGGAGCAAAAACAGAGTGTCAGGAGCAAAAGCAGAGTACCGCATGTACACACCCCCTGCACTCAACACCACCAAGGGGGTGGGCAGACCACCCAAGCCACCCCTACCCTCACCCCATTTAAGAAACAAGCTTGCCCTACCATCAGGGAGCGCGCCAACAAGGGAAATGGGCGTTTGTTCTCCCTACCCACTGCTGCAGCAGGGGTCCCAGTAAAGCCTTGCCTGAATTTCTTGTCTGGCCTCTAGCTAATTTCTATTCACTGGGGAAGGCCAAGAACCCTGTCAGTAACAAGAGCATGATACTTAATGCAGGGATTCTGAGTTTATATTCATAGTTGAGGTTGAACTAAAGTATTACTTTCTCATAATGTCCTTGCTATTTTTGAATCAAGGTGATGTTTACCTTATGAGTTGGTATGTATTTTTAAATTTTTCAATAGTTTGGATAAGCTTGGAATTAATTTTATTTAGTTGTTATGTAATAAGTGTTTTTAGTTGTGAATCTCTATATTACTAGCCTAATAGTAAAAAAGGATAGTCTGATGATACCAGTTGTTTGAAATTTACTGAGATATATCATATGGCCCAGTACAAATATCATTCCCCAGTACAAATATCGATGTCATTCTTACAAATGCTTGTTTGCTTCATATGTTTTATTTTATTATTGGGTCCAGAATTATATATGTGCTATTAGGTCAAAATTGTTTATTATGTTGTTCAAATTGTTTATACCCTTATTTATTTTTTGTCCACTTGAAATCATATAATCACTTCCAATCATGTCCTCTTTCTTTATATGCTGTTTTTGTCATTTATTTTCATTGTAATTTTGTTTTATTTTCTTGCCACAGATATTGCTCTTTGATAGTTACTTATTTGGTTTTCATAATACAGCCCATAGTTCAAAAAGTCAAAATACTGAGATAGGTATGCTAAAATCTCCCACTATGATTATGAAACATTCATCTATATCTTTTAGCAGTTCTGTCAAATTTTGCTTTATTTTTTTGAGGCTACATTATTAGAGATATACTATATTAATTACATCAGTCATATCAAATGCTATGTAGTTAAAATTTTGCTTTTAGAAAGTCTTTATATTTTAAAATGGATTTTTAAATTTTGACAGACTTTGTGTATGAATGAGCAATTATTTACATATATTATTATTTGTGTATTTAGATTTATTTCTGCCATTGTGTGTTGTGTGTTCTATTTGTTGTGATTTTTCTCATTGTGGTTTTTCCTCTCTTTTTTTTTTTTTTTAAAGATTAAATATTTTTTCTTTATTCATTTTTTGGTCCACAGATTCAGAAGTCATACACTATTACTTCTATTCTTTTAGTCATTAACCTAGGATTGCAACATTAGTGCTTAACTTACTACCTTCTAGGGCTTCCCTGATTGCTCAATGGGTGAAGAATCCATCTGCAATGCAGGAGACACAGGAGATGCGGGTTTGATCCCTGGGTTGGGAAGATCCCCTGGAGGAGGAAATGGCACCCAACTCCAGTATTCTTGCCTGGAAAATTCCATGGACAGAGGAGCCTGGCGGGCTATAGTCCATGGAGCCACATGGGGCCACAAACAGTCGAACATGACTGAGCATTTTACACATCTCCATTCTAAAGTTATATAAGGTGTTCGTTTAACATCTCAAACAATAAACATCAGTTTCAATCATGTCCTCTTTCTTTTTATGCTGTTTTTGTCAGTTATTTTCATTTTCATTGTTTTATTTTCTTGCCATAAGATATTGTTCTTTGATATTTATTTGGTTTTTATAATACAGCCCATAGTTCAAAAAGTCAAAACACAACATTAAAGGGGAAGTTTAATAAAAATTCTTCTTTTGTTTCTGACTGCAACCCACTTCCTTACCTCTCCAAAGAGAAGCTTTTATAATCTTCTAGTATTTCTTAGTATTTGTACAAACAGCTATAAATGTCAATTCTCATTTTTTGACTTTCATATATAACTGCCAGCATACTGTAAAACACTTGTGTATTTTGATTTTTAAGTTTAACAGTATACCTTAGAAATGATTCATATTAATAAGGGGTTGTTGTCATTTAGTCACTAAGTCATGTTCAACCCTTTGTGACTCTATGGACTGTAGCCTGCCAGGCTCCTCTGTCCATGGGATTTCTCAGGCAAGAATATTGGAGTCCTTCTCCAGGGATTCTACCTGACCCAGGAATTGGACCCAGGTCTCCTACATTACAGGCAGATTCCTTACTGCTGCGCCACCTGAGAGGCCCATTAATACATAGAGATTGTCATTATTCATTTATATAGCTGCACAATATTCTACTGTCTGGGTGTATAGCAATTTATTTAACAAGGTCTTTATCATTGGCAACTTGGGTTGTCCTTCATCTTTTCCTAATACAAACAATGAAGTAATAAATACTCTATATGTGAAAACTATCTTTTTATAGGAGGGCAATTAAACCTGTGAAACAAATTCCCAGAACTGTGATTGTCAGGTCATAGGATAAATGTACTTTTCATCGAACAGATCTTTCCAAATTGCCCTGGTGGACTTGGTTTGCTAATATTTTGGTTAAGATTTTTTACATCTATGTTCATGAATGAGACGGACTTGCCTTCTTGTCATATTCTTGTCAGATTGGCATGTTCTTGTCAGATTGGGGTGTCAGGATTACGTTTGTTTCAGAAAACAGATTTAGGATATCCCCTTGTTTTCTTTACTTTGGTAGAGTTTGTATAAGATTGGTTTTATTTTTTATTAATTATTCAGTAGAATTTATCAGGAAAGGGCCTGGAGTTTTCCTTGTGGGGAGGTTTTAAATTACAGCTTCAAAATTTTAATTGAATTATATGGCTTGCCATTACCAGAAAGGAAACTCCCTATGGCCTTATTATCGAAAGAAATCTTCACAGGTAAAAAATTCAGGCTGCTATTTCTCTCAGCACAGAGAATTGATTGAATATAGTGGTCAAGGGCATAGTCTCAGAAACAAGGCTAACTTGATTTGAATTTTAACTCTGAAATTTACAAGCTGTGTGAACCTGTTAAGATTCCTGCTTGACGTGGGCTTTCCCTGGTGGCTCACTTGTAAAAAATCTGCCTGCCAATGCCGGAGACGTGGATTTGATCCCTGACCCAGGAATATCCCAAATGCCACAGAGCAATGAAGCCTGTGTGGCAGAACTATTGAGCCTATGCTCTAGAGCCTGGGAGCCACGACTACTGAAACCCTTGCACCCTTGAGCCCATGCTCCATAACGAGAGTAGCCCCTGCTCACAACTAGAGAAAAACCTCCACGGCAATGAAGACCCAGCAAAGCCGACAACAACAACAACAGATACCTGCTTCAGTTTTCCTATGTGTAAAATGAGAATAGTATCAGTACCTACCTCCTTGTGATTCTGAGGAGTGAATAAATGGGTCGTGAAGGCAAGAAAAGCCCTTAGAACATTCTTAGGTACAATACAGGTACCATGGAAGTGCTGATTTATACTATTCAAGATATTATCCTATGATACCGTGGTTTTTCCATTGAGAGGAGACTTAGAGTTTAGCTTTTGTTAATTTGAAATTAACCTGTATTTTCTTCCTGGCTACTTGTATGGTCTGCTTTTTGTTTTTGGTATTTCCCAGTTTGATTATGATGCAACCCAAGATATATTTCTCTTTATTAATCCCCTTGCTTTTTTAAATTTTCAATTTTCTATTGGAGTATAGCCGATTAACAATGTTGTGATAGCTTCAAGTGCACGGCAAAGTGAATCAGCCATATCCTCTTTCTTCTTTTTAAATATGTGCATAAGAGTAACACAACTTTTTGAAAATGTTGAGCTCTTATTTCCTCAAAGACTGCTTCTGTCTCATTCTTCTTCCTCTCTTTTTGGAATTCTAACAATACATTTGTTGTACCTTCCTACTTTAACTCCTTTTTGTGGGGGGATGTGTTTTTCCATCTCTTTGTGTCTGCTTAACCTTGGATAATCCCTCCATTTCTCACTTTGAGTTCACACTGTCTTTCTTCAGTTATGACTAATCTGTTTTGTAGCCAATCATCAAAGTTTTAATTCCAATTATTAGATCTTTTTTAAAAAAATTTCTAGAAGTTCTGTTGGGTTCTTCTTGAAATCTGGATACACTTTGTATTTCTAGTTCCTTGCTCATTTTTCAAGTGTCCCCTCAGTTTCTCTAAGCACGATAAACACAATTTTAAATTATGTGTCTGATAATTCTAATATCTGAAACATTTCATGTTGCTTTAGTCCTCTCTCTTGTTTTGGCTTACTCTCAGACCTGGTGACTTGTGTTCATGTGTGTTTATGACGTTATATTCCACACTGCTCATTTCTCTTGGAACTTGATGTATAAGAATTCTCAGGACCTGGGATGAGTGGGCCCTTCAGAGAGGAACTGTGTTTATTTCTTCTCTGTATCTTAAGGCAGTATCACAGTCTGTGATGATTTGAAACTCTATTTTTGGTTTGAAGATTTTTAAAACATAAGGAAGTATGAATTTGGGGGGGTTAAGCAAAATTTAAATTTAAGAAAATCTGAGTAAAATCAAATAAAATTAACTTTAATACTTTAAAGGTAACAGTATCTACCTGTCTGTTCAGGTGTTCATTCATGTGTCCACGCATCTATTTGTCTAGTTTTCTTTGCATATATGTGCTTAGAATTGTCTGAAGTGACATCCATCTAATAGGAAGGAAGCTTGTTCTTCACTGATACAACTTAATGTTTTATTGTTTGGTCTCTGTTCTTTTTTGTATTGCTTAATTTTATGTTATAATTACCACATGTTCATTTCCTAAAACAATGAAGTCATTTTACCTTGAAAACAAATGAATATGCAAATACTTTTCTATGTATGCATAGTCTATAAAATATTCTCCCTCAGTCTGACCAGGAGGCATCTTGTCTGGTCTCTCCTTGTGTTTTTTTTCTGTAACTGGATTCCTGCCTAGGGCTCTGGTCCTAAATCTCCTTTGTAACATTGGATGAGAGTCCAGTCTCTGGTTTCTAACCCAGCATGTCCAGCTTCACGAGTTGCTGACAGACTCCGAGCCTGCCCGCTTGGTTTTCCAATCTGGCCGGTGGGGACAGTCTTCTTGCCAAGGCCTGGGGTCCCAGCAGGTCACTCTTGTCAGATCTTGGTGCTGACTGCTGTCTTGGTAAGGCATAGGGTGTCTCTGGTCCAGCCCTCAGGATGGTGTGCTCAATCCAGATCCTCTGGACACCTTCTGCTGGACCTGGGCTTCCCTTGGGGCAAAGCTACTTGCAGGTGCCAGCTGTTTATTCTTTAAATCTTTCCTTCCTTCACTCTTTCTCCATCTCACCTCTTCTCAATTCCCATTTCCCCTTCCCCTCATGATCCTATCCCACCCCCTTTTCTTTCCACTCCCCTTCCATCCCCCTTCCCCTTTCCTTCTACCCTCAGCCACCCTCCATCCCCTCTTTTCATTCTTCTACCCTCTTTCCTTTTTCTTTTTCCATTTATTTTCCTCCCCATTTCTTATCTATAAAATGCTTTGTTAGAAGGACTAAATGGGATGATAAAATGTCAGTTTTTAGCATAGTGTTGGATACATAGTTACTGCCTGTTCTATATGCGCATCACTCTTATTGCTATCTATTCACTGAATCCTTCATTCTGGCAACAAACATGAGTGAACCTACCACACACCAGGCACAGGGCTAGGCATTCACAGTTACAGTGAGGATTTAGATATTTTGTCCTCAAGGAGCTCACAACCAAGGAGGGAGAAAAAACACAGGAAAGGACAGATACTGTGCAGTTAGCTGGCCATTTGTGCTCCCATCACCTTGTGCACAGAGGCTGGGGATTGTCAGCTCTGGGGCAGAATTCGAGAGAACCACTCCATGACTTGTCACTGTTGCTGCTGAAGGATCTGCTCCCTGAGTGAGGAGGGGAAGGGCGACAGCAATGATACATTCTACACCTTAAATAAATGGATCTTTTTGGTCTTCTCAGAACTCTAAGTCAGCCTGCTTAGTCTCTAAGTTGGGACAGCTCTGAAGCAGAGTTTAAGGAATCTACATTCGAGCCACTTTTATTATACAAGCAAGGCAGTAAATTGGAAATCAGAGGGAGCAGGGATGCTTGCAGGAGGCAAACTCGGTCTCATAAGAACTGAGGTGTCCTTTAAAAAAGAATCACCGTGCATTCTGCCATTTTCATTATGAGCCAGATTTGGGCCTCCCGCACCTCTTCTAACACACTAAATTTTGCCTTTGGAAAATAAGATGTCCAAAGACATTCAAAGGACAATTTTCCACAAAGAGTCCAACTGCTTTTAAAACAATCATGTGTGAAATGTACTATTTCCACCCGTGTAGGCCATTTGGCCTTTGCAGTAGCCCCCTGCCAAACCGCTGTGCATGTTAGGTGTCCCAAGGTGGTGCGGGTAAGCTTGGCACTGCAGTGAAGCCCAGGCAGGAAGCCCTTTGGCCAGACTTACTGTTATTTGTGCATGTCAGCCTTAGCGCTTCTTCTCCAAGTCCCCTTCTTGGGTGTACCCCTGGATACGCACAGCTGCCCATTGCTTCCTCCAGGCTGGGTGGTGTGCCCTGGAACTTTGGGTACTAAATCTGCCAGCAAAATCAATCTGTCACTTGATTCCTTAGACTCCTGAAGTCTTCAAGAGTTGTTGTTGTTCAGTTGCTAAATCACATCTGACTCTTTGTAATCACATGGACTGCAGCATGCCAGGCTTCCCTGGCCTTCACTATCTCCAGAGTTTGCTAAAATTCATGTCCATTGAGTCGGTGATGCTAACCATCATCTAACCATCTCATTTTCTTTCGCCCCCTTCTTTTGCCTTCAGTCTTTCCCAGCATCAGGGTCTTTTCCAATGAGTCAGCTCTTCACATCAGGTGGCCAAAGTATTGGAGCTTCAGCCTCAGCATCAGTCCCTCCAATGAATATTCAGGGTTGATTTCCTCTAGGATTGACAGGTTTGATCTCCTTGCAGCCCAAGGAACTCTGAAGAGTCTTCTCCAGCATCACAATTTGAAAGCATCAGTTCTTCAGTGCTCAACCAACTTTTTGGTCCAACTCTTACATATATATGTGACTACTGGAAAAACTATAGCTTTGACTATATGGACCTTTGTTAGCAAAGTGATGTCTCTGCTTTTTAATACATGTCTAGGTTTATCATAGCTTTCTTTCTAAGGAGCAACTGTCTTAATTTCATGGCTACAGTAACCATCTGCAGTGATTTGGAGACCAAGAAAATTAAAATCTGTCACTGCTTCCCTTTTTTCCCCTTCTATTTGCAGTGAAGTGATGGGACCAGATTCCGTGACAGGACTGTATATTGTCACCCTGCTTACTTATCTTATATACAGAATACATCATGTGAAATGTTTAATTAAGAGAGCTGGGAGAAATATCAACAACCTCAGATATGCAGATAATACTACTCTAATGACGGAAAGTGAAGAGTGAAGAGGAACTAAAGATTTTCTTGATGACAGTGAAAGAGGAGAGTGAAAAAGCTCCCTTAAAACTCAACATTCAAAAAAAAACCTTAAGTCTCCTAGTGACCCAAGGTGAATCCAGGTGTTGTATTAGATCACAGCTTTCCTCGTTGGAAAGTAAATGCTAATCCCCAGCAGACACTGGTGATGGTGCATGTCTTCCAGAGTTTTTTAGGGATTAGTCTCCAAGCAATCTCCAGGAACAGTGCAGGCGGGTGAGAAAGGGATTCAAGGGGCTGTGGGATTGCTTTACCCATTGAATCGCACCTGTTGGGTGGCTGCTGTCTTTGTCTTTAAAAAGATGCTGTTTTTGTTTGTTTGTTTGTTTGCTTGCATGCTTGCTTTGTTTTTTGCTGTTAAATGTCTATCTATCGCACAAGATTCTGAGAAGGGAAGGGCCAGGCCAGGCATGGAAGGAAGAGTGAGTGCCCCAGGCCTTGGTCAGTGTCATTTTCTAGGATTATATTAGAGAGGTCCCAGCCAGCAAGTCTCTTTATCTTTTGAATAACACTTTTCCCATATATTTTTTCAAATTTCAAGAGAAATAAGTGCTTATTTTAGGTAATTAGAAAAGTTCAGAATGGACAGAATTAAAAAATATAAATCATCCATAATCTTACAGCCTAGTTATAATCACAACTACCATTTGGTGAACATTGTACTTCCGGTCATAGACAGACAGATAGATGGAGAAGCCTTAACATCACTACACTTAGCTGTGTCCAGACCATGGTGTTCCTTAACTCTCTAGAAGAGTGGTTCTCAAGATGTCATTCTTGAACTAGCAGCATTTTGGGGAAACTTCTTAGAAATGCAAATTATAAGGCCCCATGTCAGACTTCCTGGGAGTCCAAAGCTCTGGCGGTGGGTCCAGTAATTTGTAATTTAACCAGCCCTTCTGGTGATTCTAATGCACACTAAAGCCTGAGGACTTCTATATCTGTAACTAATCTGATCCTCTGCGCCATTCTGCGGAGAAGGCAATGGCATCCCACTCCAGTACTCTTGCCTGGAAAATCCCATGGATGGAGGAGCCTGGTGGGCTGCGGTTCATGGGGTGGTGAAGAGTCAGACACGACTGAGCGACTTCACTTTCACTTTTCACTTTCATGCATTGGAGAAGGAAATGGCAGCCCACTCCAGTGTTCTTGCCTGGAGAATCCCAGGGACGGGGGAGCCTGGTGGGCTGCCATCTATGGGGTTGCACAGAGTTGGACACGACTGAAGTGACTTAGCAGCAGCAGTGCCATTCTGACCCTACCATCCTCCATCACTACACAGGGTTGCTAGAGAAGATCTTCCTCTTAGCTCATTGGAGTTGAAACTTAATCCAGACTAATAATTTATATAGTCTCTTTAGGCTTACCTTCATCTTCTTGGGACGATTGTTGAGTCTTTCAGATTCTTACCCAGCTCTTCTCAAAGTAGCATTTGGGAAATATAGGGCTTAAGCGTTCATGTCCCCATAGCCAGAGGGACCCCTGGCCGTGTGCTGGTGTCCCCCATGTGCTGACTGCTGATGACAGACAGCTGGCCGAGTCTCATCTTGGACCTTCTACTGGCATTTGCCTCTACCATGTGTCCTAATCTTTCTCAGCTTGTTTGGGGGCCGGCAGCTTCCCTCTGCAACCTAGGTCGTTGCATGGCTCCCACAGGTGCTGCAGACCCCGGAGTTCTCTGTCGTTTCTTCTTTACTCTTGATCGGCTTGATCTACCCATGCTGTGACCTGTCCTCATCTTAATTCAGGTTCCCCAGTCACGGGGACGCTTGCTCTGCCCAGCCACGGGGAAGCTTGCTCTGCCCAGCCACGGGGACGCTTGCTCTGCCCAGCCACAGGGAAGTCTGCTCTGCCCAGCCACGGGGAAGCCTGCTCTGCCCAGCCACGGGGAAGTCTGCTCTGCCCAGCCACGGGGAAGCCTGCTCTGCCCAGCCACGGGGAAGTCTGCTCTGCCCAGCCACGGGGAACCTTGCTCTGCCCAGCCACGGGGAAGTCTGCTCTGCCCAGCCACGGGGAACCTTGCTCTGCCCAGTCACGGGGATGTTTGCTCTGCCCAGCCACGGGGAACCTTGCTCTGCCCAGTCACGGGGATGCCTGCTCTGCCCAGCCACGGGAATGCCTGCTCTGCCCAGCCACGGGGAACCTTGCTCTGTCCAGCCACGGGGAACCTTGCTCTGCCCAGCCACGGGGATGCCTGCTCTGCCCAGCCACGGGGAACCTTGCTCTGTCCAGCCACGGGGAAGTCTGCTCTGCCCAGCCACGGGGATGCTTGCTCTGCCCAGCCACGGGGAAGCCTGCTCTGCCCAGCCACGGGGACGCCTGCTCTGCCCAGCCACGGGGACGCCTGCTCTGCCCAGCCACGGGGACGCCTGCTCTGCCCAGCCACGGGGACGCCTGCTCTGCCCAGCCACGGGGACGCCTGCTCTGCTCAGCTATGTCTCTCTGCTGTGAGAGTTGTGCACCACGGGCTTGTCTTGCACCTTGGCCTTGCCCACCTCAAGAGGAGACCTGGTGAGATTCTGTCTGCCCTCAGTCCCCTGAGCTCAGCAGAGACAGCTTCCCACCCTGTCTCCATTTTCCTTCCCTCTAATCCCTTATGCAAAGCCACTGACTTCCCAGCTCTCAAGCCCATGTCAGGTGTAAAATCCTCTTTTGAATGTCAAAAGCTAAACAGTCATTCTTTCCCTTGGCATCTGTAATCACGCCTTGCCCCTAGGCAGATGGAAGTAGGAAGGCAAAATAGAAAAACACAATATGTTTCCAAATCTTACCGTCTTCTCTTAATCAAACATACACACCACTTCCATACAATTTGAATTCTACTGCATGTTCTTTCGGATAGGTCTTTTTTCGTGTGTCACTTATCCATATGCCATGAACACTGTTTCCATGTCATTAAATACTTTTCTACAACATGACTTTTAATGACTCTGAGGAATTCAATTAAATGTGTGGTGGGAAGGAAAATAAACTGCTATTTTGAAAGCCATTGGCAATTTGTCTTGGTTTCTCTAGGATGTGGTAGCAAAATTCATTTGAGGGAGAATTTTTTTTTAATTGATATAAAAGAAACATTTCAATGGGACTTTGATGATGCAAAGTTAAGAACGAATTCCTTCAGTGGAGCCAAAGTTTGAAACAAGGAGGAAATAAGTGGCAGCGAAAAATGCCTCTCTAGTTGTTCTAATAGTTATTCATTTTTGGCTTCCTTTGCGGGTCTGGGGTCAGGGTTACAGGCTTAGGGCACAGAAAGGTGAGAAGAACATGGATATAAGTAACAGTGGACTTTTGAGGGGTGGGGTTGGGGAGGGAGTGGTGCGGTAGGGGATGGGCCCGGACAAAGAGGTGAGGTCAGCAAGGAGATCCTTGTATTGAGGCACCAAAGATGGATTTACGAATACTGATGTCTGATTTTGAGATTTAAGTATAGTGTTTTTGGTCTTGAACTCTATGATCTCCCCAGTCAAGAATCACAGTCACGTACCCAAATGATGCCTTGAGAAATGAAACAAGGGGGCTATTTCCATGTTTACAATAAAGTGGAGAGAGGGTAAGGATACCACCAAAAGATACTAGAAGTCAAGAGAGCATGAACCAAGGGGTGAGAGCCACTACCAATTGCTATGGCTACTTCCTAGAACTTGTTAGAAACATTCAGGAGTCCCAGTGTCACAGAGAATAAAAAATCCAGTTGAATCATTTGAGAATTAAATAGCAGGGTGACTACACAGGGTTGGAAAGCCTGGGACACTTTAACCGTAAGTGTATATAACTTATTTAATCACTTCCTAATTTGGGGCATTTTCCTCTCCATTTTCCACTATCATTCATAACACTGCTATAAGCAGCCTTATAGATAAAGTTTGGGGTATTATTGATTATATCCTTAGGGCAAGTGCTAGAAGTGGAATCTTGTGGGTAATGATATGCCCATTTCAAAGGCATGTTAGAGAAATTTTGCTTTTGTTCTTGAACTCCCCAGAAGAACAGCCATCTGTAGGGTCACGTGTCTATCAGAATTGGCACTTTGCATGTAGTCTTTGAACCAGACAGAGGATTCTAGTCTTTGAAGGAACATCTACATCCTGGGCTCAGACTCTGGCACCACACCATGGCCTGGGACAGCTGAAGTGAGTCAGATGTCTGAGACTTTTCTCACTGAAAAATGTTGTATATAAACGCATATATGTGGACTCTAGAAAAATGGTATGTGTGTGCGTATTAAATCATTTCAGTTGTGTCTGACTCTTTGTGACCCTATGGGCTGTAGCCTGCCAGGCTGTTTTGTCTGTGGAATTCTCCAGGCAAGAATACTGGAGTGGGTTGCCATGCCCTCCTCCAGGGGATCTTTCCCAATCCAGGAATTGAACCCACATCTCTTATGTCTCCTGCATTGACAGGTGGGATCTTGACCACTAGCACCACCTGGGAAACCTATTTCCAGGGGAGGAATGGAGACACAGATGTAGAGAACAGGCTTGTGGACACAGCACGGGAAGGGAAGGGTGGAACGAATCGGGAGAGTGGCACTGACATATAGACACTCCTGTGTGTAAAATAGCCAGCTAGTGGGGATTTGCTACACAGTACAGGAATCTCAGCTCGGTGCCCTGTGATGATCTAGACGGCTGGGATGGAGATAAGGGTAGGGCTGGGTGGGAGGGAGGTCCAGGAGGGAGGGGATATATGTATACTCGTAACTGAGTCACTTCATCATACAGCAGAAACTAACACAACATTGTAAAGCAATTATACTCCAATTGTAAAAATTTTTAAAAAGGAAAAAGATAAAATGAGGATGATTCCATATGAGCCATATCAATTTGATTTCATGGAAATTACACATAGAAAGTGTGTGGAATTTTATGTATGCCAAAAAAAAATCATAGATATTAAAACACTGAGTTCTCTGCCATTTTTTTATTTAAGAGTGAAAGAAATGAAAATTTCAATGCTTTCATCTCTACAACTCCAGAAAGGAAAGAAAAATAAACCACGTAGAACCTGCTTGCTGTGGCTGCCACGGTCAGCCATTAGCCCTAGTAACTAAATTCAAGGATATTTATGACCCACTTTTTGAATCATGGCAGCCCAAGCAGTGCTGTTTCTCATGTTCTCTTGCTGAGAACTCAATGTCCAAGCAGAGGCTGTGTGGTTTTCTGTAAAGAGGTGGGTAGAATTTCTCTGGAAATTCTGGAAACCTTTCCAAGTGTGCAGCACAAGCTACGAGAATGATAGAGACAGGCTGTCATGCAGACTCAAGTCTGCTCTCTTAGTCTTGCAGCCGTGAGCCTTGGGGAAGTTCTTGCCTCCATAGGTTCTCATTCTCTCTGACACTCATTGGCAATAATTAGATCCCATTCAGTGAGAAGGATGGGCTCTGACTCTCTCAAAACCATTATTTCACTGAGAATTTGTTGTTCAGTTCCTCAGTTGTGTCCGACTCTTTGCGACCCCATCGACTGCAGCTTGCCTGGCTTCCCTGTCCTTCACCATCTCCTGAAACTTGTTCAAACTCATGTCCATTGAATCGATGATGCCGTCCAACCTTCTCATCCTTTGTCGTCTCCTTCTCCTTCATTGGAAGGACTAATGCTGAGGCTGAAACTCCAATACTTTGGCCACTTGATGTGAAGAACTATCTCATTGGAAAAGACCCTGATGCTGGGAAAGATTGA
Source organism: Cervus elaphus (assembly GCF_910594005.1). Classification (NCBI taxonomy): domain Eukaryota; kingdom Metazoa; phylum Chordata; class Mammalia; order Artiodactyla; family Cervidae; genus Cervus; species Cervus elaphus. Next base: position 64,451,607 of record NC_057847.1, read on the forward strand.
AGGCAGGAGGAGAAGGAGACAACAAAGGATGAGATGGTTGGAGGGGGTAGGGATAAGTTAGGAGCTTGGGATTAAAAGATTCACACTACTAAATAGATATTCAACAAGGTCCTACTATATAGACAGGGAAATATATTCAGTGTCTTGTAATAAACCGTCATAGAAAAGAAAGAAAAAAAACAGAATGGATCATGCCAGCATGGACAGTGGGTGCAAGAGGGAAAAGAAATATTTTCAACCGTGCTTGTGCCCCTTGACACCTGCGAGGTCAAATCCCAGCCACAGATGATAGTTCCTCGCGAGAGCACATGCAGTGCAAAGTGGTGGAAGAGAGCGTTGTTGAGTGCGTCTTTCCAGCTCCCTGATCTTGTTCTGGAGGCTTTTTACAGAGATGATCTCATCAGGGCTGGGCCTGGGGGAGGTGAATGAAGTGCATTGTGCCAGTGCAGGGGTGGATCCTGTACTTAGAATTCGGAAATTTTGTTCTTTTTTTTTTGCATGAATTTTGCTCTAAGAAATATTGCTGTGGTTGAATAGTGTCCCTTCAAATTCAGAACCTCAGAAGATGACCTTATTTGGAAATCCATAGAGTCTATGCAGATGTAATTAGTTACAATAAGATCATACTAGGTTAGGGTGGATTCTAAGACCAATGGCTGGTGTCCTTATGAGAAGGCCACCACGTCTATGTGATATTCAGAGACACAAAGGGAAGACATCCATGTGAAGGCAGAGGTAGGAGGGATGCAGCTGCAGGCTGAGGGATGCCCAAGACCACCTGCAGTCAGCAGAAGCTAGGAAGAGGCAAGGGAGAATTCATCCCAGAGCCTCTAGGGGAGCATGGATCTGCTGACACCTTGACTTCTGTCTTCTAGTGCCCAGAACTGAGACAGAATAAATTTCCATTATTTTGAGCCACTCAGTTTGTAATACTTTTTATGGCAGTGCTAGGAAACTAACACAATTGCATTAAAATATTTATCTGACTACTGAGGTTTTGTGTGCCCCCTTAAATATTTCACCCAAGTTGGGTGCCTTCCTCTGCTCACTCTAGTGCTGGCTCTGTCCTTTCACTTAACCATTTGCAACAGCCCAGCGAGGAAACTGTTCAGAGGAAAAATGGACCATAGGCTCCTTTTGACATAAAATACGATATCTGACTGATTTTCAAATTGACAACATTTCAAGTTGACAACATTGTGTTAGTTTCAGGTGTATAGCCAAGTAACTCAAATATGTATATGTTGCTTCAGATTCTTTTCCATTATAGGTTATTACAACATACTGAATAGAGTTCCCTGTGCTATACGGCAGGTCCTTGTTGTTTATCTCTTTGTCTTATATACGGTAGTGTGTGCATGTTAATCCCAAACTCCTAATTTATCCCTCCCCCAACAAGTTTCCACTTTGATAACCATAAATTTGATTCTCGTCTGTGAGTCTGTTTCTGTTCTGCCCTAAATAAAATTCATTTGCATCATCTTTTAGATTCCACCTATCAGTGGTATATGATTGATACTAATGTGACTTCATTTGAACCTCCGGTTGGTGAGTTCAACATATCCAAGCTATAGAAGTGCACAATGGCATTCATTCATTCTTTTAACAAATACTAGGTGCGGGCATTGTCAGAAACTGTGCTGAGTGACAATGCTGAAACACACAATCTTTGCAGTGAGAAGGGGATATAAGAGACAGACATAAGCACCACAGAAAGAGATGGCATAGAGTGGGGTTCACAGTCCCCCAGAGGTTTTCATCTGCAAGGATCCTTCTAGGCCTTTTGCAAAACACTCCCTGGACCTCGTCCTTCTCATCCACAGAACAAGAGATGGAGCTGTGGGAGAGTCTCCTTTGCCTTGTTCCCTCCGTCCTGCTTTCTGATAGGTGTGGTCCTCCTGGTGGTGTGCCAAAACCTCCTCCTCTCTCTTGGCCAAGGTTGTGAGTGAGGAGGTCAAGCCCATAATGATGTCAGAAAAACATCCAGAGCCAAGACACCCACACCAGGGTTCAGAAAGCACACTGTCAAAATAAAACTAGGGATACACATTTCTCTTGGTATAAAGGAGTATGGATAGGGGACCTCAGTGGGGCTCAGGTTGAAAAACCACTGAGCATCTGCCAATTGTAAGAGGATAAATCAAATCTCTGTTGGTTTGGAGAGCCAGTTGGACAGGATAGGCAAGAAAGAAGAAACAGGTTGATGGTCCCATGAGCCTGGGATTGCAGGTGATGCCATAGTGGAAGAAGAACATCAGGGGAAAGAGGGATGGGCAGTGACTCTGGTACATAATTTTCCCAGCTGGAGAAAACTCAGCCTTCTTGGAACCAGCTGTACATAAAACCATTTGCCTTAGTGATGCAGGTTAAAAATAGTGGTAATTGCCAGCTGCCTGAGTGTGGCCAATTATTACCATTATTATAGTTGGACTGGAAATTAACCCATTGTGTATGGAACCCACAACATATCCATGCTTGTTTCAGGCCAGCTGGTTTGCAAAACACTAGCGTTAATGTGGTTGGTGTTTTCTTGGAAGAACTCAAAGCAGGGGTGGAGGGGGTGGGAGGAATGGTCCCAGCTGTAGCCCTTGATTTTCCCAGCTCTGCAGCAGTTCTTCTTTTTAAATTATTTTTTTATGGGAGTATAGTTGCTTTACAATGTTGTATTAGTGTCTGATGTACAGCAAAGTGAATCAGTTATACACATATCCCCCTTCTTATAGCTTTCCTTCCCACTTAGGTCACTACAGAGCCCTGAGTGGAGTTCTCTGCGCTGTACCGTAGGTTCTCATTCATTACCTATTTTATATGTAGTAGAGTCTGTGTGTCAATCCCAACCCCCCAATTCATCCCATCCCCTGCAAGCTGATCCTCTACATCTGTATCTCTATTTCTGCTTTGCAAATAAGTTCATCTATACCATTTTTCTAGATTCCACATGTAAGCAATATTATATGATATTTACTTTTCTATTTCTGACTTACTTTACTCTGTATGACAGTCTCTGGCTCTGTCCATGTCTCTGCAAATAGCACTATCTCATTTTTTTATGGTTGAGTAATATTCCATTGTATATATATGTACCACATCTTCTTTATCCATTCCTATGTTGATGGACATTGATATTGCATCCTTGTTCTGGCTAGCGTAAATAGTGGTGCATATATGGTTCCAAAGTGAGATTTTCTCTGATATATGCCCCAAAGTGGGATTGCTGATGGCATGATGGTATCTTTTGTTTTTAAGGAACCTCCATATCGTTCTCCATAGTGACTGTATCAATTTACATTCCCACCAACAGTATAGGAGGGTTCCCTTTTCTGCACACCCTCTCTAGCACTTATTGCTTGTAGATTTTTTTGATGATGGCTATTCTGCATCATTTCTAAAGTCTAAAGCTAGGAGAAGCTGTGCCAAGGGGCTGAGTGGCTTTGCCCTTCCTGGTGAAGTGGCATTCAGCCTCACCATCATGATGTGTTTACCTGCTCTCTAGGGGTCATGGGGACAGGGCTGTGATGGTGAGACCTGTGTGTTGTAGAGGGTGTGGAGAGGTCCAAGGTCTCTGAGAACTCCCAGCTGACTGAAATTCTGAGGCTCACGTAGAAAGCTTGTTCATTTTGGAAAATCAGATCTAGTGGGAAGACACTGCCCTGAACAACATGGTGAGGAGGAAATAAGGGCTGGGTGTTTCCACCTGGCAAGTTTAAAGTCGAGATGGGACTAGGATTAGGCCTGCAAGTTGCCTAGGATACAAAATTTAAGGAGGCTCTCAGTCCCAGGTTCACACAAGTACACTGCTAGCACTTGCATGAACCTGAGAGTGACAGCCTCCTTAAATTTTGTGTTCTGGTCCCAGTACTGCTCTCTGGATGCTTTTCCCAGGTCCTTAATCTGAGGAGAAACGTGAGCATGATGCCTGTGATGGGAGTGACCTAGGAAGGAGCTCAGGAGGATGGGGGCTTTTGGGGCAACAATTGGTTGCCTTCTTCAAAGTTTATTTCTCCTTCCTTCTTAGGAATAGGAGCCTGATTTTATTTAGGGGGATGAGCAATGAACCTAGTTTAATAAAAGCACATAAAAGAAGATTTCCCTGGTGCCCTGTACCTTACAGCTTGGTCATGAAATTGAGTTCTCGTCCTTGAAAGAGAAGCATAAATGCATGTCATGTGGGCAGGACAGTCTGCTTAAAAGGAGTTGATTAAACCAGACGGAGCTCTTTCTTTCCTCCTCTTTTGCCATTTCAACTTTTTTCCTCCTTCCAGCCTAAAAGTCAGAAGCTCCAAGAGCATTTTGAATCATTAGGTGACCGTGAGAATGGAAGCCTTGTACTAGGCAGACACAGTAGAGTAAGAAATCTGGGTCCTTAATGCCAGTGTGGAGCTGTTAGTGACGCTGTTATTAAGTCTCGTATGAGACAGGTCTTTATAGATAAGGAAGCATGATGCTGAGGGATAAAGTTAACTGGCTTCACAGCCTTTTCCTAAGAAAGGCCAAACAGGCCTTGAGACTCAGAACCATCTGATTACAAACCTATGTTCTTAGCTGCTACCTCATTCTACTAAGAGCCAAGGGTGCTTGTGGCCAACCTTTGGGAAATAAGTGGCACAGGGGTCTGTTTGGGGCAGGACTAGAGGTCAGCCCCTTCCCTGATACAGCGGGAAGGTTTCTGCCAAGTTCCCCTGAGTGGCTTGTGCTCCCCGGACCTGAAGCCTGATCACTGGCTCTGCAGTCCCACCCCTACCTCCGCAGGCTGGCCTAAGGATCAGCTTCCCTGCTGGGACCTTTGAGCTCTCAGCTTACAGAGCGCCAGCTTCACTGCGCTGGCTCACCTGCCCAGCCAGGATGGAAACACTCTCTAGGGCTTGTCTTTCCAGCCTCCACACATTCATTTAGATTAGTTTTCCATGAAATATGTATGCTTTTTCCTATGGTTCTGGGAAGTCTATGCCTGCCAGGATCAGCTCAGCGGGCTGATAATTCAGGCTGAGGAGAGCTACTTTTTTATTTAGCTGTTTGTCCTCTACCAACGGTCAGATGGCAAAGAATCTGTCTGCAATGCAGGGGACCCAGGTCGGGAAGATCCCCTGGAGGCAGGCATGGCTAGCCCCTCCAGTATTCTTGCCTAGAGAATTCCAAGGACAGGGGAGCCTGCTGGGCTACAGTCCATGGGGTTCCAAAGAGTTGGCTACAACTGAGTGGCAAACACTTTCACTTCATTAAGGGGCTGCAGTATCTTCACACTTTGAGGGCAGCTTGGGATCAGAAAGGCTGCCCACCAACCGGTTCTGTGGGTGGCAGGGCAGGTACAGTGGATTGTTCTCAGGCAAATCATTCAGTCAAGAGGCAGGACAGGGCCTATCTGCTGTGACATGAGGCCCCTGGTTCTATCCTGCTGCCCTCAAACTTCCCACTTGTCTCCAACCCCAGAAACTCTACCAATAGCAGAGATGCATATCTTTCATCTTGAAGCCTGTGAGACCTTCAGCAGGTTTCCCAACCCAGTTGAAAATCTGAATTGTGTTTAGGGTTAGGGTTGTGTTTATCTTAGGATTCAGCCTTGCCTAATCAAGTGGAGAGCTGATGGTGGGGTGCCATGAGAGGCCACTGGCGGGGGTTGGGGGTGGGTTGCTGCTTATATGAAAAATAAAGGAGTGTGTGGGGAAGGATCTTAGGGTTAGAGAAGAGAAAGTTAAAGCCATACTTTGGCTCAAAGGGTAAGGAAGGGGATGAAGGTGAGGTGGGGCAAGCTCTTTTTCCATCAGAAGAAGCAGGCATGGTAAAGGATTTGGTGCCAGCCACATGAACTATGTGTGTGTGTGAGCTGGACCATAAAGAAGGCTGAGCACCAAGAATCGATATCTTTGAACTGTGATGCTGGAGAAGACTCTTGAGAGTCCTTTGGACAGCAAGGAGATCAAACCACTCAATCCTAAACGAAATCAGTCCTGAATATTCATTGGAAGGACTGATGCTGAAGCTGAAACTCCAATATCTTGGCCACCTAATGTGAAGAGCTGACTCATTGGAAAAGACCTTGATGCTGGGAAAGATTAAGGGCGGGAGGAGAAGGGGACGACAGGGGATGAGATGGTTGGATGGCATCAGTGACTCAGTAGACATGAGTTTAAGCAAACTCTGGGAGGCAGTGAAGGACAGGGTAGTCTGGCATGCTGCAGTCTATGGAGCTGCAGAGTTGGACATGACTTAGTGATTGAACAACAATAACAACTACACATGAGCTGTGTTCCTGCCTTCTTCGTGGAAGCCTCATGCTGCTCTGTATCAGCCCCATTAGCTCCAGGGGATGCGCTGACTGTGAAGTGTGGGCCATGGTGCTGGATACCCAGGGGCTCTGTACCCAGGTGCAGCTTTAGTGGCCTCAGAGGGGTGTCAGCGCTGGGGGACAACCACCCCCGCAGACACAAGCAGCCCAGCTGTCACCTCTGCCACTAGCACTGGCGGCGGGGGGGTGCTTAATTTTAGGTGTCAACTTGTCTAGGGTATGGTCGGGGGGGGCGGTTCAGATATTTCATCAAACATTATTCTGGTGTTTCTTTTAGAGTATTTTTCGAGATTAACATTTACATTGGGAGATTGGGAAAAAAAGCAGGTTGCTTTTCTCAATGTGTGTGGGCCTTAGCCAATCAATTGAAGACCTGAATTGAACAAAAAGGCTGACCTACCCCCAACTTGAGAGAGAATTCTGCTTCCTGTGCCTTTCAAACTGGGACGTCCGCTCTTCCTGGTTCTATGGGCTCTGGCTTTTGGACTCACTTGTCAGACTCCAGAATTGTGTCCGTCAACTCCTTATAATAACTCTTTTCATCTATATCTATACCTAAAGCTAACCTCCTAATGATGCTTTGAAAAACCCTTAACTGTCCAGAAACATCACCACGGGGGCCCAAAATAAAGGTTCACCTTTAGCCTCATCACACCTGTCATGGAGTAGCCAAACCACCTGGGGAAGCTGAGTGAACTGAGAAACACATGTGGAAATTTCTAGAATTATCTGACTAAATCTTTAGAAAGAATGGCTTATTTCCTTAGAGTGATGTCACCAAAGAGATACACTTGTGAGGCTGTGTGGTAGGCTGAATAATGGTCCCCTAAGGATGACCATAGGCTTCCCTGGTGGCTCATATGGTAAAGAATCCACCTGCAATGTGGGGTACCTGGGTTCAATCCCTGGGTGGGGAAGATCCCCTGGAGGAGGGCATGGCAACCCACTCCAGTATTCTTGCCTGGAGAATCGCCATAAACAGAGGAACCTGGAGGGCTACAGTCCATGGGGTCGCAAAGAGTTGGACACGACCGAGCGACTGAGCACAGCAGAGCACAAGGATAACGATGACCTAATCCTCAGAACCTATGACCATGTTACCTTTCATGGCAACAGGAACTCTGGTGAGTAAGTTAAAGATTTTGAAATGGGGAGTTTGTTCTGGATGGTCCAGGCAGGCTCACTGTAACTGGAACGGTCTTCACAAAGAGGTAGGCAAGAGCATCAGAGAAGCGGGTAAGAGATGTGAAGGTGGTAAAGTTGCAGTGGTGTGCTTTATAGATGGGGAAGAGGTCATGAGCCAGAGGATGCTGGCGGTCTCCAGAAGATGGGAAAGGCAAGAGTGACGAATAGCTGGAAAACACATTACTGTCCCTGAGAAGGATAGGGCATGAAGACATCAGTTGAGCAGAAGGCAAGCCTGTCTCTACACACGTGGGAAGGCAGACCCCGAGGACGGCTCCCCCAGCTGCACAGACTGACGTACTGATAGCACAGAACAGCTGAACTGACCCTGGAACTAGCTTCCCCCAACTGTCTTATTACATTACAAAGACATATACACCCTTCTGGGTGAGGTCATAGTTTAGGAGGGTTTTCTGATGTGACAGCCAGGCGTGTCTGAATGGACCCAAATCTTGGCTGAGTCTCCTGGGGGCATCTCAAAATATTGCGTGGGGGCTGGGTGTTTTTTAGAGACACAAAGGTTTGCAATTTATTTCCCTTGTGCGTAAGGTGGGACCATCCCACGGGAGAGAAGGGTGTGGAGACCCTCTTGCTGCCCCAGGATTTTGATTTGTTTAATGGTAGCACAGTACTAGACAAGGCAGTTTGCTTATCTGATCTGAAGGCTTTGATGTGTGGTGCAGGTGACCTGAGATGGTTTCTGCCGGGAAGGAATAGCAGAGGGAGAGAGCGCTGCTCAGCCAGCCCACAACAAGGAGGGGTGTAATTGTTGCTGGGGAGTGAGGCTGTGGTTCTGTTTTCTCGCTCTCTCTCCCATCTTGTAGTTTTTCTAAGTTTGGCTTGGCTGCCCAAATAATCTGATTTTCACATTCTGTCTTTGTGTTTGCTTTAACTATTTTTAGATCCTTAGTTGGCAGCTGCTCTTCCCCCAAATACTTGAAGAACTTCCAATTCCACAGTCAGATGAGGCAAAGTTGAGGCGGCTGGGAAGAAACCCCTTCCCACTGCCGCCTTCCTGAGTCACCGGGACACGGGTGGCCTGGACTCAGCAGGGCGTGCACTGGCCCGCAGTTGGCATCCTCTGCGGGAAAGCTCCAAAGGAGGCTTTCTCACGCGACCAGAGAGCTCACGTCACCTCCTGTGAATGCAACTTATGGCAGCATTTTGAGGGCAGCCCTAGAAGTCCTTCCTTGGGAGAACTTACGCTAGCTCTTCCAAGGTTCTGTTTGCCAGAATGGGCAAAAGTAGGATTTCTGATGGCAAACTTCTATGGCAAATGCATGGATTTTAAACTCATCTGAGATTTCAATACTACTTTCTGATCCTTCAGTCATTCCCTGGGTATTTCTTCTGTAAATCCGGACATTGCTTGGTGACCACCTGGGTTTAAGTCCTGGCTTTGCCACTTTCCCCCACGTGAGCATAACCTCTAAGCCTCAGTTTTCTCTTCTGTAAAATGGATATGATGATAATAGTGTCTTCCTCCCGGAGTTAGGGCGAGGGTTAAATGAGTCAGTATACATAAAACACTGACGACAGTGCCTGACACATAACTCACACTAGGGAGCTGTTAGCTATGTTCTCAGGCGATGGTGCTGTCTCATGACCGAGGAAATACAGGCCTCTACTACCAATGGTCTCAGCTCTGTTCCATTTCAAAAATTGATATTTCTAGTTCAAATCTTATATTCTGTGTATGTTAATTTTACAGCTGGACAGACAACATCAACACTTTGCCTTGGATTGTTTTTAATTGATTGAGTACCCAATAATACCTGAGCCATCTGAAAAAAAAAATTGGTATTTCATGAATTTTTATCCTCTTCTTGTTGATCTCAAAGGACACACGACCCCTCCTCTTTGCCAGAGCTAACCCTTCTGCCTGTGGGCTTGATCACTGCTCTTGTCTTTAAGTCTGGGTCTCCAAGACTTTCCCATCTTAGGTTGCTCCTTCTCTTCATGGCTGTACCTCTTAATTTCAAAGGAAGTCCTGAGTAAAATACTTCCATAGTAGGGTAAAATATAAATAAATTTAAAAAATCAACCAGAATCTCACTGAACTGGCCCCCTCTTCAACCTTAAGATAATGAGTGGTTCTTCCCACTCATACCAGTTGGTCCTTCTATGTGTCTATTTCGTCACATCATCCCCCTGCCTCCAAGGGTCTCCACTTTCCACAGAAGAATATTCATCTTCTTCAGGTTGCTCCTGGAGCTCTTTGTCATCCACCTTCCCCTCCTTCTCTCCTTCCCAGGAGGCCTTTGTGAGCCCCCAACCTTTGTTCCAACTTGATTCTCTACCTTGTAAAATTCTACTGGTGATTCAAGCTCCACAACGAATGGTGTCTGATGGATAAAGCCTTCCATTTCTATCAGCAGTCAGCAGTGCTGGCTGCCTCTGTCCTTGGTCACGTTGTGTTCAAACTTCTAATGAAGCCCTTATCACACATTACCACCTGTGCAGGTGCATATTTACATGATTCTTTAGATTCATGGCATTTGGCTGCTGTGTGATTCTCTCTCACTCAGTATTCCTGGAGATGGCTGAAATACCAGCAGGGAGTTCTTCCTCAGAGTTGCATGCATAGGCATTTAGCTTACTTTTGGAAGTAGCATGCTACAAGTAGTCCCAGACCTCCACTTGCAACTGGAGGAGGGCATTTTAGGGGCTTGTCTTATGAGCACCCCATCAGGTATATTTTTTGTGGTCTTCCCAGGAGACATGGGTAACTCATCTATGACAGGTTTTCTGCTGTGCATTTGCCTTCCTGAGTTATTTAGAATCTGCTCCTTGCTGAACTTTCAACCAGGGGTTCTCAATGGCAACCCACTCCAGTGTTCTTGCCTAGAGAATCCCAGGGACGGAGGAGTCTGGTGGGTTGCCGTCTATGGGGTCGCACAGAGTCGGACATGACTGAAGCGACTTAGCAGCAGCAGCAGCAGACTTCAGCAGATGTCAGAGTCACTTGGTAGTGGAGGTGAGGGCTGTTCAGAAGAAGGTGAAGAGGGGGAAGGAGAAGAAGGATGTGTTAAAATGCAGATGGCAGTGGCCCCACCTCCAGGGTTTATGATTCCCAGAAGGTCCCAGATGGGGAACTCAATTGTTCATGTCAGCTAATGCCCCAGGAGAGGCTGATGCTGCTGGTCTGGGGACCACACCTGGAAAACCTGTGTTCTTAGAAGAGGGACAGGCTTGGACCCTGCTTTCCTCCACTTTCACTGCCCTACACTGTCCTTTGTCTCAATGGCAACGGCCACAGGTTTTTCCTCTGCTTATCACCATCACTACTTGTGATTCCAATCATTTTATATCCATTCCTTGCTTTTCACTGGCCCTCTTTTCCTTCTCCAACATGCCTATTATGAACACCCAAAGGACAAAGATAATGCCAGTGAGGTTTTTATAGCCTCATTGTCCACAATGAGTGACACACACTAGATACTTGAATAAACTTGAGAATAATTGAAGTGGATGTCTGGTCCTGGCCCTGCTATTGCACTTTGTTCTTTTGCCAGTGAGTTAAATACTCTCCCATCCACTTCTATTGTTGGTAAAATGAAGGGAATGGTGTTTGACAGCAGATATGCATTAGAGAATTGGGTACAAAAACAAGTCTGCCCAGGAAGAAGGTGAATTAATAACCTGTTAATCAATCAGGTGGAGGCAGCGTCCACTGGTGACACTGGGAGTGGGCGTGCTGGGCAGCCGAGAGCCCAGATGGCCTGCAAAGCTGTCTCCCGGGCAGGATGCTTCCAAGATTTGTTCCTTAATGTGCTCCACAGGAACACAAGCTACTGCAGCATCCATGAGAAGAATTTTCCCCAAAGAACTTCAGTTTGGGAAAAGAAATAAGGAAATGTGAGCCTTTATACAGCTGCTCTGGCCTAACACTTCACAGGATAGTAACATAAAAGTTGACTTTAAAAAATAATAATGTCTACTTTTTTCGACTTAAAAAATTAATTTAAATTTTAGAAGTTTTCAGGACACAAAATGTATCCTGAAGGACATAAGTTATCTGCAACCTTCGTACCCAGAAATTACCTGCATTTATATGTTGAATAATTTTCTTCATTTCAGTGTCTTTTTTGACCTTGTGAGTGCACAAGTGTGTGTGTGTGTGTGTGTGTGTTGGAGGGGCAGAATATTTTATGGGGTTTTAGCCTTTATATATTATGTGTCCTACTTTAAAAAATTAACCTTGCATTATAAACATTTCTCTGTCATCCATCAATCTTCAAAAGCATAATTTTTAGGGATTTCTGTGGCAATCTAGGGAGCATGGGTTTGATCCCTGGTCAAGGAGCTAGGATTTCACATGCCAAATGGTGTGACCAAAAAAAATACCCATAATTTTTGATCTTCATTTTTTTAATTATAAGAAATTATAGTAAGTAAACCCAAGGATTCACAATTATATATAGTAGAAAAGAGAAATTTTCTCTTCTCCAAATTCATTCCCTAGAAGAAATCACTGCCAACAGCTTGAGACTTTTTATTTCAGGCATAGTCAGTAATTTAAAGTTTAAAGAAAATAAACAAATGGGTTTATATCATTCTGCCACTTGCTCTTAAAAAAGATTTAGCATTTTGTAGCCACTTCTTTTATACGAAAAAAAGTGAAAACGTGATTTTTTTCGCTAGCTATTCCAAGATTCTATTATCGAACACTCCCATTGTTTGGCATTTTCAATATTCTAAAGAATGGTGAGAACACCCTAATATAGACTTCTTTGTCTGTGGGAGGTAGTGAGTGAGTGAAGGTCACTCAGTCATGTCCAACTCTGAGACCCCTTGGACTATACAGTCCATGGAGTTCTCCAGGCCAGAATACTGGAGTGGGTAGCCTTTCCCTTCTCCACGGGATATTCCCAACCCAGGGATCAAACCCAGGTCTCCCACATTGCAGGTGGATTCTTTACCAGTTGAGTCACAAGGGAAGCCCAAGAATACTGAAGTGGGTAGCCTATCCCTTCTCCAGTGGATCTTCCTGACCCAGGAATCAAACTGGGGTCTCCTGCATTGCAGGCAGATTCTTTACCAACTGAGCTATGAGGGAAGCCCCCGGGGGAGGTAGGACATTTTTCATGGCACTTGTATGTTAAGCAAGTCAGTATCAAGGATTCAGTCTTCAAATAGGGCTCTTGACTTTGGTCTCACCTTGACTCCTGACCTCACCCCTCACTTCCACCAATGTCTAAAGGACCTTTGGGGTTGAGTGCTGTCTGCAGGGTGGATCACTGAACTCTGGGTCCCTCACTTGGTCCCTCAGGTCACGCTCAGGGTGGCATCTTCCCAGAGAAAGGAAATGTTTTGAAAAATTCAGAGCAGCAGAAATGTCCTAGAGGGTAAGAGTGTTCTTATCATTCATCCCTGTGAACACCCAGGGTCAGGGGGTCAGGGATGAATCCTGCTCCCTCCTTCACTCCCTCAATTGGAAGTCTTCTAGCTCCATCTCTGCTCCTGAAACCCACTAGAACAAACTGCTTTGGTATAGGATGCTGAAAGCTCAGCTTCTCTGTACAGCAGTGCCAAATCAAATCTCAGAGACAGAGTCCTGGGTGAGGTAGAAAAAGATAGCTTTATCGCTTTGCCAGGCAAAGGGGGGACACACTGGGCTAATGCCTTCAAAACCATCTGTCCCCACTTTGGAAACATAAGGAGAAGTGTTATAGTAAATGAGGGCATGATCAGTTTCTGGACATTCTTCTGATGGGTTAGTAGTGAGGTAAGTGGGAGTCAGCATCAACCTTCAAGTCCAACTGGTCTGGGTCTGCATGCTTGTGGACAGGATACCATTAACTTCTCCCACCTAGAGGGGGTTTCATTATCTGTAAAACAGCTCAAAGATATTGTTGTGTGTATCCATTGATGGGGAAATAGGACCTTGTCCCAAGGCTGCTCTTAAATATTTGTTTCTCCCCAGTCCTGCATCACCTCCCTTCCCTAATTAACAACTGTTTGAATCTGCCTATTGGAACTCAGGAAGGGTCATGGAGGATAAAGAAAGGCTGCTTCCTATAATCAAAAAAATGGGGGACACAGAAAGGCCTTTGTGCCCAGGAGCCCCACAGGGCTCTGCATGGTATCAGACAGAAACTTCTGAGGTTATCAGGATGATTAAATGTGGAGGACAATGTTACTGGCCCTCCTGGAAAGTCAGATTCACTGCTTATATGGGGGAGGGGTGGGATTCTGACAGCAAGCTCTCAAGACAATGGATAACAGGGCTGAGGGCTTTTGAAAGGGAGGGCGTAGACCCTTCTTGGACAAAACCAGAAATACGTGCAGTTTCACATGACAGGAATATGTGCTTCTTGGTGAAAGACGAGAGGGTTCGCAGTTCACTGGGAATGAGCAGGAAATCACCTCCTCCCAAGATGCAGAGAGATAAGGGAGGAATCCTGAGTCCTTGAGAAGCACAGCTGATGTGTGATTATTCCAGGCCTGGGACACAGTTCAGGGGTCTTGGCAGCCATTTCTCATTTCCTCCAGCATTCTTGCTCTGGAATCATCCCTGATAATCCCCTCCCTGAGATGGTGCAATATGGGAAAGGATGAGCCTAGAAAGAAAAGAAGCCATAAAGGCACAAAGACTTCTCCTCCAGACCCAGGGTTGGGAATTTTATGATGGATGGTTATTGTGCAGACTGGGGGCTCTTCAGAATCTCACAGGGTATGTGTCTGGTGGTCACATCTCTGATCCTTTGAGCTAGGCCTACCAAGCAGAAATCTATGGGACCTTCTAGGGACAGGACCCACCCCCACCCTTTGACCACCACTCCCCACCCCATGATCTGTTTGCTTCTTGTTTCATGAAAAACTTTAGCCTTCTAGGCCTTCCCTGAGTTCCAAAGAACAAATTTAATCAGAGAGGTGAGAAAATACAGTTAAGCAAGACAAAACAATAATAGTTTAGCCATTAAATAAAGTCAAGGACCTTTAGTGCCTCCTCATTGGCTCTTGATAATATTCTGAGTCATATCCTTGAGTTGAAATCTCCACGAGGTGGAAGAAATCAACAGCATGCTGTCCGCAAGCACATAGACCCAATACTAGTTGGAGCCAGAAGGTTGATGATGTTGACTCCTGATTACTTTACCGCCAACCAATCAGAAGAATGTCCAAGAACCGATCACACATTCCGTAACCCTTTCTCTCACCCTTTCTTTAAAATATCTTTCCATAAAAGGGGGAGTTCGGGCCTTTTGAGCATTAGTGGCCCATGCTCCTTGCTTGGCCTTGCAATAAATGCTGCACTTTCCTTCACCACAACCTGGTGTCAGTAGACTGGCTTTACTTCGGCAGTGTGAGTGGACTCAAGTTTGGTTTGGTAACATGTGGGTCAGGATTCAATCAGAGAAGCAGAGTCACTGGGAATGAGTATCTATACCAGGGACTTCCCTGGTGGCACAGTGGATAAGAATCTGTCTACCAATGCAGGGAAAACAGGTTCGATCCCAGGGAGGAGTCCCTGTGCTGAGGAACAGCTAAGCCCATGCACCACAGCTACTGAGGCTGTGCTCCAGAACCCATGAGCTGCAACTGCTGAAGTCCGCGTGGCTAGAGCCTGTGCTCCACAGCAAGAGAAGCTCCCACAATGAGAAACCTGCAGACCACAACTAGAGAGTAGCCCCCACTTGCTACAAATAGAGAAAGCTGCACACAGCAATGAAGACCCAGCATAGCCAAAAACAAAATAAATTAATAAAAAATGATATCTATCCCAAATCCCTGCAACAAAGTATTTGTGTGTATTATATATAATATAATGCCTTTATATGATATATTTGCATAGGTAGTGCTTACTCTTGGTAAGGTCAAATTCCTGCAACAAATTATATATAGATAGACAGATGTGGTTGGCTAATAATATTATATGGGAGAGACTATTGGTCTCTATTCACACTGTTTATTGGCAAGGTCAAACTTCTGAAACACATTATATGCCTATGTATGTGACTGTAAAGTAGAAGAGAGCAAAGGACAAGCTGGAACCCACAGGATGAGTGGGGTCTCATGAGGATAAACTGAAGCTCATGTCAGTTCTCACTGCCTCTGGACTGGGTGGCATGGGCACCACCATAGGAAGCTGAGGCTCTTCATCAAGGTGTGAAACACACTCTTGGTCCAGGAACTGCACAAGCTGAGAAGGATTCAGAAGAAGGCAGAGCAGTTGCAGCCCTGACTTCTCCTTCATCCCAAAGAGATGAGCCAGCAGATAAATGAGCACAGGCATGAGCTATTCAACACCTGCAGCTTCCCTTCCATCCACAAACCCAATCTCCCACAAGAATATCTCTTGTGGCCCATCCTAACCAGAAACACTGAGCCAGAAAGGGAATCTAGCAAACGTAGGGTAGCTCAACCACACTGACACATCACACAGATACTGGAGTCTGCTTCCTGACCATTTGGCACTCATACACCCTCCTGAAACCACACTTTTTAATCTCCAAATAAAGACAGTAGCAAAGTCATCCTTCCACCTACCATAATATGACTATTTAGTGTGCAAACAGAAACACTCCAGCCATTTTTCCAAAAAGAATATAGCATCCTTTTTTTGGTCTTTGGGTAATGTTTCTTTTTCCCCTAGGAGATTCACACACCCTCTTACATCCTGTACTCTAAATATTGATATTAAAATACCAGGAAGGTAGATAAGGCATTCTGTAGGTTCATAGATGGTAGTTTTGGCAGAAGACCTGCAGTCAGGAAAGGCAAATTTCTGCCCAGAGTAAGTGGCTACTCTTCCATAATAGTCAATAAATATCCACTGGGAATATTTCCTTTTTCCACTGTCCTTCTGGCTCATCCAAGAGTGAGGCCATAATGAGGCAACCACCTGCTTCCAGGTACAGAATCAACTGTGAACCATACCCAAAAGTTCTTCATTCTTCTCCTCAACCAGTTGCTATAGGAAATTTCCTATGAGGCCATAGGTGTGGGTTAAAAGAGAGAAGGTGATGAGAGGATAGAGGAGCTGTGGTTTTGGTGGTTTAGTCACTAAGTCGTGTTTGACTCTTGCAACCCCACAGACTGTAGTCCGCCAGGCTCCTCTGTCCATGGGATTCTCCAGGCAAGAATACTGGAGTGGGTTGCCATTTTCTTCTCCAGGGGATCTTCCCAACCCAGGAATTGAACCCAGGTCTCCCGTGTTGCAGGCAGATTCTTTACCAACTGAGCTATAAGGGAAGCCCTAGAGGAGCTGCAGGGATTTGATTTACTTCTTCATGCAACTTGAATCTTTAAAACCTGCTTGACTCTGATCTCATATGTACCACTTCCATATGATGATGGAGTGCTGCTGTGGGTCAGACACCCCTGCCCCCCACACCCAGTTTACAAAGTGTAGCTCAAGTCATATAATAATGTAGTGTCCTATGGTCAGGAGCATTTTGTCTCCACCAACGCCCACTAGAAATCCCAAAGCTGTTGTTTCTCAAAGGAAAGTAGTTATCTGCATAGGATAGCTTGACTTTGCGCCCACATCCTAAGAATTTGCCCTGTGAATCACATACAAGTGCCTTCCAAAGCCTCCAGACATCATGCCTACCAGTCATTGCCACTTCAAGCATGCCTGGATCTGTGGCTTCTGTGGTCCAAGTGTCAGAGCAGCTGGCATGGCAGACCTGCTTTAAAATCTTCTCTTGTTCCAGGACCCACTCAAAACAGGAAGCTTTTTGAATTGCTTGGTAAATGGGTATGTGTTGCCTCCAAAATCCAGAGAACCACTATGCAGGATGGGACAGATATAGCAATTTGTCCTTCACATTGGAAGAGATATCACAACATGCCTCAGACAATGAAATTTCATTAAGGTTTTGGTGGAATTTATTTCCCTTACCTTACTTAAATGTTACCTCAGTATGCCTGAAGTTTTCTCACCAGGTTCAATTATTATAATATCATCAATGAAACAGACAAGCACAGTATCGTATGGGATGGAAAGGTGGTCATGTCCCTATGGACTAGATTGTGGAACAGGACTGGAGAGTTTCTATAGCCCTAAAATAGAACAGTGAAGGTGTATTACTGGCCTTACCAGCTGAAAGTAAACTACTTCTGATGATCTTACTAATAGGTATAGAGAAGGAGGCATTTGACAGACCAATAGCTGCATACCGGGTGCCAGAGGACGTGTTGATCTGCTACAACAATAAAACCACATCTGGCATGAAAAGATGCTCAACATCACTCATTATCAGAGAAATGCAAATCAAAACCTCAACGAGGTACCATTACACACCAGTCAGAATGGCTGCTATCCAAAAGTCTACAAGCAATAAATGCTGGAGAGGGTGTGGAGAAAAGGGAACCCTCTAACACTGTGGTTGGGAATGCAAACTAGTACAGCCACTATGGAGAACAGTGTGGAGATTTCTTAAAAAACTGGAAATAGAACTGCCATATGACCCAGCAATCCCACTCCTGGGCATACACACCGAGGAAACCAGATCTTGAAAGAGACACGTGCACCCCAATGTTCATCGCAGCACTGTTTATAAAAGCCAGGACATGGAAGCAACCTAGATGCCCATCAGCAGATGAATGGATAAGGAAGCTGTGGTACATATACACAATGGAATATTACTCAGCCATTAAAAAGAATTCATTTGAATCAGTTCTAATGAGATGGATGAAACTGGAGCCCATTATATAGAGTGAAGTAAGCCAGAAAGATAAACACCAATACAGTATACTAACACATATATATGGAATTTAAAAAGATGGTAACGATAACCTTATATGCTAAACAGAAAAAGAGACACAGATGTACAGAACAGACTTTTGGACTCTGTGGGAGAAGGCGACGGTGGATGTTCAGAGAGAACAGCATTGAAACAAGTATATTATCAAGGGTGAAACAGATCACCAGCCCAGGTTGGATGCATGAGACAAGTGCTCAGGGCTGGTGCACTGGGAAGACCCAGAGGGATGGGATGGAGAGGGAGGTGGGAAGGGGGATCAGGATGGGGAACACATGTAAATCCATGGCTGATTCATGTCAATATATGGCAAAAATCACTACAATATTGTAAAGTAATTAGCCTCCAACTAATAAAACCAAAAGAAAAAAAAAAATAAAACCACATCTGGAAGAGCAGCTGCACCTAAATGTACTACCTGATTAAGTTTAAGGTAATTCAAGTTCCATCTGTTTTCAACACAGGTGGACTATATTATAGGCTAGTTGTATGGGATGTGGTGGTAATCACCATGCCTACATCTTTCAAGTCCTCAGTGGTGACAACAGTCCCCATAATCTCTCCTGAAATGTGGTACTGCCTTTGTCTTCTGATTTTCCTGCATATAGAGAGTACTAGTGGCTTCCCTTGGTCTTTCCTAGCACAATAGTCCTCATTCTACAGATTAGGGATTCTGCTATGTCTATTTCAACTATGCAGCCCAGATCTGGGGAAGTAACCACAGGATGATTTCAGGAACCCACGGAGCCCCCTATGAAGTGTGACCGTACCAGAAATTCCATCAGTCATTTGATCAGCAGAACCCCTGCTCTGACTGGTGGACCACGGTGACATTTTCGACTTTTCAGGAATTCATGTGAATCCAGATTCAGTGTCCCAGAATCCCTGAAAAGTCAGAATGTGTCTCCTTCCCCAGTGCACAGCCTCCCTGGTAAACAGTCAGAGATCTTTGGAGAGGAGGATGGGAGGGAGTTAAACAAGATATATTTTTGATGCTGGAGAGGTGTGGAGAAAAGGAAAGCCTCTTAACACTTTTGGTGGGAATGTATTGGATAAATCAGTGCAACCACTATAGAAAACAGTATGGAGGTTCCTCAAGAAGCTAAAAATAGAGTTACCATATGATCCTTTAATCCCATTCCTGGATATATATCCAAAGAAAGCCATAATTTGAAAAGATATATGCACACAAATTTTCATAGCAGCAGTATTTACAATAACCAAGCCATGGAAGCAACCTCAATGTCAATTGACAGATGAATGAATAGAGAAGATGTGGTGTGTATACATATGCATATATATGTAAAAAATTCATATTATGTTATATATAATATGAATATTGAATGAATATGAATGAATATTATTCAACCATAAAAAGAATGAAATAATACCATTTGCAGCAACATAGATGGACCTAGAGATTATCAAACTAAGTGAATTAAGTCAGAGAAAAACAAATATCATATAATATCACTTGTATGTGGAATCTAAAATATGACACAAATGAACATATCTATAAACAGAAACAGACTCACAGTCATAGAGAACAGTC
Source organism: Cervus elaphus (assembly GCF_910594005.1). Lineage (NCBI taxonomy): Eukaryota > Metazoa > Chordata > Mammalia > Artiodactyla > Cervidae > Cervus > Cervus elaphus. The sequence continues at coordinate 64,471,339 of NC_057847.1, forward strand.
GTGTTTGTCAAAGAGAAGCCGGGGAGAGGGAATGATTGGGAGTTTGGGACAAGCAGACACAAACTGTTATATATGGGATGGATAAACAACAAGGTCCTACTGTATAGCATAGGGAACTATATTCAATATCCTGTGATAAACTATAATGGAGAAGAATATGAAAAAGAATGTACATGTGCATACCTGAGTCACAGCAGAAATTATTACACAACACTGTAAATCAACTATAATTCAATAAAAAAGATACATTTTTGAGAGTGTGGCAGGCTTCTTCAAGGACCCACTGAGTCTGGGCTGGTGAACCGGCTTAAGTTTGAAAGGCTAAAACTTTCTACTTTGGTAGCGTGAGTCAGAATTCTGTTCACTTAACTTCGAGCTTTGATGACTATACAAGTAAAAGAAGGCTTTAATATACCGTCCAACTATTTTGGTCCTAGGGACAGCAGGATCAGTTATTCAGTGCTAAAGATCTCTGTGAGTCAGACTTTTGATTACTGTCTGGACTCTTCTGTGCCACTCCACAGTCCGATCATTCTTATCACACTTAGGAATCACAGTCGAGTCACAAGTCACACTATAATATCTGATCTACAGACAAGAGTAATCACAAAACTCTTCAACGATGCTGGTGGAGGGTATCCTCTAAATTTATCACAGCCTTAGTGAAAAGTGTATCCTCTGGATCCCACCCAGAGTGGATGAGGTGGTATTATACAATCTCTCCATCCTATCCATCCCAATCTCAGCAAGGAAGTTTTCGCATCTCATCTTCGTTTACTATAGACCACTTTTAGATACAAATTTTACTCAATCAATCAAGCAAAATGTGAGAGCTATCCCAATTTTCTTGAGCTAAATCCTCAATTATGGATTCTTTACTCAGTGAGCCTGTATTAATTAGAGCTTTCCAGAGAAACAACCAATCAGGGGTGTGTGTGTGTGTGTGTGTGTGTGTGTGTGTGTGTGTGTGTGATTTATTACAAGGAATTGGCTCACATGACCATGCAGATTAATTCCAAGATCTGCAAGGTGAGATTTGTGAGGTGAGTCCTAAGTCTGTAGGGTGAGTTGGTAAACTGGAGACCTAGGAGAGTTGATGGGGTGGTTCCAGGGTGAAAATGGGCAGGCTTGAGATCCAAGAAGAGCTGATGTTTCAGTTCAAGCCAAAGGCGTGAAAAAGTCAATGTCCTAGTTTGAAGGTCATCAAGCAGGAGAGCTCTTCCTTATTTGGGAAAGTTCAGCCTTTTTGCTCTATTCAGATCTTTGACTGCCCATCCACATGAGAAAGAGCATTTGCTTTACTCAGTCTACTGATAAATGTTCATCTCACCCAAAAACAGCTTCATAGAAATATCCAGTATAGTATTTTACCAAACATCTGGGCACTCTGTGATCAAATTAACACAGAGAATTAACCAATTTAGAGTCCTTATCAATAAGTTTGGATTGATTCAAGTTTATAACTCTTCTATCTGAACTAACCAAGGCAGGAAAGGAGAAGGAGTGGAGGAGAAAGCTAGGACAGAGAATCTATATGGTATATGATGATCTTACTGGTCACTATTTGTACCATGATGTACATTCTTTAGAATCCACAAGAGACTGATAAGGCACACTTCCTAACTAGCAAGGCAGCTAGCTTTACCCTTAATTAGCTTATCTTTGTATTGTTAGCCTATTCTTAATTTTTGTATCGAGGCGAGTAGACAACAGAACTAGGAAAGGATGCTATTGTCACCTGGATTCTATTCCTGCTCCTTCTTTTTGGAAGGAAAAGTACCTAAATTCTAATTTCTTTCTGTTTGAATGGGGTGTTGCTTTGTGGAAGTTGTGATGATTAGAGACACTCAGCCAGACCTGAGTTCTGGCTTCACAGGTGGCATAGTAGTAAAGAATCTACCTGCCAATGCAGGAGATGCAAGAGACTCTGGTTTGATCCTTGGGTTGGGAAGATCCCCTGACATAGGAAATGGCAACCCACGAGTATTTTTGCCTGGAAAATTCCTCCTCCCAGGAGGAGCCTGCTGGACTATAGTCCATAGTGTCACAAAGAGTTGATCATGACTGAGCATGCACACACTCCTGTAAAGTGCTTGGCACAGAGTCAGCATGAAATAAAATACTTGGTATTGATTCTTCTCATTAGGCCTAAGCATGGAAATAAATTCCATTCCCATCCTTTTTGCTTGAATACTTCTAGAGAGCTTTTTTGCTTTTAAATCTTGAATTTTGTGTAATCAGAAAATTATCCCTTTCATACCCAAATACAATTCCTTAAGAAAACTATCTGAAGGACCTGACATCACAGAAATAACGAGAAGGTGCTGTTTTGTAGTATTAGAAACATTACAAGCACTGGTTTATTTTGTGCAAACCTCAGTGCAAATGCTGCTTGACCACAAGGTGGGGGGGTGGGGGGGAAAACCAGGGTAGTGGAGTGTTTCAAAGCATGTATTCTAGAGCCAGTTGGTGAGGATTTGAATCCTGGCTAGGCACGGCTTATCAAATCTCTTTGTACCTTGGTTTCTTCAACTGTACAGTGGGGGCTAGTGTGCCTACTCTGAAGGTTTGCTCTGATGATTAAGGTTGTTAACACATCAAAACCCTTAAAACAGCTGCTGGTACGCTGTCCTTGTGCTCAGTATTGCTATTGAAAGCAGGTCTCTGCAGTGTACTGCGACTATGTATTAATAATATATGATCTTCGGGGGAAGCAGGGTGAAGGGGTTCATGGGAATAATTTTCACTGTTTTTGTAACATCTTGTGTGTCTTAAATTCTTTCAGAATAAAATGGTATATAAACAAAAGGGAATCTCCTGACTCCAAAGCCTGTATCCATCCTTAGATGGCTCTTTCTTCATTATTAGGAAAAGGCATTTCTTAAATGTTCCACTACAGTAGCTGCTCTGGCCTAAGGACTGCAAAGTTAATCAAAGAGTTCTTCAGGGTCCAATTATGCATATAGAGAACAGCTTTAACTCCTTATGGAGCAACTAATTAAACCTAGAAGGAACTGCAAGTAACTTGTAGTTGAGAGGCCCAGAAGTTAAAAGCAATGACAGAAATATCACTCTGTCCAGTTTACCTATGAGTAGAAGACATTGGCAAAAAGTCTTCAGTAGCCTGAGTTCAGGTCATGTGTGCATATACAACACACACTTGCCTTAGGAACCTCAGAGGTCATCTGCTTGTCATGTGCATGTGGCTCAGGTGTCCGATAAAGCCCCATGTAAGAATGGAGAACATATGCTATAATCTACTGCATCACACAAAGGAAAAGAAACAGGAGGAAAATCCCCAGGAATATCATTTTTAAGACATTAAAAAGAATGATACATCCAAACCCCTACTGATCAGGTGATTTTTGCTACTCTCAGTTCAGTTCAGTTCAGTTGTTCAGTTGTGTCCAACTCTTTGTGACCCCATGGACTGCAGCATGCCAGGCCTCCCTGTCCATCACCAACTCCTGGAGTTTACTCAAACTCATGTCCATTTAGTCAGTGATGCCATCCAACCATCTCATCCTCTGTTGTCCCCTTCTCCTCCTGCCTTCGATCTTTCCCAGAATCAGGGTCTTTTTTGCTACTCCAGGGAGGAACATGAAGATTTTTAGAGCCAAGGTAAAGAAGAAACAAATAATTTTTTGACTCCTCCTACTTGCAAAATTAGTCCTCCTTCAGAGGCTCTTGAACTCTAGGAAGTATTCCAGAGAATATATGTTCAGACAAAAGTTCCTAGTTGTAATGTCTCTCTCAGCGTTCTTCAAGGGCAGTGAGAAGGTAAAGTCTCTCAAATGGGAATATGAGTGGTTTGAAACATATATAAATTGTAATAACATTTATATTTGGAAGACAAACCAAAAAAATCATTTTTGTAATTCTAACTAGAAAAGTAAGACTCAGTATAAATCTTGGCTAGGAAGGCTATGTCAAAACAAAACAAAACAGACTCTTTTGCACATTAATAATTCTTAGGGTGGTGATGAAAATTTTTCTATCAAATGGTACATGTGTGGTCAGTCGTTCAGTTGTGTCCAACTCTTTGTGACCCCAGGGACTGTAGCTTGCCAGGCTCCTCTGTCCATGAGGTTTCCCAGCAAGAATACTTGAATTCATTGTCATTTCCTACTCCAGGGAATCTTCCTGACCCAGTGACCAAACCTACATCTCTTGTGTCTCCTGCACTGGCACAGAGATTCTTTACCATGGAGACACCTGGGAAGCCCCTCATCAAATGGTGATATGGGTTAAAAAAAACTATTGACTCAGAAAACTAAAAGTAGAATTAGCATATGATCCAGCAATTCCACTCCTGGGCATATATCTGGACAAAACTATAATTCAAAAAGATACATGCACCTCTCTGTTCAAAGCAGCACTGTTCGTAATGGCCAATACATGGAAACCACCTAAATGTCCATCATTGGATAAATGGATAAAGAAGATGTGGTACATATACACAATGGACGACTACTCAGCCACGAAAAAGAACGAGATAATGCCATTTACAGCAACACGAATGCAGCTAGAGATTATCATGCTGAGTGTGTCAGGAAGAGAAAGACAAGTATCATATGATATCACTTATACACAGAATCGAAAATATGACAGAAATGAACCTATCTATGAAATAGAAGCAAACTTATGAACATAGAGAACAGACTTGCAGTTGCCAAGGGGAAGGGATTTGGGGAAGGGATGGATTGAGAAGTTGAGGTTAGCAGATGTAAGTAAGCTATTATATATGAACAGATAAACAACAAGGTCCTACTGCATAGCACAGGAAACTATATTCAATACCCTGTGACAAACCATAATGGAAAGAATATTTAAAAAAGAATATATATACATATATATATATGTATAACTGAATCTGTTGCACAGAAGAAATTAACACAACATTGTAAATCAACTATAATAAAAACAAAACAATTTATACGGACAACTATTAAATATATATATATATATTTATATTTTATATTAAATAACATATATTAATAAACATTTTAATTTATATTTTAAATTAAATGGCAGATGAGCTTATTGAAGGCGAATGATACAGCAGAAGCGGTAGAGTATAAAAATGCACAAGGAATGGTAAATTTGAAGAGAAGTTTTATACTGATTAAGAGTAAGTGGTTCTGAAGTCATTATTCAACAATGTAGATTCTTTACCATGGAGCCACCTGGGAAGCCCCTTCTTATTTTTAAAATGATAGAACTTTTAAAAGTAGCAATATGGCACTACATTTGTATTTTCTTACCTTGTTTCAAGTCACGATTAAGTCTTAAAAGAAACTAGAAGAAAATCTATTGAAAACTTCTGGACTCGATGGTACAATTCTCAGGTACCTTACATCTTATTTGCCGCCCCTTCACTTCTTCCTCCCTATCTTCCACCATTGGATAAGACAAACTTGGATGACTGCTAAATATTAGCAGAAATTTTTTATGGCATAATTAAGGACTCAATATTTGGAAAGGGAGTTGGAGAAACATTTTTCCATGGACCTCTGCTCTTTCACTTGTCTAAAAAAGCAGAGTTCTCTGAGTTTGGAGAACAGTTCAAGGTTTATTTTTTTCCACCTGGTTTCCATGAATTACAGACTACACATCAGCTCACACCCTCCCTCTGTAGTCCTGCTTGACAAGGCTGACTGCTAGACCTGAATCCTATTTCAACAACTTAAAAGCTGAACTGTATTGAGTGACACATTTAATCTCCTGAACCTCCATTTCCTCATCTATGAAGTAAGAAGGATAATAAGAGTACTCCTAAGGTGGTCATTGAAATGCTTAAATGAGATAATGCACTTAAAGCCTCCAGCACTTAAAAAGTCCTCAGTAATATTAGCTATCATCATTAATATCTGGGGATAGAATTAATTGATCCTTTGCTCTCCTTCACCTAAATGCCACCTCCCCATGACCTTCTCCACACATGTCTTCAGTGCTAGCATAGGATCTTATATAAATGCCTGGTCATGTTTCAAGTATGTATTTGTTGTACACATAAGAAGACAGTCAACTAGAATCAGCATTAATCTGTAATTTGGACAGTGGTCAAGATGGAACCTGGGTATAAAAGGCTGAATTCCAGATGCTTCAACCTGGAGCATCTCTCTGGTCAGGAAAGACCATAGTAAGACCTAATAACAATCCTTGACCTTGCCTATTAAGTCCTTAAAAGCGTTATCCTTCTTGGGCTTTCTCCAGGGAACCCTGAAACATCCCAAGTTGTAGAAAACAGGACCTAGGTTGCCCACTCCCTTTTCACTCAGGAGCACGTCCAGCTTGTGAGGACCCAAAGAGCATGGGTCCCCACCCTGATGACAGATGAGCAGTTTCTCCAGCAGACAGTCCACTGCCTAAGGTCGTGTGCTCCCTCAACACCCAGCCTGCACTATCCCGGATTTTCTCTCTGTGAGCTGAGTCTCTCCTGAACGGAAGCCAGCTGAACTTTGTGAAAGTGACCTCAGGGTGACTCACATTTACATTTCCAATTTTTTTTCCTCTTTGGCATTTTGTTTCTATTTTTTATGCTCCTTTTTTGGTATTTGATATATCATTTTAAGCCATCTGCCATCCTTTCTGGAATGAGATGGCATATAAATACATACATAGATGCATACATAAAATGAAATGCTGAGATTTCAGAGAGACATCAAACACAAATGCATCCCTCTAGGTTATTGATATTCAAGAGAGTGACAAGGAGGGGAAAGGAAAGGGAAGCGCTATTGTTCAAAATGTACATCCTAGTATTTTTTTCTGATCCTTCCCTACCCCCACTCCCCAGCTTCCTAGGTAATATGAAAATCAAGGTGAAGGGTGGATTTGTATTTTGAAAAATTCTTTCAGATGATTTTTATATACCTCTTTGTCTCCCAATCCTCTCCCCAGAGCTCAGAGCCGCATCTCCAGGTTTCCTCAGCTCTGTCCTTGTGTTTGGTCAGGAAGCAGCCCGTTCAGCCAGACTAGCTCATCACTCCATGGAAATGCCATCCCAGAGTTTTGATGGAGAATTATGCCCTTGGCTCTTAAAGTGGGATAACATAAGAAACAGGCAAGACAGTTGAAGGGCATTTCTGAATCATTTGCAAAACCTTAGATGAGGCCAATGTCTGCTATGTGACCAAATGTCACCCAAATAAAGATTTCTCTTCATGGTATTCAGTCCCTGAGAAAGATCTGACTCTCCAGGAAAACTTGACTGTCTATAGAGGAGAATTGCAATGCCCATCATTCTGTCATTTCCCCCCCATTATCTTTCAGGGGATTCTATTCAATGCAGCAAATATTGGAAGCTGGTACCATGTTACATACTGGTTTATAAAGATCAGCAGGGCCAGTTCTGTGCTCTGGAACATTTATTCAATACAATTTACAGGATGCAGAGTGAAATACACATTCCATTATAGTTATACTTTCCTCAGATTCTTCTTATAATAATATCTCCTTACTTTCTCAGTAGTTTCTATAAAGCTTTGTTATATGAATTTTTAAAAAATACGACAAATGGATAAGAAAGCTGTGGTATGTATGCATGATGGAATATTACTCAGCTATTAAAAAGAATGCATTTGAATCAGTTCTAATGAGGTGGATGAAACTGGAGCCCATTATACAGAGTGAAGTAAGAGAAAGAAAAATACCAATACTGTATATTAATGCATATATATGGAATTTAGAAAGATGGTAACGATGACCCTATATGCGAGACAGCAAAAGAGACACAGATGTACAGAACAGACTTTTGGACTCTGTGGGAGAAGGCGACGGTGGGATGATTTGAGAGAATAGCATTGAAACATGTATATTACCATATGTGAAATAGATCACCCATCCAGGTTCGATGCATGAGACAGGGTGCTCAGGGCTGGTGCACTGGGATGACCCAGAAGGATGGGATGGGGAGGGAGGTGGGAGGGGGGTTCAGGATGGGGAACACATGTACATCCATGGCTGATTCATGTCAATGTATGGCAAAAACCACCACAATATTGTAAAGTAATTAGCCTCCAATTAAAATAAATAAATTTTAAAAAGAAAGAAAACACTAATACAGTATATTAATGCATATATATGGAATTTAGAAAGATGGTAACGATGATCCTATAATGCGAGATAGCAAAAGAGACACAGATGTAAAGAACAGACTTTTGGACTCTGTGGGAGAAGGCGAGGGTGGGATGATTAGAGAGAATAGCATTGAAACATGTATATTATCATATGTGAAACAGATCGCCAGTCCAGGTTCGATGCATGAGACAGGGTGCTTGGGGCTGTGCACTGGGATGACCTTGAGGGATGGGATGGGGAGGGAGGCAGGAGTGGGGTTCAGGATGGGGAACACATGTACACCCATGGCTGATTCATGTCAATGTATGGCAAAAACCACTACAATGTTGTAATTAGTCTCCAATTAAAATAAATTAATTAATTTAATAAAAATATTGTTATACAATTTTTAAAGATTACTTTGCATTTATAGTTATAGAATATGGACTATATTCCCTGTGTTGTACAATATGCTATACATGTACAATGTTGTACATCCGTGAGCCTATCTTACACCTGATAATTGTTGTCTGAATTTTTAATGTCTTGGCTTTGGTTTTCCCCAAGTGGAAGACAGACTTTTGGAGGTGTTTTCTATTTTGTTTGTTTGGTTTCGGCTGTTTGCTATCCTATATTTTCTATCACCCTATATCCACTACTCAAAAACTCTTTATAAAAGCCCCACATGCAGTGTAACCCCTCCTCCACGGTCACAGGTAAATGGACTGGAGGTGACCACCTGACCCAAGCTGGGCAATAAGTTTTTTCACACTGGGAATTTGAAATTGGAACTCTTAGAAACAAATCAAGTGGTCTTGGGGGCTCAGGTTACCATTTTGAGGTGACTGTGGTGGAAAGTGAGATGAGAATGACGATCTTCAGAAAGGAGGAGACTGAATTAAACAGCCAAGAAAATCTGACATAAAGATCATAAAGAAAGAAGGAAAAATGGGTATAAGTCTAAGAGGGTGAGAAAAGCAGATGGCAGCACATGAAAGTTCTGTAGATTATTTCTATTTTCTCAGTGAAATGAAAGGTGAGGTCTTCAGCTGAGATGAGTGGTGGGAAGGAGGTGGGCAGCTTGAGAGGAGAGAAGGTGGTGTGAATTACTCATCGTGCAATGGGGGAGTGAATTGACTCAGGGAACGTGGTGGGTGCGACAATCAGCGCTACAGACTCACTGGAGTGACTAAGTGGAGACAAGTCATCCCAGCTGTATGCTTTTCTCTGACCACTTTCAGCCGTGTGGATATGGAGCTGCCAAGTGAATATGACAGAGCAAGAGAGGAGCAAAGGAGTCGACTATGCCTGCGAAGGAATTATTCCAATAATGGACCATGGAATCTAATGAGGGAGTGGACAAGTGACATGATGACAGGGTTCATGATCCCAATGTAGTCAAAGCATCAGTGATACTGGAGTACAGAGGGAATAAGCTCGAGACGAAAGACTGAGAATCAGTTCAGTTCAGTCGCTCAGTCATGTCCGACTCTGCAACCCCATGAACTAGAGCATGCCAGGCTTCCCTGTCCATCACCAACCCCCAGAGCTTGCTCAAACTCATGTCCATCGAGTCAGTGATGCCAGCCAACCATCTCATCCTCTGTTGCCCCCTTCTCCTCCTGCCCTCAATCTTTCCCAGCATCAGGGGCTTTTCCAATGAGTCAGTTCTTTGCATCAGGGGCCAAAGTATTGGAGCTTCAACTACAGCATCAGTCCTTCAGATGAACATTCAGGACTGATTTCCTTTAGGATGGACTGGTTGGATCTCCTTGCTGTCCAAGGAACTCTCAAGAGTCTTCTCCAACACCACAGTTCAAAAGCATCAATTCTTTGTTGCTCAGCTTCCTTTATAGTCCAACTCTCACATCCATACATGACTACTGGAAAAACCATAGCTTTGACTAGACTGACCTTTGTCAGCAAAGTAATGTCTCTGCTATTTAATATGTTGTCTAGGCCTAGACTACTTGTTTTTCCAGGCTACATTTTACCTAGACTACATTTTACCATAAAAGATTGCTTGAGTTGGATGATGGAGTATTGCTCTACACTCCACTGGTAGGGATATATAATATATACCCTATATTATGTTTGTAAAATCTGAAAAGTTATAAAACTTATCTGACTCCTAAGGTCTTGGGTAGAGGTTTTTCGATTTACATATGTAACCAAGTCTGCAAAAATCTCTCCCAAGCCTCTTGAAGGTGGGGCAGCTTCATGGGTCTTGGCCCCACCTGGGAACACTCTGAGAGCTCCCAGGACCTAGGGGTCCTGTGGGCTTGACCTGCTTATTCTCCATTCCTGCTTCCAGTCTCCTCCTCTACAGGCCAAAACAAGACGGGAAGAGAAGCAAAAGTACAGCCATAGAGAAGAACAAAATTTTAAAAAAAAGAATGAAATAATGCCATTCGAAGGAACACAAGTGGATTTAGAGATTAATAATATCATAATAGGTGACATAAGGCAGAAAGAGAAAGACAAATATACCATATGATATCACTCATATGTGGAATCCTAAAAATTATACAACTTATTTACAAAACAGAAATAGACTCACAGACATAGAAAACAAATTTATGGTTACCATAAGAGAAAGAGGTGGAGGGAAGGATAAATTAGGAGTTTTGGATTAGCAGATACAAACTACTATATATAAAATAGATAAAAAGGACTGACTATATAAGCACAGGGAACAATATTCAATATCTTGTAATAACCTATAATGAAAAAAATCTTAAAAGGTATATATATATAGATAGATATAGGTACACACACACACATATATATATATATATGAATGTATAACTGAATCACTTTTGCTGTATATCTGAAATTAACCATAATTAATTAACACTATAAATCAATTATGCTTCAGTAAAAAATAAAATTAAAAGAAGCTACAAACTTCCATCTTTCTTCTCTCTTTATTGATAGCAGAAAGAGAAGGAATTTTTATTCAGGCACTGAAACTCATACTCACTAGAGATTCCATGGCTGCTGGTGGCTGTGGTTCCTGCCCTTAGAAAAAACTTTCTTTAGGGAGTAAAGGTGAAGCTAAGATTTTAAGACAACATGGGTGGAAGGCAGGACTAGAAAGCAGGTCCTATGTTCCAGTCCTGGAATCTATTATTTCTGAGTTCCCAAATCCTCATCTCCTGCTTAAGCTGGTTCAAGTATTCTGTTGATGCATGACACAAGCAGGAGTGCCCTTTCAGGCAAGTGGTGTAAAGTGACAGAGATCCCTGGCCCTGGGGGTGCTGGGCATCTTAGAAGACAGGTAGTTGTAAGTACCATGGAAGTGTGTTAGCCATTAGCAAAGTCTCCATTTCCTGAGCTTCAGGATGGGACTCAAGTCCTATAGAGAGAGAAGGGGAAGCCAATAATTCCAGAGAAACTAGGGTCTTAAATGGGTTCCAAGTCAAAGGCTCAGGATCATGAGGCAAATATACATATCTGGGAATTACCCTCAGCCAAGCAGGGTCTAAGATGCTGGACCCAGAAGCTCAGATGGTACATAGCAATAAGAATGCAGTCTCAGGGGCAGCATCTGGGTTGAAACCCAGTAATAAAAATCAAACAGCTTGTCCTAAGTAGTAGTTGTCATTGGAAGAGTCTAGGCAGAGAGGGTGGACATGGTAACATTTGTAGATAGAAGAGACTTGGTGGTTGAGCACACACACCCAGAAGAGAAGCAGATGAGAGAGAAGATGCTCAAAGAGGAAAGAAAGAGGTAGGGTCTGGAGAAATTCCTGAGTTAAGAAAAGGTAGGTGTGGCTGCTTTTTATGGGTTATCTGTGGCTTAGGTTTTGAGTACAGAGAAAGCTGCTAAGGTAACAGTTCACTGGAGACAGCAGACATACAATGGTCAGAACTGGGGCACAGGATTGGGTCTGGACAGGACTCTCAGATGAGCCAGATTGCACTAACTGTTAGGCTTATGGTCCCTAGGAAGCCATGTGTCTCAGTATTCACACTCTTGTGTGATCCTTCCCATAGTAGTGACTCTGGGCTCAGCCAGATAACTAACTGGCTTTGGCCAATGAGATGTCAGCAAATCTGATTAACTAGAGCTCTGATAAGCACTTGCTCGTTGACTTTACACACTTAGAATTCTCCCTCTTTGAACTCTGCAGCCACCATGCTGTGAGGAAGCCCAAGTTCGCCGTGTAGGCTCTCAACGTGGAGGACAACCAAGGAACTCAGCCAAGAACCAAACGCTAAGTCCCCCAGTTGGCCAGTCCCCCATCTGAAGCTTCAGATATCATGGAGCAGAAACGAATCTTCTCCATTGTATCCTTGCCATTTCCTGCCTTATAGCTTTGTGAACAAATCAAGTGATTGTTGCCTCAGGTTATTAAGTTTGGGGCCCTTTGTTATGCAGCAATGGGTAACCAAAACAGGTGACCTCCTGCCTACAGAGTTACCATTTTAGGTCAGAACTGGCCCTAAAGCTAGTGGGGTTAGGGGTAAGAACAATCAAGCCTGAAGATTTGTTAATTAACTATTGCTGTAGGGTTTGAAAGGCGGAGACTTGACCCAGGCCTGACACAGTGATCTGTTTGCAGAGCATGTTGTTGGTTATCTACTATTTTTTATTTCTCTTCCTAACAGATTCTGACCAGGTATACATCTCTACTCTAGGTGATTTGTAGAAAGGTGACCCCAGTTCCCAGGGGTAGATACTGATTATGGAAGGAATATGTGGCTTAGTTTTGGCCAATGAAGCATGAGGGTGATCCTGCAATGGGGATATGTATGGTTCCTTTTTTGTTTTTTCCACTTTTGAAACAAGTATAATTGATTTACAACTTTGTGTTACTTTCATGTGCATAGTGAAGTGATTCAGTTACAGTATACACACACACACACACACACACACACACACACACACACACATACATTCTTTTTCAGATTCTTTTCCCTTATAGGTTATTACAAAATATTGAGTATAATTCTCTGCCTCTATAGTTTCTTGATCCTAAAAAAGTCCTTTTCCTTTCAACAGTCATTGCCCACATGACCTGACGACCTATTGTTATTTTTCTACAAAGCCTGTTAATGAAGCCATCACAGGAGGAATGGAAAGAATGAGAAAGTTACAGAGATGTGGGGCTGGAACTCTAATACAACAGGTTTGGTCCCCTTTCTGCCCCTGGTCTTCTTGTTAATGTGTTAACTTTTTGTGTGAGCTTTTCAGTAAATTCAATTACTTGTAGCTGAAAGTGCATTAACAATATAGGCTTGGGCTTTGTTGTCTTTTTAATCTTTGGAAGTAAAATTCTTGACATGGGTGTTTACTGCAAGCTGGAAATTCTATAAATAAAAATATTTGCAAACTACTTCCCATCTTCAGTGGGGAGGCTCTATCACTGTGTCCATCCTTTTTCCCTACCCGATTCCTTCAGGACCAATTTCTAAAATGCACTGGAATGTAGCAAGGAGCCAGGCTGGTAATTTTAGAGCATCACAGCCATGCAGAATTATTATGGGTTATGTGTATTCATTTTGAACTAAGATAGACTTTTTGGTTCCACTTGTCATCTTGTGACCCAAGTGGGCAATACGCATTTATCCTTGTTCCAAAGGGCTTGAGGGGCACACCAGATAGAAACACTTCTTTTATCCCTTCTTGCTCAGTGCCTAACACATCTGCTGACTTTTCCCTCTAGTGCTTGAAACTTTAAAAAGGCAATAAAAGACACACATCAATATGTTAAAATAACCATATCTTCCAAATATCATATTCTGGCTTTCTGGACATAAAAAAGTGTACAATAGCCTTGTGTAAAAATAAAAGCACAGCTTATAACACTATTTCCATCTGACATGTTCTCCTGCAGAGAAGACTGTGTTATATTTCCTAATGTTTCCCCAATGTCTACTTGAGTATCAAACAACTGTAAGATGCTGTTATAGAAATTAGTAGTTATTTATCTGTAATTGTCTTCAGGTTCAATTGTCTTCACTGTGCTGAGGTCATTAAGCTCTAAATAAATTAGAGGATGGGAATGACTGGCATCTATCCCCACTACTGGGTGACGACTCAAAGCTTGTCCTTATTACTCACTCTGGGGTGTCTTCCTAAAGAGAGAAGAACAAGGCTGAGTTATTCGGAGAAAGCTGAAACCTGTGAATGCAGAGGCACATCAGTGATCAATGGAGCATCCCCATCATTCATCACTGGGAAAGTCTAGAGAGGGACTATGTGCCCTATTTCCTCTCACCATCCTTAATAGAACACAATCTCATTGCTCCATCTCTCCCCAGAGCCTGTGCTAGAGCAAACAGTTTTGGGATGTGCACACTTCAAAGCAACCCTATTAAGTCAGGATGGCAGATGTTGCAAAGAATTTGCCATTCCTCCTTTTGGATAAGTTGGATAAATGTGGCAAGTGGTAAAGACTTTCCTACGTGAAGACTGTGACAGAGCCTTAACTAAGTTTAGAGCAATAGGTCAAGGTCCTTTCGCAGAGGAGAACCACGGACTACTAGTAGCTATACTAGAAACCTGTGGGTTTGCCCTAAGGCTGTGGCTGGAAGCAGAGCAGTTATTGGGACATTTAGGCCAGAGTTCTTTCCTCTGAGCAGTGCTGCTATTCCAGGAAGACTCTAGATGAGGTAACTCAAGTGTTCAGTGGGCTCTGTGTTTTAATCTCCATCACTCCACTGACACTTGCTCTTATCCTATTTCCATCCCTTTCTTTTTGATCTTATGCCCAGCTGTCTGCAAATTATAGGACTTCTTCCATACTCAACCAGAGGATATCTGGTCACTACATTTCCACATGCTGCCAGAAGCCAAACAGGACAAGAAATCCTAGCAACTCCGTTTGTCCATGGAAGGGAGATAGATGGTGCAAGGGGATTTCTGTTTAATTCAAGTAAGGATGTATTAAGTACCACATACTGATGAGGCCGTCAGGGGACACAAAGGTGAATGAAGCATGGCCCATCTCAAAGACCTCACTATCTACAGAAAGGATTGGCAAACTACATCTGAGGGCTGAAGACTGCTGCCTGTTTTTGTAAATAAAGTCTTACTAGAACACAACCATATTCATTCATTTACACATGGCTTATGGCTACTTTCCCTCTATGGCGGTAGAGCTGAAGAGCTGTAACAAAGATCATATGACCCACAACACCTATGACATTTACCATCTGGCTCCTTACAGATGTTTGCCCACCTCTGTATAATTCAGTGATTTTTTTTTTATATATTTACAGAATTATTACACTCATCACCATTATTGAATTTGACAACATTTTCATCATCCCAGGAGAAACACAGTGTTTATTAGCAGCCAACACCCTAACCCCTGGCAACCACAAATTTAATACCTATCTCTATGGATTTGCCCATTCCTGACATCTCATATAGGCAGAATAATATGTGGCCTTTTGTTACTGTCTTCTTTCATTCACCAAGTATACTATTTTTCAGGTTCATCCATATTACAGCATGGATCAACACTTTATTTTTATTGTCAAACAATATTCCATTGTGTAAATATACCACATTCTTCTTATTCATCAGTTGATGGATATTAAGGTCATCTCCACTTTTTGACTATTACGGTTAATGCTGCTATGAACATTTGCTTTGTACGGCTTTAAGTTTTCCGTCCTCTTAAGTATATAACTAGGTGTGGAATTGCTGGGTCATACAGTAAGTATATGTTGAACATTTTGGGGAACTAGCAAACTGTTTCACAAAGCAATGGCACTGTTTCACAAGCTTAGCAACAATGTATGAAATTTCCTCTTTCTCCAAATTCTTGCTAATGCTTCTTATTGTCCATCTGTTTGACTCTAGCCATCTAACTGGGTGTGAAGTGGTATATTATTGTGGTTTTGATTTGCATTTCCCTCATGATGAATAAGGTTGATCTTTTCAAGGGCTTACTAGCCAATTGTATGCTTTCTTTGGAGAAATGTCTATCATATCCTTTGTCCATTTTAAAATTTGAGTTGTCTTTTTATTGTTGAATTAAGAGTTCTTTATATACTTATACTCTTGATCATAGTCACTGATCAGATATGATTTGCAAATATTTCTCTCATTCTGTGGGTTGCTCTTCACTTTTTTGATGATATACTTAGAAGTAAAAACAAGATGTAATTTTGTCGATGTCTAATTTATGTATTTTTTTTGTTCACTTATGCTTTTGGTGCCATATCTAAGAAACCATTGCCTAATCCAATATCACAAAGATTTATTCCTATTTTTTTTCCTAAGAGTGTTATAGCTTTAGCTTTTACCTTTAGGTCTATCATCCATTTTAAGTTAATTTTTGTATATAGTGTGAGGTTGGGGCCCAATTTAAAGTTTTTGGCTATGATGTTATTTGTTGAAAAGACTATTCTTTCCCCATGAATTGTCTTTACATCTTTGTTGAAAGTCAATCAACTGCAAATATGAGTTTATTCCTTGATTGTGAGTTCTGTTCCATTGATCTATATGTCTATCCTTATGTTTCTACCACACTGTCTTCATTACTGAAGTTTTGTAATAAATTTTGTAATTGTGGGAGTCTTCTAACTTTATTCTTCCTTTTCAAGACTGTTTTGGTTATTTTGGATTTTAAGAAGTTTGTTAATTTCTGCAAAAAAAAAGTCATCTGGGATTTTTGATTGCTGTTGTTCAGCCACTCAGTAATATCTGACTCTTTGCATCCCCATGGACTACAACATGCCAAGCTTCCCTGTCCTTCACTATTTCCCAGAGTTGGCTCAAACTCATGTCCATTGAGTCAGTGACGTCATCCAACTGTCTCATCCTCTGTTGTCCCCTTCTCCTCCTGCCCTCAATCTTTCCTGGCCAGCGTCAGTGTCTTCCAATGAGTCGGCTCTTCACATCATGTGGTCAAAATACTGGAGCTTTAGCTTGAGCATCAGTCCTTCCAGTGAATACTCAGGGTTGATTTCCTTTAGGATTGACTGGTTTGATCTCCTTGCTGTCCAAGGGACTCTCCAGAATCTTCTCTAGCACTACAGTTCAAAAGTATCAAGGCACTCAGCCTTCTTTATGGTCCAACTCTCACATCTGTATATGACTACTGGAAAAATCATAGCTTTGACTAGATGGAGCTTTGTTGGCAAAGTGATACCTCTGCTTTTTAATAGCTTTTCTTCCAAGGAGCAAGCATCTTTTAATTTCATGGCTGCAGTCACTATTCACAGTGATTTTGGAATCCAAGAAAATAAAATTTGTCACTGTTTCCATTGTTTCACCATCTATTTGCCATGAAGTGATGAGACTGGATGCATGATATTAGTTTTTCAAATGTTGAGTTTCAAGCCAGCTTTTTCACTCTCCTCTTTCACCTTCATTAAGAGGCTCTTTAGTTCTTCACTTTCTGCCATTAGAGTGGTGTCATCCACACGTTTGAGGTTATTGATATTTGATAGAGATTGTGTTAATCTGCAGATCAGCTCGGAGAGAATTCCAGGATCAGTATTCACCCTTTTGTTTACAAAATGTGAGGATGGATCATCTGGATAACTTTCCTCAGTGATGTCCAACAGTTTTGAACATCGAGATCCCTCTATAATACAAAATATTATTGTTGGCTCCTCAAAGGGTAAAAATTGTACTTTTTTATTAATAGTAATCATTTATTGCCTAAGTACACAAGGACAAAAACTATTATGAATTTGATGATGCTTTCATGTGAATTTGTATTTTATCAATTCACAGTTGCATCTGTATAACATCCAGAAGCCAGAAGCCATAACATGGAGAAATGCTAAGTACGCTGTCTTCAGTCATGTGTCATATATTTATGGCATTGTTGTATCGTTTGCCCAATGGCTCCCATGCTGAGAACCTCTGGTCAACATAGAAGTCCCTCTTATGTATTCCATCAGAGCATTCCTTCTTTCTGTACAGAATGCCTCAGCCTCAGAAGAAGGACGTTTGGCCAGTACTGGCCCCTGAGAATTAGCCCACAATCAATCCAGTGCTTGTGATAACCTGATTTTCTTGTGGGAGAAGGAAATCCCATACTGAGTCACTGCCCTGCCGTCTCAGGCCAACCATGCTGATTGTCTCACCTAGCTTCGAAATCCTTGCTCCCAAAATGATCTAACAATTGAGCTAATTGGCAGTAATACTCAGATGAACAAATTAGCCACAGAGGTACTGTAACATTTTTTCTTTGACACCTCCAATTACCAGTCTTTATAAAAACAGAAAACAAGCAAACAAAACTTACAAAACATTCTGATCTTCTCTGCTGCTACCACTTTTCTTTATATTTGAAACAAAGTGAAGAAATGAAAAATTATCATTTTTTTATGAGTCAAGGAGCTCTACTGAATAAAAGAATGAAATACGCTGATTGCTTACAACTGCCCAGAGAGATGTTTAGTTTTTTATTCTCTTTTACTTGGAAAGATCCATTTTGCCATATTTTAATTTAAAGATCACTGATTTTAGCACAAAAATATTTCAGCTCAAGTCTCAAACCCCTGTCTTGCCAGTCCACATTTCTTTATCAGTTATAAAATTAGTGATAGCTAACTTTTGGATATGAGAATTAAGGAGAAACTTGAAAAGAAGTAGGTCAATAATTTAAGTATATTTTTGTCATTAGTGCACCATTTCCACATTAATACTAATGTGGATGTGCTCAGTTGTGTCTGACTCTCTGCAACCCCATGGACTGAGCCAACCAGTCTCCTCTGTTCATGGGATTTTCCAGGCAAGAGTAATGGAGTGGGTTGCCATTTCCTCCTCCAGAGAATCTTCCCAACCCAGGGATTGAACCTACATCTCCCTCATCTCTTGCATTGGCAGGTGGATTCTTCACCACAGAGCCACCTAAGAAGCCCTCTTTAATACTAATGTGCTTGATACCTAATAAGATTCCCAGACTCTTCTAGAGGGTCAACTATTTTCAGAGAGGCAAGAGTCTACGTGGGCTTCCCTTCCTCTGGAACAAGTAGGAGGTGTGCACACTCTCAGAAGTGTGCCCAAATCATGGAACGCTCAAGAGATGCCAGGTCCCAGGAGTTTGTTTCTGGGACAGGAGTTCTTTCTTTCTGACGGCAGGAGTTGCCAAAGGCAATGGGCCACAGGCCCATAAGAAGTGAGGCTGAGACAGCTAGGAGAGAGAGAGGAGTATACAGTTTTTCTCTCTCCAACGTCTCACTTGCCCACATAACTGACATTGCTTTCATCTTCATGTGCCCTTTGGGTCCCTGGGTCTTCTATTTTCTTTTTCAGTATCAGTTGGTATTTTCTAGGCTTCTAGCTTGGTGCAAACTATTTGCCTTTATGGAAAATAGTACTTTTTTTTTTTTTTTTTTTTAAGATTCACAGCTTTAAAAATCCCTCTAGTTCCCCCTTCTTTTCTCTCTTTTCTCCCTTCTGACAAACCAGATTCCATTTTGTGTTCATTGCCTCAGGAACAGCTTGAAAGGGCAGGCTAGCTTGCCAGTCCCTGGCTTCATATTTCTGAATCCTGACCCATGAACAAGAGTGGGTAGGGTGCCCTGGGTAGGGTTGGGGGATAATAGGAAAGCATGAAGATGGAGAAAGTGGGAATGCCTCTGAGGAAAAATGCCCAGGGTCACCAGAGGAGAGGTTCTTCCCCCTACTCTCCTTTCTCCAGACTAGAAAAGGATCCTCTGGGCTGAGGTTTAGATTCAGAGGGAAGAGGTGACAGCAGAAAGTCAACAAGTCAGAGAAGTTGACTTATGCACCCTACTTCAAAGGCAGGGCCTGGGGTCCCGTGCAGCCACAGAAATTTGGGGGAAGCTGGAGAGCAGGTTTGCAACCTTCCTCCACGGCAATAGTCCAGGGAGGCTGCAAGGGCCTACATGGGTTATGTCTGAGCAGGATTTCTCACAACATAGGCCACAGGAAACCTGGCTGAGAATCTTGTGTTCTGTTCTGCTCAGAAATTTCACAATGGGTCATAAATAGAACAGAGAAGTGCAGCCCCAAAGGGGCTACATGAATAAGAATCTTAGGATGTGGACAGAGAAGCAAGTGGGGTAAGGCACATTTTGGTTAATACCTGTGACTCAAGGAACAGGAGATGCCTTCCCTCTACCCCCACCCTCATGGCCTTGGCACTAAGTAATATCTCTTGAATTAAAAAAAGAAAAAACAACACCCTGGGCAAAGGAGAAGTAGATTCCTACCATGTGAGATCACATCTTTGCCATTCTGGCAGGATGAGGGCTCAGATAAAACAAACTGAGTTACAGGCAACTTTGTACTTCTCACTTGCTTGAGTTGGTGGAATGAAAGTCATATCCACCACATGTTTCTTTGTTTATTCCTTATATATATTCTACTCTCCTTGGTGTGAGTTCTTTGGACTGGATTACTTCTGGTAAAACAATTATAATTGAGCCTACCATTTGCCTAACTTTGTATTAGGTGCTAGGCACACCCATGTGACTGAGATGGATTGCTTGAATGAAGCTTCAAGGAAAGCCCAGGTGATCCCTACCTCCTTGGGCAATTTCCCAGGTCTATTGGTATTTATGATCTTCTGAATCTGCTCCATTTGGGTATAGGCTGGACCTAGTGACTCACTTTTAGCAAAGAGAATATGGCAAAAGTGATGGAATGCCATTTCTAATATTAGGTTATGATAAGACCACTAAGGAAAGTCAGCTGCCATGTTGTGGGCCACCCCATAAATAGATCCATGCAGAAAGGAATTGATGTCTCTTGTCGACATCCAGTGTGTCTTGTCAATAAACATGCAAGGGAGCTTAATCTCTTTCCATGTTAGACCTTAAGCTCTAGTTGACCCTTCATTACAGCTTTGATTGTAGGAGGTGCCCTGAGAGAGATACCCAGAGAAGCCACCTGGATTCCTGACCCTTGGAAACCACGAGATAAAAAATGTTTTCTTTTTGAAGATGCTAAGTTTAGGGGGGTGGTATTTGCAGCCATAGATAACCAGTACATGGTCCTTGTTCTCCAACAACTTTTGCTCTAGGATGAGAATTTCTTTGGAATGGGCATCCTTGATAAACAATGTGAGCTGGGCAGAATGACATGGGTTCTGTTAATTAGGCTTCAGGTGGTGAGATGGGAAGGAGGGGATACTCAGATTGATGAACAGGCAATAATGGCTTTTGACATCTGTGATGGACTTCCTCTAGACAAGGCATTCTCTTTAATTACAAAAGTTCATTTTCTTGAAATGACAATATTTGCATTTTTACTTGGTTGGCAGAAGTTGGAGAAATAGCATCAAGTGTTAGAGAAGAAAAATCAGGGCTGTTCTGCTATTGAATTTAGCTCAAATCAACATCTATTTGGGGGGGGCATGCCGATGCTATAGTCGTGTATGTTTCATATACGCACACATGTTCTGTCCTAGGCCTTTACTGAGGACATCTTTGCTAGGAAGGACTGCCTGTGAGTGACATCCTCAGTCCCCATCTCTTCTGTGATTGGAACACACAGAAGGGACGGGGGCTCTGAGTCAGTGATTCTCATCTGCCATCATTTACACTTGTAACCAATTTTGTAACTACTTTATTGAAAATGGAAGAGGGTGGTGGTGGAAGTGGAGATAGTCATGAAGGAGAAATTGGACAATCACCGTTTCTCCTAAAGAGTCTCAACTTAGCCCAAACATTGGAAGCAGTACAATTTTTTTTTTTTTTAATTCCACTACCTACAGCTGAGGATCCTTAAACCACTATCAAGGTAAACTGACTTTTCATCCCAAATAGTGTATTCTAACAAAAGCAACCCTGGGCATTTAGATCATTTTCCTACCTATTGATTTTTTTTCCCTTGGGTGTCATCATATTGGAACATTATTCCTGGCTCTTCACGTGACAAGAGTTCAGAAGAAAAGCTTCAAACTGAAAGAGGGCATTGATATCAATTATAAACCCATTAGCTTGAAACAGTTTCCTTGTTCTTTTTCTCTTTTCCCCCTTTCTGTATTGGCAAGTGCCCACGCATACTGCATTTGGGTGCAATCAAACTGCTCCAATCTTCTGATAACTGCCTTGAATGTCAGAAGTAACAGGGAGTACCAGCAGCCGGGCACCATTTCTGCAGAAACACCACTGAGTTATATGGAATTACGCGAATCTTATCAGAACAGCTTATGTTTCATCTCGTGAGCCCAGTACCTTAGCTTACTGCTTGTTATTTGCAATGTTTGAGAGATAACAAAGGTATTCGCTCCTTTGTCATCTGTTAATAGCACTGGCTTCCTGGGAGGTAGATCCCCCTTTTGGTCCACATGATTGGGTGGGACTACTCCCACCCTTCGCTCTGGAAGAAGGCGGAGATCTCAGGGATGAGCCTTCAGAGCACTGTATCTCCTGGACCTAGTAATTGGTTTAGGATGGACTGATTACCCAACCCCGGCCAAGCCATCGAGACTTGATTCCCAGATGTTTCTTAGAAGGGTTGGAAAAGGCATGCTCTGTTTTGGGGTTGGTGATGGCACCCCTCTTCCGGTCACAAGGGAAGTGCCTAGAGGTGAGTGGAGACAACACAGAGGAAAAGGGAATAGAGAGAAAAGAGAGAGAGGAGTTTTGTGAGTTGATATATTTCCCTATATCTTCTTTTTATTTTTTGGTTTCATTTTGTTTAAACAAGTTTAAGCTGGGTTTCTGTAATTTGCAACTTGAGGGGTCTTGGGTAATGTCAGGGAGCAACCTGCATGGGCCCTGCACACTCTTGCCGGATATACCAAGGTCTCAAGGCCCTGACTGATCTTTTTTTGATACACTTTTCAGGACTGTGTTTGCACAGAGCAACTTGAGGGATGAGGTGACCTGTTCCATAAAGAGCACACTTGTTTCCGAGTGCTATAAAGGTGGTGAATCGTCCAAGCTCAGTGTTCCTTTCCTATACCACCACTTACCATGTTTGCAGACATTCATCTGATCCAACTGTGTGCGCTAGGGAGCCTGGGAGTGGAAACAGGAGAAGAGACACAGACCAACAGAATGTTCACATTTTCCTGGCTGTGATGGCTAAAGACCTTTGTCTCTTACCCAAGAGTCTCATGTCTCCTGCCAACATCCATGAAAAAGTAACAAAGTAATTTATTAGCTTGAAAAGTAAAGCAAAATCATATCCTTCACCCCTGTTGACACTGTATAGTTCCTAGGGCTTCCCTGGGCCAGTGTGGGGTGCACGCCGTTTCACTAGGGCACCCACCAAATAGGAAGACAGACAGTTGATTCTAGGCTCTGCCACTGACTGGCTTTGTGATTGTGAGTTTAGTTACCTAACCCCTTGCGCTTCCCAGGTGGCGCTTGTGGTAAAGAACCTGTCTGCCAATGCAGGAGAAGTAAAAGAGGCAAGTTCGATCCCCGGGTTGGGAAGATCCCCTGGAGGAGGGCATGGCAATCCACTCCAGTATCCTTGCCTGGAGAATCCCGTGGACAGAGGCTGGCGGGCTACGGTTCATAGAGGTGCAAACAGTCGGACGCGACTGAAGCGACTTAACACTCATGCACAAGTACCTAACCTCTCGGGCTGTCTGCTCTCTCCCCTGTGGAATGGGGCGACCATTGCTAATCACAGATTTTTTCCATGAAGACAGAACAAGAAAATGATTGTAGTGCGACTGACACAGAACTTGGCTCAGGTAAGAACTGGGGTAAGCTCAGCAAGCGTTAACTAGTATTACCCCCTTAGTCGTAGCATTTAGTACATTACATTATTTTAAAAAATATTCTGAAATATTTTCTCGCTACAAAAAAGTTTACTGTTGGAAATTAGGAAATACATATCAAAAAATAAGAAAAGCTTTTTAAAAGTTATAATTCCGCAACCCACACACTTCTTAACATGGTTTTGCTCAATATCTAGCTAGAATTTTAGTGTGGCTATATATGTGTGTGTGTATGAGTGTATGCGTATCTTGTTCAAGGCAGGGTTATAATGTACACATTGTTCTGTTATCTCTTTTTCCTTACTTAATATACCATGACCAGACCTTCTTTTCAGGTTATACTTCAGTTTATACTTTATACTTCACTAAAGAATGAGTAGCATAGAAGTCATTAAGAGGGATAAAATGAACACCCAGGAGCCCACCATATAACTTAAAAAGGAGACTATCCCCTAGAACTCTGAGCCTCCTATGTGCCCCTTCCTAATTAGATCATCCTGCCTCATCCCTTTGCTCTCATGATACCGCAATCGTGAGTTTCTATTTATCATTCTCTTACAATTTGCATAGTTTTGCCGTGCATGTGTATATTAATAAACATTGCATAAGTTGGTTTGCTCATAGAACCTAGTAGACATGGTATTATGCAGGACGTTTTCTGTGACTTGCTTTTATGCTTGGCATGTGTCTCTGAGATCCAACCATGTTGATACATGCAATTGTTCTTTTGTTTTTCAGGGATGTATGGTCTTCCCATGCAGACATATGCCACTATTTAGTCAATGATATTTGGCTAAACTGCCAAGGAGATGGGTTTAGCAAAGGTTGTCTACCTCCCTTGAAAGGTGCTTCAGACTCTAGGTGGGAGATGGGAGTCCCACCCCAACCTAAGCTACTTGCTCCCAGGCCACTTAGAGGTTTCCCAGCACTAAACAGACTGACCCAGATAATACACATCCCAGGGGTAATGTGGAGGAGATCCTTACAAGCACAGAGGAGAAAAAGGAGGGTTGGTGGTTCAAGGCTACAGATAGAAGACAATATGGATGCCATAAGCTGATTGCAAATATTGCACTGAGGGAAAACATTTTCCCATAAGAATAAATGGCTGGAGATGTAGTACTGAAAAAGTTAAGATTTTGCCTAAGAAAAAGCATGGAAAATGTCATGCAATTTAAAACAAGCTATGTGGGCTGAGTGTGTGGGTAACTGATACTCTTTAACATTGCTAACAAGAGGATAAATTAGCAAAACCTTCACGGAGGATAATTTGGCTGAATTTACAAAAATGTAGATCTAAAATGTGCCAAAAATGTACCTTTGAGCCAATGATTAAATTTCTAGGAATTTATCTTACAGATGAGTAAAATTATATGTGTAATTAGTTACTTACTGCAGCATTATTTATGATAATAAAACATTGAAACAATTTAAATGTCTTTCTATAGAGAATTAGATAAATTACATTTGTTCCATCCAACGGAAAAAACATAGCTGTTACAGAGGATGAGGTAATCTCTGAGGTACTAGTAGGGTGCAATACCCAAGTTTTATGAATTGAAAAGGCAGAGTGTAGTGGTTTAAAAAAGAAACTGTGTTGTGTGTATTTTCTGTCTATTAATAGAATATTCTTGGTGGTTGCTTCTGTGAATCTGGATTATAGTGAATAAAGATGGGAGAAATATATTATGGCTACCTTTTGTGCCTTTACAATTCTGTACCATATAAATGTATCAGTGAGCCAAAGAGTAATAAACATAATTAGAGATGAGAAGCTGCAGTCACAGTGAGGGAAGCAGAGAAGTGAAGAAGATGCAAGTATAAGCTGGAGCTTTGAGGAAAAGCAGAGGGATTTGTCCTGAAGGAGACTGTCAGAAGATATGGTGGATTTCAGAAAAGAGGATCTTTGAGATGTTTTGCAGACTGTTGGCGTAGTATATCATTGTTTTGCCAAGATGCCCTTTGCCTGAGAAAATCTTCACTCTTAATGCAATTTGTGAAGTTGGATTCTTTTTCTTTTATTATTTCTATTTTGTTTTTCACCTTTAAAGTGAAAATTGTAACAGTGGTAGTAACCATAATAGCAAAATAATGATAATACTAATATCAACAATGAAGATTGGTTACTATTTTGGCATTTAGAATTTGACAGCCATTGACTAAGACTTCACATTCTTGATCTCACTGAATTCTTGTATCACCTATAGGAAGTCAGTGGCACTATAATTCCCACTTTATAGATGAGGAAACTGAGGCACAAAAATATTAAGTAACATACATTAAGATTACATAGCTAGGAAGTGATAGCACGGAAAAGCAAGCTCACTTTGGTTTGCTTTCAAAGACTCTGCTTTTATCCATTTTGCTGTATTCTTTTACTAATAAATGAGGAATCTGTTAGAAAGTATAGTAGCCTGAAATCATGCATACACACACACACACACACCCCTCATCTAACTTCAGATATTAACTGCTTACAAATATCTATGGGCCAACTTTCAGGTAGAGGTGGGATAAGAGCAGGGAATTGATATTATAATCTTGTTCACCCAAGAAAAATCTAGAGATATTAGGACAATAAGCAGGGTAGTCATTTGGGGAGTGTTAGGAAGAAAGATGACTGCAAATCGACAGCTAAGCAGGTGTTGCTGCCATTACTATTAGGCTACTGGGGATTCTCAGAATGTGAGGCTGAGGAGGAAATCAAATAAATGCTTTGCTGACTCCACTAACTTGCAAAAGTATTTTCAAAACTCCAAGCAGATTATTGCCCACTGTTCAGAGGCTCTCTGACTCTTGGTGATATTTCAGAGATAATGTGTTAAGCCAAAAGCTCTCACAAATCACCCCAGAGCTAAGATGAGCCAAGCTACTTCAGCTCACATGGGGCACGAAGGAGCCACTATTTTCCCTGGAAGACTAGCTCTTTATTGTTCCAACAAGGCTGATTTCAGTAAGTTTTGGAGAATAATTCAAGGCCTATTTTCTCCAAAGGGAGCTGAAGTAACATTAGTATCTTTGTTACCACCAAAGGAGAAGTGTATTTCCATATTGTTCCCCACCTTTAAGCTTTGATTTGTTTGGACAGAAAGTTTCTAATCAGTTACTCATATTGCCATCAGCACCAACACTTTTTTTTTTCTTTTATTTATTTTTTCAGTGGGTTTTGTCATACATTGACATAAATCAGCAATAGATTTACACGTATTCCCCATCCCGATCCCCCCTCCCACCTCCCTCTCCACCCGATTCCTCTGGGTCTTCCCAGTGCACCAGGCCCGAGCACTTGTCTCATGCATCCCACCTGGGCTGGTGACCTGTTTCACCATAGATAATATACATGCTGTTCTTTCGCAACATCCCACCCTCACCTTCTCCCACAGAGTTCAAAAGTCTGTTCTGTACTTCTGTGTCTCTTTTTCTGTTTTGCATATAGGGTTGTCGTTACCATCTTTCTAAATTCCATATATATAACACCAACACTTTTTAACTCTGGCTTTAAAAGACTGGAGTAGATTTGTGCTATTGGAGGCTATAGTCCCGAGGGCTCAGTGGTAAAGAATCTGCCTGCAATGCAGGAGACACAGGAGATGCAGGTTTTGGTCACTGTGTTGGAAAGATACCCTGGAGGAGGAAAATGGCTACCCACTCCAGTATTTTTGCCTGAAAAATCCCATGGACAAAGGAGCCTGGTGGGCTACAACTCAAAGGGTTGCAAAGAGCCAGACATAACTGAGCAACTAAGTACGCACATACACACATACACACTGTAGTCACTGGTCTAAGTGGCTCCTGAGCACTTGAAATGTAGCTAATCTAATCTGAGCAGTTTTGTAAGTGTGAGATGCATATTGTATTTTGAAGACTTTGTATGAAAAAAATAATGCAATATATCCCAAACTTTTACATTGATTATTGAAATGATAATATAGACAGTCCTTGCTTTACAGACAGTGCAAAACCACAAAAGTGACTTAGTAAGCCAAAACTACACTTAGTAAGCCAAAATGATTGCAATAATCAATGGAGGGAAGTTATGATTATTACGTGACTTTTAGTGCTCACTTTGGCAGCACATATACTAAAATTGGAATGATGCAGAGAAGATCAGCATGGTCCCTGTGCAGGGATGACACACAAGTTCATGAAGCATTCTGTATTTTTAGCATGAGAAAGGAAACATTTACTCAAGTCCACTTGAAATATTCAGTCAGAGTCCCATATAGGAGTACTCCAAGGAGGAACACATCAAGACACATATTAATAAAACTCACAAAAGTTAAATACAAATATATTAAAATCAACAAGGGAAAATCAACAAATAATATACAAGGGAACTCCTAAAAGGTTAACAGCTGATTTTTCAGCAGAAACTCTTCAGACCAGAAGGGAGTGGCATGATAATGTTTACAGTGATGAAAGGGAAATACCTACAACCAAGAATACCCTACTCAGCAAGGCTCTCATTCAGATTCGATGGAGAAATCAAAACTTTACAGTTAAGCAAGCGTAGAAAATTCAGCACCACCAATCTAGCTTTATAACAAACATTAAGGAATTTCTCCAGGCAGAAGGAAAAAAAAAAAAAGAGACCACAACTAGAAACAAGAAAATCATAAACGGGAAAGCTCACCAATTAAAGAAAACACACAGTGAAAGCAGGAAAACATCCACACACAAATATGAAATCAAAATCAGCAAAAACAAGAAGAGGAAAATACAAATGCAGGAAATGGAAGGTGAAATTAAAGAGACTAGCAACTTAAAACAGCCTTGTATATAAATAGACTGCTATATCAAAACCGCATGAAAACTGCAAACCAAAAAACTATAATAGACACACACACACACACACACAAGAAAAAGCAACCCAAACACAATAATAGTCATCAAATCACAAAAGAACTATGGAGGAAGGGAAGAGAAAAGACCTACAAAAACAAATCCAAAACAATTAAGAAAATAGCAATAAGAACATACAAACTGATAACTACCTTAAATGTAAATAGATTAAATGCTCCATTCAAAAGACATGGACTGGCTGAATGAATACAAAAACAAGATTCATATATATGCTGTCTATAAAAAGACTCACTTCAGAATACAGACTAAAAGTGAGGGGATGAAAAAAGATATTTCATGTAAATGAAATCCAAAAAAACGAGAGTAGCAATACTCATATCAGACAAAACAGACTTTAAAATAAAAACTGTCACAAGAGATAAGGAAGGACACCACATAATGATCAAGGGATCAATCCAAGAAGATATAACAACTGTAAATATATATGTACCCAATGCAGGAGTACCTCAGTATATGAGGTAAATGCTAACAGCCACAAAAAGAAGAAATCAACAGTAACACAGTAATAGTTGAGGACCTGAACACCCACTTACACCAATGGACAGATCATCCAGGCAGATATTTTTTCCCTGTCACAACCACATTCATCATTTCTGTCAATAAGTTCACCTTCACTAAATTTCCGAGGCTATTCATCTAGTCTCTTGAACAGTAGAATTGTCAGAGTCCCTACAATTGTTCATCATCACATCTGCTTTCACTTCCAACAGTATCTTTTAAAAATTTCTTTGCTGATCTCTCCCTTTATCAGGCAATTCCCTAAATGATTATCCATTTTTGCAAAGTGTTATGTGGGTTTAACACTGAGCTATAAGAAGGCAACACAACTACATGCTTCACTGTCTATGCATGAATTGAATAACAGGTGTACAGTGAACAATTACCAATAGACTTTGAAATAAAAAAATGTTTTGATTGGTCACTGATAATGATGCTCACTTGTTCAGGTTTGTGGACTGAAAGTCTAGTAGTGAAGTTTGTACTTTATGCAACTACTCACAGTTATTATATCAGAATAATAGAGATTCAGACCATGTTATTGGAAGACTACTTTTATTAAACTAAATGGTGGTAACTGAAATTAATGCATGCCAGAACCATACAAAGTAAAATCTGCCTGCATTTTGGATACTGGGTCAAATAAATTATATGATTAAAATAATTATATCTGTTTATTTTTACTTTCTGAATGTGACTAATAGAACATTTTAAATCACATATGTGGCTTGCATTAAATTTCTATTAGACAGTGATGCTGTATACTGTATATTAACAAAAATGTTACAAGAACAAAAAGAAATACCCAACTAGGAAAGAATCAAACACTGTTAAAGTTTCCAAGTGAGAAGAGTAGTCACAAGCAAAGGAACAGATTCAAATCTATATAAACTGAACATAAGTGTATGGTGAAAAACAGCAAAGCTAAAACTAAAAGATAATAAATTGGGAAAACATTTGCAACAAATGTGAGCCAAGGGTGAATTGCTGACATTATAAAATTACCCATTCAAATTTATTCTAAAAGTATCAAGATCCCGGTAGGTTGTAAAACAGATGAATAGGCAATTTATATGAGAGGAAATTGAAGTAGTAAGTAAACATGTAGAAAAGTATTTATCTTGTCTAGTTATCAAAGATATGAAAATTACTCAAACTTTGAGTTACAATTTAGAATCCACTTTATTAACAAAACAATTACAACACCCAACACTGTGGGGAATTTTGTGAATTCATGCATGATAACTGGCAATGTATAAACAGGAAGAACCATACAGATATTCCTAACCCTTTGACCTCATGATGCCACTCCTGAGAATTACTTGAAGGAAGTAATTTAGCAAGAACAAAAAGTTATATATATATAGTAAGATATATACTGTATCTGTATCATTGCTTACAATGGCAAAAACCTGGAGATATTCTAAAAATTTAATGTAGAACACTGCGTTCAACAATGACTGAATACACAGTGTTTTTCAAATGCATATCAAACATTTACTAGAATTTACCATATGCTGTGTCATAAAGCAACCTGTAATATATTTCAAAGGATTGAAATCATTCAGGGTGTGCTCTCTAAGCATAGTGGAATTTCTCTCAATACCCATACAAAAGTTAATTAGAAGAGCACCAACTGCTTTTAAAATTGAGCAATAAAATTCTAATCAATCCATGAATCAAATAAGGAAATACAATAGAAATTAGAAAACATTGAGCTAAATGACATTGAAAATATGGCATATCAAAACATCTGGAAAACAGTTACATGATGATCAAGAAAATAACTACCAACCTGTAATTTTATAATCATCAGAAGTATCCTTTATCTTCAGATTAACAAGAACTGAGAGAATTTATGCAGTTCCCAGAGGAAAATTTATATTCTTAAGTACATATATTAGAAAGAAAATAGAAAGCTATTCATCAGTGATTCAAGTTTCTATCTCAAAACAAAAAGAATGCCACATACAATTAATTAGTACAGAGAAAGTAGAAGGAAAGAAACAATAAAAAATAAAAGCAGAAATAAGAAAAACAGAAAACAAAATACAATAAAGAAAATCAACAAAATGAAAAGTTTGTTCCTTGAAAAAATTAATCAAATTGATAGAACTCTGGAAAGACTGATGTAAAAAGAGAAAGAAACAATATACTAATATCACCAATGAATAAAGAGACATTAGTATAGGTCCTATAGATATTTTAAAAATAAGACTGCAAATAACTTTATGCCAACTTAAATGAAATAAATTCCTTAAAGAATACAATGTATTGAAACTGACACAAAAAGAAAGAATAATCAGAATATCATATATCTATTAAAGAAATTAAATGTTTTATTTTAACCTCTCCACAAAGTATGCTCCTAGCCCAGATGGTTACTTTGGTGAATTCTAGCAAATAGTAAAGAATGTAGAAACTTCAATTTTATATATGCTCTTCCAGGAAATAGAAAAAGAAGCTACCTTTTCCAATATTTCTGTGGGGTAAGCATAATCTTGATAGCTAAACTGTTACAAAATTTAAAAGAAAGGAAAATTACAGACCAATATGCAGCATGAACATACACATATAAACATTTAATAGATCAGAAAAGGGAATTCAGTAATATATAAAACGGATAGTGCATCACAATTAAATGAAGTTTATTCCAGGAATGCTAGTAAAAATTTACCAGTAACAGGACTTCCCAGGTGGTGCAATGGTAACGAATCTGCCTGCCGCTGCAGGAGATCAAAGAGACATGAGTTCAATCCTTGGTTCAGTAAGATTCCCTCGAGTAGGAAATAGCAATCCAGTCCTGTATTCTTGCCTGGAAAATTCCATGGACAGAGGAGCCTGGTGGGCTACAGTTCATGAAGTTGCAAAGAGTTGGAAACAAGTGAGCAACTGAGCACACACACGCAATAGTCAATATAATTCAACACATACACAGAAATATGGAGATAAATAAAACGATGATCTTAACAACTAGAGAAAAACCTTTGATAAAATATTGATTTATGATGAAGACTCTTAGCAAATTAAAAAGAGAAGTTAATTTAATGGTCAATTACTGAAACTTTCTTCCTGAGAATAGGAACACTATATGGATTCTACTAACACTACTTCCATTAAAATAAAAAATAAGATTTTAACCAATGCAATGAGGCAATAAAAAAAAACAAAAATCATAATATTTAGAAAAAGAAAAAATAAAACTATCATTACTCACAGAAAATATAATTGTGTATAGAGAAAAATCTTTTTAAAAATCTAGAGATAAATATCTAGAATTAACATTTATTATTCAGGTTGTTGGATCTAAGCTCAATGCATGAAATCAACTGTATTTTTACATACCAGCAACAAAAAGTTTGGAAAAGAAATTAAAGTGGTAACACTTATAGTAGCATACAACCCTTTAAATCCAAAAATGTATTTGTTGATAGATGACCAGGACCTCTACACTGAAAATTGTAATGCTTTGTCAAAAGAAATGGATAAAGGCATAATAAATAGATAAATCAGTTTCCTCCATTTTCATGGACTGGAAGAATTTAAAACTGTTAGAATGTAAATTTTTCCTAAATTAATTTTTAGATTAAAAACACAATTCTAATTAAAATCCCAATACATCTGTGTAGAAATTGACAAGCTGATTTTAAAATTCATATAAGAATGGAAGAAGGCAAAAACAGTCAAGGTGATCATTAATAAATAGAAACAAGCTGGAGGACTTATACAGCCAGGTGTCACAACAATTAAAAAGCTATTAAAATTAAGACAGATTGAAGTTAGTATAAAAATAGACTGAAAAAAAAAAAAGCCAATAGAAAAAAGAGTTCCACATCTCAGAGCTACCTCATGTTGGCAGAGGTGACACTGTGGTGTAGTGTAGAAAATGATGCTCTTTTTAACAAATGGTGCTAGGCTATTTGGATTTCCAAGTAGGAATAGTTACTCTTTACTGTCACCCTTCACAAATCAATTCTAGGTGAATTATAGACTTAGATATGCAAAAGTTAAGCAAAGGCTTTTAGAAAAAAACTGGACAATATTTTTATTGACTCAAGTAGACAAAGTTTTCCTCAATAGGATACAGAGTGTTCTAATCATAAAACATTAACTATATTACTTCCCTGGTGGTTCAGATGGTAAAGACTCTGCCTGCAATCCAGGAGACCCGGGTTCAATTCCTGGTTGGGAAGATCCCCTGGAGGAGGCATAGCAACCCACTCCAGTATTCTTGCCTGGAGAATCCCCATGGACAGAGGAACCTGGTGGGCTGCAGTCCATGGTACCACAATGAGTCAAACACGGCTGAGCAACTAAGCACATATTAAAATTAGGACATTCCTATTCCTCAAATGACTCCATTCAGTTCACTTAAATTCAGTTCAGTCGCTCAGTCATGTCCAACTCTTTGCGACCCCATGAACTGCAGCATGCCAGGCCTCCCTGTCCATCACCAACTCCCTGAGTTTACCCAAACTCATGTCCATTGAGTTGGTGATGCCATCCAACCATCTCATCCTCTGTCGTCCCCTTCTCCTCCTGCCCTGAATCTTTCCCAGCATCAGGGTCTTTTCAAATGAGTCAACTCTTCCCATCAGGTGGACAAAGAAGAGAATCAAAACTCAAGCCATACAACATTGAATATATTGGTAATTCATATAAAAAGACTCATATGCAGGATATATAAAAAACTAAACATTCAATATAAAATAGGACAAATGACTTAAACAGTCAAAGAGGATAGCCAAATGGCCAATAAACATATGAGACATGTTTAACTTCATCAATCATCAAGAAATGCAACTTAAAATGACAAAGTAATATCACCACACATTCACTGGAATAGCCAAAACAAAGTCAGACACTACCAAATTTAAGCAAGGGAGTAGAGGAACTGAATTCTCATTCACTGCTGCCAATTTAAGCGTAAATTCATACAACCACTTTGGAAAAATGTTTGACAGTCTCTTCTAAAGCTGAATGTATGTATTTCGTATAAGCCAGTAATTTCTCTCCTAGGTATTCACTCAATAGAAATACAAACATAGGGCATCCCAAAACTTACAAGAGAGTTTATTGTACTATTTGAAATAGCTCTGAACTGAAATAATATGTATTTGTCAATAGTTGAATGTATAATTTTTGTATGTTTATATAATAAATACAAATGACCCACTGCTACATGCAACAAAGAGTGAATCTCTAGGAGTGACATGCGCATCCTGGAAGCATAAGCTACCCCTCTTTTCTCCTTTTTAAACAACTAATTAGACATCCATGACAGAACAAAAGTGCTTCTGCACATTACACCAAGGCACTCAGCAGGTTTCTAGCCCACCTGCGCATCTGAAAAATGAATAAGCAGAGCCTGAGAAAGAGCTGAGGATTCAAAGGAGTCAGCAAGCCTGTCCCACCCTACTAGCCATGACCAGGAGAAAGGAAACCTGAAGACTGCACATGTAGGCAGATACCCATGTATGAGGGAGAATTTGTGGAAGTGCAACCTGCCTAAGGGGGAGAGTCTAGCATAACACTGGAGAGCGATAGGGATGAATTCGAATGCAGAGGAGAGGGAGGAACTTGCCAAGGTGACAACCCTCACTAGGGTGACCCTGCAAAGGGTTGGACTTTTGGTGGCGGCAGTGGGGACGTGTCCAGCAAAGGAGGAGAAAAGCAGTGACCTTTTCTGTGGAGGAGGCGGAGAGAAAAACTGATGAGTAACTGCCTGGCTACCCCACTTAATGAACAGAAGGAGCTCTTTACCAAAGAGAGTGAAATTAAAACAAACAAACAAACAGAAATTCTGGACCTGAGTAATTCAATGAATGCGATGAACAATACAATAGAGGTTTGGCAATAGGGCAGACCACGTGGAAGAAAGGATAAATGACTTGTAGGATAGAAATATAGAAGTAATTCAATTAGAAGAGGAAAGAGTTCTAAGATTTTTTTTAAGTGAAGAAACCCTAAAAAATCTATTGGATTTGATAAGAAAGGTAAATATAAGAATAACTAGCTTATAAGAGGGGAGGAAGAAAAGAAACAGAGTATATTTAAAGAAATAATAGCGAGAATTTCCCAAACCTGGGGAAAGACTTGGACATAAAATTCCATGAAGCTAATAGAACACCTTATTATTTCAATGCAAAAAGATCTCCAAGACACATTATGGTGAAGCTGTTAAAAACTATAATAAAGAATCTTAATGGTAGCCAGAGGGATAAAAGAAAGTAACTTACAAAGGAAGCCCTGTTTGGATATCAGTAGATCTCTTAGCTGAAACCCTATAGGATAGTAGAAAGCAGAATGATATGTTCAAAGTGTTGAAAGATGAATTTGTCAGGCAAGAATAATTTCAGCAAAGTTATCCTTCAGTTATGAAGGAAAAATAAAGATTAAAAAAAAACTAACAAAAAATTAGAAAAGAAACAACCAAAAGACTGAGGGAGCACATGACCACCAGACCTGCCTTGCAAGAAGTAGTGAAAAAAGTTCCTGAAGCTGAAATGTAAAGAGAGCAACTGGCAACATGAGAATGTATGAAGGGATACAACACACACAGGTGTAGGCGAAAACAGAATTTAAAAAATGTAATTCTGTATTGAAATGGTGTGTTAACCACTTAACCAGAGTATAAAGATTAATGGAAAGGAATATTAAAAATAACTATAGGTACAATAATTTGTTGGGCTTCCCTGGTAGCTCAGCTGGTAAAGAATCCCCTGCAATGCAAAGACCCCAGTTCGATTCCTAGGTCAGGAAGATCCCCTGGAAAAGGGATAGGCTACCCACAGCAGTATTCATGGACGTCCCTGATGGTTCCGATGGTAAAGAATCTGCCTGCAATGTGGGTGACCTGGGTTCAATCCCTAGTTGGGAAGATCCCCTGGAGGAGGGCATGGCAACCCACTCCAGTTCTTGCCTGGAGAATTCCGATGGACAGAGGAGCCTGGTGGGCTACAGTCCATGGGGTCACAATGAGTCAAACACGACTGAGTGACTAACCACAGCACAGCATAGCACTATAATTTGTTAATAAATATACAATGTAAAAAGAGATAAATTGTGACATCAAATGTATGAAATGGAATGAGTATAAGAGTGGAGCCTTTATAGGTGAACAAAGATAAGTTGCTATCAGTATAAAACTGAATGTTTTATCAGTAAGATGTTTTATATAAGCCTCAAGATAGCTACAAAGCAAAACTCTAGAATAGATTCGTGAAACATAAAATAGGGGGGACAGAGCTTACCAGAAGGAAAAAAAAAAAACAATGGAGATACCTAACAAACAGGAGGCAAATAACAGCATGGCAGTATTAAGTCCTTGTTATTCAGTTGCTAAGTTGTGTCTGACTCTTTGCAGCCTCATGAACTGCAGCATGCCAAGCTTCCCTGTCCTTCACTATCTCCCCGAGTTTGCTCAAACTCATGTCCACTGAATCAGTGATGCCATCCAATCATCTCATCCTCTGTCACCCCCTTTTCCTCTTGCCCTCAATCTTTCCCAGCATCAGGGTCTTTTCCAGTGAGTTGGCTCTTCACATCAGGTGGCCAAAGTGTAAGTCCTTACGTATCACTAATCACTCTAAATGTAAATGGATTAAATTTACCAATCAAAAGGCACAGAAAGGACGGATAGATAAAAAACAAGACAACTATATGCTGCCTGTAGGAGGCTCATTTCAGCTCTAAGGACACACACAGAAACAAAGTGAATAGGATGAAAGAAGATATTTTACGCAAGAGGAAACCAAATGGAAGCAGAGATACTCATATTTATATGACACAGATTAGACCTTAGGCCAAAAATGGTAACAAGAGGCAAAGAAGGTTAGCATGGTTAGAGAACAGGATGCTTGAATTAAAAAAAAAAGGTCACGTGGAATCAATTATTTCTCTATGAAATTGTCATTATCGTCACTTTATGGATGTGGCTTAGAACTATTAAATAACCTATGGCTATACAATCTAGTAATTCACTGGAGTGAGATCTGAACATGGATCTACCCCACTCTAAAGCTTATTTCTTTCATAAAATGTAGCCCATAGCTGTTCGCTGTACAAGCAATTCAGTTATAGGAACTCACACAGCAGAGAGAACACTGCAGGCTGGGTTGATCTGGAAGCTGTACGGAGGAGGGGGATGCCCTTTGAGACTGGATTTAAACAGGAGACCCATGGAGAGGAAAGAATCCTGGGTTGACAGTGGAGGTGGTCAGGAAAGTGCTGGGAGTTTCAGTGGTCAATAAGCAACTTGTTTGACTGAAGAAGAGGATTTTCAAGTTCCCTGAAGTCAGGGATTGTGTCTGTTGTGATAACTGAGTTATCCCCTAAGCTTGACACATTTTTAAATGCTTGATTAATATCTGTTAAATGAATGAAAGGGTAAATGAATAAAGGTTTCACATCAAAATTGGGTTGAAGCAACCTAAATGTCCATTGTCAGAGGTTTGGATAAGGAAGATGTAGCATACATATACAACGGAATATTACTCAGCCATTAAAAAGAAAAAGATAATGCCATTTGCAGCAACATGGATGGGCCTAGATTGCCATATTGAGTGAAGTTAGACAGAGAAACGCAAATATTGTATGACATCCCTTATGTGTAAAAAGAAATGATACAAATGAACTTATTAAAAAAAAAAAAAACAGAAACAGACTCGCAGACTTAGAGAATGAACTTATGGTTACCCAGGGGAAAGGTGGGAGAAACGGATAGATAGGGAATTGGAGCTCGACACGTATACACTGCTTATATTTAAAATGAATAACCAACAAGGACCTACTGTATAGCACAGGGAACTCTGATCAGTGTTATGTGGCAGCCTGGATGGAGAATGGAAACATGTATATGTATGGCTATCTGCTCTGCACCTGAAACTATCACAATATTGTTAACTGGCTATACTCCAATATAAAATAAAAAATTTTTTAAAATTGGGCTAAAGGTAACTGTTTATAGATGGCATAGTTCATTTACTCCATGAATAACACAATTTGACACACCAGTTAAAAAGTACTCAGAAAATAAGATGGTATCAGCCAAATTTATTGAGAAAATATTCAGGGAAATTGAGCTTTCCAAGCATGACTTTGCATTTAGGTGCTGGGGGTATCTTAGAGCACAGGGTGGAGGTAGCCTGGATTAGGGCCAACACATAGACATGCTACCCAAGGCACCTGCCTCAGCCCTTCCACCTGGGGCTTTAGAACCTTTGTCCTTCCTGTCAGAACTGCATTTCTTGGAAATTTCCTTCTGAGTTCTCTTTTCACTAGAAATACAATTTCTTGAGATAATGATCTATACAATGCTATAAAATATTTCAGGCACCACCTCTGCTTTTAGGGGGGAAATCGGCATTTCAGGTCACTGTTAAAGAATTTCTCTTTTTTGGTGTTGCAGGAACACTGCTCCTCAAACAGTTTCTTCCTGGGGGAGGAGGAGATGATGAATCTCCTAATCTCAGTGTCTCTGACATTTACATCTGTGGGCTTCAGGAAAGACTCATTTCTAAGATATCATGGTTGGTTAATTACAAAGGGTATTGATTAATGGACCCAAGTCAACCTTGAAAAATGTTTCTAATGGATTGCAACAAGGTTCTGTGACTCTACCCATTTTATTATCTACTCATGAATATATGAAATCCAGATTTCAGACAGACAATTGGAATACATTAGTAATATATGTTGGATGAGAAATTCCAGTAAAAATTTCAGGTTTTAAAGATGTGCTGAAATTCAATCAGTACAAATGATGTCATAGGTTCAGATAGCCAATATCACAAGTATGGAATGGGACACATGAGACTATACATCAATTTAAATATAAATGGAAAGGGCAGCTTAATTAACTGCTAGTCAAAAAAAGAAACCTAAAACATTGTACTCTCTAGTAAACACTTGCATGCCCATTTGTACCACAAGACCTGGTTCCCTCCCACAGTTAACGGGTCCAGGAGTGGGCATGTGACTCAAAAATGAGATACCATCACTTAGTTCTGATTTAATAATTATTAAGTTCATAATAATCTTAAAAATATGATTATTTTGATATCAAGAATGGTAAGCCAGTCTCACCTTGAAACCCTAGGTTCCGAAAGGCAAAGTTCTGGATTTGTAGGCAGCCATGTTTTCACCACTGGGGCAACAGAGGAATCTGCCATAGAGAGAACATCAGATGAGAGATGAAAAAAGAAACTTCTGTTGAAATTTGGGTTCCTTGGCTCAGTTGTACCTATGACTCAGCTCCATTCCTCCTTTCTTGATATCATTCTATTCTGATAGCCTAATGTGTGTGTGTGTGTGTGTGTGTGTGTGTGTGTGTGTGTGCATGCATATGTGCATGTGTGCATGCACATGTGTCTGACTCTTTGCAAACTCATGGACTGTAGCCTGCCAAGCTCCTCTGTCCATGGCATTTTCCAGGCAAAGATACTGAAGTAGGTTGCCATTTCCTTCTCCGGGGGATCTTCTTGACCCAGGGATCAAACCCTTGTCTCTTGTGTCTCCTAAACTGGCAGACAGACTTTTTACCACTAGCACCACCTATAACTGAACAGAACCTGAGAAATTACTTTTTAACTCAAGCTATTTAAGTTTCTGTTATTTGTAATACAAAATGTCATAAGTAATAATACACAAACTTAAGCTCCAACTCTAGTATCTGGAATAAGGGTGGGATAATCATTAAATACTAAATCTCTAGGTAGCTATAATCTGAAGCTCTGTCCTGGCCACACTAGTATGGACTGTTGTGGTCATTTCTGGGTTCAACTTTCTACAGATGCCTGTCAACAGGGAGAAGTCTTAGAGGAGGAGGATGCAGTTATGTAGAAAAGTTTAAAGGGCTGCCATGTGGAAGGAGAGTAGATGTTCTATTTGAGTCAATGAACAAAACTAATCCTAAGAGTAGGAAGTTAGAATGAAGATTTTGACTCAATATAAAGATAGCCTTTTATATGAAGACAGTAGCATGGATGCATATACACTAACATATGTAACATACGTAAATAGATAACCAATGGGAATTTGCCGTATGATTCAGGGAACTCAAACGGGGGCTCTGTAATAACCTAGATGGGTGGGACTAGGCGGGAGGTGGAAGGGAGACTCAAGAGGAAGGGGACATATGTACATCTATGATTAATTCATGTTGCTGTATGACAGAAATGAAATCAATATTGTAAACCAATCAATTAAAAATAAATATT
Source organism: Cervus elaphus (assembly GCF_910594005.1). Lineage (NCBI taxonomy): Eukaryota > Metazoa > Chordata > Mammalia > Artiodactyla > Cervidae > Cervus > Cervus elaphus. The sequence continues at coordinate 64,511,606 of NC_057847.1, forward strand.
AAAAAAATAAAGGTGGCGTTTCTAAACCTTAGAGCCATCGTCATTGGACGACCTAATGAATGATAAAGGTCTCCATCAATGGGAAGTTTGGCTTTGAACATGGGCAGTCACTTCTTTGGTAATTTGACAAATAGGTAGCAACTAATAGCTACAATCTGTTGAAGCCTTCCTATATGTAAAGTGCAGTGCTTAATATACACTTTATATAAATTTACTCATTAAATCTTTATAACAATGAGTGACTATCACACACTAACAATTTTGCAGTACTCTTGGGGCTTCCCTGGTGGCTCAGATGGTAAAGAATCTGCCTGCAATGCAGGAGACCTCAGTTCAATCCCAGTTGGGAAGATCCTCTGGAGACGGGGATAGCTCCCTACTCCAGTATTCTTGCCTGGAGAATTCCATGGACGGAGGAACTTGGCGAGCTATAGTACATGGGGTCGCAAAGACTTGGGCTTGACTGAGTGGCTAATAAGACAGACAAGACTCATTTAATTTCTGTAACAATCAAGCAAAACACACATTTCATATCTATTTTTTAAAAAGTTACTGAATATTATACATAGGGCAATATTTCAATAATATTTAAAGGTAAAAAATAATGTATAGAATTATACTACAGGTAGTGTCAATCTTTGTCATAAGTACTTATAATTTTACTATTTCATGGTTATCTAAGTTGATAAATAGTTCTCAACTCACTTCTATAGCAAATGGTATCCTATAAGGTTTTTAAATATGGACAAGATATAGCACTTTCATCTCCATTATGATTAATTCAGTGTGTTTGTACAACAGCCTCCCTGCAGTGTCTTCAGGACCTAGTGGATCATGGCTTTCATTCATTCTATAGTAGGAAAATTGACCTTTGTTGTCCTAATATTCACTAGTTGCGAAGCTCAAACATTTTCTTTCATAAGTGGGTAAGGTAAGGAGTTAAACTGCCTGCTTTACTATTGCTCATCAACTCCAAATCTTTAATATTATCTGCTACGTGAAAATTCTAAAAACCACCACTGCTTAACATCAGGCTAGAAATGAATCATTTCTTTTGGAGGATAGCCTAAATTTGATAACTAACCCAACCTACCATGCTCTTTATATAATAAGGAAATCTTATCCATCACACTAACTTCTAAAATATATTTTTGAGTTTTAAAACATTTTCTATAGCCATCTATTCAATTTTGCGTTTACTTTTTTTTACCAGGTACTGTAACAATTTTGTGAAAATACATCAGTATTGTTTTCCCTTATCTCTTTTCTTAGTTTGCCCACATTCTTTTTCTTTATAAAATGTCTGTGAAAAGACTAAACATAAACATACAAAGATTCTCAGTTAAGCTAGATGCAGAGAGACTGACAGTTAATGCCAGATGCTGGAGGTTCTCTTCAAATTAAATATTCAGCACCAGGTGTTTGAGTTGGCCTAACAAAGGAACATGTGCTTATGAGGGATACAAAGATGGAATTAGAGGGACCAATTCTCATTTGGATAAATTATTTAATCAAAGTATGTAAGGAGGGTTTGAAATCAGAATAAAAATGAGATTAAGTTAAATCATTCATTCACAGCTATACAAAAGGGAAATATTGCAATTTGTAAAATTTCTTTTCAAAACTCATACTTAGGACAAATACTGATATTTATAATACAGCTAAAGGAAAAACCTCTTTAATTTGCTTTAGTGACAGCATAATATTGTCTGTTTCCAACTCCCTACAGACTGCTGCTGCTGCTGCTGCTAAGTCGCTTCAGTCGTGTCTGACTCTGTGCGACCCCACAGACAGCAGCCCACCAGGCTCCCCCGTCCCTGGGATTCTTCAGGCAAGAACACTGGAGTGGGTTGCCATTTCCTTCTCCAGTGCATGAAAGTGAAAAGTGAAAGTGAAGTTGCTCAGTTGTGTCCGACTCTTGGCGACCCCATGGACTGCAGCCTACCAGGATCTTCCGTCCATGGGATTTTCCAGGCAAGAGTACTGGAGTGGGTTGCCATTTCCTTCTCCCCGCTACAGACTGGTAATATTAAAAATAATCAATTTTTTTTCATCTGACTTAAAGTAGAAATAGAATTTCTCTCAAAAATGTATTTCTTTACTGAAAGATCTCACAGCTGAAATTCAGGTTGATGCCTTGGCTACAGTAAGTGACCTGACCACACAATATGACTTCATACAGAAACTAGTGACCTTAGCAGCATTCTAAGATGCTTTCTTAACAAAAGTAAAGCAAATCATCACAAATACATGGTGAAATGTGTTTAAGATAGATGTTTACACATGTGTAGATGATGCGGGCAGGTGAATATTGCTATTGTCAAAGTTGCCACTGTTTCAGAAAGCTATCAAATGAAGGCAGGATGCCTATTTTACCATAAGATGCATTTATCAAGGTATCACTGTCATCACTTACATTTATTTCATAAAAGCTACTTTTAAAGAATATAATATAGATGAATAAGAAAGTAGCCTCCTAAAAATATTTCAGACAATATTACAAAGAGCAAACACAAGTGCACAGCTGTATTGTCAACACACAGGAGTCTCCTTTCTTCTTTGCCAACCATCGCCTTGCAGAAATAAGCTGAATACACAGAAGAACTGAACAAACAATATCTTCATGACCCAGATAATCATGATGGTGTGATCACTCACACTCACCTAGAGCCAGACATCCTGGAATGTGAAGTCAAGTGGGCCTTAGGAAGGATCACTACGAACAAAGCTAGTGGAGGTGATGGAATTCCAGTTGAGCTATTTCAAATCCTAAAAGATGATGCTGTGAAAGTGCTGCACGCAATATGCCAGCAAATCTGGAAAACTCAGCAGTGGCCACAGGACTGGAAAAGCTCAGTTTTCATTCCAATCCCAAAGAAAGGCGATGCCAAAGAATGCTCAAACTACTGCACAATTGCACTCATCTCACACGCTAGTAAAGTAATGCTCAAAACTCTCCAAGCCAGGCTTCAGCAATACGTGAACCATGAACTTCCAGATGTTCAATCTGGTTTTAGAAAAGGCAGAGGAACCAGAGATCAAATTGCCAACATCCATTGGATCATCAAAAAAGCAAGACAGTTCCAGAAAAACATCTATTTCTGCTTTATTGACTATGCCAAGGCCTTTGACTGTGTAGATAACAATAAACTGTGGAAAATTCTCTAAGAGATGGGAATACCAGACCACCTGACCTGCCTCTTGAGAAATCTGTATGCAGGTCAGGAAGCAACAGTTAGAACTGGACATGGAACAACAGACTGGTTCCAAGTAGGAAAAGGAGTACGCCAAGGCTGTATATTGTCACCCTGCTTATTTAACTTATATGCAGAGTACATCATGAGAAACGCTGGGCTGGAGGAAGCACAAGCTGGAATCAAGATTGCCGGGAGAAATGTCAATAACCTCAGATATGCAGGTGACACCACCCTTATGGCAGAAAGTAAAGAAGAACTAAAGAGCCTCTTGATGAAAGTGAAAGAGGAGAGTGAAAAAGTTGGCTTAAAGCTCAACATTCAGAAAACTCAGATCATGGCATCCGGTCCCATCACTTCATGGCAAATAGATGGGGAAACAGTGGAAACAGTGACAGACTTCATTTTCTTGGGCTCCAAAATCACTGCAGATGGTGACTGCAGCCATGAAATTAAAAGACACTTACTCCTTGGAAGGAAAGTTATGACCAACCTAGACAGCATATTAAACAGCAGAGACATTACTTTGCTGACAAAGTTCCATCTAGTCAAGGCTATGGTTTCTCCAGTGGTCATGTATGGATGTGAGAGTTGGACTGTGAAGAAAGCTGAGCACTGAAGAATTGATGCTTTTGAACTGTGGTGTTGGAGAAGACTCTTGAGAGTCCCTTGGACTACAAGGAGATCCCACCAGTCAATCCTAAAGGAGATCAGTCCTGGGTGTTCACTGGAAGGACTGATGTTGAAGCTGAAACTCCAATACTTGGGCCACCTGATGCAAAGATTTGACTCGTTGGAAAAGACCCTGATGCTGGGAGAGATTGGGGGCAGGAGGAGAAGGGGATGACAGAGGATGAGATGGTTGGATGGCATCACTGACTCGATGGACATGGGTTTGGGTGAACTCTGGGAGTTGGTGACGGACAGGGAGGCCTGGTGTGCTGCGATTCATGGGGTCGCAAAGAGTCGGACATGACTGAGTGACTGAACTGAACTGAACTGAGAGCTTATCATTATGGAATAGATTCTTTCAAGTCTTTCGAACAGCAGATTATTTTTATATTAAAAAAGGTAGGAAAAAACAAGCAGATTTCATATCTGTTTCAGATACATTGTTGGACTTCCTATGATTTACAACAAGAAACACTTTAATATGGTTTAAACCTTGCTCCTAAATTCATCTTTTATGTTGAAAATCTTTAGAACACTGAAATTTATTCCAAAGACCTCATGTTAGTCATGATCATTGAGGCTGAACATGGCAGGAATCAAGAGAACATAGGATGCCCCATTAGTCAAATGATAGAACTGTAAATGAAATACCATCATTCTCACGTAAATATCATATATTTCATGATTTCACAAATATGATGATGCAAATGTTTACACTTTAAGCATATAACATTGAATATTTAAACGATATGGGATATGCTTAAAATAAAATGAAAAAGACAATAATATTAGAATAATGTAAATAACAATCTTATTTGTTACTGAATGGCTGGATAGTAACTGGTTAATTCAGTTGTTAAGAATGTGGTTTTCACTACCTGTGGCATACCAAGTTGACTATGTCAAAATCTAAGAAACTTAATATTTTTTTAGTATTTTTACCATAATATTACAACATAATTTTAAAGGTTATGTGCATTTTTTAAAACAACACTTGCCATAAAAACATTCAGACCCTTCATCTATGCTAACCCACTACCAACTCCCTCTCCCCTTGAGTAGTTATGTTTAATTTTTCTAGCTATTTCTTGTGGAATTTACTCTGAGTTGGGTTTGTGTGTGTGGGAGGGTTGGTGGTTGGTATGGATTTTGATTTTGTTTTTCTTTTGCTTTTTGGCTGTGCTATGTGACTTGTTGGATCTTAGTTCGCTGACCAGGGATTGAACCCAAGCCCATAGCAGTGAGAGCGCCAAGTCCTAACCACTGGACCACCAAGGAATTCCTTCTGTATTTTGAAATAACATGTGTGTGCTATACTATTGCTTCCTGAGAGGATGTATTAGTTTTCTGTTGCTTGTATAACAAATGACCACAAACTTGGTGGCTTAAAAAACACAGACTTACTATCTTACAGTTCTGCAGAAGATAAGTCCAACACTGGCCAAACTGGGCTAACATTGAGCTGTCAGCTGTGTTTTCTCCTGGATGCCCTAGACAGTGTCCACTTCCTCACCTTTTCCATCCTCTAGAAGCCACCCACATTCATTGGCTCATGGCCCCGTTCATCTGTTTTCAAAGCCAGCAACCTTACATCACTGCTTTTCTTCTGTAGTCACATCTTCCTTTGAGAGACCCTCTGCCTCCCTCTTTCATTTTTAAGGATGCTTATGATTTTCTTGGGCTCACTGAATCGTCTAATCTTCCTGTTGTAAGGTTGGATTATTAGCAATCTAAATTCCATCCAGTAGCTTAATTCCTCTTTACCACGTAATGTAACATATTCACAGGTCCTGAGGATTAGGATGTGGACATTTTGTGGGGAGGAGTAGGTATTTGTTTCAATTAACAAAGGGGTCATGGAGATATCGCCATCCAAAAAGAAGAGTTTTGCTCAATTTCCTTGTTTTTACTGCAACAGCCTATCTTGTCTATTCCTGGTGTCTCTGAGTCCCTTGGTTCAATTTCTCCTCTAGTCTTCAGCTATTGTGAAAGAAGATCTGACAACATGCAGCCAGAAAGGGAACCTAGGATTTTATCTGCTTCCTCCACCTTCCCCCATCCCCTTCCCTCACCCTCAGCCAGGCAAGAACACTGGAGTGGGTTATCAGGGGATCTTCCAGACCCAGGCGTTGAACCCACATTTCTTGTGTCTCCTGTATTGACAGGTGGATTTTTTATGCTGCACCAGCTGGGAAGTCCTCCGCAGTGTCACGTCCCCTCCAAATCTTGAAACTCTCTTGAGGTTCTTTGTGTTGTGAATTGACTTCTTTCCCTGAAAGAAATTGGCTTCTTTCTGCTTATAAGCATTTTTGCCCATTTCTCCCTCTCTATTTCTCTTGTTTCTTATGTGTAAAAAATTATTTGCTGCAATTTATGAGAGTTTAAAGAGAGACTGGAGACAAACATGTGTGTTCCATCAGCCATGTCCAACCAGAAATTTAGGATACTCATTTTACAGAAGAAAAGCAAAGTCCCAAGGCTATCAAATAACTTGCCTATGCTCACAAAGCCAGTTAATTTGGAGCCAGAATTCCTGTCTAGGCTTTTCTGATTCTTGCATTGGGAAGAAGATAAAATGAGATGAACTTTAAGTTCTCTCCCTAATCTAAGACTTTATGGATACAATTAACCACAGTGATTCTCAAGATTTATCACCTCTCTGACTGGCAAGGCAATTTAAATTTATATATATGCCATATAGCATCTATAAGATGATAATTACCTTGAGAATTTTATATATCTTTTTAACTCATGTGTGTCATAAACATAATGGTCACCTGATAAATATTAGAATGAAATAATAAAAAAATTCTTATTTGCGAACAGATTTGATCTTCAGGGTCTCTTAATCTATAATTCTAGAAATGGTTAGTGTCAGAGCTAGAGCTCAAATCCAGCCCCTGATATAATGTGAGCATTACTCTATAGTAGGATTTCTGTGCTTTGTGAGTCAGCAACCTGCTCATGTGGTATTTCCAAGGCTCTTTCAAAAGCACATGTAAGACAAGAGGCCATGGACATCTGTGTGGATTATTAGCACTTGGTATATATTGGCACAGGATCAAAATTTTGGATAATTTTTCTTGTTGACACTTTTGGTATTTGGGGCTGGAAGACATCAGTGTTAGCAATAAAGTTCTTGCAGTTTCCTATTACCAGACAGAGTGAAGATGTATTAAGCTTGGGCTCTAACTTTAAAGGATATGAGAATTGTAAAATTTATAGTGTCCAGAGAATGAGAAGATAAACCACAGAGTTGGAGAAAATACTGTCAAAATACACATCTGATAAAGAACTGTAATCCAACATATACAAAAAATTAAAACTCAACAGTATGAAAACAAACAAACCAACTAAAATGGGGAAAAGACCTTAGCAGATACCTCACCAAAGAAGATATACAGATGGCAAACAAGCATACGAAAAGATATACCACATCTTGTCATTAGGGAATGCAAATCAGCACAGCAATGAGTTACCACTACACACCTATCAGAATTGCCAAAATCCAGAACACTGACAATACCAAACGCTGACAAGGATGCGGAACAACAGAACTCATTCATTGCTGATGGGAATGTGAAGTGGTTCAGTTACTGTGGAAGATAGTCTGATGGTTTCTTACAAAACTAAACATACTCTTACCATATAGTTCAGCAATCATAAGAGTCTAACTGTGAAAACTGAGGCAAGTCGTGCTATTTCTCCAAACCTCAGATGCTTCAGTAACATTTGCTTTAAAATACCAACCCCTTAACACATACATACTACTATATATAAAATAGATAACCAACAAGGATCTACTGTATAGCACAGGGAACTATACTCAATATCTTGTAAAAACTTATAAAGGAAAAGAATCTGAAAAAAATAGATATATATATGTACATATAACTGAATCACTTTGCCGTACACCCAACACAACATTGTAAATCAACTATATTGCAATAAAAAAAAAGAAAAAGAAAAAGTTTTTTACAAGTCATTTAAAAACCTATTTCATCTTCTATTTGTTTTTTCTACCTGTGCAAATACATGTGTTTAAATGAATAAAATACATATTTTCCACAGATGTTTACTTTAAAAATAAAATACCAACCCCTAAAAGGAATGTGAGGGATAAATGGAAAAATACATTAGGAGTTAGTGCCTGCCATTAGGTATCAGTGCCATCCCTCCCTTTCCCATTATAAATAAGGGGATTCTGGTGACAATAATGCAGTACATTTTATGTAATTTAAAAATTACAAAGCAGTTTCATATACATTCATAGAATGATCGAATATTAGTGTTTGAAGATAATTTGAAAATGATCTCATTCTTTATTCCTGTCCATGAATAAACTGATGTCAAGAGACTCTATATAAAATGTATCCAAGGTCACCCAGTTAGATAAGGGCAAGATTAAGATGAAAAACATAGGTGATACTCTGTTCTTAAACACACCTTTGGGTAGGTTTTATCTTTATGGAGAATGTAGACTAATATAATGGTAGCTATTATTTATAATCATTTACATACCAAAATCAAAGTGATTACATTCTTTGTAGCTAAAGATGCAGAAGCTGTATACAGTCAGCAAAAACAAGTCTGGAGTTGACTGTGGCTCGGATCATCAGCTCCTCATAGCAAAATTCAGGCTTAAACTAAAGTAAACTGGGAAAAGCACTAGGCCAGCCTGGTATGACTTAAATCAAATCCCATATGAATTAGCAGTAGAGGTAACAAATAGATTCCAGGGACTAGACCTAGTTAACAGGGTGCCTGAAGAATTATGGGCAAAGGTCTGTAATACTATATAGGAGGCAGTGAACAAAACCATCTCAAAGAAAAAGAAAAGCAAGAAGGCAAAGTGGTTATCTGAGGAGGCTTTACAAATAGCAGAAGAATGAAGAGAAGTGAAAAACAAGGGAGAGAGGGAAAGTTACATCCAATTAAATGCAGAGTTTCAAAGGATAGCTAGGAGAGACAAGAAGGCCTTCTTCAATGAACAGTGTTTAATAATAGAAGAAAACAACAAAAGGGGAAAGACTAGAGGTCTCTTCAGGAAAATTGGAAACATCAAGGGAACATTCTACCCAAAGACAAGCACAATAAAGGATAAAAATGGTAGAGTTCTAGTAGATGCTGAAGAGATCAAAAGAATACATGGAAAAAAAGAATACGTGGAAGAACTGTATAAAAAAGATCTTAATGAACCAGATTACTATGATGATGTGGTTAGTCACCCAGAGCCAGACATTGGAGTGTGAAGTCATGTGGGCTTTAAGAAGAACTAGCTTAATAAAGCTAGTGGATGTGATGAAATTCCAGCAGAATTATTCAAATCCCTAAAGGAGGATGCCATCAAGGTTTTGCATTCATTATGTCACCAAATCTGGAAGACCCAGCAGTGGCCACAGGGCTGAAAAAAGTCAATCCTCATTGCAGTTCCCAAGAAGGGTAGTACCAAAGAATAAGCTAACCATCAGACAATTGCACTCATCTCCCATGCTAGTAAGGTCATGCTAGGCTTCAGCATTATGTGAACCAAGAACTTCCAGATGTCCAAGCTGGGTTTAGAAAGGGAAGAGGAACTAGAGATCAAATTGCCAACATTTGCTGGATTATAGAGAAAGCAAGCATATTTCAGAAAAACATCTATCTCTGTTTCATTGACTGCACTAAAGCCTTTGACTGTGTGGATCACAACAAATTGTGGAAAGCTCTTAAGAGAGATAGGAATATCTTACCTGTCTCCCGAGAAACCTATATGCAGGTCATGAAGCAACAGCTAGAACCTTGTATGGAACAATTGGTTCAAGAACAATAAAGGAGTACAACAGGTCTGTCTGCTGTCTCCCTGTTTGTTTAATCTATATGCTGAACACATCATGAGAAATGCCAGGCTGGATAAGCTGGAATCAAGACAGGTAGGGGAAACATCAACAACCTCAGATATGTGGATGATACCACTCTAATGGCAGAAGGCGAAGAGGAACTAAAGAGCCTTTTGATGAGGGTGAAGGAGAAGAGTGAAAGAGCCGACTTAAGACTAAATATTAAAAGAAAACTAAGATTATGGCATCTGGCCCCATTACTGTATGGCAAATAGAAGGGGAAAAGGTAGAAGTAGTGATAGATTTCCTCTTCTTGGGCTCCAAAATCACTGCAGACAGTGACTGCAGTGAAATCAGAAGATTTCATGAAATCAGAAGCATTTCTGCATGAAATCAGAAGGTGTTTGCTTCTTGGGAGGAAAGCAATGACAAACCTACACAGTGTGTTGAAAAGCAGAGACATTACCCTGCCAACAAAGGTCCATATAGTCAAGGTTATGGTCTTCCCTGTGGTCATGTACAGTTGTGAGAGCTGGACCATAAAGAAGGTAGAACACCAAAGAATTGATGCCTTTGAACCGTGGCGCTGCAGAAGACTCCTCAGAGTGCCCTGGACTGCAAGGAGATCAAACCAGTCAATCTTAAGGGAGATCAACCCTGAATATTCACTGAAAGGACTGATGCTGAAGCTGAAGTTCCAGTATTTTGGTCATCTGATGCGAACAGACAACTCATTGAAAAAGTCCCATTTGTTTAGTTTTGCTTTTATTTCCAATATTCTGGGAAGTGGGTCATAGAGGATCTTGCTGTGATTTATGTCGGAGAGTGTTTTGCCTACGTTCTCCTCTAGGAGTTTTATAGTTTCTGGTCTGACATTTAGATCTTTAATCCATTTTGAGTTTATTTTTGTGTATGGTGTTAGAAAGTGTTCTAGTTTCATTCTTTTACAAGTGGTTGACCAGTTTTCCCAGCAGAAATAAAAGCAAAACTAAACAAATGGGATCTAACGAAACTTAAAAGCTTTTGCACTACAAAGGAAACTATAAGTAAGGTGAAAAGACAGCCGTCAGATTGGGAGAAAATAATAGCAAATGAAGAAACAGACAAAGGATAGGATTAATCTCAAAAATATACAAGCAACTCCTGCAGCTCAATTCCAGAAAAATAAATGACCCAATCAAAAAATGGGCCAAAGAACTAAACAGACATTTCTCCAAAGAAGACATACAGATGGCTAACAAACACATGAAAAGATGCTCAACATCACTCATTATTAGAGAAATGCAAATCAAAACCTCAATGAGGTACCATTACACGCCAGTCAGGATGGCTGCTATCCAAAAGTCTACAAGCAATAAATGCTGGAGAGGGTGTGGAGAAAAGGGAACCCTCTTACACTGTTGGTGGGAATGCAAACTAGTACAGCCACTATGGAAAACAGTGTGGAGATTCCTTAAAAAACTGGAAATAGAACTGCCATATGACCCAGCAATCCCACTCCTGGGCATACACACTGAGGAAACCAGATCTGAAAGAGACACGTGCACCCCAATGTTCATCGCAGCACTGTTTATAATAGCCAGGACATGGAAGCAACCTAGATGCCCATCAGCAGATGAATGGATAAGGAAGCTGTGGTACATATACACCATGGAATATTACTCAGCCGTCAAAAAGAATTCATTCGAATCAGTCCTAATGAGATGGATGAAACTGGAGCCCATTATACAGAGTGAAGTAAGCCAGAAAGATAGAGAACATTACAGCATACTAACACATATATATGGAATTTAGAAAGATGGTAACGATAACCCTATATGCAAAACAGAAAAAGAGACACAGAAATACAGAACAGACTTTTGAACTCTGTGGGAGAAGGTGAGGGTGGGATGTTTCAAAAGAACAGCATGTATACTATCTATGGTGAAACAGATCACCAGCCCAGGCTGGATGCATGAGACAAGTGCTCGGGCCTGGTGCACTGGGAAGACCCAGAGGAATCGGGTGGAGAGGGAGGTGGGAGGGGGGATCGGGATGGGGAATACGTGTAAATCTACGGCTGATTCATATCAATGTATGACAAAACCCACTGAAATGTTGTGAAGTAATTAGCCTCCGACTAATAAAAAAATTAAAAAAATAAAATAAAAAAAAAAAAAAAAAAAAAGAAATAGTCCCTGATGCTGGGAAAGGTTGAGGGCAGGAGGACAATAGGGCTTCAGAGGATGAGATGGCTGGAAGGCATCACCAATGCAATCAACATGAACTTGGGTGAACTCTGGGAGATGGTAAGGGACAGGGAGGCCTGACATGCTGCAGTTCATGGGGGTTGCAAAAAGTCAGGTATGACTGGGCGACTGAACAACAACAATCATCATTTACCAAATTCCAAGATTTTCACAATACTTTTCTCATCTAATTCCCACAATGATATTCCAAGGTGGGTACTATTATTTTCCCATTCAAGGAATTAGGAGTGGAGGCTCAGAGAGGTTGAACAACACTTACAAGTTCACTCAGCCAACAAGAGACAGTGTAGGACTGGGTCTGACAAATTCCACAAAAGTGTTGTCAAATGGGGTTATTAAAGAACAGTTTGGGTGGAATTAGTTGCACTGTTCAAACCACCTGTATGAGTAACTCCCTGAGACTGGTATTTATTACTAGGAAACATGGTAGTGAAAAGTCTATCTGCTTTGGAGTTAGGCAGACCTGGGTTGGAGTTGGAACTTCAGAGGAGATCTTTTGAGTGGAGTGGTTGGGTATGGACTCTGGTGTCCACCTGACCCATGTTCCAGGCCTGGCACTGCCACTGACCAATTATGTGACCTCCAGTCATGTGCTCCTTGTCCTCTCTAACCTCTTTCTCCCATCTGTGAAATAGGCATAATAATAGTATCAACCTCGCTGGGTTGTTGTCAAGAGGAAATGAGACCAAGAACGTTTAAGGAAACATAGTGGAGACGCAGTATTTTGTACCATGTTTGTTACCTAGAGGGTGCTTACTGAAGGCTAACTCTATTTATTATTGTTTTCAATAATTTTCTAACCTCTCTGAGTCTTGGTTTTTTTATTAGTAAAATGGGAAAATGATACCTGAATTATAGTATAATCATTAAAGAAATGTATGCAAAGTACCTGGCACCAAATAAATGGCAACTCAAAAGTCCAGAGTGTCCTAGAGACTTTTATCACGGAGTCCCTGCAGATAAATACTAAGCATTCGGAAAAGTATAGATAAGTAGTCTCAATGCCAGTAACGCTGTCCTAGATGGGAAGTTGCTTCCTTATACTCATGTTCTTGGAGAAGGAAATGGCAACCCACTCTAGTAGTCTTGCTTGGGAAATCCGGAATGGACAGAGGTGCTTGGTGGGCTACAGTCCATGGGATCACAAGAGTTGGATACAGCTTAGTGACTAAACCACTACCACCACCCATGTTCTATTTTGTGAAACCAACTATCAGAAGTAAATGAAAAGGTACAGATTAGGAAAGATGTCAGCTTTGCCTAGGACTAATTTTTTTAAATGGCTGAAATGCTCCCAACCCCAAGGTTGAAAAGCAAAATCTGTTGTTCTTTTGCCTTCCTCCAACATTCACTGACAGCAGAGTTTGCTGAGACATTAGACTTAGCTTATAAGAAAAATGATTTAAACTAGTTAAAATAGCAATAGTTCCAGAAGGCTCTTGAGGAGGAAATAAAATGGTGGGCGTTTCATGGCTTTGCAAAGAGTGTTGAATGTGATGCCTTTTCTCAAGCGTGCATTTTGTGCCGCATGATTCACACTATGTGGTGAGGTACTGCTCATATTACACCCAAGTGACTGAGTCTTCTCCTCATGTTCCTTGGCAGGCAGAGAAACAAGTGGTTTTCTGAAGCCAGCGTCTGCTTGGGGACAGGGTGGGGCTGTGAGTAGCATGGCGGATTGGGAGCAGGGGTCCTGGACCAGAAGTTCCCTTGAGTGTACAATGGGTAGGAAAAACAATACATCCCCAAGATGCTGTCATGGGTGGTAAGCAGAGAGACCACTCAGGAGAGCCCTGATGGGAATGTGATCTTGCTGGGTGCCTCTGCCTTCAGCCACAGTGCCCTGAGGTCTTTCTACCTAAAGCCTAAAGAACGCTTAGTGGGGGTGGTTCCTGACATCATGGTAGCCCTTCTCCTTCATATTCCCTCATGGAGGATTGGGTGCACAGGCGCAGAGTGGGATGCCAGAAACCACTGGGAAACAGAAAGGGCATAAGACAAACCCCAGCTCAGTTTTCTATCAGCTGGGGATCCTGGGTAAGTAAATAAATCAACACCTCTATGTTGCTCCCTGACTCAACCATCTGTAAAATAAGAACTGTGAAAATGAAATGCAGAAATGTGTTTGCTGTGATGTATTATGGGTGTTCCAAAAATGTCTTTAAGTATTTAAAAATCATCAATGTTAAATGTTGGAGAAATAGAGAATACATCATAAACAACAACAACAAAAACAAAACAAAATCCCTGAACCAAAACCAAACCTGAGCTTTCCAGGTCTCCTGTTCAAAGCATGAAATAACACCCAGTGGATTGTTTTGATGATTACCTCAAGTCTAAATTGGCAGTATTGTTTAAAAAATAACCATTGATTTAGATTTTACTGGCTTAAAACTCCCTTGAAAGACGTTTTCATCAGTGACATACTCTTTCTAAATTAATTTGAGAGATTAAGTCATAGAACTGTTTGAAGTAACTTAAAAACAATTCTTCTTGAACACTTGTTATCTCAATAAATAAATGAATTTCTAACTTTGGTATTTCAAATTAAGTAATGACCTATTGTCTAGAAAAAAGTCTTTTTATATTTCTGAAAAGCTTCCTACTATCATCTTAATTATGACAAAGTATTTAATTTTGTAGGAATATTGCCCTTTTCACAGCTCACATGATTGCACAAAGATCAATTAATGGATTCTGAATCCCTGATTTGCATAGTTTAAGGCCATAACTATGAAGACTCAGAATATTCTTTTTTATAAATTAGGTCATTTCCAAAGAGCAGCCAAAACTGGATCCCCTGACTATTCCAACCTTTTCTTATAGGAAATATAGGTACAATAAATACATTTCCCCAAATAGAATCTGTAGGTTTCCATATAGAAAGGCAAAATCTACACCTCCCCAAAATAATAGTGCCCAAGAAGGAGAGGAAATAGTATTTATTGAGCATCTGCTTTGGAATCTAAAAGCATTAGATGCATGATCTCATTATACTTTCACAGACTCCATTTCATTTTCATCCTTACAGCAACACTATGACATAGACATTGCTTCCATTTTTCTGCATCCTGCTTCCCAAACCTGTCCCTCTCCCCATTCATCCTCCCTGCTTCAACTCCAGGTTGACATTGATTCCCAGCATTTTCACATCGCGGCATACTTGGAAAGGTGTAACATTTGCATGGTACATTGAAACAAACAGCAAAGTCTTCTGAAGCACTTAGATAAGGCTTGGTGAAATAAATATATATATATATAAAATAAGAAAAATAAAGCACATATATTATAGAAGATATTAAATATGGAATTTGTACCATCCTTACAAATTAAAATGTTTTGAGAAACTTAAAGCCTACTTTATAATACACAACTTCATTTTTCATTGGAAAAGTTTATTGAGGCTTAACATCCAGTGAAATACACCGAGTTTAATACACTTTTGATCATTTTTGACATGTGAACAAATACCTACCCCCCAATCAGGATACAGAACATTTTTTCACCCTAAAAAATTTTTTTTTGTGCCAACAATCAGTCAATGGCCCTAGAAGCAACCCTTTGATCTGGTATCTATTGCTGTGGAAAAGACTTCATACAAATGCAATAAATCAGTGTATACTCTTTAGTGTCTGACTCTTTTTATTAAGCTTAATATTTTAAAGATTCATTCAGTTTGTTCCATGTATTGGTAATTTGTTATAGGCATACCTCATTTTATTATGCTTTGGAAATACTGCTCTTTTTTTCCCCCACAAATTAAAGATTTGTGGCAACCTTGTGTTGAGCAATCTATTGGCACCATTTACCATTTTTTCAACAGCATTTGCTTACTTCAGATCTCTGTGTCACATTTTGGCAATTTTCGTAATATTTCAAACTTTTTCATTATTTTTATAGCTGTTATTGTGATCTGCAATCAGTGATCTTTGATGTTACAATTGAAATTTTTTTGAGGCTTCATGAACCATGCTCATATAAGACAGTAAACTTAATAGATAAATGCTGTATGTGTTCTGACTGTTCCATGGATCAGGCTGTTCGCTCATCTTTCTCCCTCTCCTTGGACTTCCCTATTCCCTGAGATACAATATTGATATTAAGCCAGTTAATAACCCTATGCTATCAAAGGAAGATTCACATGTCTTTCAATTTAAATCAAAAGTTAGAAATGATTAAGCTTAGTGAGGTGGGTGGTGGTGGTTCTCACTGTCGTGTCCAACTCTTGTGACTCCATGAACTGTAACCCACCATGTCCCTCTTGTCCATGAAATTTCCTAGGCAAGAATACTGGAGTGGGTTGCCATTTCCTTCTCCAAGGTATCTTCCTGACCCAGGGATTGAATCTGGGATTGAACCTGGGTTTCCTGCATTGCAGGCAGTCTTCTGCCCTGCAGGCGATTCTTTCCTGCAGATCCACCTGGGAAGCCCAAGCTTAGTGAGGAAGGCATGTCAAAAGCTGAGGTACATCAAAAGCTAGGTGAATGTATGGCAAAAACCACTACAATATTGTAAAGTAATTAGCCTCCAATTAAAATAAATAAATTAATTTACAAAAAAAAAAGCTAGGTCTCTTTCACCAGTTAGCCAACTTGTGACCATAAAGGAAAACTTCCTGAAGGAAATTAAAAGTGCTACTCCAGTGAATACATGAATGACAAGAAAGCAGAACAGGCTTATTGCTGATATGGTGAAAGTCTTAGTGGTCTGGACAGAAAATCAGACTAACCACAACATCCCCTCAGGCAAAAACTAACCCAGAACAAGACCCTAACTCGCTCCAGTTCTATGAAGGCTGAAAGAGGTGAGGGAACTGCAGATGAAAAGTTTGAAGCTAGCAGAGGTTGGTTCATAAGGTTTAAGGAAAAAAGCCATCTCCGCAATATGAAAGCATGAGGTGAAGCAGCAAGTGCTGATTAGAAGTTACCTACAAGATCTAGCTAAGATAGCCATGGAAGGTAGCTACACTAAACAGCAGAGTTCCATTGTAGACAAAACAGTCTTGTGTTGGAAGAAGATGCCATCCAGGACCTCCATGGCTAGAGAGGAGAAGTCAATGCCTGTGTTCAAAGTTTCAAACGACAATGTGATTCTCTTGTCAGGGGCTAATGCAGCTGATGACTTTAAATTGAAACAAGTGCTCATTTACCATTCTGAAAACCCTAGGGCCCTTCAGAATTGTGCTAAGTCTATTCTGCCTATGCTCTATACATGGACCAACAAAGCCTAGATGAGAGCATGTCTATTTACAACATAGTTTACTGGATATTTTAAACCCCCTGTGAGACCTACTGCTCAGAAAAATGATTCCTTTAAAAATGTTACAGCTCACTGACAATGTACCTGGTCACTAAAGGTCTCTGATAGAGATGTACAAAATTCATGTTGCTTTCATGCCTGCTAACACAACATCTATTCTAGAACCCATGATGAAGGAGTAATTTTGACTTTCAAGTCTTATTATTTAAGAAATACATTTTGTAAGGTTATCATTGCCATAGAGAGTAATGGATTTGGGCAAAGTAAATTTTAAAACTTCTGGACCTAGGTGTCCATCAGTAGACGAATGGATAAGGAAGCTGTGGTACATATACACCATGGAATATTACTCAGCCATTAAAAAGAATTCATTGCAATCAGTTCTAATGAGATGGATGAAACTGGAGCCCATTATACAGAGTGAAGTAAGCCAGAAAGATAAAGAACATTACAGCATACTAACACATATATATGGGATTTAGAAAGATGGTAATGATAACCCTATATGCAAAACAGAAAAAGAGACACAGATGTACAGAACAGACTTTTGGACTCTGTGGGAGAAGGCGAGGGTGGGATGTTTCAAGAGAACAGCATCGAAACATGTATATTATCTAGGGTGAAACAGATCACCAGCCCAGGCTGGATGCATGAGACAAGTGCTCGGGCCTGGTGCACTGGGAAGACCCAGAGGGATGGGATGGGGAGGGAGGTGGGAGGGGGGGTCAGGATGGGGAATACATGTAAAACCATGCTGATTCATGTCAATGTATGACAAAACCCACTACAATATTGTAAAGTAATTAGCCTCCAACTAATAAAAATAAATGAAAAAAAATATACAAAGGAGACGTTATAGAACAGGAGAGATAGAATAACAGTAACGGGCTATGATTGACATATTGGATTAAGGAAGAGAAAAGAATGGAAGAAAAGATCAATGTTCCTCAAAATAATGACTGCAAATATTTTCAGAACAAAGAAAATCTGTAAACTAACTATTGAAGATGCACACTCATTGTGCATCGGGATAGATAATAATAAAACCACACCAAAATATTATCCTCAAACTAGAAACTCTCAAAAATAAAAATGAAATTTTAAGTATAAGAAGGGAGGAAAAAACGAATTACTTATACAGCAACTATAGTCAACTTCTCATCAGCAATGCTAAATGCTAGAAGATGAGGAAATGTTATTTAAATATGTTGAATAATTTTAACACTGAAAATTACCATTCAAGGAAGAAAGGTAAATTAAAGTATTGCCAGGGATACAAAAAACAAGAAGTCTTTCTCCCTGCAAATACTTTTCAGAAAAAATTATTAAAAATGTAGTTGGAAAGGAAGTATGTTAATAAAATCTTGACCACACTTAAAAAAAAAAAAAGTCTTTGTGGCACACGACCAACTGCTTTGTATATCAGCTGCTCTGTGAAAAAGTTGAAAATGTGATAGATTTGCTGACAAGCACATTTTATGTTTGATGTGTGTAATTTTTTTGCAATGATAAAAATAGAAGCAGTTAAGAGTTTAAAAAAAAAAAGAACACTTCTGGAAAGGATTCACAATTCTCGATGCCATTAAGAAAATTTGTGATTCATGGGAAGAAGTCAAAATATCAACATTAACAAGAGTTTGAAAGAAGTTGACTCTAGCCTTCATGAATGACTTTAAGTGGTTCAAGACTTCACAGGAGTAATTAACTGCAGATGTCATAGAAACAGCCAGAGAACTAAAATTACTAAGTGGAGCCTGAAGATATAAAGATGATAAAACATTAATGGATTAGGAGTTGCTTTCTTATGAATGAGCAAAGAAAGTGGTTTCTTGAGATGGAATCTACTGGTGAAGATGCTTATGAGGGTTACTGAAATGACAACAAAAGATTTAGCATATGACACAAACTTAGATGATAAAGCACCAGCAGGGTTTGAGAGGACTGACTCCAGTTTCGAAAGACATTCTATTAATACTGTGCGTAAAATGCTATCAACCAGCATTTCACGCTACAGGGAAATTATCCATGACAGGAAGATGTGGCCTTGCCACAGCCATCCCAAACTTCAACAGCCACTACCCCAATCAGTCAGCAGCTGCAAATATCGGGGCAAGGCCTACACCACCAACAAAAAAAATTCCCTCAAGATTCAGATGCTGGTTAGCATTTTTTTTTTTTTTAGCAATTATTTTTTAACTAGGGTATGTAAACTGTTATTTTTAGACATGATGATATTGCATACTTATCATGTAGTGGACTACAGTCTAGTATGAGCTTAACTTTCATAGGCACTAGGAAACAAAAAAATATTGTGTGACTTGCTTTTTTGCAGTATTGCGATATTTACTTTACTGCATGGTCTGGAACCAAACCTGCAATATCTCTAAGGTATGCCTGAATATAGATACCCAGTTGTACATCCATCATGTTTTAATGATACTTTCCTTTTCTCTTTGAATTTCTTAGGTGCCCTTGATGAAAAATGATTTCACTATATATGTGTGGGTTTCTCTTGTTTTGTTCCAAGAATCTGTTTGCTTATCTTTTACCAATATCACACTGTTATGATTAATGTAGCTTTTAAGTAAGTACTGAAATGAAGCTAAGTCCTCCAAGCTTATTTTTCCTTTTGGAAAATTTGACTCTTGTAGATCCTTCTTGTTTATGTAAGTTTCATATATATATATATAAATTTTTTTCTTCCTTTGGCTGCATCTCATGGCATGAGGAACTTCCCCAACTAGGCATCAAACCTGTGCGCCTTGCAGTTGAAGCGCAAAGTCTTAACCACTAGGCCACCAGGGAAGCCCCTTGTTGAAGTTTTAGAATCAACTTGTCAATTTCTACACATAGTCAGCTGTTATTTTGGCTGGGGTAGCACTGACTCTAGGGCATTTGAGTAGAATTCCCATAGTAACACACTGAATCTTCTCATTCAAGAACATGGAATTTTTTCCATTTATGTCTTTAATTCCTCTTAGCAATGATGTTTAGTTTTCAGTATAAAAGTGCTGTGTATCTTTTGTTAAATTGATCCTTAAGTGTTTTATATTTTGGGGTGCTTCTATAGGATGGTATTTTAATTTAGATTTTCAGCTGTTTGTTGTTAGTAAATAGAAAAATCATTTGATTTTGTATATTTTTGTATACTTTGTATTCTATTGTTGTTGTTGTTTAGTTGATAAATCGTGTCCAACTTTTTTGCCAACCCATGGACTATTACCCACCAGACTCCTCTGTCCATGGGATTTTCTAGGCAAGAATACTGAAGTCAGTTGACATTTCCCTCTTTAGAGGATCTTCTCTTGACCCAGGGATTGAACCTGCATCTCACGGTTGGCAGGTGGATTCTTTACCAATGGGCAACCTGGGAAGCCCCTTGTATTCTGTACCTCTGTTAAATTTTACTTATTTGTTCTGATAGAGTTTTTATACATTCCTTAGTATATTCTATACACAAAATTATTCCACCTATGGAAAAAACTGCTACTTCTTTTACAAACTTTATTCATTTTTTTTAATTATTCATTTAAAAAAATAAACTTTATTTATTTTTGGTGATCTTATTTTGCTGGGTAGGGCCTCTAGTAAAATCTGTGATAAAAGATAAAGTAGTAGACAAAACATTCTTATCTTGTTCCCAATCTTAGGAGGAAAGCATTTACTATTTCACTGATATTAGTAACAGGTTAATCATAGATGGCTTTTATTACACCGGGAATTTTACTTTGATTCCCAGTTTAAGATATTTTTGGCTTACGTGAAATAGTGTTGAATTTTGTCAAATGATTTTCTGAATTCATCAGGAGAATCATATGATTTTTTCCCTTTAATCTGTTAATGTGGTTAACTACATTGATTTTCCAAGGCTTAAACAATCTTATATTCTTCCAATAGACTCCACTAGTTCGGGATGCATTATTCTTTATGTTATACATATATGTATATTTCATATTTTTATATGCATCTTTATATTTTATATATACCTGAGTTCAATTCGCCAATATTTTGTTAAGAATTTTTGCATTTACATTCATGAGGACAGGAGTTCTTGTAGGGAAATTTTAATTGACAAATCCAATTTCTTCAATGGAGCTAGGAATTTTCCCTTTTTTGTTGTGCCAAAAATGCTTTTCAAGGAATATGTTTATATCATTTGAGTGATCAAATTATTAGAATGAAATTTCTCCTAATATTCTTTTATTATCAATTTAATGCCCGGAGGATATAACCTGCTTCCCTCATTATTGATATGGGTATGTGTGCTTTTTCCTTTATGCTAGTTGTTTATCACTCTCATTGATCTTTTCAAAGACTCTACATTTACTTGTTGATTTTTCTCTATTGTTTCTTTTCTATTTTTTTTGGTTTTGTTGTAATCTTTTCCTTTTATTTATGTAATTTGAATTAACTACGCTACCTTTTTAGCTTCTTAAAGTGGAAGACTGGATCACTGATTTTAGATTTTTACTCTTTCTTAATATAGACATTTAAAACTATGAAATTTCCTCTAAAAACTTTTATCTGTATTTCATAAAATTTGAAAGTATGCGTTTCACTATGATTCTGTTAAAAATATCTTCTAGTTTATCATGCTGACTTAAAAAAAACCATGTATCATTAGAAATGTGTTGTTTAATTTCAAAATATATGAACATTTTCTACTTTTCTACATTTTTACTATCCAATACAGTAGCCACTGGCCATATGTGTATATTTAAATTTTAATTAATGAAAAGGATTAAAATAAAAAATTCAGCTGCTAAGTCACTCTAGTCAAATTTCCAGTGCTCAACAGTTACACATGGAAAGTGACCACCTTATTGAGCAATACAGATACACAGTATTTTCATCATTACAGAAAAATCTATTATATTTTATTGTTATTGATTTCTAATTTAACACGTTGCAGCCAGAGAATACCCTATATGATTTTGACTTTTTTTGAAATTTATTGAGATGTGTTTTATGGCCCAGAAAAGAGTCTATCTTGGTGAATTTTTCATGTGCACTTAAGAAGATTATACAGTCCGTTTCTATCGTTGGGAGTAACTGTCAATTAAGTTGACTTACATCTTCCATGTCTTGGGTACTTATTCTTTTTATCTAGTTGCCCTTATCCATTGCTTAGAGATAAGTGTTAAATTCTTCAATAATTGTATATCTATATATACTTTTCTTTAGCTCTTTTAAACCTGTTGTAGTCTTTTTTTTCTTTGACGTGGACCATTTTTAAAGCCTTTATTGAATTTGTTACAATATTGCTTCTGTTTTATGTTTGGTTTTTTGGCTAAGAGGCATGTGGGATCTTAGGTCCAGGACCAGGGATCGCTGCATTAAAAGGCGAAGTCTTAACCACTGGACCACCAGGGAAGTCCCCTGTTACAGCCTCTTGATCATCTAGTCCCTTTATCCTTGTGAAATGCCTCTCTACCCCAGTAATACTCTTTATCTAGATGTCTACTTTTGTTATTAAGTGATGGTAAATTTTTAATGATTAGTATTTGCACCGTATATCCTTTTTCATGTTCCATTATTTTACTTTCAAATTTTCTGTGTCTTCATGTGTCAAGTGTGTTTCTTGTCAACAGATACACTTTAGTCTCGTTTATTTTTAGCCAGTCTGACAATCTCTGACTTTCAATTTGGCTCTCTAGTCCATATGCAGTTATTGGTGTGTGTGTGTTTGTGTGTGTTTAAGTAGCTTCAGTTGTGTTTCACTCTTTGTGACCCTATAGACTGTAGCCCACCAGGTTCCTCTGTCCATGGGATTCTCTAGGCAAGAACACTGGAGTGGGTCGCCATGGCCTCCTCCAGGTCATCTTCTCGACCCAGGGATTAAACCCACATCTTTCACATCTCCTGCATTGGCAAGCAGGTTCTTTACCAGTAGTGCCACCTGGGAAGCCTAATTTACATGAATTTTAATCTACCATAATGATCATAGTGATCTTTGATTTATACTGTTCCATCTGCTCTTTTCTTTGATTCCTCCTCTTCTGCCTTTTTTTGTGTGTATGATTTAATTATTTTTAAGTATTCATTTTATTTTTATTTTCCATGCTAGTTATTATCAACAGTTATGTCTCTCCTTGTTAAAAATTTAATGGTTGATCTAGAGATTATCATAGGCATTTCTAACTTGTCACATATACCATGAAAAATTATTTACTACCTTACAAAGTAAGAATCTCAAAATAACAAGCTTTAATTACTATTCTCTCACTCTTTGTGCTCTTGTTATATATTTTACTTCTAAATATGCCAGAACCTCACACTACAATGTCATTAGCTTTACTTTAAAAGATTAATAGTCTTTAAAATGTGTATTTTTGTGTATGTGGGTTCTAATGTCCTTTATATTTACTGACATGCTTTCTCTCCCTTCCCAAAGAACTGGTTCTCTATCTGGTATTGTTTTTATTCAGCTAAAATAATTTTTTGCATTCCTTATAGTAGAGGTCTCTATGAGGCAATTTCCTTCACTTTTGTCTTTTTGAAAATATCTTTATTTTGCCTTTTTAATTTAACAATGTCTTTATTTATTATCAGAGGACCTCAGTATCTCTCCTAAGTCTCTATATCTATTTTGGGTAGTCCCCAAGGAATGTCTCCATATGCTCACAAACTGACACTAGCCAATTTTCTTATCTCCTGCTTCAATGCTGAGATCTCAGAAACTCTCAAAAAATTTGCCAAGGCATTAATTTTCCCGAGTTCTCGGAAAAAGGCCTTCAGCTACAGCCGAGGTTGTTGCCTCCTGTATCTGCTTCTTCTGAGTCTCTTGTGCCAGCCCTTGTGTTCTGATGCCAGACCCATGTGTCTGTGCTCAGTCCCTCGGTAGTATCTGGCTCTTTGTGACTCCATGGACTGTAGCCTGCAAATCTCCTCTGTCCACGGGGTTCTCCAGGCAAGAATACTGGATTGGGTTGCCTTTTCCTACTCCAGAGGCTCTTCCTGACCCAGGGATCAAACCCACATCTCCCGCAGACATATATTTCCTATCTTCTTGATTTCCTTCCCATTTAGGTAACCTCAGAACATTGAGTAGAGTTCCCTATGCTGTTAAGTAAACTCTTGATAGTTATCTATTTTATGCTTAGCAGTGTATATATGTTGATCCCAATCTCACAATTTGTCCCACCCTATTTCACTTTTCTTAATTTTCAGGAAATAATTCCACTAGACCTTGAATTCTAGATTGATTTCTTTTCTCCTTTCCTTGAAGCTGTCCTTTCATTGTTCTCTCTTCACCATTGTTGAGAAGCTATACTTTCTATTGTTGTTCCCCTAGATGTAATGTGTCTTATTTCTTCTGGCAGCTTTTAAGATTTTCTCTTTAATGTTTGTTTTTCAGTAGTTTGGTTACAATGCTCTAAAGGTGCTTTTATTATTATTTCTTTGCATTTATCTTTCTTTGGGTTTGCTGAGCCTATTGAATCATAGGTTGATGTCTTTCGTATATTTTAGAAAATTCTAGGCCATTCACATAATTCTCCAGGAACTCAAATTACCTATTTGGACAGTATATATATCTCAGGTATGTGTGTGTGTGTAAGTGTGCTAATACATATGTTTAGTGCAAACAGAATTCAAAAGTGAACTGTCTGACTATTTTCAATTTCACCAATTCCTTCTTCTCCTATGTTTGGCCTGCTAATAAACTCATTGAAATGAGTCTTTATCTCTGGTATATTCTCTATGTGTAGCATTTTCACTTGGATGTGAAATTGTTCATCTGTTCAAACATGTTCACTTTTTCTGTGTTATCATTTTATATATGTATTGCTATATAAAAATGCCTGATAATTCCAGCAGCAATGCTATTATTTACTAGGTCTGATTCTATTTACTGTTTTCTGTTTAAGGGAAGAGGCATTTTTCCATAACTTGTAACTTGATTTTGACTGAATTCAGACATGATAAATGATCAATGAATAGTAGAGTCTGAAGAAATCAATAGAAAATGGTAGACTTTTTTTTTTTTTTCTGGCAGGCCATTAGGGAGAATGTTTGATACAATCTAGTCTGTCCTTGATCCAGGTCTGAAAGTTTTGGTGCTGGAGTTTGATCTAGTTCAGCATATGCTTCTCGTTACTCAGAACCTTTCCTGTAGCAGGGCTTGGAATATGAGTGCTTGAGGGTATGCCGTCAGCACTCTGCCTTGTCCTCATCGCCATATCTGGCGGTTTCTCTCAACAGCCCTGTTCTGCCCTTGGATTCTAGCCGGCCCTATGCACTTATGTTCAGAGCACGGTGTCTTCCTCAGCTCACCAGCTCCTCCCCTGGCAGGGAGAAGGATGGCATCTGGTAAGGTCAGACCCCCTCCTTGGACTCCAGCAGGCTTCACCCAGCTGCACGTGGAGAAGCTTTCCTCAGCTCTCCAGCTTCTCCCCCAGGAGTAGGCAGTTACTCCTCAAAACCAGCGCCAGGCTCTTAGAGCTGAGGGAGGTCCCCAGGTTCTCTTGCGTGGACTTCTGCAGTCTGCACACACCTGTGCATGGGGGTCTCTCAGCAATCTTACCATACCCTAGTCTGTCCTGTATACACTCTGTGAAGGCTTGTGGAAAGAGTTGGTGGGGAGGCGCAGACCCCTCTGTGTCTGAGCCCCTAAGGATTTAAACACTTTTAAAATTGCACTAAATACATGCACCCCAGTATTCATAGCAGAAATATTTACAATAGCCAAGATATAGAAGCAATCTAAATGTCCATCGACAGATGAATGGTTAAAGAAGATGTAGCACATCTCTATGTTTTCTTTGGAGAAATGTCTATTTAGATCTTCTTCATATTTTTTTATTGGGTTTTTTTTTTTTTATATTGAGCTGTATGAGAAGTTTGTATAGTTTGGAGATTAATCCCTTGTTGGTTACTCCATTTGCAAATATTTTCTCCAATTCTGTGGGTTGTCTTTTGGTTTTGTTTATGACTTCCTTTGCTAGGCAAAAGTTTTAAGTTTAATTAGGTCTCATTTGTTTATTTTTGACCAAAAAACACATGAAAAGATGCTCAACATCACTAATTATTAGAGAAATGCAAATCAAAACCACAATGAGATATTACCTCACACCAGTCAGGATGGTCATCATCTAAAAATCTATGAAAACAATAAGTGCTGGAGAGAGTATGGAGAAGGGTGAACACTCCTATACAGTTGGTGGTCCTGTAAATTGGTCCAACCACTTTCTTTCTTATGGAAGTTCCCTAAAAACCAAAAATAGAGCTACCATATGATCTAACAGTCAGACTCCTGGGCATATATCCAGAGAAAACCATAATTCAGAAAGATACATGCACCCCAATGTTCACTGCAGAACTATTTACAATAGCCAGGAAATGGAAGCAACCTCCTTGTCTATTGGCAGATGAATGGATAAAGAAGATGTGATAACATATATATAATGGAACACTACTCAGCCATAAAAAGAATGAAATAATGTCATTTGCAGTGACATGGATGCACCTTGAGATTGTCATACTGAATGAACTATGTCAGACAGAGAAATACAATTATCAATGATATAGCTTATATGTGGAATCTTAAAAATGGTACAAATGAACCTATTTACAAAACATACATAGAGTCACAGTTGTAGAAAAGAAACTTATGGTTATCAAAGAGGAAAGGTTGGGTGGGGGCAGATAATTTGGGAGACTGGGATTGACGTATACACACTACTGTATGTAAAATACGTAGCTTATATGGGTTTACTAGATAGCACAGGGAACTTGACTCACTACTCTGTAATGACCTATATGGGAAAAGAATCTAAAACAGGGTGGACATATGTACATGCATAACCCGTCAACTTTTCTGCACAGCAGAAACTAACACAGTGTGCAAATCAACTATATTCCAATAAAACTAAAAAAGATAGATAATGGAATATTGCTTAACCATAAAAAGAGAATGAAATAATGCCACTTGCAGCAACGCGGATGGACCTAGAGATTATCATACTAAGTGTCAATAAGTCAGACAGAGAAAGACAAATATCTTATGGAGTCACTTACATGTGGAATCTAAAAAAATAAAACAAATGAACTTATTTACAAAACAAACTTATGGTTTCCAAATTAGGAGTTCAGGATTAGCAGATACAAACCACTATACATAAACAACAAGGCACTACGAAATAGCACAGGGAACTATACTCAATATCTTGTAATAACCTATAAGGGAAAATAATCTGAAAAAGAATATATGTGTGTATATATATATGAATCATTTCGTTGCACACTTGAAATTAATAGAACATTGTAAATCAACTGTACCTCAATAAGAAACATTGCAGCCAAGATTCAGCTTTTTTCTTATCAGCTTCCTCTCACATTCACAGTGCTGCCAAGGATAGAAGCAGCTCTCAAGAAGGATGTTGCTACTTTTTGGATTTGGGTTCATTAGGTTTCTTTATACTCATACCAGCTTTCAAAAATTACAACTTTGTAGATTATCTGGCTTGTTCTTATTGTTAGGGTGAGAGCAATGTTCTCCTGTGACTTTCCATATCTCAAGTAGAAAGAAAAGTCAACATAGTTTTTTCTATCAACTTTTATGTTGAAATGGTTATAAGCAAATCCTAATAGGCTTTTTAATGTGTTCTTGTCAAATCCTCATCATCACCATTGAAAACAGAGTTTCATGTAGAGGTGATAAAATACTTGAAAACACTTTTCACACTCATTCAAACAGTTGCAAGAGCTAAAGCTCATTTAAAAACCTAAATAGCGCTTCCCTTTCTTGTATGGACAAAGTTATGTTAAATTTTATTTTGTAATAATGCAACCAGAGTTCAAATGGAAACTATCTTTGGCATATCAAGTATTTGAAAATAATCACGAGGCTTTAATTTACAGAACATACATAGCAAAGCCTCTACCAGGAAGATATTTGGATTGCTAGTAAGAACACTTTCACCACAAAGCAACATTTTCTAATCAGTGTGAAAGAGGTTTGGAACTACACTATCCAGTCTTCTAGGGCCCCTGGCCAACAAATTGCCCGTTGGCCTATAAACCCTGTTCTGTGGGCATTTGGAATACCCCTGGCCACCTTCACCCCAATAAGCTGTACCTTGACCTATGACCCCTGCTATGTGGGCACTTGGAATATGAACCTTAGTGGGTCCATGAGTCCCGTGGCTGTGATAGGCAGCTGAGTGCTTTAAACTGGCTGTTGAGGTAGAGGTCCACCTGGAACCATCTAGATGCTACCTAAGGAAAGCAGGGGCCCACCATTAGACCTCATCATGCCTTCATCACCCTTCAAAAAGCCCTAGAAGAGACTTCTATGGCCACAAGTGCCTGGCCTTGTGTTCACCGTCATCCACGGGCACACACCAATTAGGGAACTCAGGGATAGAAGTGGCCTCACACTGTTTCCAGGCCGCCCAGCCTCCCCTGCTCTTCTCTCACTTAACCCTGTGTTCTGAGCTTGGTTCTCACTTGTAAGGCTGCCAAGTAAGATGCCAGAAAAAAAAAATCAGGTAAACATAGATAACATGTTTCATATGTCTCAAGCATTGCAGGAAACATACTTTTACTTAAAATTATTTTCTATCTGAAATTCTAATTTTACTGGGAGTCGTATATTTTTATTTGCTAAATCTGGAAAGGCTACTCACTTGGAGATAGCCAGTAATAAGGCAATCTCCTGGTTATTTTAGTCTTTGATTAGCTATAATGAGTTGGCCAACACACTCAACCTCCGTACCCTTATTAGCTCCTCTATTGAACAGGGCTGGGTAAGATTCAAATGAGATAACCCATGTGAGTGCTGTTGGTGGATGACAAACTTCTCTACAGAAGTAAGACAGCATAATGATTACAGAAGTGACAAAATCTAGTCAAATGACTAACTGTGACAGAGAACAATCCTGGCGCCACGGTGGATCTATTCCTTTAGTTCTAACCCTTCTGCTTTGTTGTCTGTGCTTGCTTAGTCATGCTGGCCCTGCACTTTGTAAACGAATGTTGCCTATAGCTTGAAATATCTCAATGCTCTGCCTTTCAGGCTTAGCCTTTAAAGGTATAACAATTTTCCATTCATACAGAGACAAAAAATCACAGAACAGAAATAACAATTGTTTTGGAAGATTATAGGAACCTTATGACCAGTCTTATCTGGACAGTTGCAAGAACAAAGGATTCCAGCACCAAGACATTTGCAACAATTAGCTACACCTCCTCCCCTCTCTGTATAAAAGAAGCCTGAATCCTAATTCTGGTAATATAGTTCTTTGGCACACTAGTCTACCATCTTCTCAGACTGCTGGTTTTCTGAATAAAATTGCTTTTCCTTGCTCCAACACTTTGTCTTTTGATTTATTACCCTGTCATGCAGAGAGCAATATGAGGCTGGACTCTGTAACACAGCCATTTAAAAAAGTCTTTTTACACTGTTCTCATTTCAGGCCACATGTCTGTCCGCGGGGGAGACAGGATAGCGAAGTCGGGGAGTTCTAAGCTTGAGGCCTCAGTTTGAATCCTGACTCTTCCAGTGAACTGGCTGTGGGATGCTGGACAAACAATTTGTTATGTCTGTGCCTCAGACGCCTAGAGACCCTGTTAGTACAGAGCTCACAGGGTACTATGTACTCACATTTAGAATAGCATCAGCAAGTGGCAAGTGCTCAGTGTGTGAGCAGACCCTCCCGCTTTTGCATCCAACAGGAGATTGCCTCCTCTACCTTTGTACAAGCATTTTCTTATGATATTAACAGATGTTCTGAGAAAAAAAAAGTTTATGTGATTAAAAGTTTGGGAGGTGCTACACATTACAAGCCCCTTTGAAGCTTCATAGCATATATTTGCATATCAAAGCTACTGAGATGATCCACTGCAGAGAAACTTATTCTATTTATTGATCCAGGATTTCTAAAACTTATTTATACATAAAACACCCTTTTAAAAAATGGTTCATCTATTAACATCCTGTATAACTATGTTTACCTGTCAACAATCCTGTTAAAAATCCTTCCAATGCAAGGGAGAAAGTCAAGAGGTATTATTGTTTGTGGACAATGGAACAAGACATAATGCTGTGGAATATATCATTTAAAGTGACAAAAATAATCAATAGAGTTAGTACAAACAGTGATAAACCTTTACTGAAGTTAGGAATTGGGATGATTTTTATAGGGGGGCTAAATCTTCATCTACTAAAGAGGGTCAGGAGATCTCTTGGATCATCACACAAAGCAAGAGTGATAGAAACATGTTTTTCTAGGCAAGATAGGAACAACCCAAACAACTGAAAACGGGGTGGGGGGGGGGTGGACAGGGGCAGAAATGTTGTCTTTTATTACCAATTCCTCGGTAAAGTCTGACTTTTTTAAAAGTATATGCTTGTATTATTTGGATAAAAATTTAAAATAAGGAAAAAAACCCTTTGAATCCTCAAAGTTTTCAGGCTTGGGCAACTCTAAGTTGGGTATACATCTGATGAAAAAAGAATTTCTTGGGACTAAGACCCCCCCCCAACACCCCCCAGCCCCTCACCTCCACCACTTTGACAACAAACAGAGCTGAGATCAATCAACACCAGCCGGGTGGAACTTCATGCAAGGCTTTCTACTTGCTCCCTTTCAATTTTGTGCTTGCTCTAATACTCTTCCCTCCCTCCCGTCTCTCTTTTTCACATTTCACGCCATCCTGCAGTTCTATATTGTGGGGTAAGATTAAAAAGAAACTAATAAGCCCAGGGCAACAGACTGATTGGTGAATTCAGCTACCATACTATCTAGACAATATTATGACTATTTTTCCTCCAGCAACTCCACATATGCCTGTTCCTTTATGGCTTTTCATTTTTTTTTTAGTGAAAAGATGCTGAAAAGTCTTAGTAATCCTAAGATAAGAAGAATTTCAAGATGCAGCAAACTTTAGAAATGGCATCCAGATGCATTGTTTAAGCCCCCTGACATCATCAAGGTAGCCTGCCTGACTGGTTAAATGATTAATTCTGCCTGGATTTAATTTCTGGCTCTTAGAATTCCGCTGTGGTCTAGATTAAAGCATTAGTCTTTTACCGAGAAACATGAATTTGGTTTACATGTGCAGCTCCCATTAGGAACTAGTTCTCATCCGTCAAATCTCAGCTCATAATTCACCCCCTTTCTCAACTCCATTTCCCTCCTCCTCCTTTGATTTTACTCCTAATTGCCTATAGGTCTCATATGCACCTTCTGTGCCAACACCTGCTGTGCTATATTACAACCTTTGTACCTGTTTATCCTCACCTTACTTACTACAAGGTACATTTTAGACAGAAGACGGTATATAAATAGAGGTGTATGGCCCCCTCCCCCTGAGCGTAGGCAGGACCTGTGAATATGACATTTTGTCACTCTGTTGACCGGGTTACGTTACAGGGCAAAGGTGATGGGAGAGTCCCTCTGAGATTACCTTATGTTGTGTAAGACTCACAGCAGACAGCAGGGCCCCGCACTGCTCACGCCTTGGCTTTAGCCCACTGAGAAGGATCTTTGGACTTCTGATCTTCAGAAGTGTAAAATAGTAAGTGTGTGCTATTTTAAGCCGCTAAGTATGTGGTAATTTGTCACAGTAGCAACAGGAAATTGATAGAAATTTCAACCCCTGCCCCATCCTATATTCTCTTGGTGACTCAGTCACTGTGCTTATACCGGTTCCTCTCCAAAGAGAAGACAGGATTCAGATTTCCTATCCTGGAATATGAATTTTAAATGAAATGAGACCAGGATCAGAATGGAAGGCTTCTGGAACTAAATCATTCCAGGGCAACACCCAGTATAAGGCTTTTAAACAAATTCCAATTGCTAAGATCCTTATAGGTGCATTGTTCTCAAGGTTGATAGTTCGATTACACTTTGAGCCAGTTAGTGCCCCAGCATCTTTATAAATTCCTCTTTTTTTTTTTTGGCTTAAGCTAGCCAAATGCAATTTCTTTTGCTTGCAGCCAAAAAAAAAAAAAAAAAAACAAAACCTAACCAACAAACAAAACCCTACCAGCTATCACATGGTCCGCACTTATTCTCTTTTTCCTCAAATATTCTCTCCAGGTTGACTTTCTCTCCCAGGTATTGTGCTTTGTCCTTAATTATATTTTAACTCTATTACAATGATTAACTCTTTTTAGTAACTCTTATAATAACTTTAGGATTAGCTGTTCTTATTCGTTTCACTGAAGCAAGACAGACACAAAGGATTAACTTGCTCAATGCCACATGGCTATTTCATGGCAGCACCTGAATTCAAACATGGATCTCTTATTCCGAAGGTCCACTTGCCCAGCCATGAAGCTATATTGCTTTAAAATAAGTGATGTTTGTTGAAGAAAGATGAAAGAGGCACTCCTCAGAGGGAACAGAAAAATCTAAGGTTAATGGCAAGGAATAGCCTGTGTAGATGTTGTAGATACAGAAGCTAAAATGAAGTGAAAGTCGCTCGGTCGTATCTGACTCTTTGTGACCCCATAGACTATACAGTCCA
Organism: Cervus elaphus; assembly: GCF_910594005.1. Taxonomy (NCBI): domain Eukaryota; kingdom Metazoa; phylum Chordata; class Mammalia; order Artiodactyla; family Cervidae; genus Cervus; species Cervus elaphus. The sequence goes on from NC_057847.1 coordinate 64,544,273, forward strand.
TGGAATTTTCCAGGGGGAGTCTATTTTCAAAGGGGAGGAAAACTCCTGGTTAGAGGATGAATCTAACAACCAGTTAGGCTGTTCCTCTCAGTATTGTGTTCAGTGCTGTGATATTTGGGCCCTGTATTGAGTAGAAGAATTATGAGGAACAAAAGGCATAGTTTCTGTTCCCATGAATATCAGTAATCTACTTTTGATGATAAAAACCAGTGGTAGCAAGGGAAAGGGCTGTTGGAGAGAGCAGATTTCAGGAGATAATGCAAGGAAATCTCTCAGCAAGGTGTTTGGTCAGTATTGAGGCTAAACAAATATTTGTTCTAATTCTAGGACTTCGAAGCCCTCTGTTAAGGAAGAGAGTTTTCCTCTAGATATGGTAGTGCCTCCACCTGAGATTTGCTGTAGCTTACAGCCCTGATCCAATGTTGGTTGCTTCCTGTTTGTGTGTCTGAAGGCAGTTTTATTTTTTTCCTATTTCAATTCCTCAGAGAACCTTTCATTTCAGGTTCTCACACATCGTTACCAATGCCTATAGGATAATGTGGCTGGATGAAGCTTTTTTGTTTCATCCCAGGCTCTCCCATTCTCTCCTTTTCCCAACTGTGTGGCCAGAAGACCATCTTTTATGAGACAAAAAAATATGAACATAGCAATGCATCAGAGCTATCCTTCTAGCGATACTAGTTAGAAAGGTTTATTGTCTTTGAAGATTCCCACTTACACTGGATTATTCAACCTAATATCCTCCAGAAAGAGTGAAAGTGAGTGTTAGTTGCTCAGTCATGTCTGACTCTTTGTTACATTATGGACTGTAGCCTGCCAGGCTCCTCTGTCCATTGAATTCTCCAGGCAAGAATACTGGAGTGGATTGCCATTCTGTTTTCCAGGAGATCTTCCCAACCCAGGGATCCAACCCAGATATCCTGAATTATAGGCAGATTCTTAACCATCTGAGCCACCAAGGAAGCCCTAAAGAGCAGAAGGATCTAAAATCTTTTCCAGCACTCTCTAGGGGAAACTATTGCAGAGTCGGGGTCTAGAGGAAGAGATGAAGAATGGGGGAAGAGCAGAGATAAAAAGACCGAAAGAAACGAAGAAGAGAACTGGGTAGAACAGAGAGGAAGTGGAATGAGAGACAAGAGGGACAGGTATACTCCATTCATTCTATGAATATTTGGGGGGATCTACTACATTTCAGGGAATGTGAATATGGGAAAAGAAGGCCCCAGATCTCAAGGAATTCACATGACAGTGGGTAATAAACTAGTTAACAATGGATGAACTAGATGATTACTGAGAGTGGTAAATCCTAAGACTGAAATACGAGAGGATGATATTATGGAGAGCACCTAGGGATGAGAGGCAAGGGAGTGATATTGGTTTAGGGGTCTGGGAAGGCCTCTGAAGAAGTGATGGGTAAGCTAAGATCTAAATGATGAGCAGGCAGCATGTGAAGATGAAAACAAAGAATGTTCCAGGTAAAACCCAAACTGCAAGTCAACACGGAAGTGCAGAGAAAGACTGATCCAAATAAGAGAAGGACTAAAGTCTCAGTGGTCATGGACCTGCTGTGGTCAAGCAACGGGAAACAGACTTCAAGCAGAGGAGTTCCTGCTCCTTCTCTTGGAGCACAGGTACAGGCAGCATGGTCCATGTTGAGAGTTTTCTGTAGTGGACTCCTCTCCACTTTCTCAGACAGCATCCTTCCAAATATTCAGGGGAAGCACAGGAACAATGATGTACTTTTTAACAGATGAGGAAACCTAGGCACAAAGTGAAGATGACACTCCCAGAGAAACAGAGCAAATGAGTGGCTGAGCCAAGGATTCAAAGGTATCACAGCCACATGATGTATCCCTTAAGCCACACAGATGTACTCTGGGTTCAGTTGTTGGGTTGCCTGCTTCTAAAGAATAAACTCTCTTTTCTCTAACATCCTGTCTGCCGTGGATGTTACAATTTCTTTATTTGGCTCCATCAAGTCTCTCAGTTACATTAAGTAACCAATAGGTAAACTTCCTTTTTCAAAAATTTAATTTTTAAATTATTTATTTATTTTTATTGGAGTATAATTGCTTTACAGGGCTTCCCTTGTAGCTCAGATGGTTAAGAATCCACCTGTAATGAAAGAGACCTGGGTTCAGTCCCTGGGTTGGGAAGATTCCCTGGAGAATGGAATGGCAACCCACTCCAGTACTCTTGCCTGGAGAATTCCATGAACAGAGGAGCCTGACAGGCTACAGTTCACAGGGTCGCAAAAAGTCAGATACGACTGAGCAACTTTCACACACACAATTGCCTTAGAATGTTGTGTTAGTTTCTGCTATACAGTGAAGTGAATCAGCTGCATGCATACATATACCCCCACCCTCTTGGACTTCCCTCCCATCCCACCCCCCATGCCACCCATCTAGGTCATCACAGAGAACCAAGATGAGCTCCCTCTCCTTTAGAGAATTTTCTAAGTGTATCCTTGAATATCCCTTGAAATCTGACAGTTATCGTATCACTTGGGTCAATAGCTCTAGTGCTTCCTGGCTGGGCTTCGGCTCTGAGAACCTAGGGGGAAAGTATGGAAGTCTGTGACCCTGGTGTCAAGTGTCCACCCTCTCTTGGTGGCCAAGTAGTTCTTCCCTCTGTCCCACCTGGCATTGTTCTTCCAGAGGCCTCAACAGAGCTAACTAGGGAAACAAGAATTCCTCTCCTTACCCATTAGGGAACCACTCAGGAATCTGCATTTAACGTAAGTTACCTTAAAGAATTCTGACCTAGGTGGTTCTTGGACTAGCTTCCAGTAATGCTGCCTTAGGGACTATATTCTGGATTCATCTGTTCTTGCATTCATTTTATTCTTCCCTTCATTGATTCACAAGTGTTTACTGACCCCTACTCTGTTCCAGGTGCTGTTTTAGACAACACTGGAAAAGGAGCAGTGATCAAAGCAGGCAGAAGTCCTGCCCTCATGGAATTTCATATTTCTCTGTTGTTAGGCAGGCAATAAACAAATTAACAAAGAAATACACATAGCATAGCGTCAGGCAGTGATGGAGAGAGGGATGCCGGGGAAAGGGAAGAGGAGCAGGGGTGCTACTTTGAAAAGGGTGATCAGGTCTCCTGGAGAAGATGTCACCTGGGCAAGGCCTGGGGGCAGTGAGGCTGTTCTCCAGGGAAGAGAGTCCTGAGCAGAGACCAGTATAGGTCCAAGGTTCTGCAGTGTCTCTGCAGCCAGTGTCTCTGTGGGAAGCCAGGTAGGACAGCTGGAGCAGGAAGATCAGGATGAGGGGGCAAGAGGAGGAGGAATGAGTTACATGACCGGACAAGGCCACGCAGGAGGTCACTGGGGCCCTTGGGGGGATTCAGATTTTTACTGCATCTCAAAGGATGGACCTCTTTGGATGCTGGGGATGATCATAAGAGTGCATGGTGCCGGTGACCTGCCTGGGGCCTCTGAGACTTGCTTTCCTTGCTCTGTGTGTTCATCCCTCAGCTTCTGTGAGTGTTCAGAGGACTGCTCGAGCACCCTGTAGCCATGACCCCAGGGAGAACTGGAAGGGCTACAAGAGCTTGAAAGCTTACAGCCTGCCTGAGAGCCGTGGCCCCGATCCAGTGCTGACTGATGTGGTTAACAAAAGTCGGCCTCCTCCCCTTCCCTAGCACGCTGCCTGCCCCTACTCTCTCACTGGGGTTTTGTCGCTTGTACTAAATCTCTGGTTCAAGTTCTGCTTCTGGGATGACGTTCTGCCATGACAACCTCCGGGCTGGCCAATACTCCCTGCGCCTTCTCTTTGTCAGCCCAAGTCCCTCGTCGCCTGTGGCAGGCAGGCTGGCAGCCTCCAGCGGTGATTCTGTGTGATTCCCACTTGCCTCCTATTCATTTGGCTTTATCTTCCCGATCCTTTTGATTTTCAACATCTCCCTATGACTGAGAGTTCAAAGTGTAATTCTGGGGTGGCAGACTTTCCCACCCAAGAGAGTTTCGGTCTTGGCTCTGACACCTGGGGCTGTGTGACCTGAGCCATTGAGGCGTGGTTTTCTCTTACGGAAAGTGGTGACAATCAAGCCACCTGGCCAGGTGGTTGGACCAGTAAAAGGCCACAAAGCATGTGAAGTGCCTGGTTCCCAGGGTTTGCTCAGCAAATGTTGTAACTTTCCTCTCCTGTCCTGCCCTTACAGCTTAAACTCTCCTCTCCTCCCTCTCCTCAAGGAGCTGAAGAAGGCTTTTGAAAATGATTACACAATAGCAAACCTATTTGCATATCGACTAATATTCCAGAAGAGTGTTAAACACTTTGCACGTGGTTTCTCTCTGAGCTCTCTTGTGTTAACTGTGACTTACTTGAAACTTTTGAATCAATGTATTCTTGTGTGTATGTGCGATTACAATCAACCAGTTGCCTGGGTGCAGCCAGCATTCCAATGTGGGCTGAATGGCCACAAGTGGTCTGTAAGCACTACCCAAGAGGCCTCTCCCAGGGCTAATGCAGGCTTCTGTATCTGCATCTCCATCAAGCTCAGATGCTTTGCCTATTAGCTCAGAGAACGTCAGAAATGTTTCCTTACTGGTGAAATTAATGGCTTGTTAAGTAACATAGCAAGGGCAGTAAAGAATCCGCCTATCATAAAGGAGACTTGGGTTCAATCTCTGGGTCAGGAAGATCGCCTGGAGAAGGGAATAGCAACCCACTCCTGTACTCTTGCCTGGAAAATCCCATGGATAGAGGAGCCTGGCAGGCTACAGTCCAGGGGTGGCAAGGAGTTGGACACGACTGAGCGACTACCACTTGACTTCAAATAACATGGAAACTGTTAGAAAAGTGTTTCAATGGGGAAATAAAAATCTTCAAGATGTTTGGGCTAGATAAAACATTTTAGAAATGCTCTACAGCCTGACTCCTAAGAAATAGCTCACAAAGGCTAAATCTCTAATTTGTCTGATGTCCAGCGTAAGCAAGGAAGAGTCTGGGGTCTGGTGCCAATTAGAACATAAACTGAGTCCCTGCCTCAGCAGTCCCCATGTGTCTGCCCTGAAGGAATCTCCCAAGCAGAGGTGGAAACACAGAGGGGCCGAGAACTTCACGGAGCTTACAGATAAGCACTCACTATGAATTCTTCTGGGTTTGCTTTCTAATAACTGTGTGGCAGAATTGTAAAATCTCCTTCCTTTTTAACCTGGTTAGCTTGTAGAGGAGGAGTTGGCCAACTCTTCTCTACCTCAACCCTCTTTGTTACCCACATCTACCAAAAGGAACCTAAGAAATGTGCAAGATCATACTCCATTAAAAGTTATTACAAGAAAATGGCTATAATTCCCTGTGCCATGTAATATATCCTTGTTGCTTATTTTGTTTTATACACAGTAGTTTGTATCTCTTAATTCCCATACTCCTAATTTGCCCCTGCCCAGTCCCTCTCCCCTTTGGTAACCACTAGTTTGCTTTCCATATCTGTGAGTCTGTTTCTGTTTTATATATACATTTGATTTTAAGATCAGACTGTTTCAGCTGAAGCTAGCTGAGATGCCCTTCTGCCTATTCCTTTAGGAATAGAGGCTGCTTCAGTGAAACTCTGCCAGTTCAGCCACTGGCCTGTTCCTTTGGAATAGGGGTTGCTTTCTGAAAACTGGCTGATAAAGCTTTTGGTCCGGCTCCTCCCAGACCAAGCTGTCTTCTTAGAACTGGCTGGCAAGCTGCTTGAATTGAGTTGTTCGTACTGTAAGCTGTTCGAACATGATTCTTCCACTCTAGGGGAAAAAAAACTCTGAGAAATGGGATCTCAGTTATCTAATATTTAAGTGAACATGCCCACCAGAGACTCTGGCTGATTTTATGTTTAAAAACCATGATTCTTCCTCATGCATATTTCTAACTAACTGGACTGACCTAACCAAAGGCCTCTGGGCCTCCCTGGCGGCTCAGACGGTAAAGAATCTGCTTGCAATGAAGAACACCTGGCTTCGATCCCTGGGTTGGGAAGATCCCGTGGAGAGGGGAACGGCTACCCACTCCAGTATTTTTGCCTGGAGAAATCCATGGGCAGAGGAGCCTGGCAGGTTATAGTCCATGAGGTCGCAAAGAGTTGGACATGACTGAGTGACTTTCACTTCACTTCCCAGTAATAAACAATATTATTGTCCTTCAGGCTTCCTAGGTGGTGTAGTGATAAAGAATCCACCTGTCAGTGCAGGAGACACATGAGACGTGGGTTCGATCCCTGGGTCGGGAACATCCCCTGCAGTAGGAAATGGCAACCCACTTCAGTATTCTTGCCTGGAAAATTCCATGGAGAGAAGAGCTTGGCAGGCTGCAGTCCATGGGGTCACAAAGATTCAGACATGCCTGAGCATTCATGCACACACACATGTTATCCTTTAACACTCTGTTGTTTCTAATCCTCATATATTACCAACATCCATTCTCACCAGAAATAAATTTGTTACTGTAATTTATTTACACAGGGCATTCTTTAGTATTGCAGTTGATGAAGCGAGTCAATACCTTTTGGTTTTCACTTGGGAAGAAAATAATTCACCTGGTCTGTAATGCCTCAGGGTTTTACTCAGTCCTTCTTGTTTCTTGCAAATTCTAAAGGCTGACCTGAATGATATAAGGTTCCCTAGAGGTTCTACTTTCTTGTAATATGTGGATGATTTGCTTCTTTTCTCTCCTTCTCAAGCCTCCTCAGAGGAAGACAGCATCTAATTGCTAAAGCTTCTAGCCTTAAAGAGACATAAGGTCACCAAAGGACGTTGCAGATCCACAGAGACTTCATGGTGTCCCAAGTTTCCCCAAACCCAAAACTAAGTGCCAACTGCAAGGTTTTCTCAGGCTAGTTGGTGCTGCTGAAGCTGGATCCCAAACTTCTCTTTTGACTAAACCTCCATGTGTTTTACTCAACAATAACGAGCCAAAAGCAATTTTATGGGAAGACCAGGATGACATTGCCATTAAAATCTTAAAGGGAGAACTTGATGAGCTCATTTACCTTTGGGCATCCAAATGATCAGATTTCCTTCCTCCTTTCTGTACATGAAAAAGAAGGGAACGCCCTTGGAGTACTCACTCCAATAGAGAGGGATCACCATTGACCCAGAGGCTATTATAGACAGCAACTGGACCCTGTTATGTGGGGATGCACTCCATGCCCTAGAGTCATTACTGCCCTTTTGGTTAAGGCCACTGAGAAAATTACTGTGGGCTCTCCTTTAACCACTACTTGTACCATATGCAGTAGGAGTTCTCCTGAATTCACATCACATTCAACATTTCTCAGCCAGTTGCCTCACCTTCGAGGCAGTCCTTTTGTTAACTATTCTTCACATAACTCTTTTATATTGCAGTAACCTTAAACCAGGCTACTCTTCTCCCCTCCCTCACTGACACAGTCTCTCATGACTGCTTAATGCTGACGGACCACCTCCTGACTCTATGATGATCCACATGAAATTTTTGGGGGTAGTTTTGACTTCTCATGGGTTGCTGATAGTTCTTATTTAGAAGGTGACAATGGCAAGTACTCTGTTGGACATGCTATTTTTGGTATTGTTGATGCAGTAGCTTTACACATGGCTATTTCAGCCCAACCAGTTGAATTATTTGCTCTTACTTGGGCTTGTACTTTAAACAGGGACAAAACTGGCAACGCTTATACTAATAGTAGTATACTTTTGGAGTGGCTAATGATGTTGGGATATTGTAGAAGCAACATGACTTCCTTGCTTCCAGAAGGAAAAAAAAAAAATGTCTGTTTAGGTCTTTCTCCCACTTTTTGATTGGGTCATTTGTTTTTCTGGTATTGACTAGTAGCAGGATGCTTATATATTTTGGAAATTAATCCTTTGTCAGTTGTTTCATTTGCTCTTATTTTTATTTCCATTACTCAGGAGGTGGGTCATAGAGGATCTTGCTGTTATTTATTTCGTAGAGTGTTCTGCCTATGTTTTCCTCTAAGATTTTTACAGTTTCTGGTCTTACATTTAGGTCTTTAATCCATTTTGAGTTTATCTTTGTGTATGGTGTTAGGAAGTGTTCTAATTTTATTCTTTTATATGTAGCTGTCCAGTTTTCCCAGTACTACTTATTGAAGAGGCTAGCTTTGCCCCATTGTGTATTATTGCCTCATTTGCCAAAAATAAGGTCCCTGTAGGGTTTATCTCTGGACTTTCTATCTTGTTCCATTGTCTATATTTCTGTTTTTGTGCCAGTACCATACTGTCTTGATGACTGTAGCTTTGTAGTATAATCTGAAGTCAGGAAGGTTGATTCCTCCACTCCATTCTTTTTTCTCAAGATTGCCTTGGCTATTTGGGGTCTTTTGTGTTTTCATATGAATTGTGAGATTTTTTTGTTTTAGTTCTGTGAAAAATGCCATTGGTAGTTTAATAGGGATCACACTGAATCTGTAGACTGCATTTGGTAGTATAGTCATTTTCACGATATTAATTCTTCCAACCCAGGAACATGGACTATCTCTCCATCTGTTTATGTCATCTTTGATTTCTTTCATCAATGTCTTATAGCTTTCTGTATATAGCCCTTTTGTCTCCTTAGGTAGATTTATTCCTAGATATTTTATTTTTTCTGTTGCAGTGGTGAATGGGATTGATTCCTTAATTTCTCTTTCTGATTTTTCATTGTTAGTGTATAGGAATGCAAGTGTATTGATTTCTGTGTATTGATCTTGTATCCTGAAAATTTGCTAAATTCAGTGATTAGCTCTAGTAAGTTTCTTATAGTATTTTCAGGGTTTTTTGTGTATAGTATCATGTCCCCTGCATACAGTGAGAATTTTACTTCTTTTCCAATCTGGATTCCTTTCCCCCCGCCCTCTGATTGCTGTAGCTAGGACTTCCAAAACTGTGTTGAATAATATTGGTGAGAGTGGGCACCCTTGTCTTTTTCCTGATCTTAGAGAGAATGCTTTTAGTTTTTCACCATTGAGAATAATGTTTGCTATAGGTTTATCATATATGACCCTTACCGTGTTGAGGTAGGTTCCTTCTATGCCCATTTTTTGAAGATTTTTTTTTTTTAATCATAAATCGGTGCTGAATTTTGTCCAATGCTTTTTATGCATCTATTGAAACATACAGATGGCTAATAAACACATGAAAAGATGATCAACATTACTCATTAGAAATGAAAATCAATATTACAATGAGATAGCACCTCACACCAATCAGAATGGCCATCATCAAAAAGTCTACAAACAATAAATGCTGGAGAGGGTGTGGAGAAAAGGGAACACTCTGGCACTGTTGGTGGGAATGCAAACTGATACAGCCACTAAGGAAGACAATATGGAGATCCTTGAAAAACTAGGAATAAAACCACCACATGACCCAGCAATCCCACTAGTAGGCATATACCCTGAGGAAACCAAAACTGAAAAAGATCCATGTACCCCAATGTTCATTGCAACACTATTTACAATAGCTAGGACATGGAAGCAACCTAGATGTCCATCGACAGATAAATGTATAAAGAAGCTGTGGTACATACATATAATAGAATATTACTTAGCCATTAAAAGGAACACATTTGAGTCAGTCCTAATGAGGTGAATGAACCTAGAGCCTATTATACAAAATGAAGTAATGGACAAAGCTGGGTGGGAGACGAAGGAGAGGGTGGGAGTTATGCAGAGAGTAACATGGAAACATACATTACCATATGTAAAATAGATAGCCAGTGGGAATCTGCCGTATGATTCAGGAAACTCAAACTGGGCCTCGGTAACAATTTAGAGGGGTGGAATGGGGAGGCAGGTGGGTGGTATGCTCAAGTGGGAGGGGAAATGAGAAAACCTATGGCTGATTCATGTTGATGTTTGGCAGAAACCAACACAATATTGTAAAGCAATTATCCTTCAATTAAAAATAAATAAATTTTTAAAAACAACAACAACAACAAAAAACTAAGATCATGGCATCTGGTCCCATCACTTCATGGCAAATAGAAGGGGAAAAAGTGGAAGAAGTGACAGATTTTTCTTTTCTTGGGTTCCAAAATCACTGCAGACGGTGACTACAGCCATAAAATTAAAAGACATTTGCTTCTTGGAAGGAAAGCTATGACAAACCTAGGAAGCATATTAAAAAGCAGAGACATCCACTTTGCCAACAAAGGTCCATCTAGTCAAAGCTATGGTTTTTCCAGTAGTCATGTACGAATGTGAAAGTTGGCCCATGAAGACGACGGAGTGCCAAAGAATTGATGCTTTCAAATTGTGGTGCTAGAGAACACTATTGAGAGTCTCTTGGACTTCAAGGAGATCAAACCAGTGAATACGAAACAAAAAATGGTCTCTATGTTCACAGTGACACAGTGGATGTGAATTTGAGCAAACTATGGAAGATAGTGAAAGACAGGGAAGTCTAGTATGCTGCAGTCCACAGGGTTGCAAAGAGTCAGATACGACTTAGCGACTGAACAACAACAAAGTTCACAAATTATAGGATGCAATATTTTTACCTGCTGCTTTATCTGTTAAGATTCTCAAGTACTCTAAACTTCACTCTCTAGATGCTAAGGGAAATTAACTTGCTGTTATTTCTGCAAAGAATGCTGCTCTTAAAAAGACCACCAGCAGCCAAACTGCTACCACGGTCCAAAGGCATATTTTCCCAAATGATAACTTAGAAAAACTGGCTACAGAAGCCCAGCAATTGACCTCTGAAAGGGAAAAACAAGATTGGAAATCCAACAATAGTTGGTTGATAAAAAGAGAAAGCTCTGGTTTGGACCAAATAACAGCCCAGTCCTAAAATTCCCACTCCTCACCACTGTGCAAGCACTAAACCAAAGATCTACTGACACAATGATAGCCTTCATGAATCAATATTGGTGGAGGAACATAAACAGGACTGTAAAAGTGTTACCACACTTGTTCAGTTGTCTGAAGTATAACCCAGGGACGACTGTTCTTACTACTCCCAGATGTTTTAAACTGCCAAATGGGCCATGAAAGTTCTGGAAAATAAATTTTATACAACTTTCTCCATCTTGTGGATATAAATATGTTTTAGTCATGATCTGTATGTTTTCACACTGGACTGAAGCCTTCCCTTGCAGACACGGTACTATCTGTTCTATGGCTAAAGTCCTTTTAGAAAAGATTATCTCTACATGTGGACCTCCCCTTGAACTTCATAGTGATCAAGGGGCCCGTTTTACTAGTCGAGTACTTCAGCAAGTTTGTGCTGTTTGCCCAGTTTTACAACACTTTCACTGCTCTGGTTTAGTCAAATGCATTAATGGCATTGTTAAAACTCGCTGAAAAATTTGTACAGGCTCTCTAAATGCTTTGACCAAAAGTGTTGCTGTTGATCTTTCTAAATCTTAAATTCACCCTCTTAAAATCTCACTCGATAGTCACAGGGTACCCAATGGACTTTGCTCCTGCCTTTTTTTTTTTTAACCTAAAACTGATTAAAAAAAAAAGAAGAGCTATTTCAAGATTATATCCGCAAGTGAAAGTTGCTCAGTTGTTTCCAACTCTTTGCGACCCCATGGACTATACAGTCTTTGGAATTCTCCAGGCCAAAATACTGGAGTGGGTAGCCTTTCCCTTCTCTAGGGGATCTTTCCAACCCAGGGATCAAACCCAGGTATCCCACATTGAGGGCAGATTCTTCACCAGCTGAGTCACAAGGGAAGCCCAATATTGCAAAATTCTAGTTGTTTCTATTGAAATTAACCATATTTTGATAGAGCACTCTTCACAGTGCATTCTCAGGAGATGAAGACCTGAAGCATCACATCTTGCAACCTGGAGGTTTTGTCTTTTGGAAAAGATACCTCCAAAAGTGTTCTCTTCAACCTCACTTGAGCGGCCACTTTCAGGTACTGCTAACCAATCCTTGGGTCACCAAACTCCAACAAACAGACTGATGGATTCACATGACACACCTAAAGAAAACACTGAATCCTGACTGGACCTGCACATCATCTGGTGATTTAAAAGTGAATTATTTCCTGGAGTTGAAGCAGATAACATCTGTTAAGATAGTTTTCCCAAGAGATCAGAACCAGGACCTTTGGAAGTTTATCCCCACATCTTTGATGATGACATATTGCTTCGGATGATCTCCAACATCTATGATCTTGAAAACATACAGACTTTAGACTAAAAAGTGCCTGAGAATTCTTCCTTGTACCCCTTCTTTTAACTCAAACGTGACTTTAGTAGGTTTCCAATCTGTTTATTTTCCCTCTGACATGGACACTAACCTAAGAAAGATCCCTTCTGACACTGAGGGACAAAAAGCTGCTGAAACTACAGAACCTAACTCTTCATCAGTGACTCTTTCAGAGAAAAATCTTAATCAAGAGGGAGAAATGTAAAAAACTAACAAACAGAAACCTCAGTTAAACAGAGTTGGGAGACCAGAAGGGAGAGCTCTTATGCCCCGCAATTGGGAGCAGAGCCCAACTGAAGGTACAGACTCCTTTTCTGGCAACAAGTTGGCCAGTGAAAAGTCATGGAATCTTTGTTTACTATAGCACTCTCAAAGTCCTTTCTCCCCTCTATAAAAGAGTTCTGCTTCTCTTGTAGCATGAAGACTTGCATGTGGCTCACCATGGTTGTAGACCTTGAATTGCAATTCTCTGCAAATCCCAAATAAACCCATCTTTGCTGGAGAAACACCTTGCAGTCTATTTGTTTTAGGCCAACAGGACAAAGAGGGCTCAATTTTCAAAAACTTCCTAAACAGATGAAGGATATTATTTGCAGAGACAGAGAGAAAAAAGAAAGATAGGAAGATAGATACTGAGAAAGAGGTATAAAAACCACTGTGAAAACATGAGTGTTCACAGTCTCACCACATCTGTCTTATTTTATATTCTCACAACCACTATGTAAAGTATATGCTATTAGCCTGCTCTCCCCTTCATGGATCACTACCTTGTCATGGTGAAGGGGTTTGCATAACTCCATGAAGCTATGAGCCATGCCATGTAGGGCCATCCAAGACAGATGAGTCATAGTGAAGAGTTCTGACAAAACATGATCCACTGGTGGAGGGAATGGCAAGCCACTCCAGTATATGTGCCATGAGAACCCCAGGAACTATATAAAAAGAGAAAAAGATGTGATACCGAAAGATGAGCCCCCTAGGTTGGAAGGTGTCAAAAATATGCTACTGCAGAAGAGCAGAGGACAACTATTAATAGCTCCAGAAAGAATGAAGCGGCTGGGCCAAAGTGGAAACAATTTTAGATGTGTCTGGTGATGAAAGTAAAACCCAATACTGTAAAGAACAGTACTGCATAGGAACCTGGCATGTTAGGTCCATGAATCAAGATAAATTGGACATGGTCAAGTAGGAGATGGCAAGAGTAGACATCAACATCTTAGGAATCAGTGAACTAAAATGGATGGGAAGGAGTGAATTTAATTCAGATGACCATTATATCTACTACTAAGGGCAAGAATCCCACAGAAGAAATGGAGCAGCCCTCATCATCAACAAAAGAGTCCGAAATGCAGTACTTGGGTACAACCTCAAAAATGACAGAAGGATCTCAGTTTGTTTCCAAGGCAAACCATTCAACATCACAGTAATCCAAGTCTATGCCCCAACCACCAATCCTTAAGAAGCTTAAGTTGATTAGTTCTGTGAGGACCTAGAAGATCTCCTAGAACTATAGAAGGTTCTATAAGATCTCCTAATACAAAAAAAAAAAAAAAAAAAAGATGTCCTATTCATCATAGGGGGTTGGAATACAAAAGTAGGAAGTCAAGAGATACCTGGAGTAACAGGCAAGTTTGGTCTTGGAGTACAAAATGAAGCAGGGCAAAGGCTAATATAATTAGAGAGAATGCACTAGTCATTGCAAACACCCTTTTTCAACAACACAGAAGACGACTTTACACATGGACATCACCAAATGGTCAATATCAAAATCAGATTGATTACATTCTTTGTAGTTGAAGATGCAGAAGCTGTATAGAGTCAGCAAAAAGCAAAACCTGGAGCTGACTGTGGTTCAGATCATCAGCTCCTCACAGCAAAATTCAGGCTTAAACTAAAGAAAAATGGGGAAAACCACTAGGCCAGTCAGGTAAAACTTAAATCAAATCCCCTATGAATATATAGTGGAGCTGATGAATAGATTCAAGGGATTAGATCTAGTAAACAGAGTGCCTAAAGAACTATGGACAGAAGTTCATAATATTGTACAGGAGGCAGCAAACAAAACCATACCAAAGAAAAAGAAATGTAAGAAGGCAGAATGGTTGTCTGAGAAGGCTTTACAAGTAGCTGAGGAAAGAAGAGAACTGTAAAGGAAGGGGGAGAGAGAAAGATACACCCAACTAAATGCAGAGTTCCAGAGAATAACAAAGAGAGACAAGAAGGCCTTCTTCAACGAATAATGCAGAGAAATAGAGGAAAACAACAGAAAGGGAAAGACTAAGAGATCTCTTGAAGAAAATTGAAAGTATCAAAGGAACATTTCATCCAAAGATGGGCACAATAAAGGACAGAAATGGTAAAGACCTAATAGAAGCAGAAGAGATCAAGAAGCAATGGCAAGAATACTCAGAAGAACTACACTAAAAGATCTTAATGATCCAGATAACCATGATAGTGTGGTCACTCACCCAGAGTCAGACATTCTGGAGTGTGAAGTCAAATGGGCTTTAGGAAGCACTGCTGCCAATAAAACTAGTGGAGGTGGTGGAATTCCAGCAGAGTTATTTCAAATTCTAAAACATGATGCTATTAAAGTGCTGCACTCAATCTGTCAGCAAATTTGGAAAACCCAGCTGTGGCCACAGGACAAGAAAAGATCGATCCTCATCCCAGTTCCCAAGAAGGGCAGTAGTAAAGGATGCTCAAACCACCGGACAATTGCACTCATCTCCCATGCTAGTAAGGTCATGCTCAAAATCCTTCAAGCTAGGCTTCAACATTACATGAACTGAGAACTTCCAGATGTTTAAGCTGGGTTTGGAAAAAGCAGAGGAACCAGAGATCAAATTGCCAACATTTGCTGGATCATAGACAAAGCAAGGAAATTCCAGAAAAGCATCTACCTCTGTTTCATTGATCATGCTAAAGCCTTTGACTGTGTGGATCACAACAACCTGTGGAAAACTCTTCAAGAGATGGGAATACCAGATCATGTTACCTGTCTCCTGAGAAACCTGTTTATGGGTCAAGAAGCAACAGTTAGAACCTTGTATGGAAGAACTGACTGGTTCAGAATTGAGAAAGGAGTACGATAAGGCTGTTTATTGTCACCTTCTTTATTTAACTTATACACAGAGCATATCATGTGAAATGCCAGGATGGATAAGTTACAAGCTGGAATCAAGACTTCTGGGAGATATATCAACAACCTCAGATATGCGGATGATACCACTCTAATGGCAGAACGTGAAGAGGAACTAAAGTGCCTCTTGATGAGGGTGAAGGAGGAGAGTGAAAAAGCCAGCTTAAAACTCAATATTTAAAAAACCAAGATCATCCAGTCCCATCACTTCATGGCAAACAGAATGGGAGAAGGTAGAAGCAGTGACAGACTTCCTCTTCTTGGGCTCTAAAATCACTGCGGATGGTGACTGTAGCCATGGAATTCGATGATTGTTTCTTGGCAGGAAAGCTATGACAATCCTAGACAGTGTGTTAAAAAGCAAAGACATCACTTTGCCAGTGAAAGTGCATATAGTCAAGGCTATAGCCTTCTAGTGGTCATGTATGGATGTGAGAGCTGGACAATAAAGAAGGCAGAGTGCTGAAGAATTGATGCTTTCAAACTGTGATGCTAGAGAAGACTCTTGAGAGTCCCTTGGACAGCAAGAAGATCAAACCAATCAATCCTCAAGGAAACTAACCCTGAATATTCATTGGAAGGACTGATGCTGAAGCTGAAGCTCCAAATCTTTGGCTACTTGGCGCAAAGAACTGACTCACTGGACAAGACCCTAATCCTGGGAAAGACTGAAGGCAGAAGGAGAAGAGGGCAACAGAGAATGAGATGGTTGGATGGCATCACTGACATGAACTTGGGCACACCATGGGAGATGGTGAGGGACAGGGAAGCCTGGCATGTTGCAATCCGTGGAGTCACGAAGAGTCGGATGTGACTTGGTGACTGAACAACAAGCCCCATGTTAGAACTAAGGAAATGAAAGATCAAAAAGTTTAATGTTCCTAATGCCACACAGCTGATAATAGAGGAAAGCGAAATCTAGTTCTCTTCAACTTCAAAGGCCATGCCCTAAAACACCACCTAGCAGACGTTGACTCTCAACACTGGGGCACTGGGTTAATAGTGCAGGAGATATCTGCCTTGGGACAGAGTTTCTCAAACAATCTGTGACGGGAGCCAATCTGTTTTAGATAAATAAGTGTGTTTATTGGACCCATTCACATCTCATGCCACAAATGACTCACTAGCAAGTGAGCAACATCATGACTGTTCCAAACCTGTCCAACAATCACAGCCTGGGATGTCACAGCAAGCTCAAACCACCCTACCAGTTTCTAACGCTCACTCCCACCCTCTGTTCTTACCTTCTTGTGACTTGGTAGCAAACCATTCACAGAAAAGAAGCACTTTGTGAACCACACTCAGGATCAGTGGCGCAGGGCCCAGCTCTTGCCGGGAATCCAGGCCTCCAGCAGGGCCCTGAGGTCAGGGAAGAGACACTGCCCAACGAACAAGCTAGCATTCTTCCTGCTAGCCACGTAGTAGCAATCTCTAGGCATTTTACAACTCAGCGGATGCACAGCTGGCTCTAGATAAATAATTTGACAATGTCCTCATTCATGGGAAAGAATATCTATGACTCCTTTGAGATGCTAAATGAAATATTTTCAAAGTTTCCTTTGCTCTCCGTGTGATGTTAATTATAGTGTATTTATGGCTGTTGCTATGCGTTTTTGCCTAGGAGGCAGTTGAATCATTTAAGAGCTGCCATTTCAACAAGGACTTGTTAAGGTGTTTGGACATCCTCACTGTCGGTGATTGTGCCTATAATTTTTCTTTTCTTGGAGCACCCATGGGGATTTCTGTGTGCTCCTGGTAAACACGTGTATTTAAATAGTCTGCTTCTCTCAGGATTATGATTTTTCAACTGGAATACAAACATTAGGATTTGCTGCTATCTCTTTCTGTCATCATTCAACACCAGAGGAAATGTGTTTTCCAATCTGCTTCTTGAACCCTTGGCTTATTCCCTTCTGGGCAGCTTTGCCTCCCTGTTTGCATACAGTTCCCCTCCACAAACACCTCAGCAGAAAACCACGGTACTTGCTGGCTTTTGTCTCAGACATGCTTTTTTGGTGCCACCTAGGGGCCAGTTAGGTTAATTTCAGGCCTTGGAATTGTGACTGGTAAACTAGGCCTCGCATTGCTCAAATGTTTGAAAAATGGACGACTGGAATTGTTTGGGGTCTTTTTTTTCCCCCTGAAAGACCCTACTGAAAGCAGAGTTTTGAGAACCTGAAACTCATAGTTTTGAGTCAGGTTTGGGTTTGAACACTGACTCTGAGACTTGCTACCTGAGTGACACTGAACACATTCCTTAACCTCTTTGGTCCTGGCTTGCTGCTGCCGCTGCTGCTAAGTCGCTTCAGTCGTGTCCGACTCTGTGCGACCCCATAGACGGCAGCCCACCAGGCTCCCCCGTCCCTGGGATTCTCCAGGCAAGAACACTGGAGTGGGTTGCCATTTCCTTCTCCAATGCATGAAAGTGAAAAGTGAAAGTAAAGTCGCTCAGTAGTGTCCAACTCTTCGCGACCCCATGGACTACAGCCTACCAGGCTCCTCCATCCATGGGATTTTCCAGGCAAGAGTGCTGGAGTGGGGTGCCATTGCCTTCTCCGTTGGTCCTGGCTTACTTGCGTATAAAAAGGGGATAATAATGTGCTGGTGAGGATTAAATAAATATTTCTGGGATAAATAGTGCTTGCAACAACAGGCAGACCTGCACCTGGGAGAAGCCTGGAAACATTTGGCAGATGACACAGATGACAGCTGTCAGAGCGCCAGTCCCATCTAAGAGCAGAGCATCTCTGCCCAGGTAACTTCAGGCTCAGTGTATTCAGGTGTATAGGGGTTTGTACACCCATCTTCATAAATTCAGGACAGATGCAGAAACAGGAAGGGCATGGAAGGAACTTTCCACACCTGCCTTCAAACTTACCTGTTCAATTCCTGGGCAGTGGGGTGGACAAAGGAAAGGAGGACTCTGCCTACAGACTTAATAAGTTAAGAAAGGGCTGAGGAGTTTCACAGAAGTATCAAGAGAGGTACCTTAGAGCCCCCCATCCCCAGTCCTGATCTTCTCTCTACTTGAGGGGTTCACGTGACCAGAAGGAAGGGGCAACTCTGCCCCTAACCCAGGCTCTCCATGCCTCCTCCAAAGCTTCCAAGAATGCACAGGAACAGAAGTCTGTTACACCTGATGTGGGTTCCTCTGCAAGAAGGGTGTCTGCAGGCACCAGAGGGGAAGACTCAGGTCTCACTCCAGGAGCTGCTCTGAGGGTTCCTCTTTGATCTCATTAAAAACAATGTGTGACTTCAGATGTGATGCGATGGGGCGGGGAGTGTACAGATGATTGCATGGCAGAAGCAAGCTGCACTTTAAGGAAAGGATACTTGAAACTGGAGATAAATTAAGGACTGGCTCTTTGCTCTATGAAAGGGTGCTTTGATGTAGAAAGATTTGTCATGAAATTTAAGACACTGGATATATGATATGACCTGAGCTACAAAATCTCAGTTTGTATGCAACATTACAGGAACACATGTCTTTTTTTTATCTAAAGCTCATCTAAATGTTGGAAGCTGAAGAATAAGAGGCCATCAACATAAAATAATAGAAACTGACTCCAGATAGGGAGAAGTCATGGACTTTGGGTCATGCAGACAGGGTTCTGACCCCTGTCTCTGCCCTTTACTATAAGTCAAGTGGTCTTAGAGAGGATGCACATCTGAATTTCTTCAATGGGCAGGAAACCACATACTTCAGGGGTCTCATAAGGAGTCCACAGGCATGTAGCTTTAAACTGGCACTGAGCTGGCTCTTAGCAATAGTTTATTTTTTTCCTGTTCCACAAGGAGTTGATCAGGATGGTATTCTCACTGCGTTTGTGTCTGTGTATGTGACTGTGTATTAGAGTCTGTGTATGTGCCTCTAGACAGACTTGTCTGGTTTCAGAGGGAGCAGGGTAACAGGCTGGGCTTTGGTCTATAAGAATCTCCTGTCTTAATTTTACAGCTGAGTGAGGTCAAAGTGAAGGCAATGTCTAAAATTCCCTGGCAGTCCTGCGGTTAGGGCTCCATGCTTCTACAGCAGGGGGCACAGATTCAATCCCTGGTCAGGGAACTAAGATCCCACATGCTGCACAGCAAAATAAATAAACAAATGAAATAAAAAGTGAAGGCAATGACTTGGGTTGCTCTTCAGTTGCCTCTAGAAGGGCCCCAAGTTTCTCCCTCTCATGATGTCAGAGAAACGTACTGTACATAAGGTTAAAAACAGTAGTAGGTTGGCAAGTCCCTAATATTTAGTTACCAGAAATCATGTGAGATTGTACTTTATCCACAAAGTTGACCAGGAAATCTCCCCTGTTCTAGCCAGGTGGGTGGAAGAGGAAGGGGTCCTAGAAGCAGCATAGCCTTCTACTACTTCCTTGTCCGGGATCCTGGAGACCTTGACCTCATCTGATCACATCCACCTGTGAATCTGTGCCATAATGTCATGTCCGACTCTTTGTGACCCAATGGACAGTAGCCACCAGGCGTCTCTGGAATTTCTGTCCATGGAACTTCTCAGGCAACAATACTGGAGTGAGTTGCCATTTCCTACTGCAGAGTATCTTCCTGACCCAGGGATTGAACCCACATTTCTTGAGTTTCCTGCATTGGCAGGTGGATTCTTTATCACTGCACCACCTGGGAAGTCCACATCCACGTTTCCCTAGAAAAAAAGGCTGGGAAACCAGCAGCAGAGTTCTGAACACGTAAATATCATTCTCTGCCAAAGATGCATGAATATGCTTTTTTTCCACCTCCTCTTCTTTAATTTTTTTTAACAAATATTATTATTCCCTTTGAAGATTTTTAAAATATTTCAGATATGAATGCACTGATTTATATTGTCTCCCCTTTATACCTCTCTGTTCCTGCTCTGTCTCTTTGGGGGACTGACTTGCTCATTCCTGGATTGTGGAGGCCCCTCTCTTTCCCCTTCACACTTGCTCTTCTCTCCCCAGGCAATATGACCGTCACCTGCAGTTTCAGGAGATGCCACCTCAAGCCTCCTAAATTCAAATTTTTGGGTGAAATCCACGTCCAGTTACCCAACAGGTGTCCTTATGGGATTGTCCCACTGACATCTTAAGGTCACCATGCCTTGCGCTGAACTTACTTCCTGCATGGACCTGAAAGTTGCTCAAGCCAGAGACCTGCATGCCCAATTTTACTGCTTTCTCTCCATCAACCCTCATAGACAGTCAGTGACTGTATCCTGGCTTCTGTCCCTTCTTATGGTCAGTTCAGGCTAGATCAGGCTCCTGCATCACCCTCCTAACGGGTCTTTGACTTTCCATTTTGACCCGCTCCAATGTGTTCTCTAGAGAACCACAAGGGTCTTTTTTAAGAATGCAGGTTGGGATACTTCTTTACTTAAAAACTTGCAGTGGCTCCCAGGCCCCATCGAAGAAGCCTCACTCTTCCTAGTAAGCCAGGAAGGGGCTCTGAGGTCTGGTCCATCTCCCCACTCTGCCTTCATCTCCCCCCACCACCACGCTGTATCAGCATCAGTGGTCTTGCAGCTCCCAAGCTTGTCATGCTGCTTCCAAGCTGCGTTCTGTTTCTGGAAAGCCTTTTCTTCTGCTGTATACTTGGTGAACCCAAATGCATCCTTAGATGTTAATTTTTCCTCTATAGAGTTGTCTCTGCCTTTTGAAACTGAATTAATCACTCCCCCCTCTGGGCAACTGCTGTAACTCACACCATTGTACCTCCATTGTTGCATTTGAAATTGCTTCTGATGAGTTCATTTTTCCCACTAGACTGTGAGTGCTTGAGGGCAGGAACTGAGTCATATTCATCTTTTTGTCATCAATTTCTGGCCCGAGGCCATATTGTCAATATTCAATAGATCACATGGTTCAGACCTCAAGGGTTTCACAGGAGGCTTTCTGTGCATTTAGTAGGAAGAGGCACAGGAAAACCATCTGCCCTGCCCTCGTGGCCCTTCCTGCACAGCTCCAAGAATTGCTTTAATATCTGAGAGCTGTTCCCTAGCCTCCCCACAGCAGTTTTCTCTGGTCTATAAACTTTCTGAACTATTTTTTTCTTCTGAAACTATGCTCCATTTTGCTTTCCAATATGATGGATAAGCTAACCTTATCAATACCTTCACAAAGGTATTGATGGCTGATAATGACATAAATACTAACTATAGGCAGTATTTGCTGTTGTTTAGTTGCTAAATTGTATCCAACTCTTTGCAACCCCAGGGATTGTAGCCCACCAGGCTCCTCTGTCCATGGGATTTCCCAGGTAAGAATACTGGAGTAGGTTGCCACTTCCTTTTCCAGGGGATCATCCTGACCCAGGGATCAAACCCACATCCCCTGCATTGGCAGAAGGATTCTTTACCACTGAGCTGCCAGGGAAGCCCCATAGGCAGTATGAATTTACATAATATAACTGCTCCTTGGGTTATTTATGCTTTAGTAGAGATGGAAACCCTATTTTTTCTTAAAAGAAAGTTGTTTTGTATGCATATTATGTCTCCTGCATTGCAGGCAAATTCTTTACTGTCTGAGCCACCACTGAAGCCCTAATATAGTATTATGGTCTGTGTATTACTGGGCTTCCCAGGTGGCTCAGTGGTAATCTGCCTGCCAATACAGGAGATGCAAGAGATGCAGGTTCAGCCCCTGGGTTGAGAAGATCCCCCGGAGTAGGAAATGACAACCCGTCTTGGTATTCTTGCTTGGAAAATCCCATGGACAGAGGAGCCTGATGGGCTGCAAAGAGTTGGACATGACTGAGTGACTGAACACAAAGTATGGTTATCCATATGAATATAGAAAAAGAATCTCAAATAATTGCTGAACTTTAGCTAAAAGTTTCTTCTAGCATAAGAGAGAGCAGTTTAAAAAAAAACTTAAGTATTAAAATATTCATAAAGAAAATTATTACATAATGTCAGGAATTAGAGTCCATATATTTGTTTATTCACCCGTTTCAAATCCAGGCAGTGTCTACTGAGTCCCTTCTTTATTGCTATAATTTTGCTTAGGTCTCACCCTTTTGAAGTGAAAGTGAAAGTTAGTCACTCAGTTGTGTCCAACTCTATGTGATACCATGGACTGTAGAGCCCGCCAGGCTCCTCTGTCCATGGAATTCTCCAGACAAGAATACTGGAATGGGTAGCCATTCCTTTTTCCAGGAAATCTTCCCATCCCAGGGACAGAACTCAGGTCTCCTGTATGCAGGCAGATTCTTCATCATATGAGCCACCAAAACTCATCTTCTTACATGTCCTAATTAATTTGTGCCCATCATGATAGTTCCATTCACCTTGTTAGAGACTGAGTGAGGACTCAGTTCTGGCAATGAAATGCGGAAGAGGGTCTGCAGGAAAGTCTTGAAAAAAATTTTGGTTTTTTACTCTTCTTTTGGAGACAATCACATCTACATGAGTACCTGTAGATATGCCAATCATGGGGAGGGGGCAAGCGAGGGCCACCCCAAAATGAAGATCACAGGGTGGACACGTGGAAGTGATCTGGAGCCTTCATGACATCACAGCTGCTGAATTAACCTACTTGGAGCCTCTCTACATGGGAAGTTGTGCAATGTGAGCAAGTAAATCTTCCTTCTTGCTTACTACAGTGGTTCTTTGAAAAGATCAACAAAATTGACAAACATTTAGCTTGACAGATGAAGAAAATGAGAGAGAAGAATCAAATTAATACAATCAGGAATGAAAGACGGAGCTCCATTATTGACCTTACGGAAAGAAAAAGGATTATAAGGCCATCAACAATGGCATGCCAAAAAATTAGAAAACTATGATGAAGTGGGCAAATTCCTACAAAGAAAAAAACTATCAAAAGTGACTCAAGAAGAAATAGAACACCTGAGTAAACCTATATCAAACAATAAGGTTGAATTAGTAATCAAAAAATCCCCCCAAAGAAAATTCCAGGACCAGGCTTCACTAGTGAATTCTACCAAACACTTAAAAGAGAATTAAAGCCAATTTTCACAAAGTCTTCCAAAAAATAGAAGAAGAAATACTTCTCAATTCATCCTAAAACAAGACAAAGACAACATAAAAACCATAGATTAGTATTCCTTATCAATATAAACTAAAAATCCTCCACAAAATACTATCAAACTGATACAGCAATATAAAAAGATTATACACCATGACTAATTGGGATGTTTCCCAAAGATGTAAGGTTTGTTCAAGATATAAAATTTAATCAGTACAATATTAATAGAATAACGGACAAAAATACAGAATCCCTTCAATAGATGCAGAAAAAGCATCTGACAAAACCAACACTCTTTTATGTTAAAAACACTCAATAAACTAGGTGTACAATGGAACTTTTTCAACCTGAAGAAGGGCATCTATGAAAAACCTACAGCCTATATCATACCTAATATTTAAAAACTGAGATCATTCCCCCTGAGATAAAGAACAAGACAAGGATGTCTGCTATTACCATTTCTATTCAACATTGTACTGAAGGCTCCAATCAGGGCAATTAGACAAGAAATACAGGGCATCCAGATTAGAAAGAGGAAAAAAACAACCTATCTTTTTGCAGATAATATGATTATATATATGAAATCTTAAGAAATTCACACCAAAAAAATCATTAGAGCTAATTCATTCAGAAAAGCTGTGGGATAGATGATTGCTATTCAAAAAGTCAATTGTATCAATAATTCTACATACTGGCAAAGAACAACCCCAAAATGAAATTAAGAAAACAACTTTATCTACAATAGCGTCAAAACGTAAGTAAATAAAAAAGCATCAACAAGCATCATAAATCAAATACGTAGGAATAGATTTAGCAAAAGGAATGTAAATATCATATACTAAAAACTATAAAATTTCATTGAAATGAATTTAAAAGCTTAAGTAAATGGGAAGATATCTCATAAACTGGAAAAATTTAGTATTGTTAAGATGACAAATCTTCCCAAATTGATCTACAGATTCAGTGTAACCCCTATACAATATCCCAAGCAACTTCTTCTTCAGAAACTGATAAGATAATCATAAAATTCACCTGGAAATGCAAGGGACTCAGAATAGCCAAAACAAATTAAAAAGTTGGAAGAGTCACATCTCCCAATTTCAAAACTTAGGACAAAGCAACAGTAATCGAGACTGTGTAGTACAAGTGTAAAAGGGACATGCTGTTAACGTTGTTTAGTTGCTAAGTTATATCCAACTCTTTTGCAACCCCATGGATTGTAGCCTCTGTCCATGGAATTTTACAGGCAAGAATACTGGATTGGGTTGCCATTTTCATCTAAAGTAGATGCATACATAAAACAATTGAGAGTCCAGAAATAAACCTTATGTTTATGGTCAGTTGATTTTTGACAAGGGTACCAAGACATTTTAATGAGAATAGTCTTTGTAACAAATAGTGCTGGGACAATTGGATAGCCACATGCAAAAGAATGAATCTGGGCCCCTCTGTCATACTACATATAAAACTTAATTCAAAATAGACTATAGACCTAGGTGCAGGAGCTAAAACTATAAAACTCTTAGAAAAAAATATAGGAATAAATCTTTGTGAGCTCGAATAAAATAATGATTTCTTAGATATGACACAAAGCACAAGCAACAAAAGAAAAAATAATAAATGGAATTTCATCAAAATTAAAAATTTTACATTTCAAAGGTTTCCAGCAACAAAGTTAAAACAACCCACAGAATGGGAGAACATATTTGCCAATCATACATCTGATAATGGACTTATGTACAGAATATATAAAGAAATTTTATAGCTCAAAAATAAAAAGATAAAATTAGAGACAAAATAAAAATTAAAAATGGGCAAAGAATTTGAATAGTCATTTCGCTAAAGATGATATTGTAGCAATCAATAAACACATGAAAAGATGTTGAATGTACTTAGTCATTAGAGAAATGTCTATAAAACCACAATGAGATACCATTTCACACAAACTAGGGTGGCTAGAATAAAAAAGACCAACATTAACACATGTGAGCTAGGATGTGGAAAAACTGGAAGCCTCAGACATTTTTGCTGGGAATTTAAAATGGTGCAGACTTTTGGAAAGAATTGGGCAGCTCTTCAAACTGCTAAATGTAGAGTTGTCATATGAGCCAGCAATTCAACTCCTAAGTATGTACCCAAGAGAATTCAAACATATATCCACATATAAAATATTCATAGCAGCATTATATGTAATAGACAAAAAGCTGATGAAACAAATCAGATGTTGACTGGTGAACAAAAAAATGTGGTATATATCCATACAATAGAATATTTTCAAACCATAAAAAGGATCAAGTACGATTCATGCTACAACATCAATGAATTTGAAAAGAGTATATTAAGTGAAAGACACCAGTCACAAAAGGTCACATAATGTATGAATTCATTTATATGAAACGCCCTGAATAGGCACATCTGAAGAGACAGAAGATAGATTAGTGGTTGTCAAGAGCTGGGGGTAAGCATAATAGAATGTGACCAATGATGAACACAGGCTTTCTTTTTAGGGTGACGAAGATATTCTGGAATTAGATAGTGTGATGGTCACACAATTTTATGAATGTACAAAAAGTTACTGAATTATATACTTTAAAAAGGTGGATTCTTAAGGATATATCAATATACCTTAATAATTTATATTAAATATAGAGAGAATAGGGATAGTTTATTGGAAGTGTTTCTGTTTCATATTCCTCTCTCCTAGCCCATCTAAAAAACTAAAATCTGTCTTAATAGAGATGTCCTCTGCCTATTCTATGACTGGCTTTGATCTTGAAGCTTTAATTGAAGTATTAATGGATTTAATGTCATGGACATTGGCTACAGCTTTTATGGTAGTGAATTGTATTTTATTTACCAAAGTATAACACACTGAGAAAATTACACCAACCATAAGTACACAAAGTGAACATACTTGTTTAACTGTGAATCAGATCAAGAGAAAGAGTATTTCCAGGATCCTAAAAGTACAATTTGTATATCTGCCCATTCCATAACCTTTCTATTTTCCCTAAACATAACCAACTGACTTCTAACACCATAGATTAGCTTCACCCATTTTTGAAATTTTATAAATGGAATTACACATTATATACTCTTTCCTTTCTGACTTCTTTTGCACAGCTCCATGTATGTGAGATTCATCCATGTAGGTTGTTGCATACAACTATAGTTAAGCATTTTTGCTGTACTGACTTTGTTGCTAGTATAAATAAAAGAGTTTTTAAATTTTTCTGCTGTGATGAACATTTGGCTTACCACCATTTGGAGGGCTATTGTGAATAATGATGCTATGACCTTTGATGCATATAACTTTTGGTGCACATGGACATGAATTTCTTTTTCTATAAATTTAAAAGATTTTTAAAAATTAAATAATTTTTTTGACAGATATATAGGAATTTATGGGTTATTGACCATGTATATATTTAAATTTAATGGATGGATACTGTCATATAATTTCCTAAAGCATTTATATGAATGTATATTCCTATCAGCAGTGAGAGTTTCAGTTGCTTTACATTTTTGTTGAACTTAGTTTATCCAGGCTTTTAAATTGAGGCATCTTAAAAATTATATGGACTTCCCTGGTGGCTCAGAGGTTAAAGCATCTGCCCGCAATGTGGGAGACCTGGGTTCGATCCCTGGGTGGGGAAGATCCCCTGGAGAAGGAAATGACAACCCACTCCAGTATTCTTGCCTGGAGAATCCCATGGAGGGAGGAGCCTGGTTGGCTACAGTCCACGGGGTCGCAAAGAGTCGGACAGGACTGAAAAATTATACACTGGTATCTTACTACAGTTTTAATATGTATTTCTTTTAATGAGTCTGGGCACATTTTCCTTTCCTAAAAAACTGTGGTAAGAACAATGAGATCCACCCTCAAATTTGTTTTTCTTTTATTTTTTTGGAGGACAGATGCTCTATAATATTGTGTTGGTTTCTGCCACACATCAATATAAATCAGCCACAGGTTACCCTCAGTTTTTTTTAATGTAGACTACACTATTGTTAACTATAGGCATAGTGTTGTAAAGAAGATTTCTAGAACTTCTTTATCTTGGGTAATGGGAGACTTTATACTTATTGAACAACAACTCCCCAAACCCCTCCCCCAACCAGACCCTGGCAATCACCATGGTATTCTCTGCTCCTAAGAGTTTGACTATTTTAAATATAAAAGTGGAGTCATGCAATATTGGCCCTTCTGTGACTGGCTTACTTCATTAAATATAATGTTCTGAGTGTCTAATTCATGTTGCTACATATGGCAGGATTTCCCTCTTTTTAAAGACTAAATAAAATTCTATTATATGTATATTGCCATGTTTTCTTTCTTTATCCACTCATCTGTCAATGGACATCTAGTTGCCTCTACGTCTTGGCTATTAAGAATAATGCTGCAATGAACACGGGAGTGCAAATATCTCTGAGACACTGATTTTAATTTTTTGGGTAAGTAAACAGAAGTGGAATTGCTTCATTTTACTTTTAATTTTTTGAGGAACTTCTATTTTTAATTTTTTAAGGAGCTTCCATATTATTTCTGTAGTAGTTGCAGCATTGTACATACATCCATATATATTTAATATATATATATACACACAAATATATATACATACATATATGTACACACATCAAACCCCATTGAATTATACACACTATATATATGTATATATACATATGGGCTTCCCAGGTGGTGCTAGTGGTAAAGAACCCAACTACCAATGCAGGAGACATAAAAGATGAGGGTTTGATCCCTAGGTCAGCAAGATCCCCTGGAGGAAGGCATGGCAATCCACTCCAGTATTCTTGCCTGGAGAATCCCATGGACAGAGGGGCCTGGTGGGCTACAGTCCATATGGTTGCAGAGTCGGACACTACTGAAGCAAATTCACACACACACACACACACACACACACGCATATAATGGCCATCCTAACAGGTGCGGTTTTAATTTGCATTTCCCTGGTGATCAGTGATTTTGAGCATCTTTTTATATACCAAAGAAGATATACAAATGGGAACATTTTCATCACTTGTTGGCCATTCAAATATCATTTTTGTGAAGTTCTCATTCAAATATTTTGTCTGTTTCTAAATATATTAAGTTGATGGGATTTAAAAATTTATTGGTAGGATTTCTTAATATAGTCTGGATATGTGTCCCTTTTAGTTATGTACAGTGTAAAATCTCCCATATTGTGGCTTGTCTTTTTGCACTCATAGCAAAGTCTTTTCATGAACAGTTATTTTTACCTTGGTCTGATTTGTTATCTTTTCCTTTATAGATTTTGTGTTCTTTTCAGAAATCTTTGACTACTCCAAGGTCATAAAAATATTCTATTTTTTCTTGTAGATTGTTTTATATTTCACATTTAGGTAAACAATTCATCTGAAATTGATTCAAGGTAGCAATTGGGTTTTGTTTCTTTATACACAGATATCTAACTGATCAGCAAGACTTAATGACAGAATTGTCTTTTCCCTGCTGCCTTCCATGCCACACTTGTCATAAATCAAGTGTAATACTGTATGGGTCTCTTTCTGGGCTTTCAAACTAGTTCCATTTTCCTATTTGTGTTTTCTTGCACCAATACTACACTGACTTAATTACTACAACCTTATTACAAGTCCTGGCATCTTTTAGACATCTTTGAATTTGTCTTGAATATTCTTGGTATTTTACACTGCCATATCAATTTTAAAGGGAGTTTGTCAAATTACATAGACTCTCACACACACACCATATCCTGCTGAGATGTTGTCTGGGATTGTGTTGAATCGAGAGATCAATTTGAAGAGACCTGACACATTTACAGTACTAAAACTTCCAATTCAGGGACATGGTGTATATATATATCAATTTATTGTCCTGTTTAACTTCTCTCAATAATGCTTTAGAATTTTCCGTGTAGCCATCTTGTACATCCTCTCTCAGATTTATTTCCTAGGCATTTGATTTTTTAATGTTATTATAAATAGTATAAACATTTTTATTTTCGAGTATTTGCTCCTAGAAATACAATTTGTTTTGTGTATTTACCTTTAATCCAGCATAATTGCTAAGCCCATTTCTTAATAATTTATCTATAGTTTGTGTTTCTAGTTACACAACTAGAAAATTATGACAGTTTTCCTTATTTTAATTTTTTTCCCCTTGCTTTGTTAGACTGACTAGGACTTCCAGTACAATGTTAATTAGAAATTAATAAGTTTCATTATTTTTTCATTTCCAATTTAGAGCTAAGGTGTCCACCATTTCACTTGTAAGCATGACAAATGCTTTTAGATTACTGAAGATCCTATTTATCAATTAGGAACTTCACTTCTATTCATAGTGTTCTAAGATTTTATCATATATAAATGTTAAATTTTATCAATCTTTTTTCCATGCCTATTGAATAAAATCACGTACTTTTTCTTTTTTGTAAATGGAATGAATAACTTTGAGCTTCAAAACTTAAACATCCCTTGTACTTCTGAAATTAACTTTTTCACCATTTATTATCTTTCTCATATATTACTTAATTCAAATTTTTTTGATAATATTTTGTTTAGTATTGCTGATTCCTGGTATTGTTTTGGGGATTCATTTGTTTGAATCATGAATTCATGTTTGGTATGAATTCCTGTTTGGTATGTAACTTTCTCTTCTTGTAACATCCTGTATCAGGCTTTGGTACTAAGGTTATCCTGGCATCAAAAAATGACTTAGGAAACACTCTCGATTAAAAAAAAAAAATCTCTGAAAGGGTTTATAGACAAGTAACAGACCTTCTTTCTTAGTGACACTTGACTTTGGGAAAATCTGAATCTTTCATGAAGTCTGGGGTAGATGCATTGACCCTCACCACATTCCCTCAACCAGACTCAGATCTTGCCGTGCTTGGGTTACTTATGCTTTGTGCACGCATTTGCTTCCTCACTTTATTATTATTGTTTGGTGGTTTCCTTCTCTTTTTTTGGAATATAATTGCTTTACAGTGCTGAGTTAGTTTCTGCTATACAATGAAGTGAATCAGTTTTATATATACATATATTTCTCCCTCTTGAACCTCCCTCCCACCCCTCCTTACTTTATTTTAAATTAATTAATTAATTAAAAAATAATAAAATAAAACCACATAAGGGATGGTTCAAAAAAAAAAGATTAATTCAGAGATTAAATGAGCTAATGTATGCAAAGCTCTTAATCACTTTCTCATGTCACATTACATATAACTAATATATGTTAGCCACTATTATTCTTTCTACATTGTTACTCTTTTCCCATTTTTTTCTTTCTTTTTCTGGATGTGGTCTATTTTGGCAATGACATTAATAAAACATGCTGCCTGTATTACACAAGTGTCTTTAAAAAATAAATAAAGAAAAGAAAAAAATAGTGTTATTTCTCTATCTTTTGTATAACTTTTCAGTTTTAATTAATTTTTACAGAGTCCAACAAAAACAGTTGTATTTTTCTACCTCTCAGTGAAAATTCTTCTCTCCTCTATTTTGATATGGGAATCCTTGCTTTAAGACAAAGAAATGAATATGTCTCTTCCAGACATATAAGATGGGAGAATGGAGGGACTGTATTTGGAGAAGCGAGGCTCTTAAGCGAAAGACCACAACATACAGGAAGAACACTAGATTAGGAGTTAGCAGGTCTGGGTATTTGACTATGTTTCCTCTCTTATTATTTGCATGAGTCAATAAACTTCTTTGAGCTTTAGTTTCTTTTCCTATAAAACACAGAGAATAACACCAGCCTTATGAAATTCAGAGGATTAATGGGAGGATCAAATGGGATAAACAATATTAATCTATTTACAAAATGCTATAGAAATATAGTATGTTCTTTTCATGCCTTCACATTGAGCACTCTGGAAAGCTGTCAGGGAACATGAAACAAAAGAATGTCATAGCTCCTGTTGCCTTTTTATTCCATCTTAATGAATATCCCCCAGCTAATCCGCAGTCACAGAGGAGTCACATTAATATGGAACTTATATAAATCATAAACTGATACAGCAGCCTGGAAAGGCTTTAATCAGTAGCCTTCACTCCAGATTATTTTAAAACTTCAATAATGGTCAAATGAGCTGCATGGCAGTTTAATTAATTTGCATTAAGCCCAGAGGTCCTAAAAGAGTAGTGAGTTTATGAACACAACGCCTAAGGGTTCGGCAGGAGTATGTCAAGCCTGAATGGGTATCTGGGCTGGTTCCCTTCATTTCTCCCAAGTCAAGCTGTGTGTGTGTATATGTTGCATTCACACAATTTGTCTCCCTGTTTATTACATTAGAATTGGCCTTGAAGCCTCTGAAAATGAGCTCGCTTGCTGTCACTTGCTAAAGAAAAGCTTTGGAACTTTCCGTGAATTCCAATTGCCTCTGCTCTCGTTGCTCCAGTTTCTATGGTTAATAGAGAGCTGGCTGCATGCCATTTTTATTTTTGTGGAGGAGAATTGATGATTTTTATTCCCTTCCCGTCACACTGGCTTGGTCATTAGTATGTTCCAATGCAGAAATCCCACGAGGTGATAGTGGCATTCCTGAACTGTTTCAGTCTGAGCCAGACGCTGCACTGAGTTGGCCCTGCTCATTCTCAACCTGGACATGAGTCTGGGCAGGACTTATCACCTTATTACCATTTCTCTGAGTTTGGAGTTATAGCCATTCCTCAAGAGACATTTATATCCACATGGTCAGGAGGGCAAAGAGGAAGAAAAACAAAGTAGGTAAGTAGAGTCATTCATCTGATTCATTGTATCGGTCTTCTCTTTTTCTATCAAATGCAGCCACCAAATGGGTGATATTTTGCAATGGTAGCACTAGCAAACTAGTTCAAGGGACAATAATGTATCAAGACTACATATATCCCAAATTGTGAAGATTTAATGATGCGGAGTCTGTGAAGCAGGTCCAACAGAATCTGGTGTGTAGTAAAAAGAGTGGATGTTTACTGAACATTTCCTATCTAAGTGTAAGTCCTCCTGCTGAGATGACTTATCACCTTGGTATGTGTTCAAACTCTTTGCGACCCCATGGACTGTAGCCCACCAGGCTCCTCTGCCCATGCAATTCTCCAGGAAAAAATACTGGAGTGGGTTGCCCTTCTTCAGGGGATCTTCTCCCACCTAGGGATCGAACCTGGGTCTCCTGAATTGTAGACAGATTCTTTACTATCTGAGTCACCAGGGAGAGTGAAGTCACTCAGTTGCATCTGACTCTTTGCAACCCCATGAAGCCTGCCAGGTTCCTCCATCCATGGGATTTTCCAGGCAAGAATACTGGAGTGGGTTGCCATTTCCTTTTCCAGGGGAACTTCTCAACCCAGGTATCGAACCCAAAGTCTCCCGCACTGCAGGCAGACTCTTTACCATCTGAGCCACAGGGAAGCCATACTTACTGAACATGTCCTATCTAAATGCAAGTCCTCTTGCTGAGATGACTTTTCACCTTGGTACTTGTTCAAAGAACCTAGGGTGGTGCTGTTACACAGATCTTTCTGTATTGATAGGAATGTAACATAACACTGTTCAATATGATAGCCATAGGCCACATGCGTCTCAAGCATTTGAAGTGTGACTAGTGAGACTGGGAAACTTCATTTTTATTGAATGTAAGTGTAAATAGCCATAGCTATTGTATAGGAAAGTACAGATCTGGACCTCACTAGAAGAGGCCCATTTAAACGTGAAACAGTTACAATATGATCTCAGCATGGGCTATCACATTCCTTGCAGTCCTCTAGGCTATCTATACAGTGTCACCTTCACTAAGAGTTACAGTAAATCCCCTATATATGAACATCTACGTTGAGAACTTTAAAAGATGTGAATGTGGGTCTTGTTCCAGCCCTTGCTGGAACCTGTCCCATCAACGTCAGACATGAATGAAATTGCAGCCTGCCCTCCATCTCCTATTGCTGATGATCCTTCAGCTCTACTATCTCCCACCTCCTCTCTTTCCTCCAGTCAGTAACTCTTCTTGCCTGTTTACTCGATGCCAGCCCCTATATGCCAGCCGTTGTACTGTACTACTGTACTTTTCAACATAATACTGTAAGATTAAAAATGTTTTCTTTATTATTTATGTTTGTATTTTTTAATATGTTACTTTTGTGGAAAATATTACCATACAGAACTATACAATATTACACGCGTACATGCTCAGTTGCTGAGTTGTGTCTGGCTCTTTGTGACCCCATGGACTGTAGCCCACTAGGCTCCTCTGTCCATGGAATTGTCTAAGCAAAAATACTGGAGTGGGTTGCCATTTCCTCCTTCGGGGGATCTTTCTGACCCATGGATCAAACCCAAGTCTCCTGCGTCTTCTGCATTGGCAGGTGTATTCTTTACCACTTCACCACTTACAGTACTGTACTATATATAGCTGATTGTGTTAGTTGGGTTCATAGGCTAACTTTGTTGGACTCACGAACAAATAGAACTTACAAATGCACTCTCATAATGAAATACTCATTCATATGCAGGGCACTTACTGTACACAAGGTCAGATCTTAAGTACCCAGCACATAATTTAATTGGATGTGTTGCTATTTCCATCCAAACATGTTAAAATCTCCATTGTTGCACATTCTAGTGGTAGAAAATAACATTTAAAGAATGGCCTGGAAGAACCCTAGTAGGCTTCTAAGTGGCTATTTGAGGGAATTTTCATCTCTGCTCAAGTTTGGATGGATGTCTGTGGTGTAAGAAGGAAAAATTGAACGTGTTAAGGAGTTTTCTGAACAGGACTAGAGATATGAAAGTGAGGCGGAGATGGTGAAATGTGGTTTAGAGGTGAGTAAGGACCTGGATTCTCACTCTTTGCTTTCAAGAGAGAGCCTGGTGAAGAAGCAGCCTCTGCTTTTACCTTAGGGGGAAACCATTGCCCCACAGCCTCAACATATTCTGTTGTGTCAGAAACACAAGTCCAGCAGGAAGAGCTGACAGCAGGAAGAGGAGGAGGTCTTTATTAGTTAAGTCAATATCTGTCTATCACCTGGGTATCAGTCCTCTAGGCAGGGAATATAGTGAGCAACAGTTGATGCTGTCCTTGCCCTCATGGCACTAGCAGGCTAGTGATACAGACAAACATGATTATATAGTGACTCAAAAAGCTGCGAAAGTCACTCAGTTGTGCCCGACTCTTTGTGACCCCGTGGACTATATGGTCCACGGAGTTCTCCAGGCTAGAATACTGGAGTGGGTAGCCTTTCCCTTCTCCAGGGGATCTTTCCAACCCAGGGATCAAACCCAGGTCTCTTGCATTGCAGGCAGATTCTTCCCCAGTTGAACCACAAAGGAAGCCCCCCAAAACTAGTGATAGGCAAAAAAATTTGCTGATGAAGGAAGGTCTGGGCTTAATTCTACAGGATGTGTCCTGTCTTAGGGAGTGCCTCCTGTGACTGAAGATGAAAGAGCAGAAGATTATAATACTTCTCACTCAATACCTTAGTATTTGAGGTACTACATTAGCTACTAGTATAAGATGCAAATGTGACTAAGACAATTTCTTCTTTTGAAGACCAGGGGAAGACTTGGAATGGGGTAAACTGGAGGAGTAAGTGTGTACAAAATAGATGCCAAGGCAAATTCTAGAATGCAGTCAATGTCAAATGGTGGGGGAGGTCAAGAGATGGGGTTCAGAAGAGGCAAAGATCTGTCCTGATGGCAACATTGGGAAGGCCTTGTTGACAATAGGCTTTAGACTGGACTTTGGAAAAAGACAGGAGCGGGTGGAGCCCCCTGCTTCAACTTAACCAGGTGGGCTTGAGCAGTGAACACCATAACTGACACCACCCTACTCAAATGATGAGACCATGCTCATGTACCAGCTTCCCTTTTCAACTCAATATTGTTTCATGGGGGGGGGGGGGCAGATGTGAGAAAGAAGCTCACCAGTGGCCGAAATCTAATGTTTCTCCAGCTAGGCAATAGAGATTGGAACTAATTTAAGCTGATATAGAGGAAGAATGAAGTGATCTTTGCTGTACCTTAGGGGTCTGCGATGAAAGTAATACTTTTTTGCATACACTGTATGAAAGTGCATGATTCCTACCCTCAGAGAGCTTACTACTGTCAGGAGGATGGGTGGATAAAAAAAATGTGTTAATATTTTCCACAATGTAATTAGTGCCACAAATGAGGCATCTTATAGGACATTCAGAAGAAGGAAAGGCCACTTGGTAGAACAAAAAAAGTTTTAGAGTATGAAATGATATTGGTAATAGCTCAAAGAGAACAGTGAGATTTCAGAGAGGGGAGGGAATGGAACTCCAGTAGGGAAAAGTGCTTGAACAAAGACTTGTGAAATGTCCTTGTTCTAGAGGTAGAGATGAATTTAGTCCTTCTAGGGAAGATGGGCAGAAACACCTTGCCTTCCCCTAGCTCAGGGTCTGACCATTCTTTACTGGGACAAATCCCCACTGAAAATCAGTATGTTTTTCTTGTATCCCCCAGACCAGGGATATTTTATTAAGATGTACTTCATCCAGTTTGTTTTAAAAAATGATACAAATATTTATTATTTGAAATACAGTATAATATTTGACATGCTTTTTATAAAATACAAAGGACCTTTAAGGACCCTCCCTTTAGACTGTGACTCATTGTCAATCTTCCTCCTCATTTGAAAATCATCAGAGTTTACTTGGGTTTAAGATATCTGTATGGGGAGATATGAGAGTTAATATTGGGAAGCTTGGGTCAGATTTTGCATTTCATACTGAGTGGACACAGAAGAAAAGGATAAGATCAGAGGACTCTGATCAGATTAGGATGAACTTAATCAAGGAAGACCAAGAATCTTGGGAATGGTATCATGAACTAGGCATTGATGAACAAAAAGAAAAGATGGTGAAAGGATAGTAGGGTAGGGGGAGGAACATCCACTTAGTGCTGCATTGCAGAATAAGCAGTTAATGAATAAATGAATGAATTAGTGCAGGTGATGTGAAATTATTCAAGTGAAAGATCCTATGGATAGAATGAGCCACTGAGAGAGAGCTTCTTCAAAGATGAATGAGTCAAAAAAATGCATGGCTCATATTTGGAACTCTGTAGGTTGACAGCAGATAAAGAAAAAAAATATTATTGCTACTATCACATGAGAAGAAAAGGTGTCCTTGGGGCTAATTGAAATTGAGTGCTACCACCAGACTGGTTATGTGGAGTCAGCAGGAGCAGCTGTTTGACTGAGGGGTAGCCTGGGAATTTTATCTATTCTCAGCTAAAAATCAGAGAGGTCTTCCTTTCATGTGAAATAACCCCTAAAAAATCTCCTGGGCCTTCAGGAGATTAACTGGGAGCAAAATTCAGGCAGAAAATAGAGGTGATGGGCTGATGGGCAGGCTGTGGTATTGGCTATTGAACCCAGGATATGGATTTGGATTTAATTCAGCAGAAAATGATTTTCAGGGTGAGCAGTCCATCCAGTTGGACTCCCAAGACTGAAGCAAGAGTCAGTAATTTTGGTGGCCTCCCAGCAGTGGGAAGAAGGATGGAGGAACAAGTGCATTAGTATTTGGAAGGAGGAGAAGCTTGTTTTATCTGAGATGTAGGGCTTCCTGCCTAAAAGTCAGTCACATAGAGTCCAACTTAGATGCTGGCCTTAGCTGTGGGGCCGTGGCCAGAGAACACTTTGTAGGTGGCTCTTGCACCAGAGTTCTACTACATTTTAAAAGAGAGGGGAAAGCACAGTAATTTTCTAGAAGGTTTGAAACCTTGTCAGCTCCCCTTTCTCTGTCCAGGTTCTGAATGATCTGAGAAGGAAGACAAAAGAGAAGCAGATAGAATCCAGGATGGTGGATGTGGCTTTGGGTCTGTCAATGCCTCCAGAATTAGGCACGCTCCTCCCCCTCCTCACAAGCTGGAGAGGGAAGCACGTTCTGGAGGAGTTCAAGAAGTCACCTGCTCCCCAAGGGCAGCTTATTCCCCAGAGGAGAGAAGAGGGGCTGAGACAAGCGGGTCCAATGGTTCTCACACTTATCAGACTGGCCCTTAATGGTGTGTGGTGCCAGCAGCAGGAAGAAATAATCCTCTTCTCCAGGATCTGGCTGAACCAAGTGGTTTTCCTGATTCATTTAGAAACTGACTCAGGACTCAGAAGATGGCAGCTCCCTCTACCCTTCCCTTCCCCATCCCTTATAGATCTACTATGGACTTTGAAATCAACTGGATTCTCTGGGGACTATATAGCAAAGAAGGCAGCTTCCTTCTATGCTATAGTTCCTTGCTATAAAGGGACTGGAATAAAGTCCCAGTTTCCCTGAAAAGCTATCTAAAAGTGTTTCAGAGGTTGAAAGTGAAAGTGTTAGACACTCAGTTGTGTCTGACTCTTTGTGACCCTATGGACTGTAGCCCACCAGGCTCTTCTGTCATGGAATTCTCCAGCAAGAACACTGGAGTAGGTTGCCATTCCCTTCTCCAGGGGGTCTTCCCAACCAAGGGATTGAACCCGAGTCTTCTGCATTGCAGGCAGATTCTTTACCATCTGATCCATCAGGGAAGGTTGAGTTTATTCAGTTCAGGGAACTTCTCTCAGATCTACTAGAGAAATTTTGGATTCTGGATCCTGGGAGCTGATGACAAACCTGTACTCAGAATTGGCTATGTAATTTGAAAGGCCTAGCATGAAGGGAAAAGCAGGTCCCTGGATCAAAAGTTATTAAGAATTGTAGGATGACAACAGCATAGCACTGATCCATGTTTGGGACCTTATCTGTACAAGGTCTGGTGCAACAGCAAAGCTCCCACACCATGTGAAGCTAGCCCTTGATGCTCCTGGATGTTATTGGTGGTCTGTAGGATAGTTTCTTCCCTCTTTTCTCTCCAGCAAGGAGCATCTCTTTCTCTCTCTGTTTCGTTTTACACATATACACACACAGACTCTAAATGTAATTTATGTGTAACATGTATAAGAGAAATTTCACTTATCAGTAGTGTACAGCTTGACAGATCTTTCACAAAATAATCACATCAATTACCCACACCAGTTCACAGAACATTAGCAAAATCTCAGGAATCCCTTTGTGCTCCTTTCTAACCATTCCCTGTCTCTTGTGATTGGTCTCTTTCAGTCAGTTCTCTTTGTGAGATTTACCTGTGTTGTTGTACGTGGCTGAGCTGGTTCATTTACTTTGCTGTGTTTTAAGTCATTGTACTTATTCACGGATGTATTTATTCCTCCTATGGTTGATGAACATTTGGGTTGTTTCTAGTATTTGGCTATTACACTTAGTGCAGCTGTGAACATTCCAGTGCATCTCTCCTGAAGCATACATGCACTCATTTTGTTGGAGTTGCTGGCTCATGGAGTAACCTTATGCTCAACTATAGTGGTTACTGGTATTTCCCCAAAGTGGCTGACTAATTTACCCTCCTACTAGGCTCAGAGAGTGAAGAATCTGCCTGCAATGCAGGAGACCCCAGTTCAATCCCTGGGTAGGGAAGATTCCCTGGAGAAGGGAATGGCTACCCATTCCAGTATTCTTGCCTAGGATGAATCCCATGAACAGAGAAGCCTGGCGGGCTACAGTCTATAGGGCAAACAATGGGACATGACTGAGCAACCAACACTTTAGAATATATGAGAGTTCCATTTGCTTAATATTTAATACTCTTGCCAACATTGCTTTGTCTTCTTATAAAACTGTTTTTATTTTGACCATTTTGGTTAGAAGGGTATATAAAATTGATTCATGTCTCCCTTGCCTAATTCAGAAAGGATGGAGAAATTCTTATACTTGTGCATAAAACACAGCTCCTATCTCAGCTTCCCTCTGTCCAGTGGCTTCATTTTTGCATCATTTTGTTTTTTTCACCACCTGGTGGCAAACAGAGCCGCAGCAAATTTTTATTTAGGAAAAGAGAAGCCTATGGACTAAAGAAGTCAAGGAAGATTTTGTGGAAGTTATGAAATTTGAGTTAGATTTCTAAGTACATCAACAACGTGGTGGGTTGGCGGGGAGGAATTCTTAGGTGGATTAAGGTGGAGAGAGTGGTCACATCAAACCTGCTCTGGCTGCAACGGCAGATTCAACTGGGGAGCAGTGGTCAGTATGGCTGAGGGCTGCAGGGCCAGAGTGCATGCAATGACCCCCCATGGCTAAGAAACTTGGTTGCTACCCTTGGTTTGCTCATGTCTGGTTTAGGAAAATTAATCTGACCAAGGTCCATTCAAGGGAACCCAAGGGGAAAGACTGTAAGATAGCTAGGACAGGAGGAAAGGATGATGTAGGGGTCTGGATTAGGGTTCCTAGTAGTTTCAGAAGACCAAAAAGGAGTTGGACATATTTGGAAGAAAGGATGGATGGTCCTTCATATTCCTTGTTCCTATGCCAACATCATAGGGAAAAGGATCATCAGAGGATGCTCGATTAGATGGCTCATGGAGAGGCACCCTTCTGTCTCCTTGTGTGGGTCCTTCCCTCCCTGCCTCCAGTATGGAGCATCAATATATAGATACGCATATTAGGCACATTTCATAAAATCCTTATCTAATTGACTAACAAAATTGTGGCAATGCCTCTTGGTTCTGAATTTAGAAGAGTATGACAGAGCTACCTGAAATCATACATTTCAACTGATTCCATGATTTTTCATGATGGAAAGGAAGGACTGTTTTATTTGTTTTTCTTTTTTAATTTTGTAAGCATATAAAGATTATTTTGGTAGTTGGAAGTCCCAAATATATGTTGAATATATTTGCATGCAGGACATGATATAGGCTATTTTGTGTAGTTCTTTTTCTCCATGGTTGCAAATGATGTCTTCCTGCCAGTTTTGCTGGAAAAGGTACAAGTTACCACTTCAATTTCTTTCACATTTCAGTACTTGCCTACCATGCTATCTGTATATGAAGTTTATTGCCTGTTTATAGGGGTGTATGCAGTTCTTTTAAATATTTAAAACAATATTTTCCCTAAAGACGCCACACAAAAACTACTAGAACCGATAAACGAACTCAGCAAAGTAGCAGGATATAAGATTAACACACAGAAATTGCTTGCATTTCTTTACACTAACAATGAAATATCAGAAGGGAAATGTTAAAATTGCATCAAAAAATAAAAAAAATGTTAGAATAGAATGGTATTTCATTCTGCCGTATTCCCAAATGCCTATTTTAGGATGCAGGAGATGTGTACCTAGCTCTCTCTTTTGTGTCCAGAAGGCATGAACTCATATACAGAACGAACTTTCAATGGCTTGTGCTGCACAGAGGTAGTGGTGGTAGGTGAGTGACAGGGGTCTCCAATCTCTGCCAGGATCTCCAGTCTTTCTCACTTAAAGTCAAATGGTTGTTGTTGATGCGTGTGGGTTTCTGTGCATGTGGGCATCTTCAAAATAATCTGTGGTGGCTAAGAGTTTGGAGAGTAGTGTTCCAAATGAGGGCTCCAATTAGCCAATGACTAGGAATGGCTGTATACTTCTTGAGTGATGGTTTCCTGCCCTTTTTCCCCACTATAAATGTTCATAAGCTTTGGGACCTCCTTGGTAGCCCAGAGGCTAAGACTCTGCACTCCCAATGCAGGGAACCTGGGTTCAATCCCTGATCAGGGAACTAGATCCTGCATGACACAGCTAAAGATCCTGCGTGCCACAGCTAAATATCCCACATGCCACAGCTAAGACCAAGCACAGCCAAATAAGTAAATAGTAAAGTGAAAGTCGCTCAGTTGTGTCCAACTCTGCAACCCCACGGACTATATAGTCCATGGAATTCTCCTGGCCAGAATACTGGAGTGGGTAGCTATTCCCTTCTTCAGGGGATCTTCCCAACCCAATGATTGAACCCAGGTCTCCCACATTGCAGGTGGATTCTTTACTAGCTGAGCCACCAGGGAAGCTTTTAAAAAAAACTGTCCAGAAGCCTCAAGACAACCACCTATACTCACTGGACCTCAGTTTCCAACTGTCTAGGTTGAAGTTAAGGCCATTTGTCCTACTTTTCTCTCAGCTATATTGTAAGCACCCCATACACGTGAAAGGTATACGGGAGGCTTACATAAAGGATTTTTGTTATTAACCAAATAAACACTTCAGAAATCCTTCAGAGATTCCCCCATGAGACATTTAGACTTGGAGCATTTGACTTTACAGAGTTAGAAAGACAGGAAGAGAGAATATTTATTACCAGTTCTTATTTAGGTAGAGTTTTCTTATCCTATTTATCTAAAATAAGAGGCAAAAATCTGGAGTGGTTTTGATTGGATCTAAATATTTCTCCACATTTGAATGGACTCCAAGGGTACATTTCAGCATTTAGCCCAAGAGATCTGCACGTTCCGCAGGGGAGCAAGGCTGTCTGTGTGCGCAGTGGTCCTGCTCTGGCTGCACACAGGTGATGACGTCATGTCCCCACCACACTAGCTGTCACCATCACCTGCCTCCTTCTGCTCTAAGCTGACAGTGGGCTAGGAGCCCTGGAATTATGAGAAGCAAGCTTCTGCTTTTCGCAACTCAGGACACTCTGGACATTTTAACTCTGAGACACTGGCCTTTGCTCAGGCACTGTTCATACTTTGGGAGAGAAGAATTATAGCTAATATTTATTGAGAATTTATGTACCAGGTATAATTCTAAACACAGTCCTTCTGCTGACTCATTTAATCTTCCTAATACTTGAGGTAGGCAGTGTTACTCTTCCTAGTTTACAGACGAGGAAACTGAGGTGTAGAGAGGCTTAATATCTTCAGTCCACCCTGCAGTAAGGGACAACATGGGTGATATTCAAAAGCTGTAATGATATTCAAAAGCTGATCATTGGCCAATGATCCAGACATTGGCCAATCAGAGGCAAGACTGTGACCTCAGAACAGATGCTACGTGTAAGCAAAGCTGGCATGGCTACATAGATCCCACTGGCTGAGCATCACTCCAAGTGGGGATTCAAATCTGGGCTGTCTAGCTACAGGGTCCACATTCTTGCCACTTCCCTGTAACATCTCATTGCTCTGGGAAGATGCTCCATCAACAGTGGGCAAAAGTAAGGTGCTATGATCCAAGTGCTCCCTTGCGGGGGCTGGGGGGAGTACTGTTTTCTCTGTCTCCCGCCCCTCCTCTTGGCATTTACAACACCCAGAGCATGATCATGCTCTTGCGGCATCATTCGTAAGTGATCTTCTGGTTTCTGCTCCACAGTACTCTTTCTCTCTCCTTGTCAAGATCCAGGGTTCACTTACCCGCTTCCAGGCTCTCCGCAAACGAACAACCCTTTACTCTACATGTCAATACATCCAACAGTTCTGCTTTTGCTCTTTTGCTCTATGCCATATGTCTTCCCTAAAGGCATTGAGAATCTGTGGTTTTCAAGAGGTGGCCTAGGCTGGTCCTAGAAAATGTGGGGCAGGAAGAAGAGGCCCACACAAGGGCTTAATGGCCAACACCAGAAAGCCCTTCAAGTTCCCAAGTGTTCTTTAGGGAAAGAAACAGAATACATAGACTGGAATTTCTCCACAGACGGAAAATTGACACAGAGG
Organism: Cervus elaphus; assembly: GCF_910594005.1. NCBI lineage: Eukaryota > Metazoa > Chordata > Mammalia > Artiodactyla > Cervidae > Cervus > Cervus elaphus. The sequence continues at coordinate 64,587,003 of NC_057847.1, forward strand.
GCTTCCCTGTTGGCTTGGTGGTAAAGAATTCACCTGTCAATGCAGGAAACACAGGTTCGATCCCTGGTCCGGGAAGCTCCCACATGCCGTGTAGCAACTAGGCCTGTGCTCTAGAACCTGGAAGCTGCAACTGCTGAGCCCACATGCTGAAACTACTCAAGTCCGCATGCCTAGAGCCCACGCTCCACAACAAGAGGATTCACTGCAGTGAGAAGGCCTTGCACCACAACTAGAGAGACCAGCCCCTGCTTGCCGAAACTAGAGAGAAGCCTGAGCAGCAACAAAGACCCAGCACAGCATAAGTAAACAAGTAAAACTATATATATATATATATTTAGAAAGCTGGCACAGACTTTCTGATTCAGTAGGTCTGGAGGGAATCCTGAGAATCTGCATTTCTAACAAATTTTCCAGGCGATGCTGCTATTGCTGGTCTGGGTACCACACCTTGAGATCATAGCACATTTTTCCTCTGTTTTTAGAGCCAGCCCACCTTCCTAGTGATTGATTTCACCTAGGAAAGGCCTCCTGGCTCAAGGCTCAGGGCCTGTTCTAGTCATTTCTCAGGGGCATTGGCCGCATCCTCATTAAGGGCACTTGTGTGATGAGTTTATCCTGACCCATGTCCAACACCTGGGCCTTGCTGGCCTGAAACCAAGGGCTGCTCTGAGTGTGGTGTGGTGTGGTGGTGGTCATGGGCAGCCAGGAGTGCTTGTGATCAGTGTTCACTAGGAACCCATCAATCTCCAATTCCACACGCTTGCTACTGTCCACTGGGATCCTGATGTCAAAAGGCACAAAAGGGTGCCTAGTGCAAATTCCCCCTCATACTGCTCCCCACACTCCTCTCCCAACTTTTCCTCCTTAGAACAGTTCTTACCTCTTTTCTGGAATCTTATCATTCCTCTGCAGCTTTCGCTTCTGGGATTCCTGAGCACTCCTTCCCATGTTTTATGGCACTGATTTAGACTGTGAGCAGCTGGAGGGCACGTCTCACTGCCTTATTGATCCTTGTCAAAGTGCAGAGCACGCTGTAGGCTCTCTCTGAATGTTTGATTATTGTTGTTGATCAGTCGCTCAATCATTTCTGACTCTTTGTAAGCCCATGGACTGCAGCACGCCAGGCTTCCATGTCCTTCACTATCAGAGTTTGTTTGAACTCATGTCCATTAAGTTGGTGATGCCATCCAACCATCTCATCCTCTGTCATCCCCTTCTCCTCATGCCCCCAATTTTTTCTAGCACCAGGGTCTTTTCCTATGAGTCGGCTCTTCACATCCTGTGGCCAAAGTACTAGAGCTTCAGCTTCTGGCATCAGTCCTTCCAATGAATATTCAGGGTTGATTTCCTTTAGGAATGCTTGATAAATGAAACAAAGGCACCAATTAGTAAGATAACACAACAGAGGTAAGGTTGATGGAGTCATCTGACCTGAGTGTAGGTTTCAGTTTTGTCAATTGTTAATTGCAAAACCCTGTATAGGAATTACTCAACTTTGTTCTCAGTTTTCTAATCTGCAAAGTGGATACAACAGTATATTCCTCATAGAGCTGTTGTATCAAGATAATACATGTAAAGCTCTCATCACTGGGCACACGAATAGGTTATCAGACAATGGTATTTATTAGCAAAAGAACCACTTGCTAAACAGATGGGGGGTGGGCACAAAAAGAGGAATCTTGGGACCTTTATGTTTCAGGCTTTCACCCAATATCATATTTTAGCTTGATCTATTGAAGTGGGATAAAGCAAGAGACTCTAGAGGGTAGATGCGTCCTGTCTGAAGGGACAGAACAAAGAGAGTGGAAAGAGACAAGCAGACAGACCCAGCAGGCACTCCACAGCCTGTCTGGCCTTTGTTTCCACTTCTGTGTTTGTTTCTAATGGCGTTAATTCTCTGTCTGCTCTCTTTCACAGACACACTTTTTGTCTGCATTCATCAACAGATACAATAAAACCTGAATCGCCCTGTGCTGAGAACTAGGTCACCAGAGATCTGTGTTTAATAGGTGTTTGGGAATGCCACTGCTTATTAGTATAGACGATACGTCAGGGCTGTTAAAAACACACGCCTCGTTCAGTCCTCCAAGCTGCGCTTGGCTCTTGTATTAGCTAACTTCCCTTTGGGGCTATGGAGAGGCACACCATGTAATGTGGCAGTCATCCTGGATGCCAACGTCACACTAGTATCATGTGCAGTTTTCCTTCCCTTCCAGGCAGGTGGACAACAGTTCCCCTTGTAGTTGAGCAGGGCCCTGAGTCTGGTCCTGGGTGGCCTGTGAGCAGAGGCAGTGAAACCCCCCCACAGCTCTCTCTCTGAGGGCATGAGATCCTGCAGGAGGCTTTGTTTTAGGGGCAGAGCTTCAAGATTAAAACAACCTGAGCCCTGAGCTGCACCAGGAGGAAAGCTGCCTTAAAGAGGTACTTGCATCATCCCAAATCATTTGATGCATGAAGGCACTGAAATTTTGAGGTTGTTTGTGACTGTCAGATACCCTGGCTCATTCTAATTTTTTTTTATTTATTTATTTATTTTTTTTCCAGTGGGTTTTGTCATACATTGATATGAATCAGCCATGGATTTACATGTATTCCCATTCCCGATCCCCCCTCCCACCTCCCTCTCCACCCGATTCCTCTGGGTCTTCCCAGTGCACCAGGCCGGAGCACTTGTCTCATGCATCCCACCTGGGCTGGTGATCTGTTTCACCATAGATAGTATACATGCTGTTCTTTTGAAATATCCCACCCTCACATTCTCCCACAAAGTTCAAAAGTCTGTTCTGTATTTCTGTGTCTCTTTTTCTGTTTTGCATATAGGGTTATTGTTATCACCTTTCTAAATTCCATATATATGTGTTAGTATGCTGTAATGTTCTTTATCTTTCTGGCTTACTTCACTCTGTATAATGGGCTCCAGCTTCATCCATCTCATTAGGACTGGTTCAAATGAATTCTTTTTAATGGCTGAATAATATTCCATGGTGTATATGTACCACAGCTTCCTTATCCATTCATCTGCTGATGGGCATCTAGGTTGCTTCCATGTCCTGGCTATTATAAACAGTGCTGCTATGAACATTGGGGTGCACGTGTCTCTTTCAGATCTGGTTTCCTCAGTGTGTATGCCCAGAAGTGGTATTGCTGGGTCATATGGCAGTTCTATTTCCAGTTTTTTAAGAAATCTCCACACTGTTTTCCATAGCGGCTGTACTAGTTTTAAAAAATCAATAAGAAAACATTACAAGTCTTTTCACACTTTTTCCATCATCAGTAGGTTATCTGCTTGTGCTTTTCATATAGTAGCCCAGGCATGTCAATTTGTAATGTTCTTGATAATTCTGTTTTTGGCCAGGAGCCTTCTCTGCATTCTCCACTACCCACTCCACCCCCCCAATTTTGCAGGCCAGGTGGCACTAGTGGTAAAGAACCTGCCTGCAATGCAAGAGACATAAGAGATGCAGGTTCAATTTCCTGGGTTGGGAAGATCCCCTGGAGAAGGAAATGGCAACCCACTCCAGTAGTATCCTTGCCTGGAGAATCCCATGGACAGAGGAGCCTGGTAGGCTGCAGTCCATAGGGTCGCCAAAAGTCGAATGTAACTGAAGTGCCTTAGCCTGCACATAGCACACATATTTGCCAAAACTCTTCAAGAAAGATCTAGATGCCATCCTGGTTGGATCAAACCTATCCCACTCCTGCTGAAAAATATTTATATTTTACTCGTGGTGAGAAAAGACTGCCAGCTGCTTCGTAAACAGAATCAGATCTCTAGATGGATCTTTTAGTGATAAAGTCTAGAGAATTACATGAACCAATAATTTATTTTTGTTTCTTGTGTGTGTGTGACCCCAAGTAAGAAGTAGTGTAATGTGGATATCTAGATGAGGGACTGTGAAATTGGGTTTATAGAGGAGACTGGACTGGAATCAGCAGTGTGGTTGAATGCAATCATATGTCCTGGATCCCTGCTCATGGGTCTGAAAGACACTTCCTATTGTGTGTGATAGAACTGGGGCCTCTGGGCTCAAGGAACACAGATGGACTGCACAGCATGGCAGGCCCTGAATATGTCCCATCTACACCTGAGTTTCCTCACTGTGGAATGGGACTGTGACATACTCCCCAGGCCTTTGGAAAAGACACAATGCTTGGTACTTTACTGTTTAGCTTTGCTTTTTCTTTTTCACTAGGGGTAAATTTCTAAAAAAAATCCACAAACAAAAAGGATTTCCAAAGAACCTAGGATCAGAAACATGGATGAAATAAAAATTCTGACTGATTAAACTATGTCAAACTCTCAGGGGTGTATCAGGATAGAGTAGGCCGAAGGGCTAGCCTACTCTCCCTGACTCCCATCCTGGGACCAGATCTGGACTCCTGATTATTTCTGTAAATAAAGTCTCATTAAAACACAGTCAGGGTTTCCCAGGTAACTCAGTGGTAAAGAATCTGCATGCCAATGAGGGAAACACAGAAGACACAGGTTTGATCCCTGGGTCAGGAAGACCCTCTGGAGGAGGGCATGGCTACCCACTCCAGTATTCTGGTCTGGAAAATCCCATGGACAGAAGAGCCTGGTGGGCTATAGTCCAGGGGGTCGCGAAGAGTCGGACACGACTGAGTATGCACTCCCAGACAAAACACACTCGAGCTCATCCACCTTACACACTGTTCACGGCTGTTTTCATAGTTCAATGGCAGAGGTGAATAGTCGTGACAGGAATTTATGGCTCACAAAGCTTAACATATGTAGGTCCCTTCTAGCCAAGACTACAACAGTGGTTCTCAAACTTGAGCAAGCATCTTAGAATCACATGGTGGACTTATTAAAATACAAATTTCTGAGCCCTACCTCTAGTTCAGTAGGTCTAGGGTAGGGTCCATGAATCTGTATCTCTATCAAGGTCCCATCCAGGGAATGCTGATGTTGCTTGTCTGGGGACCATATTTTGAGCACCATTAAGAGATTATAGAGATGAGAGATAATAGTTGGCAAGCTCCGATGATGAGACAAATTCTAATAGAACAGAATGGGCACCAGCTGTGTTTGGGACACTTCTCCCATTTCCAGAACAGAGTCGAGGAAGGAGGGGGTGCCTCTTTCTCTGGGACTCCTGGGCTGATTATCGTTGCATGGCTTCATCTCCCAAAGGCTACTTCCCAGAACTCAGTAGTTTACACCCGTCAGAAAGAAGTGATACTGGATGAACAAAAAAAACAAAATGGGATATTCCAGGGCTGCACAGAAGTTTTTGTGCATGTATTTGGGGGACTCCATGAATAAGGCTGTCTATAAAACAACTCCTTTATTTGTGGGTGTGTGGGAATCCTGTAGATCTGCAGAGCCTGAAGCAAAATGCTTCTTATGTACAATCAGCAGGTACCAACTTGTAGCTATGTAATTACTGAATTCCAGATGAACATGTCAAAATTCATCTGGTATCACATCTTTCTGAAGGGTGTCAACTGCTGAGCTCTGGGAAGTAGCCTTTGGGAGATGAAGCCAAGCAGTGATAATCAGGCTTTTAAAAATATTTACTTATCTTTGCCCCCATATCCACTTTGGAACATTAGTTCATTGGTATAGGGATTGAGATGAAGCCACTTGGTATAAAAAAGGAAGATAGTAGGTGGCAAAGTCAGTCCCAGAATACGCAATAAAATGGATGTTGCCCACAACAATTCTTGAGTTGGAAATTCAGCTGAAAGGAAGAAGGCTAGAGTATTCTTACCCGTGAGGGTTCAGAAATGAGATCCTGCTTTTATCACTTGCTTCTGAAAATTCTCTCCACACAGCCATGCAGCAAGGAGGATGAAGAAGAGGGAGGTTTCTGGTCCCTAGTGTCCCAAACAAATAGGACTTAATTGCCTTTCAGGCTGGGCTAGGGTTCTTTGGGAAGGGAGCACTCAGAGACAGCAGAGGAAAGCTGGAATTCACCCAGAGCCACCTCTGCCCCACACTCTCCACACGCTGCTGCTTGCCTCTTCATCTCTTTAATGTGGGGCCCTCCAGGTGCAGAGAAAACACAGCTGTTCTGATGGCCCCACATGGAATCACCATGGCAGCCCCACTGCAGGTGGTTTAAATTAGCCCAATCACGATGGTCCCGAATGGAGCATGATGGCAGTTAGGAGCCTGGCTGACCATTTAACCAAGGGCTGATAAATCAGGTTTGCAAAGCAAAACTCCCAAGTACACCTTTTGCAGCCCAGCCAAGAAGCACTTCTTGCTCTGGAGCTTGTCTCTTCCCTGCAGGCTCAGAAGACACCAGACCAATTATGAAGGGCAACTGAGATGCATGGATATTCCAGGGCCTCTGCCTCCTCCTTTGTCTCCCTGGAGGCCTCCTTCTCACCCTGTAGATTCGGTGATAGGATCACCCTTCAGTCCTGCAGAAGCAGGCTGGCTTTCTGCTTGTGCTAACTAGCTCTCTGCAAAGGCACATTCTTGCTTCCATCAGTAATGTGCATAGGGAGCAGGCCATGGGGTGAGGGGTTTGTGGGTAAGGCATGCAGAGTGTTGGGTTGCCTACAGGTAAGGCACCCCCAGTGGCTCACGAGAGGCCTTTCAGTGGAGTCTCTGCTGTGGTTAGTAGGATCTGTGTTCCTTTGATGAATTCTGTTCTGAGCCCGGGCTGCTATTCTTTAAGTTGCTCACCACTCCCCGTCATGCGATTGGCAATTCAACATTCTGAGTGGAAAGAGAAAGCAAAAGTTGCTCTGTCATGTCTGACCTTTTGGGACCCCATGGACTATACAGACCTTGGAATGCTCTAGGCCAGAATACTGGAGTGGGTAGCCTTTCCCTTCTTCAGGAAATCTTTCCAACCCAGGGATTGAACCCAGGTCACCCACATTCTTTACCAGCTGAGCCACAAGGGAAGCCCAAGAATACTGGAGTGGGTAGCCTATCCCTTCTTCAGCAGATCTTCTCAACCCAGGAATCAACTGGGGTCTCCTGCATTGCAGGCAGATTCTTTACCAACTGAGCTATCTGGGAAGTCTATTCTGAGTGGGGTGAGAGGCAAATGTCCTTCTTTGGCAGTGACCAGCACAGTTGTAGAAGCAGGGAGTTTACTTACATACTCTCACTCTCCCCATGGGAGGAATCACAGGCTGATTCCTTGTCACTGTCCTTGTCTGGTGATCTGTCTTGTCCCTGAGCTGTGCCATCTTGGGGGAAGGGGTTAACACAGGTAAAGTGAAACTATTCTTTCATCCTCTTCAGCGTGTAAAATCTTAGATTTTGTTTTTTTGTTTGTTTGTTTCTGCTTTTGCTCCAGCAGTGTGCTGGAAATTCTCTGTTGGAATCTAAGGCTTCTGCAATGCCCTTCTTGTCCATAGGTGACTGTCAACATTGGTATTCTTTGAGGGGAAGGTGGTAGAAAACTTGCATTTTGCCATGTTGATGATATCACTTTCCTCATTTAACCTGCATAACAACACTGTGAAGTAGGTATTACTATTATGCTCATTTTATAGATGAGAAGACTGAGGCAGAAGGAGACTATAATTGCTCATGATCACACATCTCATAAGTGACAGAGCTGGTATTCATAACCAGGCAGTCTGACTCTGGAGTCTTAACCACAGTGCTATACCACTTCCCCTTATGGGAACCATTTATTCTTTTTTTCATCTTTTATTTCTAGTTTCTAACACCAAGCCAGGAATAAGGAAAAACTAACAAATGTTTTTGAAAGAAATGATAGAGCACTTATTTGCTAGGAAGACAGAGGACTGAATACTTTTTGGAATCAGTACATACATATTCCATTTAATGGAATCCATACTGTGCTAGTTTATTATGTTATTTGTCTCTGGAATTATTTTCCTAACAAAAATATGTATGTGTGTGTGTGAAAAATCCCTTGTACATTCCTGTTACATGTTTTCCACAATGTGCCTTTGTATATTTTCATTTAAAAAAAAGTGAGCGTGCAGACAAAGAGAAGAGACTTGTGGTCGCCAAGGGGGAGGCAGAAGAAGAGCAGGGAGGGCAGAGGGCTGGACTGAGAGTTTGGGATTTGCAGATGTAAACTATTCTATATAGAATGGGTAAACAACAAGATGTTACTGCATAGCAGGGAACTACATCCCGTATCCTGTGATAAATCATAATGGAAAAGAGTAAGAAAAATTATATATACATAAAACTGATCACTTTGCTGTATAGCAGAAATGATCACAACACTGTAAATCAACTATTGTTGTTTAGTTGCTAGATCACTTCTGCCTCTACGCTACACTTCAATAAAATAAATTTTAAAAAGGCAAGAGTGGAAACTGTCCTGGACACTCTTAAATAATGAGTGTTGGCGTCCTCTAATGAAATCCCTCTATGCCAATGAACCCTCTACCCTCACTCTTTTTCTTTTTTTTGGCCACTGCATGGCTTGTGGGATGGCTTGTGGGTCAGTTCCCTGACCAGGGATTGAATCCAGGCCATAGTAGTGAAAGCCTGGAATCCTAACCAGTAGGCAACCGCGGGAGTCTTATGCCCTGATTCTCTTGAGTATATTCCATAAGGAGGGCTGTTAATGCCTCTGTAACCTCTTTTTCTGCTATGTATTTTGTATCCCAGTTCAGTTTAGTTCAGTCGCTCAGTTGTGTCCTGCTCTTTGCGACCCCATGAACCGCAGCACACCAGGCCTCCCTGTCCATCACCAACCCCCGGAGTTCACCCAAACCCATGTCCACTGAGTCAGTGATACCATCCAACCATCTCATCCTCTGTTGTCTCCTTCTCCTCCTGCCCTCAATCTTTCCCAGCATCAGGGTCTTTTCAAATGAGTCAGCTCTTCGCATGAGGTGGCCAAAGTATTGGGGTTTCAGCAGTAGATTATTTTAATCTATAGTTACTGACCAAGGAAATGTGTAAATTAAGGGTCTGAGCCTGTATCAAAGAAACAGGCAGAGGATCAAGTTGGAACTTAAAAGACAGGCAAGGTTGTTCTCTAGATCTGCAAAGTTGACCACTAGCACAGCTCTGAAGTGTAATATTCTATAAGCACCTCTTCATCCAAGAGAAATTAGAGAACCTCTTCAATCACCTCTAAAGCGCAAAGGAAAGAGCCATGAACAAATCTATCTGGAGCCAGACCTAGATGACGGGACAGATTCAAACACTGTCGAAACCTGCGAGGGTAAAGTGGTTAAGGAGGGAGCCAGGATTGACCAGCAAGCTGCGTTTGGATTCCCCAGCACTCCAAGGACTTCATGAGCCTGATATCAACCCTCTCAACCTGTCTTCATTGTGGATAAACCTTGCCTTTACTGGAAGCATGTGTTACTAAGTCACCTGGCTCTTGAGAAAAGAACAATGCATTAGGTTGTAAAGTCACCAAAGATAACTTCACATTTTTGCTGGGGACCATGCTTTGGCAGAATCTAACCTGAGCCCCATGACTGTCCATTATCAAATGACAGCCAACACTTTAACTTCATGTGGCTGCATTTGTTATACTGGGGCTGTGCTGTTACCAGACATGTACATAACTTCCTGAATATTGTTTTCTTTTATTCATATGCATTTTATAATATACAACATTTTAATTAATCTGCTTATTACTTGTACTCCAGTTTAAATAATCAAGCCCATGATTCTTAGTAATAAAGAATCTGGGTGGTAGGAACACATCTCCATTGGGACTATCATAAAATGTCCCTTTACTAAGCATTTAATTAAGGCCCAAGTTTTCAGAAGCACTCACAGTACCAAATGCTATGTGTCATGTTCTGGGCTAAGCTTTTTACATATTTTATCTCATTCAGTAGTCAAGATACAAACTTAGGAACTGCAAGGTTGAAATTGCAACCAGGTAATAAAATGCAGATATTATCCAAACTCATTAACTCCTTTGTGTGGGTTTGTGAATTGGTAGGCAGAAATTGAGTGCCTCTTTAGTACTGAACACTCTTACTGAGTACCTGCAATTATACTGATTAAGAAAAACATCTTTCCTTCCTTCATGACTAACAAAGCAGTTGGTTATTCAATAATAATTGTCCTGTATCACTTAGGGCTTACATTCAGCAGCAAATATCAGATGTTAAAGAATAGTGACTTATTCCAATGAAGAGTTTTATTTTTCTAACTCTAAGTATGGATATAGTCAGTTCAGGACTAGAAGGACAACTCCATAATGTAATCAGAGACCCAGCAGATTCTAAAATCTTTCTGCTCCATCATCTTTAGTACATGCTTGTCTCATGGCCACAAAATGACTGCCATCCTCCAGCCAGCTTATTTGCATTCTTGGCAGGAAAAAGACAATGGGCAGGGGTTAAAAGGAACATGCCAGTTGAGTCAGCTTTCCTTTAATGTGGCTTTCCCAGATTTCTTATGTGTGAACTTCCTCTTGCTTCTGATTGGCCAGCCTTGTGTCTCATATTGACTCCTACACGAAAAGGTGGCTGAGAAAATTAGTTACCTTTTTGAAAGGGACATATAAACCTGCCACACATCTTTGAGCTTTGGTTTACTGTTTCCAGCTTCTGTAGGGACAGGGTGGGTACAGACACAAGCAGACTCACAGCCAACTACATGGTGTGGATTAAGGAACACTGGGTAGGCTCAGAGGCCAAGTCATATTGTCAGGTAGTGACAGAAGCTGAAACCAGCATCTTTGAGCCTCTCATGACCTTGCCAGTCTTATCATACTTCACCTGAGAACTCAAATTCCTGTAAACTGACAGCCCGCTGAGTAGCTGAGTGAGTGGCTCCAGGCGATTAAGGTTCTTTCTAAGCCATATGACCTCCAAGTGGCCAGTAGGACATTTACAACCCTAGGGTATCAGTTAAGAATGGAAAATGTCCAGATGGTACTCTTTACTTCCCAGCCTCTGGGAAAAAGCCAAAGAGGATGGATAATTCTAGAGACAATTCAGCCATTATCTGTCTTTACTACAATCATAGACTGAGGTTGGAATACAGGAGGAGGGGAAATTCTTTATATTGTAAAGACAATTACAGGACAGAAAAAAGAAAGTGAACTACATATGTAGTTAAAGTCATTTTTGAGGTGGTAGGAGCCTCATAGTAGCCAGATTTTAGACAGAATTTAATAAAATCATGAATGACACAGTCATATATTGATTTTATCCTATCTTTGGGGCCAACTACATCCAGGAGCTCTATACTCATTAACACATTTAATCCAGGTAACAATCCTCCAAAGCAGTTGGTTATCACCCTTGCACAGCTGAGAGGACACTAAGGTTTAGCTGGTGAGCAGCTTGCCCTGGGACATATAGGGTGGCTGGGCTCAATTTAGCTGCTCCTAATCTTGTGTGTTCATTGGAAGGACTGATGCTGAAGCTGAAACTCCAGTACTTTGGCCACCTCATGCGAAGAGTTGACTCATTGGAAAAGACCCTGATGCTGAGTTGGATTGGGGGCAGGAGGAGAAGGGGACGACAGAGGATGAGATGGCTGGATGGCATCACCGACTCGATGGGCATGAGTTTGAGTAAACTCCGGGAGTTGGTGATGGACAGGGAGGCCTGGCATGCTGCGATTCATAGAGTTGCAAAGAGTCGGACACGACTGAGCAATTGAACTGAACTGAATCTTGTGTTCGTCTCACCACCCTAAGCAAACCTTACAAGGCACTGCTAACATTTTCCATGCAAAAGGGAATTGATTTCTCTTTTCAAGCATCACAGTGTTTATTGATAGATACACATCTATAAAATCAGGGCATGAGCATGACTTGATACATTAAGCAGACTTAATTTCAATATAACAACAAGAGAAGCCCTGTACCAAGATCACAGGATAAAAGTCTCTGGAACTGACCAAGCCCATACCAACTGTTGCCATGAGCCTCTGGATCTAAACCAGCCAGTTCCCTGACCCCATATTAGGTGAAATACCCACCCTATAGCATCCTAACCAATCATCTAATGCCACCATTCCAGTAGGAATTTTCTCTGTCTTGAGGCTATAAAAATTGGCTACTAGCCTGAGAAAGAGGTCAGCGCTCCCTTGAGCTGGCCTGCTGTTCTAACAGCATCTCCTACTCTAATACACTTTATTCTCCTCCATTCTGCCTCATGTCTGGAAATTCTTTTCCAACCCACGCAGGGATGACAACAGGACAAATTCAATTTCTCACCAACTGTTTTATGTCTATGAAAGCCACTTTAAAGGCATTAACCATTTCTCAAAACTTATCAGTTTTGTGCAATTAAACCATGTTTCTTCTAAAAAGACTTGTGTACCTGCCCAGGCTCAAGGATATTAAGTATCAGGAGATTGGAATTAACACATACACACCAATATATATAAAACAGATAACAATCAAGAACCTAGTGCATAGTACAGGGGAATAAAAATAAATATCTGAATTACTTTGCTGTATACTTGTGAGACAGGAGGGAAGGGGGCAAGGCACAATCTTTAAAAGAATCACATGGACATAGGACATGACAAAAACTGGTTAGAACCAACTAGGTCCAAGATGGAAGAAGATACCACTTCCACTAGACCTTGAGCTTCACTATACACTCATTATAATACATTGTTGTTGCTGTTTAGTTACTAAGTCGTGTCCAACTCTTTGTGACTCCATGGACTGTAGCCCACTATGCTTCTCTGTCCATGGGATTTCCCAGGTAAGAATATTAGAGTGAGTTGCCATTTCCTTCTCCAGGAGATCTTCCCAACTGAGGGATCAAACGCAGGTGTATTGCATCGCAGGCAGATTTGTTGCAGGAAGGGGGACCCCTTCCAGGGCCGGAAACTGGGCTCTTGACTATCACTCGGAAATGAGTTGTCTGAGGAGACACACGTGGTAACAAACCAAGAGATTTTATTGGGAAAGGACGCCTTGACGGAGAGCAGTAGGGTAAGGGGACCCAGAACTGCTGTGCAGTCACGGGTTTTATGGTGATGGGATTAGTTTCCGGGTTGTCTTTAGCCAATCATTCTGACTCAGAGTCCTTCCTGGTGGTGCACACCTAGTTTAGCCAAGATGGATGCCAGAGAGAAGGATTCTGGGAGGTGGTGGGATACGTGGTGTCTCTTTTTGACCTTTTTCTAACTCTTCTGGTTGGTGGTGGCTTATTAGTTCTGTGTTCCTTACCAGGACCTCCTGTCATAAAACAACTCATGCAAATAGTTACTATGGTGCCTGGCCAGGGTGGGCGGTTTCAGTCAGTGTGCTTCCCCTAACAGATTCTTTAGGACTGAGCCACCAGAGAAGCCCTATAATACATCCGCATATGCTAAATGATACACCCACCAGCACCATGAGTTTTGAAGGAACCATAAACAACCCCAAAGTGGGTGGTGGCCCAATTCCTAAAAATCCTTGTCTTTTCCCCTGAAACATTTGGAATAGTCCTTCCATTCCCCAGCCTAAGAAATTACTCAGCCCACAAAAACTAAGCACCCCATATATTGCCCCCTCCCCTCTCTCAGAGACGAGTTGTGCCTTTTGAGAGGGCCCACACTCTGCCAGTGGAGTGTGTTTCCCCCTAAATACATCCACTTCTTACCTATCACTTCGCCTCCAAATTCTTTCTTGACAAAGCGAGACCTAGAATTCACCAGGAGCATATTGGCAAAGCCAGCCAGAAGAATTCAGGAAGCCTCCGCCTCTCCGCTCCCTTGTGCTTCAGTCGCTGCCTCACTTTCCGCCATTACTCTCCCGCTCTCTGTTGCTCCCTTCCTACCTCACTCTTACTTTCCACTTTTGTCTCTCACTCTGCTGGAAAGTGGGGAAAAGAAGCCTTCCAGGCCTTTTTCCACCCTTCCTGCCAGGTCTTCCCCTTCTTACTGTACACGCCCACAGGGAATTTCGGGGAACGTTTCCAGCCGTCCTCACAGGCAGCTCGGGACATGAACCACAGGCTCTTTGCCCTCTGGGTTTGCCTTATCTACCACTTAATTAACTGTTAACAGGTCCAATTGTGTAAAAACGTGAAATGCAGCTTTACTTAGAGTCTCTGCCACTGTTAAGGTGGCGACAGCAGTCTCTTCCGGAGCGCCCTGGAAATCGCAGGCAGTCTGTGCGCATGCTCCCAGGTGTCAGGCGTGGGGGGTGGTCCTGCGCCACGTGGGTGGGGCTTCTGGTGGTGGGCCGTCAATCCCAACCTGCCCTCCTGGTTTTGGCCAGCCCTTGCAGGGTCTGCCCTGATCCCACCTCCACTCCCTCCCTCTTAGGGCGCGGCTGGCGACTCAGGCTGGGTGGAGGTATGCTTGGCACAGCCCTGGGGATACACTCCTGGGCGATGATCCACATTTGCGGTGCTTACCTCCTGCGGGCCCTACGATTGGGAGTGTCTTTCCGAGGTCCTGGGGTCCTCCACCCCCATAGCTACAGTCACCGTGCCTCCTCCCGGGCTGCCGTATCTGCCTCTAAACCCAGCCCCACTGCCCCACTGGCCAGAGCACATGTGGGGAGAGGCAAGAGAGAGGATGACAACGAGGTCCTAGGGGTGCCTTCCACAAAAGGGAAAGGGAAAGAAAGGTTTTTTTGTTTGTTTTCTTCTTTTTCACAAACCATCTTCCTAATAGCCAGTGCCTGATATCAGAAACTTACCACCTTTTAAGAGAAAAAGACTGAGGCTTAAATAGGTCTCAGAACAACCAGGATGTCTGTTCCAGGGGAATATATCCTGGAACACAGAGATTAATCTATAGAATCTGTAGAAAAACCTTCAGGAATATCATCACTCATCATGGGTACCTCAGTCAGTCACTTCATTCGCTCAGTTGTGTTCAATTCTGTGCAACCCCATGGACAGCAGCACACTAGGCTTCCCTGTCCATCAGCAACTCCCAGAGCTTGCTCTAACTCGTTTCCATTGATTCAGTGATGCCATCCAACCATCTCATCCTCTGTTGTCCCCTTCTCCTCCTGCCTTCAATCTTTCCCAGCTTCAGGGTCTTTTCAAATGAGTCAGTTCTTCACATCAGGTGGCCAAAGCATTGGGGTTTCAGCTTCAGCATCAGTCCTTCCAATGACTATTCAGGACTGCTCTCCTGTAGGATTGACTGGTTGGATCTCCTTGCAGTCCAAGGGACTCTCAAGAGTCTTCTACATCACCACAGTTCAAAAGCATAAATTCTTTGGCACTCAGCTTTCTTTATAGTCCAACTATCACATCCATACATGACTACTGGAAAAACCATAGCTTTGACTAGCTGGACCTTTGTTGGCAAAGTAATGTCTCTGTTTTTTAATATGCTGTCTAGGTTAGTCGTAACTTTTCTTCCAAGAAGCATGAGTCGTACATGACTGAGACACTGAATAACAACAAATACTTCAATAAAAAAATTGCACATAAATCTCATTCCTATAAGTAGAAGTAGGACTATAATACTACATAGCAACAATCATCAAATGATCTGAATATTCTCTTCTTCATGGGGAAATCTGTTCTTTCTCCATGTTTACAGTTTTCCAGCAGATGGCACCAGATAGCTTAGAATCAGTTGCAGAGAGAGTTAAACTGGGTTAAAGTGAACCCTTCAGACAGCTCAGGCACCTGTCAGACAGGAGGAATCTCAGTACAGACTTGGTACCGCCAGCATTTACGCATTCTCCATCTATTCAGGGAACTCTGGGCTGGTTATGAGGTGGTTGAGACATGCAGCTCTCCGAGAATCAAGATGACTCATAATGTGAGAGATGTTTGGGAGGAGGGCAGACTATTTGAAGGTGAGGCTGGCTTCTGAAAATGGAGATGTTGACTTCTGTGTAATTGGAAAGAAACATCAGAACAGCCAACTTCATTCTGCAAGGAAATGGACCACTCTGTGACATATCCCCAGGGATCTCATCATGTCACCTAAACATTTAGTCTGTACAAAGAGGAATGGGTTGTCTGGGAACTACAGAAGGTGGTGCTAGTGGTAAAGAACCCACCTGCCAATGCAGGCGATGCAAGAGTCGTGGGTTCAGTCCTTGGGTTGGGAAGATCCCATGGAGAAAAGCACAACAACCCGCTCTAGTATTCTTTCCTGGAGAATTTCATGCACAGAGGTGCCTGACAGGCTACAGTCTATGGGGTCGCAAAGAGTTGGACATGACTGAAGTGACCTAGCATTC
Source organism: Cervus elaphus (assembly GCF_910594005.1). NCBI lineage: Eukaryota > Metazoa > Chordata > Mammalia > Artiodactyla > Cervidae > Cervus > Cervus elaphus. Next base: position 64,603,067 of record NC_057847.1, read on the forward strand.
CCTCACAGAAGCCATAGGACAGGAAACAAGTATTGCCTCCAAGGGGTTTTCTTCTTGAGGCAAAACTGGAGAAAAGAAGAGAAGAAAACCAAAACCCAACCCCAAAACTCAAACATTTTTTGGGGTCATTTCCATGAAGGTTTGTCCACTAAAATGGCTAGCTGCAAAAATACAGGTGACCCCCTCACCATTTCCCCTTGTTGCCATTACGTTGAGAGCAGCCAGCTACACTCAGCACGGGTAGGGCCTATGTCAGCCCTGAGGTGGGCTTCTCTGAGCTGCAAGGTGATGTCAGCCACCTGCCCTTATCTCTGGAGCCCTTTCAGGTTCAATTTCACATCCACAAGTCAATTTCACCTGCAGCCTAGAGTCACTGGGGATTTACCTGGGGGCCCAAAGGGAAAGTTCCCTCCTTCTGATGTTTCTATCTTTTCCTATTAAATGCATTTTGAATTTGCCACTGGTATAATAATTTTTTAGAACAGACATTTATAAATATTATAAAAATGTGAACACCATGAAGCCATCTGGAGACAGAGATCTTGAAAGCAGTCCAATTCAGAAACAGACCAACAGAGCACATTTTGAGGGTCTCCCTTTACACTGCTGTTGTTTGCCTTAGAAAGCCCACATGTGAATACATGCATTGGAAACTCAGAGTTGTATATTTCCTTTGTCCTTGCTACTTGAAATGTAGTTCATGGACCAGTAGTATGGACATCATCAGGGAACTAGTTAGACATGCACACTTTTGGAATCCAGTTGCATCAGAAACTGCATTTTAACAAGATCTCCAGGATTTTGTATGTTCTTTAGAGTCTGAGAAATGCAGCCCTATGAGATTCTTTTTAAAACTAGGAGCTAATAAGTCCAACAGAGTGGGGAAGGATCCCAGAGCTGGACTCTGCCTCCTGAGGTGGGTGTACTGTATTATTATTAATCACCAGGGACTGTATTTTCTTCCTCATTGTCCTCTTTGAGGAAAGAGGACTGATTGATAGGTATCAGCACATTTGCATTAGGTAATAGGCAGGGGCTACATATCTGTGCCATTTCCGGGCACAGGACATGGATGAGTGATACACAGAGAAAGACAGCTCTTCTGATGAGCAAGTGGTGGGCATGGAGTGTCATGGAGGGAGAGGTGTCAGGAAGCGGCCAGAAAACAATGGAATCTCAGCACAGACATGTTCATTCAGGCTGCCAAAGGTCACCTGGAATCACAAGGCATCTCCTGAGATGAGAGTGGGGTGGGCAGTCTGAGCTGGAAGCCTTCAACCTTCTCAAGCAACACCCACAAAGATCAAGAGGTTTTCCATGGCCAAAGGTTTCCTGGTGATGTCTCAGACTGTGCCTGGGGACTGTCCCCAGAAACTCTCTGTGCTAAATGAGATGATTTGGCTGTCTGGTTAGGTGGCAGATGGAGATAGAGAAGACATGCACAGCTGTCATAGTTAAGAGATCTTTGTGCCCATTAAATAAGAATATTAGTGGCCCAAAGGGACCATTCCCATTCTTTTCCTGACCATCACAACTGCCTGTCCTGTAGCAGAGATCAGATCAATATCTGTGTCTATGCAAGTATTACAAGTACTTTTAAAATAGGATCTAACTTTTGCCTGGGATGAAGACAAACTCTTTCTATGATATTCTCAGACTAGTGGATATAATCTAATCTGATTTTTCTTTTAAAATGAAAACAATATTAACTGCCACTGTTAAGGGAATAACTGGAGTGAGAAAGGAGGTGTTACCCACCAGAAAGGCAGGTTCACCTAGATTGTTTGGGGAAGGGGAGTGAAGGGGAGTGCTGGTGAGTGGTGGAGGGTGGAAGCAATGCCCCACTCCGTTTTCATATCTGCAAATGTCATTAGAAGTCAAGCTGCCCTTTCAGAGCATGCTTTGTGTCCTGACCTACTCTTGAATCTCCAAGGCCACCCAAGTGTTTGGAATTTCGTCTTGAGAAGAAGTAATATTTCTCTCTCTCACTGGCTTCTTTCTCCTCCTGGGGGGCCTCAATTACTCATCAGGCTTTAGTTTCTATCTGCAGAATATTACCCAGAGAGAAATACAACCCAGAGGGAAAATGGCAGCAGGTCACACGGGGCCTCCGCTTGGCATGTTGGGCCTTGAAATTTGGTCAGAATCCCAAATCTAGAAGTTAAGGTCCCTGACAGGCTGAAGTTTCCTCTGTGTGCCTCTGAGTTTCCCAGGTACAATTGACACTTGAGAAGCAGTCAGCTACCGTTTCTGGTTTCCTCTCGCCTCGAGTGTTGGTCCCTGTAGGACTGGGACTTGGTAATGACTTTGACCCTGCAGCCTGATGGCTTGGTTCAGCTTGTTCTCTGGGTGCATCTGAACCTCTGATGGTTGGGGCCGGCCAACTGTGTTAAGTGTATCTTTTTATTCTGATATTTGGACATCTGGTACCTTGCAGACTCTGGAGAGACTGCCTCCCAGTGTTAGCTAATTCTTAGAGACACTAAACCGCCTTCCTGGAAGTGCATTCTTCATATGCAAATCAGCCAATCCAGAACCCACACCCACCACCCTCTGCATCCGGCTTTTGGCTTTTATGACAACTAGTGACAGTCTCACAGCCTGCCCAGAATATTCAAATTAGCCGATCCTTGGCTGTTTACCTGCTTCACCAAGGTCTTCCCATGGAAACCACAATGAAGTCTTTTGCCAACATCTTTTCACTCTCTCTGCCTCCTGCCTGACCCTGAGGCACTGCCTAGCATGCTCTGCCTCCTGTTTCTAGAGAACTTTGAGCATAAAAGCTTCTTCCTCCATGCCAACCATTTGCATGTCTCACCAAACCGAATTAAAACAAATCTGGAGAACATTTCAAACACCATCCCTCCTACCCCTAGATTGAGATTGGGCCCTGCATGGTGTTTCCTGTACTAGATGGGTCTACCTTCTGCCTTTCTGACTTCAAACGTGAAATTATTTCCTTCCACATACATTTTGTAATTTTTTATTGTCACTTTATTCGATAGCCTAGGGCCAGCAACATCTGGAAAGTCGGAATATGACTATCATGCATACCTCAAACACTGTACCTGACCCACTGAAATGCATTTTCCCAAACTGGTGCTGTTATTTCTGTGGGATGGATTCCAGGAGTAAAACTTCTGGGCTGGAGGATATGTTAATACAGTCAATTTTGATAGATGTTTCCAGATTGCGTTATAAAAATAAAGCTGTCAAAATTTATATTTCCACCAGCAAGAGATGAAATGAAACCTTTCCCAGAAGCTCCTTGACATTCCTAGAATCTAGCCCCTCAGCATCCCAGGTGGTAAACACTCTGCTTCCAAGAAGGTGTGGCTCCCAAGGGAGTGGGTGAGGCTGTTGGCAGCTCACAGATGTTAAAGCCACTTAAGGACCCAGGCTGACGGGTGAAGGCAGGGGTGCCTCCCACTGGCCTGCCTATAGTGGGTATTGCTTCTCTGAGCTGAGATCATGCAGGTGACATTGTTTATGGTCCCCTTCCTTTCAATTGGGACCCCCAGGCTCAGATCACTCTGCAGGAGAGTCCGTTATTGCTTTTTAGAATCAATTTAAGGGAGTAAGAGAGAAGCTCCTCTCAAATAGTTGCTGCCAAATTTGCTTTCATAATTATTGAATATCAAGGATTTTATGGTTCCTGGTTTGATTTTTTTTTTTTTTTTATCTTTTTCAAACCATTTTGACTTCCAAGTCAGGACTGATCTTAGTGACAGTTAGCTGATGGAGGTGGTGGGATTTCCTGGTGGAACCCAGGACACAGGGCTTGCTGCTTATCTTCAAGACCACCCTAGTGACTCCCTCTTTTCATGCTCTAGGGCTCCCTTTAAAAAATATATTTTGTCTTTTTAGAAAATTGCATGATTGTTATTTTATAGGAGAAAAAACAACTAATAATCAGATAAAATATTATTTAAATATGACTACCAGAACAAACTGTGGGTAATTCTTTAAGAGATGGAAATACCAGACCACCTTACCTGCCTCCTGAGAAATCTGTATGTAGGTCAAGAAGCAACAGTTAGAACCAGAAAGGGAACAATGAACTGGTTCAAAATAGGGAAAGGAGTACATCAAGGCTGTATGTTGTCACCAGCTTATTTAAATTATATGCAGAGTACATCATGCAAAATGCCAGGCTGGATGAAGCACAAACTGGAATCAAGATTGCTGGGAGAAATATCAATAACCTCAGATATGCAAATGACACCACTGTTGTGGCAGAAAGGGAAGAGGAACTAAAGAGCCTCCTGATGAAAGTGAAAGAGGAGTGTGAAAAAGTTGGCTTAAAATATTCTTGGTAGCCAAAGATGGGGAAGCTCTATACAGTCAGCAAAAATAAGACTGGGAGCTGACTGGCTCAGATCATGAACTCCTTATTGCCAAATTCAGAATTAAATTGAAGAAAGTAGGGGAAAACCACTAGATCATTTAGGTATGACCTAAATAAAATCCCTTATGATTATACAGTGGAAGTGAGAAATAGATTTAAGGGATTAGATCTGATAGACAGAGAGCTTGAAGAACTGTGTATGGAGTTGCGTGACATTGTATAGGAGCCAGGGATCAAGACCATCCACAAGAAAAAGAAATGCAAAGAGGCAAAATGGTTGTCTGAGGAGGCCTTGCAAATAGCTGTGAAAAGAAGAGAAGCAAAAGTCAAAGGAGAAAAGGAAAGATATACTGTTTGAATGCAGAATTCCAAAGAATAGCAAGGAGAGATAAGAAAGCCTCCCTCAATGATCACTGCAAAGAAAAAGAGGACAACAATAGAATGGGAAAGACTAGAGATATCTTCAAGAAAATTAGATATAACAAGGGAACATTTCATGCAAAGATAGGCATAATAAAGGACAGAAGATATTAAGAGGAGGTGGCAAGAATACACAGAAGAACTATACAGAAAAGATCTTCATGACCCAAATAATCACAATGGTGTGATCACTCACCTAGAGCCAGACATCCTGGAGTGCGAAGTCGAGTGGGCCTTAGAAATCATCACTACAAACAAAGCTCGTGGAGGTGATGAAATTCCAGTTGAGCTATTTCAGATCTTAAAAGATGATGCTGTGAAAGTGCTGCACTCAATATGTCAGCAAATTTGGAACACTCAGCAGTGGCCACAGGACTGGAAAAGGTCAGTTTTCATTTCAATCCCAAAGAAAGGCAATGCCAAAGAATGCTCAAAATACTGCACAATTGCACTCATCTCACACGCTAATGAAGTAATACTCAAAATTCTCCAAGCTAGGCTTCAACAATACATGAACAGAGAACTTCCAGATGTTCAAGATGGATTTAGAAAAGGCAGAGCAACCAGAGGTCAAATTGCCAACATCCGTTGGATTATCGAAAAAACAAGAGAGTTCCAGAAAAACACCTACTTCTGCTTTACTGACTATGCCAAAGCCTTTGACTGTGTGGATCACAACAAACTGTGGAAAATTCTGAAAGAGATGGGAATATCAGACCACCTGACCTGCCTCTTGAGAAATCTGTATGCAGGTCAAGAAGCAACAGTTAGAACTGGACACGGAACAAAGGACTGGTTTCAAACTGGGAAAGGAATACATCAAGGCTGTATGTTGTCACCCTGCTTATTTAGCTTATATGCAGAGTACATCATGTGAAATGCCAGGCTGGATGAAGCTCAAGCTGGGATGAAGATTTCCAGGAGGAATAACAATAACCTCAGATATGCAAATGACACCACCCTTATGGCAGAAAGTGAAGAAGAACTAAAGAGCCCCTTGATGAAAGTGAAAGAAGAGCTTGAAAATCTTGGCTTAAAACTCAACATTCAGAAAACTAAGATCATGGCATTCTGTCCCATTGCTTCATGTCAAATAGATGTGGAAACAGTGAGAGACTTTATTTTGGGGTTCCTAAATCACTGCAGATGGTGACTGTAGCCATGAAATTAAAAGATGTTTGCTCCTTGGAAGATAAATTATGACCAACCTAGACAGCATATTAAAAAAGCAGAGACATTACTTTGCCAACGAAGGTCCATCTAGTTAAAGCTATGGTTTTTCCAGTAGTCATGTATGGATGTGAAAGTTGGACTATGGAGAAAGCTGAGCACCAAAGAATTGATGCTTTTGAGCTGTGGTGTTGGAGAAGACTATTGAGAGTCCCTTGGACTGCAAGGAGATTCAACCAGTCCATTCTAAAGGAAATCAGTCCTGAATATTCATTGGAAAGAATGTTGCTGAAGCTGAAACTCCAATATTTTGGCCACCTGATGTGAAGCACTGACTCATTTGAAAAGACCTGATGCTGGGAAAGATCGAAAATGGGAGGAGAAGGGGACGACAGAGGATGAGATGGTTGGATGGCATCACTGATTCAATGGACATGAATTTGAGTAAACTCCAGGAGTTGTTGATGGACAGGGTGGCCTGGCGTGCTGCAGTCGATGGGGTTGCAAAGAGTCGGACACGACTGTGCAACTGAACTGAAAACTGAACATTCAAAAAACTAAGATCAAAAAAACAAAAACAAAAACAAAAAACTAAGATCATGGCATCTGGTCCCATCACTTCATGGCAAATAGTTGGGGAAACAATGGAAATGGTGAGAGACTATTTTCTTGGGCTCCAAAATCACTGCAGATGGTGACTGCAGCCATGAAATTAACAGATGCTTGCTCCTTGGAAGAAAAATCATGACAAAACTAGACAGCATATTAAAAAGCAAAGACAGTACTTTAACAACAAAGGTCCATCTAGTCAAAGCTATGGTTTTTCCAGTAGTCATGTATGGATGTGAGAGTTGGACCATAAAGAAAGCTGAGTGCTGAAGAATTGATGCTTTTGAATTGTGGTGTTGGAGAAGACTCTTGAGAGTCCCTTGGACTGAAAGGAGATCAAACCAATCAGTCCTACAGGAGATCAGTCCTGAGTATTCACTGGAGGCACTGTTGCTGAAATTGAAGCTCCAAATCTTTGGCCACCTGATGCGAAGCACCGACTCATTGGAAAAGTCCCTGATGCTGGGAAACAGTGAAGACAGGAGGAGAAGGATGAGATGGTTGGATGGCATCACCAATTCTATGGAAATGAATTTGAGCAAGCTCCAGGAGTTGTTGATGGACACGGAAGCCTGGTGTGCTGCAGTCCATGGGGTCGTCAACAGTCAGACATGACTGAGTGATTGAACTGACTGAACCAGAAATAATTGTTACTGACATTTTGGGTAGATTGTTTTCCAGACTTCTTTCATGAAAAGATTGTTATTTTTGCTCTGTCACCTGCATTGGACAACCTAAAATATCATATGCATCATTCTTTGTAAGTATATTGGTTTACGGCAGCACTTTCCATGGGTTCGTGAGTATTTTGTCATGCCTTATATTGTTTAAACAATTCTGTATTGTTTGATTTTCTCAGATTTTCGGTATTGTAATAACTTCTATAATAAACAGCTTTGCACATATGCCTGTATAATTGCCCAATTATATTCTTAGGCAAAATGCCTAGAAGTGAGATTACAGAATTAAAGCATAGCTACTTTTTAAGAGCTTTTGAGTTGAATTGTATGCTAGAAATTGTGTACCAATTTACTTTCTCCCAAGAAGTATTTGAGTAACTATTTCCCCAAACGCTCCTCAATAGTTAAGATTTTAAAAAAATTTTTTGGCTAATTGATAGGTACATTGAATATATTTACCAGTAAAGGCAATAACCCCCTATCCTCAATTCCAATAAAGCCTTATCCTTTATCACCTCACCATCTAACATGAAAGGCTAAGAACTTGGGGTCTGCAGTCAGAAAGACCATATTTTTAGGACCCTGGGTTAGTCACTTAATTCTTCTATTTCAGTTTCATCAACTCTAAAATGGTGCAATAAAAAGCTTTATATCACTGATTACTGAGTGTTTAAGTGAAGTAATGCAGAAACAGTGCTTACCCGTGCTTGGCACTACATGTACTTTTAATAAATATCTTTTTAGAGAATCCTCAAAAATGTCATGTGGAGGATGCTGGAGGAAGAACCTTGCCTACCTGGCCGCACACATAGAGGAGCAGTGAATGAGGACACATGTCTGTGTGCTGTCTTTCAATGAAAGAAGGGTAGGGAAGAGGGAGATTTTATACAGCTTGTTTTTTATTTTGGCCATGCCTTGTGGCAGGCAGGGTCTTCGTTCCCCAACTAGGGGTTGAACCTGTACCCCCTGCAGTGTAAGTGCAGAATCCTAGCCACTGGACTGCCAGGGCAATCCTTAATACAGCTTCTCTGAAGGAAGTTCTGCCAATCTGATAGGGTCAGATGAATTGATCAAACATCTTATTTCCCTTCTTGTCACTTCAACTCCAGTATCAGCTCAGGAAGATGATTCCCCCTGAAAATCTTGAATCCAAATGTGCAAGTGAGATTACAGTGTCACTAGCGCTCCCTCATAGGAGCTCCCCATAGGAGCACATCTGTCAGAACTAAGACCAATTTCACAACACCGTTTTGGGTGACTGCGAATGGACACCCCCTCAGGGTCCAGCCTGAAAGTGACACCGGCTCTCCTGGCCTCCACTCCACCATCCCAGCCTCTCCCTTCCCTCTGGCCGCCCTGTGAGACCCAAGCAGGTCTAGAACCCTCACCACAACCTCGGAACATTTCTCAGAATCTTTTGATTTGCAGTTTATTCTAGCAGATTTAATTATCAGACTCAGCCAGTAACAGATGAAAAGCAAAGAATTGTAAAGTAGAACAGAATGTATCCAGAAGGAAAAGGGATAGTCGACAAGAAGGCAGAAGAAAGACCACTGACACACTTTGGGCTTGAGTCATAAACTGTGTGCACCCAGCTGAGAGGCTGCCCGGAGCCCCTTGGATGGGCTGTCAGTGTGAGCCCACCTGTCGGGGAAGATTCTGTTCTTGCAGGAGTGGGGTGCCTATTATCCAGGCAAGTGCCTGGTGGTGCGCTTGACTAAGAGGCGCATGGAGCTTAGACTTGCAACCCGTGTCTGGCACCGATCAATCAGATTCCTTATGGTGAGGAGACATCTATCAGCCCCTCTGTGTCTGGTGGACGCCATTCTGAAAACCAAACGCAATGCCAGGTACATATTAGGCCTTTTGGTTCCCCTGAGTTTGTTGAGGAGGGGTTTGGACCTGGGGCAAGAGGAGCTGGGCTGTCTACCGGAAAGTTTTAGCTTCATAGTTACCCACTTCTATTTCTTAAGATCCATCGTAAGATGTGCCTGAACTTTGGAGATGTTAAAAAGGAAAAACATATGTATCTTAGAATTGATGACATATATTGTTGGCTTGGGAAATTCTTGCCTTTGGGAGATTTAGCCAGTTTATCAGTGTGGTAACAACTCCAGCAGTCCTGGAGTAAAGGCACCTGCTTAACTTGAGTTCTCTTCTCAAAGAGAAGGGTTCCCTTCTCTGAGTCTGTCAGAGAACCTCTCTGTATGGCTCCAATCAGCATTCTTTGGAACTTGCACTTTATGGGACATATTTTAGGTTGCCTTAAGTCACTTAGAAAAGTTTAAAGTTTATTCAGTATACCTTCTTCATTGACCTTAGTTCTGTGATATGATACATTTTAGGAAGATTTTTGTTAAATATGCTTAAAGACATGTCAATTTTAGCTACAGCTTAGCTTAAGTGCTTCAGGGAGCTTGGGACACTCCTGGCTTGCTCTAGGGGCTGATTTGCATAAAGTGCTCTAGGCTTTGGGGAAATTGCTGCCCAGGACTTCCAAAATTTAGGTTAGGACTGTTCCCTCCAAAAGGGGTGATACAGAACATGTGGCCATCCCAGGACCACCAAAAGCCAGAGGTACCTTCTGTCCCACTGTCTTCCCATAGCCAGTGACTGGTGCTCGGCTGTAAAAGCCCAGCTGCCTTGTCTGACAGTGAAACAAACCCTGTACAAAATAACCACGTTAGATCACCCTACAGAATCAGGCTTAGGCTGTGATTTTGCCTCAAGTTTCCACCTTGCCAAATTTTTCTCTTCCCCTATTTTCTTCCCTGATTACCTTCCCACTTACCAGGTTTTCCTGGTGTCACCTCTTTGATAAAGCACTGGCATGTAAGTTTTGTCTCAGAGTTTGCATCCATGAATCCTAAACCCAGATAGGTCCTAAAAACTTAATACTTCTTAAGCATTTAACACATTCAATTTGCATAAAATTTTCACCATTTATTTATTTTACTAGTTTCATTTATTTCATTTACTAGTCTGTTTCATTTATTTCTTTTACTAGTTTGCTTTTTGCATCAGAATCCAAATATGATCGACATATATCAATAGGGAGACTTTTTAAATCCCTTTTAGTCTTTAGGTTCCCTTTATTTTCTTTCCCATTGCAGTTTTTTTTTGTTTGTTTGTTTGTTTTGTTTTTGAGAAATGATCCTGCTTTCTTGAGAGTTTTCCACAGACTGGATTTGAGTGCTGGCATTCTCTTGGTCTTATTTAACATTTTCCCCTGTCTTTGCTTTTCCTATGAATTGGAAGTCACATCTACAAGCAGGATTTGATTCAGATTTAATTTTTGACAAGACTCTTTCTTAAGAAGTAGTGTACTCTTCCATCAGAAGGTATCTAACTTATGGTTGTTTTTCTCTTTGTGATGTTGGTATCATCACAATTGAATACTGATGCTTGCTACTCAGATATATTAATTCATTGGGGGGTGCCAAATGGTGATATTCAAATTCTAATATCTCTTATTCATTAGTGCAAATATCTTGAGAAACTTTCCTTTATCAGCTATTTGGTTATGTTGAAGTACAGTTTGTACAGGGAATTTGAAGAAGAAATATTTGATTTTTATCCTTTAATAGTCTATTTTCAAAAATAATGAGTTGGTTTCCTAGCATGCTTGAAAGTTTTCTTACCTTACTAGATTTCCTTTTGTATCATGACGAGCTCAGGGCTTTATCTATAGAGCATGTTTTTCAATCCACTGTAGTGGTATGAATTTTCAGAAGAAAATGTTATCCTACTGTATATTTCACTTTATAATTTCCATTTAAAAACCTTTGAAGTACAACTGGCAGATCTTTTCAGGCTTGTGTGAAGATCTACCTCATTCTTTTCACTGCTACTGAGTGTGACACTATATACATGTCTTAAGGTTTACATTAGAGTCTTCCGTACTAGGCTGAGCCTTTTGTGTGCATTATTTCATATAGTCTTTAAGATACCCTATGATAGAAGCATGGAATTTTTCTGTTTTGGATGCAGAAGTGGAGTTCAAGGTTATCTAGCTTCGAAGAGGTAACCTGGTATTTGAGCCCAAATCTGCATGACTTTGGAAGGCCTCTGCTTGACCACCGAGTTTCTGGCTGGTCCAAGTGAAGATGCTTTTCTCTTCCAAGAGAGTTCTTCACATGACCCCTTCTTTGTCTGAGTTCAATCCTCCTCTGGGTGGAACCTCCAACCTCCTTAGGAATCCTGCTTTAATCAGTTATCCCTCTGGGTACACACATCTGCCTCTCAAGTGGAATCTTTCCCTCAGTAGTGAAACAGGCTCCATCCTAAGAAGACAACCTGCTCACCCCACGACCCTCTGCCCTTTGACACAGCCCGCCTCTCTCTCCCACAGCTGCTGTTTATTTGATCAAGTCGGTTGAGAGTAGGGTGGTCTGTGAACTGGCTTTTTGTTTGCTCCTTGAGTGACCTCTGGGCCTTTGTACCTGTCCTGGAGGGACTATCTCAGCCCACCCACTGCAGTTAGCTCAGTCTCTGTAGAAACCCCTACTATTGCTCTTACCTGCCCTCCCCTTGCTCAAGCCTGAGGAGTGGGTAAATTTTGGAAAATCAAACATGGCCTTTGCGCTTCTGGCTTGGAGATGTTGGGCAAGTTGCAAGAAAGAAATCTTATCTTAAAGAAGAGTATTCTTTTCATAGCCAGGAAATATCTGTTTCCACAACCTGGATATTCATTCTTTCTTGATGAATTTTTCCTTGACGTGCTCAGCCTTCATTAATATGCCTTCTTCTGTCCAATTAGTTACAATTCTCTGCATATTTGGGTTTCCCTGGTGGCTCAGACAGTGAAGAATCTGCCTGCAATGTGGGAGGCCTAGGTTCGATGTCTGGGTTGGGAAGATTCCCCTGGAGAAGTGAATGGCTACCCACTCCAGTATTCTTGCCTGGAGAATTTCATGGACAGAGAAGCCTGGCAGGCTTGTTTATAGTGTTGCAAAGAGTCAGACATGACTGAGTGACTAACACTTTCACCTTTTCACTTTTCTCTGCATATTCTGCTTTACATTGTTAGCCAGGCTGGAATAAACACACTTATAAAATATTTGAGGGCTGGTATGTCTCCTATTCTCTTAAAATTACCTAACCCACTAATTACCCTCCACATGATGGGCACTGAGTTGTTGGAGGATGGTTTAATTTATTGTTCTTACCAGTCTTTGGGGAGTAAATGAACTATAATAACAGACAACCCAGACAAACCAGGCTTTAGAATCTATCTACTGATTTAAGGGATAAGACTGGTGACATCCCTGGGTAATGTCTTGCATGAGCTCCCCCTAAAAGCCTATTTCTGATACCACTATTGTCTGAGACACGTGTTTTAGAATTTTTTGCTGTTTTGGTGAGCTCTTTGGAGAGCTTCATTGTTCCCACCATAGCTGAATTATGGGGTCTCCTGGTGTCCAGTCTTTTTAATATTAAGTAATAGGACTGGGATGATATTCATTTTGCCTGCAAAGAATCCCTTATGCCTTTAAAGAATATATTTTCCTTGAAAAACCACCCCATACCTGTAATCAGTCCTCATAGTTGGGGTAGGCCTGATTTTCCCTCTTCTTGGCCCAGTTCTGGGTATGTGCAGATCACATGACCCAAGTCAGGCAAATGAAGCTCAATTTTGGGGGCATGACCAAAAAAGATGTGTTCTCTGTCTGCTGGATTTATCAAAGTGGAATTAAGAGGCTGCCATGAAGACAGAGACTTTCTGAGAGAGATGCAAACACACAGTGGAATCAGAGCAATCAAGACAGAGCCAGGACTGATGACATGATGTGAGCTTCTGGATCCATCCATGCCTGAAGCCTGAATGTTCCCTGCATTGACAGTTATATGAAACAACTGGTTTCTCATTTTGCTCAAACCAGCCTGTGTACATTTTCCATCACTTTAAACCTAAAGAGCCCTGTGAGCTTAGTTGCTCAGTTGTGTCCAACTTTGTGAGACCCCATTGACTGTAGCCCACCAGCCTCCTCTGTTTATGGGATTCTCCAGGCAAGAGTACTGGAGTGGGTAGCCATTCCTTTCTCCAGGGGATCTTCCTCACCCAGAGATCTCATCCAGGTCTCCTGCATTGCAGGCAGACTCTTTACCATCTGAGCCAACAGGAAAGCCCATAGAGCCCTAATTCATAGCATATCTTCCACATTTAAGTTAGATTGTTAGAAGGGTATAGTGTTTACAGGGGAGGAGCTCTGTTAACTTTGGTTTTTATTATGTGTTCCCTATTTTCCTAAATGTTTTGACAATGGTCTAGTGGGGAAAGGGAGCAAATCAAAGCAACAGGCTCATGTTGTATGAGAACCTCCTTCCCCATCCAAGGAAGGCTTTATCACTGGGGTACATGAGTTATAAATATGTTTGGCTTTAGGTAGTAGAAAATTCCAACAGAGACTTAAACCAATAGGTATGTAATTTTGTCATATAATTGTCTGGTCTGCCACCCCAGACATCACATGCACATTTAAGACAAAGTGAAGATGGAAGAGAGAAAGGTGTTACTACCTCTATGGTTCCCCTTCCATTTGAAAACTGGAAGCTCCCTGAATCTCTGGGCAGATTTCTGTTTTCATCTAATCTCCCAGAACTTAGTAACATTATAACTCCTACATTCAAGGGAAGCTGGGGGGAAAAAAAGTTAAGCTAGATGTATTTATTTATAACCTTTACAATTATACAGTACAAGTGACAAATAGATTCAAGGGATTAGATCTGATAGAGTGCCTGAAGAACTAGAGATGGAAGTTCATGATCACAGGAGGCAGTGATCAAGACTATCCCCAAGAAAAAGAAATGCAAAAAGGCAAAATAGTTGTCTGAGGAGGCCTTACAGATAGCTGAGAAAAGAAGAGAAACTAAAGGCAAAGGAGAAAAAGAAAGATATAATCATTTGATTACAGAGTTCCAAAGAATAGCAAGGCGAGATAAGAGAGCCTTCCTCAGCAATCAATGCAAAGAAATAGAGGAAAACAATAGAATGGGAAAGACTAGAGATCTTGTCAAGAAAATTAGAGATACCAAGGGAATATTTCCTACAAAGAAGGGCACAATAAAGGACAGAAGTGGTATGGACCTAATAGAAGCAGAAAATATTAAAAAGAGGTGGCAAGAATACATGGAAGAACTATACAAAAAAGATCTTCATGACCCAGATAACCACTATGGTGTGATCACTCACCTAGAGCCAGACATTGTGGAATGTGAAGCCAAGTGGGCCTTAGGAAACATCTACTTAGGAAGCACTACAAACAAAGCTCGTGGAGGTGATGGAATTCCAGTTGAGCTATTTCAAATCCTAAAAGATGATGCTATGAAAGTGCTGCATTCAATATGCCAGCAAATTTGGAAAACTCAGCAGTGGTCACAGGACTAGAAACTGTCAGTTTTCATTCCAATCACAAAGAAAGGCAATGCCAAAGAATGTTCAGATTACTGCACAATTGCACTTATCTCACACGCTAGCAAAGTAATGTTCAAAATTCTTCAAGCCAGGCTTCAACAGTACGTGAACAGAGAGCTTCCAGATGTTCAAGATGGATTTAGAAAAGGTAGAGGAACCAGAGGTCAAATTGCCACCATGCACTGGGTCATCAAAAAAGCAAGACAGTTCCAAACAACACCTACTTCTTCTTTATTGACTACGCTACAGCTTTTGACTGTGTGGATTGCAACAAACTGGAAAATTCTCAAAGAGATGGGAATATCAGACCACCTGACCTGCCTCCTGAGAAATCTGTATGCAGGTCAAGAAGCAACAGTTAGAACCGGACATGAAACAAAGGACTGGTTCCGAATTGGGAAAGGAATACATCAAGGCTGTATATTGTCACCCTGCTTATTTAGCTTATATGCAGAGTACATCATGTGAAATGCCAGGCTGGATGAAGCTCAAGCTGGAATCAAGATTTCCAGGAGGAATATCAATAACCTCAGATATGCAAATGACACCACCCTTATGGCAGAAAGCAAAGAAGAACTAAAGAGCCTCTTGATGAAAGTGAAAGAGGAGAGTGAAAAAGTTGGCTTAAACCTCAACATTCAGAAAACTAAGATCATGGCATTCTGTCCCATGACTTCATGGCAAATAGGTGGGGGAACAATGAAGATGTGAGAGACTTTATTTTTTGGAGTTTCTAAATCACTGCAGATGATAACTGTAGCCATGAAATTAAAAGACACTTGCTCCTTGAAAGGAAAACTATGACCAACCTAGACAGCATATTAAGCAGAGACATTATTTTGCCAACAAAGGTCTGTCTAGTCAAAGCTATGGTGTTCCCAGTAGTCATGTATGGATGTGAGAGTTGGACTATAAAGAAAGCTGAGTGTTGAAGAATTGATGCTTTTGAGCTGTGATGTTGGAGAAGGCTCTTTAGAGTCCTTGGGACAGCAAGGAGATCCAACCAGTCAATCCTAAATGAAATGAGTCCTGAATATTCATTGGAAGGACTGATGCTGAAACTGAAACTCTAATACTTTGGCCACCTGATGCCAAGAACTGACTCATTTGAAAAGACCCTGAAACTGGGAAAGATTGAGGGCAGGTGGAGAAGGGGATGATAGAGGATGAGATGGTTAGATGGCATCACCGTCTTGATGGACATGAGTAAGCTCCGGGAGTTGTTGATGGAAAGGGAAGCCTGGCATGCTGCAGTCCATGGGGTCACAAAGAATCAGATATGACTGAGTGACTGAACTGAACTGACCAATGCTTGTGTTTCTTTAAGTTAAAAGGAGGTGAAGAATGGCTCTTAGTTACTTAGCAAATACTTGTCTGTTCTCTCTTAACTCCCTTATTGTGACTTCTCTACCAGGAGGCTCCTCAGACTTATTGCAGAAAGGCTTCAGGAGATATCCCTTGCCAGAATGTCAGATCTGTCTGAATCCCAGCTAAAAGTCATTCTCAGTCCCCTCTTTGACAAAAGTGGATTCATCTGAGAAGATCAAAGGCTAAATTATAAGTACAAGTGTTCTAACTTGCTGTGTGAAAAGGTTATAATAAAAATTCTGCAAACAGTACCATAAAAGACATAAAGTGCCTAATGTAGTGTCCAGCATATTGTTGGCACAAAATGAGTATTAATTTCCTCCTCCCTGTCTCTTTCCTATCAGTGTCCACCTCCTCTGTTTACCCCCTTATGTTAGTAAGAAAGGTCATTGCAACATGCACTGGGCACTTCAACTTTTTGGTTTATAACCCAGAACACTCAGAACAGATCTCAAAGAACTTATCAGTCTCCAAGATCAAAGGAAGTAAAGCAATTACCCTTCAATTAAAAATAAATAAAAAAAATTTAAAAGACCAAAAGCAGCCACAAATGTCACATGCCTTTGTTTTAATTCAGTTCACAAGTTGTTCACCCAGAAAACATGAATCTATAACAAACCAGATTCAATTCGTTCTGGTGCTTGCTTCATGGATCTGCTCATTATCCTGTAATAATGTAAATCAATACTGCCCGCTTGGCATGGAGTAGAGGTTCCACAAAATGCAGAGACCCTGAGAGGTCATCCAGGTTGCAGCATGACAAAGGGAACTTATCCCAGTGTTTTTGCAGCAGAATCAGTTCTGCACAGAGGCAGGGAAGATGGTCTCCTATGTCACACAAGATCAAAGCAAGGACTTCTCCCCTGCCTTTTTTTCCCTTCTTGCGAGATCCTGTGCTGAAGTAGGAGCACCCAAATGACAGTCCCAGTATGAGTTTGAAATTTGGATCCACCACTAACTAACTATATGATCCTAAGAAAAAATTCAGCCTCTCTAATCCTCCATCCTCCCTAGCCAAATGGGCTGTTGTGACAATTAAAGAAGACTTCCGTAAGAGGATACGGTACACGGTAGGTGCCAATTACAGCCTGTTTCTTCTCCTGCCAAAACAATAAGAGCTTCTACTATGGATCAGGTATTTTCAATATGTTGGATCATTGATTCTCATTGTAAAATGAAGTATGGGTAGAATTTCCAGTTATAGATGAGAGAGAACACTGAAGCCCTGAAAGTCTAAATAACCTGTCCTAAATCACACAGTGGGTAAGTGAGGGAGCCAACATTTGTCCCTAGGATGGTTTTATTCCCTGTCTTTCTATCCACGGACATCCTGCTTATCAGAGAGTCTCTTGACTATTCCTGGCTTAAAATCTTATGACTCTACCTATCATATTTTCATTCTCATAGGAAGTAAAGTTTAGACTAAATGGAAAGCATTCATAGTGGCATCCCAGGCACCCGAAAGTTAAGTGAGGAGGTTAAGCCATCAACCAAACTAAACTTGATCTATAAGACTGAACTCTGAGACTTCAGCACTAACCTAACTATCTAATTTGGATAAGGGCTTCCCTGATAGCTCACTTGGAAAAGAATCTGCCTGCAATGCAGGAGACCCCAGTTCAATTCCTAGGTCAGGAAGATCCCCTGGAGAAGGGATAGACTACCCACTACAGTATTCTTGGTCTTCCCTTGTGGCTCAGCTGGTAAAGAATCTGACTGCAATGCAGGAGACCTGGGTTCGATCCCTGGGTTGGGAAGATCCCCTGAAGAGGGAAAGGTACCCACTCCAGTATTATGGCCTGGAGAATTCCATGTACTGTATAGTCCGCGGGGTCACAAAGAGTCAGACACTACTGAGAGACTTAAAAAAAAATTTGGATAAGCCCCCTTTCAAGACTCAGTTCAGTTCAGTTCAGTCGCTCAGTCATGTCCGACTCTTTGTGACCCCATGAATCGCAGCATGCCAGGTCTCCCTGTCCATCACCAACTCTCGGAGTTTACTCAAACTCATGCCCATCGAGTCGGTGATGCCATCCAGCCATCTCATCCTCTGCCGTCCCCTTTTCCTCCTGCCCCCAATCCCTCCCAGCATCAGGGTCTTTTCTAATGAGTCAACTCTTCGCATGAGGTGGCCAAAGTATTGGAGTTTCAGCTCAGCATCAGTCCTTCCAATGAACACCCAGTACTGATCTCCTTTAGGATGGACTGGTGGGATCTCCTTGCAGTCCAAGGGACTCTCAAGAGTCTTCTCCAACACCACAGTTCAAAAGCATCAATTCTTTGGTGCTCTGCTTTCTTCACAGTCCAACTCTCACATCCATACATGACCACTGGAAAAACCATAGTCTTGACTAGACGGACCTTTGTTGGCACAGTAATGTCTCTGCTTTTTAATATGCTATCTAGGTTGGTCATAACTTTCCTTCCAAGGAGTAAGTGTCTTTTAATTTCATGGCTGCAATCACCATCAGCAGTGATCTTGGAGCCCAAAAAATAAAGTCTGACACTGTTTCCACTGTTTCCCCATCTATTTCCCATGAAGTGATGGGACCAGATGCCATGATCTTAGTTTTCTGAATGTTGAGCTTTAAGCCAACTTTTTCACTCTCCTCTTTCACTTTCATCAAGAGGCTTTTTAGTTCCTCTTCACTTTCTGCTGTAAGGGTGTTGTCATCTGCATATCTGAGGTTATTGATACTTCTCCCGGCAATCTTGATTCCAGCTTGTGCTTATTCCATCCCAGCATTTCTCATGATGTACTCTGCATATAAGTTAAATAAGCAGGGTGACAATATACAGCCTTGATATACTCCTTTTCCTATTTGGAACCAGTCTGTTGGCCCATGTCCAGTTCTAACTGTTGCTTCCTGACCTGCATACAGGTTTCTCAAGAGGCAGGTCTGGTGGTCTGGTATTCCCATCTCTTTAAGAATTTTCCACAGTTTATTGTGATCCACACAGTCAAAGGCTTTGGCATAGTCAATAAAGCAGAAATAGATGTTTTTCTGGAACTCTCTTGCTTTTTCGATGATCCAGCAGATGTTGGCAATTTGATCTCTGGTTCCTCTGCCTTTTCTAAAACCAGCTTGAACATCTGGAAGTTCACGGTTCATGTATTGCTGAAGCCTGGCTTGGAGAATTTTGAGCATTACTTTTCTAGTGTGTGAGATGAGTGCAATTGTGCGGTAGTTTGAGCATTCTTTGGCATTGCCTTTCCTTGGGATTGGAATGAAAACTGACCTTTTCCAGTCCTGTGGCCACTGCTGAGTTTTCCAACTTTGCTGGCATATTGAGTGCAGCACTTTCACAGCATCATCTTTTAGGATCTGAAATAGCTCAACTGGAATTCCATCACCTCCATGAGCTTTGTTCATAGTGATGCTTTCTAAGGCCCACTTGACTTCACATTCCAGATGTCTGGCTCTAGGTGAGTGATCACACCATCGTGATTATCTGGGTCGTGAAGATCTTTTTTGTATGGATCTTCTGGGTCTTCTTGCCACCTCTTCTTAATATCTTCTGCTTCTGTTAGGTCCACATCATTTCTGTCCTTTATTATTCCTATCTTTGCATGAAATATTCCCTTGGTATCTCTAATTTTCTTGAAGAGGTCTCTAGTCTTTCCCATTCTGTTGTTTCCTCTATTTCTTCGCATTGATTGCTGAGGAAGGTTTTCTTATCTCTCCTTGCTATTCTTCGGAACTCTGCATTCAAATGGGAATGTCTTTCCTTTTCTCATTTGCTTTTCACGTCTCTTCTTTTCACAGCTATTTGTAAAGCCTCCTCAGACAACCATTTTGCTTTTTTGCATTTCTTTTCCATGGGGATGGTCTTGATCCCTGTCTCCTGTACAATGTCATGAACCTCCATTCATAGTTCCTCAGGCACTCTGTCTCTCAGATTAGTCCCTTAAATCTATTTCTCACTTCCACTGTATAACCATAAGGGATTTGATTTTGGTCATGCCTGCATGGTCTAGTGGTTTTCCCTACTTTCTTCAATTTAAGTCTGAATTTGGCAATAAGGAGTTCATGATCTGAGCCACAGTCAGCTCCCGGTCTTATTTTTGCTGACTGTATAGAGCTTCTCCATCTTTGGCTGCAAAGAATATAATCAGTCCGATTTTGGTGTTGACCATCCGGTGATGTCCATGTGTAGAGTCTCAAGACCCTAGTAAAACCACAGAGCTGAAAGCGAATGAGTGTGGTTCTAGAATCTGTCAGGGCAGAGTGATGTAGAAGGGCACTTTTACCCTAGTATGTGATTTGACTGACACTGGACCATACTAGCTTGAGATTTTCCCCCAAGAGAATTGGGTGAAATCCACTTTATTATATGTGCATATTTCTATTTTCAAAAAGAAACCATACCACATTACAGAGAAGCATCTATACCTTGTTTTTTTCACTAAACAGTACATCTTGGAGATGTTTTATATCAACACATGTAAATCTATCTCATTCACTTTAACAACTTTTTTTTTTCACTTTAACAACTTTATAGTAGTCTATTGTATGGAAGAACCATATTTTATTATATGTTTAAGATATTTTCTATGTTTTGTTATTACACAATACGTGTAGTAAAAAGAGAAAAAGATGCTGCTGGACACTGTGGCAAGACCTCTGTGCCCAGAGATGGATCATGAGGATGTATGAGCTCCCCGTCCCCTCAGGCCCTTCTGGGAGGTCCATTCCTCGTTTCTCTTGTAGATCCTGGCACAAGGCCATCCTCCTTTATGAAATCCCAGCAGAGAAGGGCAACATATTTCTTTATCTCCCATCTGTTGCCTTCCAAACAATACAGAATCCCTATTGATTTTTTTATGCCACAGAGAAACAGCAAAGGGTGAATAAAAACATGAACTACTTGATAAATTACGTAATGTTAGGATAATTCACAAAGCTATGGTGGGCATTATTCTTGCAGACATGTAAATGTTGCTGGTCTCAGTTCTCCAGTCCTCTTGCCAGCCATACTCTCACCTCCTCCTTGGGAATATCCAGCTTAGTTTACATTCTGTTTATTCTCTGCCTTTTCCTCTTCTCTGGGAGGGTAACTTTCAACTTCACTGACATCAGTCCAGGTCTGGCATCCAATAAACCTGCTTTGAATCTTAGCTCTACCCCTTGTATGACTTTGGATACTTCCTCCCTCTGAGACTCAGTGTCCCCCTTCTCCATTGGCATCTCCTCATGGTGTTGTTATTAAGATCAGATAGGAACACACAGGGCTTCCCAGATGGCGCTAGTGGCAAAGGACCCGCCTGCCAATGCAGGAGATGTAAGAGACACATGTTCAATCTCTGGGTCGGGAAGATTCCCCTGGAGGAGGGCACAGCAACCCACTCCAGTAATCTTGCCTGGAGAATCCCATGGACAGAGGAGCCTGGCGGGCTATGGTCTGTAGGGTAACACAGAGTCAGACATGACTGAAGCGACTTAGCAGCAGCAGGAACATACAAGAATGTGCTAAGCCCAGTACTGGCACATGGTAAACAATAAGTGTTAACCAGTCATAAGAACCATCATCCTGTAAGAAAATCCAAATGAAGTCTTCATTTTGTTTTTTTTCCACTGGATATTTTCCCCCTTCTGGGGAACTTCAGTAACAACAAAAAAGAACTGGCCAACCCAGACCCCAGAGTTCAGAATCAATCACTATTCTGTATCTTCGTGACAAGGAGAAAGAATCATATTCAAAAAGATAAATCATTTCGTTCATGGAAGAAACACATAGATGGAATGATTGGAGGACTAAAGGAGAGTCTGTGAAGAGACTGAGGACACAATATATTGCCACGATGTTGTTGGGTAATTTTTTTTTTTTAAGGAAGTCAGCAGACAATGGAGTAAAGATTTGTCTGGAGTTTTTTCTCTGCTTTTCCTTCTTTGATCTGAGATCAACAGGGTTGTTCTTTGAAGAGCTGGTTGCTGAGGCTTCTGATGAGTTGCAGGTGGCTTTCTGAACCATCATGTGATCATTCATCAATCTCCATGACATATTTTGCCAACACCCAGGTGGAAGTTTTGAAGTCTTTTTGGCTGATTTATGTATGCAAAATATGACAGGTACATTCTAGGTCTTTATTTAGGGTCAAAGGATGGCCCTGCCTGCTTTAGGCATGAACCCACACAGATAGCTATCAAAAGATTCAGGGTTGCTAATGGGGACGGTGTCTGCAGACCACCCCAGAGGTCACCCAAACACTGTGAATCATTTACAAATGAACAACTGTGGTCTCTACATAAAGTGACTGTGTAGGCGGAGGCAAAAAAGCATATATTTTCAAAATTTTCCTGGTGAGTGGGATGTTATTTTTGTGATTCTTGTAAACCACTCAGAGCATGATTTTCCCCCATATTTGTCATACATGTTAGTAGGAAAGAGTCAAGGAAAATCAGTGAAATAACTTTTATTATTTTGTGGGAATTTTAAGTACTATCTGAATTTGCTAACACATGAGTTCTTGCCTTGATATTTCTTGGGAAAATCCTTTGGATGAATAATTCAGTAAATTAAAATGTTTACTTTGAGATTTTTCAGATTAAAATTGCTTTCATAATTTCTCAATTCAAAATCCCCATAGTCTTTGAGCCTAAACTGATAGTTACAGGGTCTGCATCACCTGCTAAGTGTTTTCTTTTTCTTTTTTTTGATCAGCACATCCAACAGAGCTTTCTCTGGTGATGTAAAAGTTCACCCTCTGTGTTGCCCAATAATTTGCAACTAGCCAGTAGAACTGAATTTTTGGTTTAACTTTAATTATTAAAATGTCAATTTCAGTAGTATACATGGCTGGTCCCTTCTTTATTTGACAGAGCAGGGTCGGAGCATTCTGAGAGGGATGTCAGGGGACCTGCATTTTCTGAGCCTTACTGACGTCAAGGGGAAGAGCCTCATGGCCTCTCTGGGTCAGGACAGAGAGGCAGAATTGCAATGTGTCCTCTGGCTCCCATCTTTCCAGCCCCACTCAAGTCTCCCCTGAAAGCCCTAACAAGACGCTCCTCCTTTTGGTACCTTGTAAATCACCATCTCTGCCCCTCTCTTAGTCCTCTGTGAGGCTACCTTGTGTGACAAGGTTTTGTCCTGTAGGTCAACCCTCTGTGTCCCCCAAGACTGTAAGGTCACTGAAAGTCCTATCCCAGCATAGGGAGAAGAACAAATCCAGGTAAAAACTAAGCAGAAAGACCACAGGCCAGGGCTTGTGAAATTCATCCCAAACTCAGCTTGAGCTGCTTAGCAACCTCCCCCTCCTCTCACCACCCTTATTTCCCCTTGCTTTTTAGAAACTCATTTTTTTTTTTCTCTCCATCATCCTTTCTCCTATTAATCCCGACTTTGACCCTCCCACTTGGTTCCCACTCTAGCTCCTCTCTCTAGTTTCCAGCACCTTGTGAATTTCCCACTGTGTTTCCTGGTACCTGACCTCTTTGGATGAACACAGGTGTCCTCCTGAGGTCAGAGCCAGGGCAGATCCTGCCAAGGTGCCTGGGGTTCTGCGGTTGTCTGCCTCCTTCTTTAGTTATCATGCTCATGCTTAGTCATTAAGTTGTGTCCTACTCTTTGCAACCCTATTGACTGTAGCCCGCCGGGCTCCTCTGTCCATGGAATTCTCCAGGCAAGAATACTGGAGCGGGTTGCCATTTCCTTCTCTGGAGCATCTTCCTGACCCAGGGATCGAACGCACATCTCTTTTATGTCTCCTGTCCCGTTGGCAGGTGGGTTCTTAACCACTAGCACCACCTGGGAAACCCCTTCCATTAGGTATGTTGTTGTTCAGTCCCTCAGTCATGTCCAACTCATGTGACCCCATGGACTGCAGCACACCAGGCTTCCCTGTCCTTCACCCTCTCCCAGAGTTTGCTCAAACTCATGTCCATTGAGTCAGTGATGCCATCCAACCATCTGGCCCTCTATCATCCCCTTCTCCTCCTGCTTTCAATCTTTCCCAGAATCAGTATCTTTTCTAATGAGTTAGCTCTTCTCATCAGGTGGCCGAAGTATTAGAATTTCAGCTTCAGCATCAGTCCTTCCAATGAGTATTCAGGGATTGGTTTGATCTTGTAATCCAAGGAACTCTGGAAAGTCTCCAACACCATAGTTCAAAAGCATTAATTCTTCAGCATTCAGCTGTCTTTATAGTCCTACTCTCACATCCATACATGACTACTGGAAAAACCATAGCTTTGACTAGACAGAACTTTGTTGGCAAAATAACATCTCTGCTTTCTAATATGCTGTCTAGGTTTGTCATAGCTTTTCTTCCAAGGAGTAAGCATCTTTTAATTTCATGACTCCTGTCACCACCATCTGCAGTGATTTTGGAACCCACGAAAATAGTCTGTCACTGTTTCCATTGTTTCCCCATTTATTAGGTATAGGGGCCTATAAATACTTGTTGAGAACTTAAAAAACAAAAATCTTTTTTAAAAAGACATTTTTTGTTTTGTTTTGAATTGCTTCTCGGCGGTAAAACATGTGCAATTGCTTTGAAAAAGCAAAACCAAAATGGGGGCCATATGGGGGGATCTAACCACCCAATTCGATTTCTCCTCTTGTTATTACTGTCCTGCAGTGAGGTTCGTAAGCCATCATGTTGTCTGTATCCAGTAGTGTGACGTGTTGTGGGAAAGGTAAGCCACAAGTAGGATAAAGGTCCCATTCGTGTATCTTCAGTGTATGAGCAGGATAGCCCAAAAGGAATGAGATTTTCCCCTGTGAAGGGGCGGGAAGGATGTTCACGGAGATGAGAGGGGCATCTCCTCTCATGGTTGGAAGGGTGAGTTTACCCTCAGGTTGTAGTTTGTTAGACATGTGACCAGATGGTAAATGCTTTGGACATAAATGGAAAGTTGCTATTGCAGGCTTCCCAGGGCAATTTTTAATCAGGAGAAAATTTTTCTAAAATTTAGGCAGCATTTAATTCCTCTGTTGAGTGGGATGCCCATCTTGTAAGGCAATAGATAATTTTATACAAAATATATGCATACACAGACACACACATAGATGTACATACTCATAAAGATCTCTAGTGGAGTCATGGATGACTCATCACATTCAGCAGTGCAGAAAAATGTGTTTTCCTTAATCTGCCTGTTACTGACATGATTTTCCTATGAGGCCCCTTCCTATGGGAGGGGGGAGCCCAGAAGGTACTTAATTCAGACTAATCTGGCAGTCTTAGTCTGAGCCTATAGTTTGAATAGACTCTCCAGGTAATTTTGTTTCTTTGGGGGTAAATTCTGCCTTTCCTTTTCTGCCCCTCCCCACCTTCTTCCTTTCCCTTTCTTGGACAGATGGAGAGAGGGGTGTGGCTTAGGTGAGCTGAGCAGTGGAGGGAAGATGGGGACTCTTGCATCCACAGGGCATCTTCTGGGGGCTCCCTGACTTCTGGTACAGTGAGTCAGGACTGGCATTTGTGGGAATGGTACCACCAACCTGGAACTGATGAAGTTGTCCAGATGGTCTGATGGGCTGGTATTTATGCTGCAGACATTAGCTTCCACATTTCACATCCAGTTTTAAAGTTCCAAACTATCTTGAAGGTCCCTAGCCTTCTGCTGGGCCATATGGCCTTGAAGCATCTCCAAGATCCCCGTTAGGGCCTCTGAGACCCTACATGCCACACCAGGGGGACACACAAAGCCAACTCCTGCTGCTAGTGCTGGGACAGCCCATCCAACAATGGTCCGAGGGGCTGCTTGGAGGTGTCTTGATTACCTTGGGCTGCCATAACAGGATTCCTCACACTGAGTGGCTTAAATATCAGGAATTTATTTCTGGAGGCTGGAAGTCCAAGATGAAGGAGCTGGTAGGGTGGGTTCCTGGTGAGACCTCTCTTCTTGGCTTGCAGACAGCCGCCTTCTCACTGCATCCTCATGTGACGTCTTTTCTGTGTGTACCTCTCTAAGGTCTCCTCTTCTTTAAGGACACTGGGAGTAATTTAATTACATCCTTAAAGTTCCTAATTCCAAACGGTGTCCCATAGGAGGTTAGGGCTTCAACATATGTATTTACGGGAAGGACATATTAGACCCATCAGGGGATGTCTCTGGATGCTTCTTCCACTGTACCTGTGGGAGCTGCCACTGGCTGTCAGGTCTTGTTCCCTGCCTCCTCTGTACCTGTCTGGATGTTTCTAGACTACCTGTGCCTTCCAGAGATGTACCAAAAAATGAAGACTTCACAATCCTTGTCTCTATCCCTCTTCCTTCCCACAACTCCTGAAGAAATTCTGTTGTCTGGGTCTTCCCATCTTCATGCCTGATAGGTTGAAGGCATCTTAGATGTGACTTTCTTTTTAAATAATGCTGGGCTTTCCAGCTTCTTGTCAAAACAAAATCCATTGTGACTTTGCTATGCTTGGGCGCTAATCCCATCCTGAAACACTGAGTGAGACCCATGGTCTGAAAGCCCCAGGAACAAGGAGGGCCACAGGGTGAGAAATATCTCTGAAAATGCCTTAAAAACTTCACATACCTACAGTATATGTTTATGCACAAACACAGAAGTACCTTCAATGCTCTATCTGTTGCTTCTCTCAAATTCAATGGAATTATTTATGTAAATATCAATCACTGTCAGTATATATCAATGATCAGTTGTAGTTTAGTTATATTTAATATTAATATAGATAATAATTTAAGGATGTCATTCATGTCCATGGACTGAGTGACCTCACTTTCACTTTTCACTTTCATGCATTGGAGAAGGAAATGGCAACCCACTCCAGTGTTCTTGCCCGGAGAATCTTAGGGATGGCAGAGCCTGGTGGGCTGCCCTCTATGGGGTCACACAGAGTCGGACACGACTGAAGCGACTTAGCAGCAGCAGCAGCAGCATGTCCATGGATGGACTGGGGGATGTAATGCTTGGTGAAACAAGTCAGACAGAGAAAGACAAATACTGCATCCTTTCACATACACATGGAATCTAGAAAATTTAAAAAGAAAAGAGTCATTATAACAAAACAGACTCACAGATGCAGAGAACAAACTCATGGTTATAGAGAAGGGAAGGGTGGGGGGGGGGGACAAAATAGGGAAAGGGGATTAAGAGGTACAAACTTCTAGGATAAAATCAGTAAGTTACAGGTTGTTGTGTACAGCACAGGGAATATAGTCAATAGCTTATAATAGCTGTGTGGAGTTAAGTCTATAAAAATATAGAATTACTATGTTATATACCTGAAAGTAATGTAATCTTGTAAATTAGCTATACTTCAATTAAAACAAAGAAGAATGTCATTTTCTGGGAGTATAATATTCCAAATCCTGAGCAATGGGGTGTCCTAAAGGAATTTGTTCCAGTCGTGTCTGACTCTTCGCCATCTCATGGACTGTAGCCCACCAGATTCCTCTGTCCATGGGATTTCCCCATGCAAGAATACTGGAGTGGGTTGCCATTTCCTTCTCCAGGGGATCTTCCTGACCCAACAAAGGAAGTTGTTACCTTTGCTTCTAGCCCTCACTGTCTGTCAGCCTCCTCGAAGTAAACTGGGGCCATGGTAGGCAAGCATCTTTCAAGATTCTGCTGTGTGAGAACGTGAGGCCTCAGGAGAACATGGCATCTCATAAGGTCAGCCTTCAGGGCTCCCTGCCTCTGCCCATGCTGTTCTCATGCCCGGACCCACTGATGCTTCCACCTCTAGATTTGACATTAAAAAAAAAAAAAGGTTGTGTCTGAAACGATACTGTTAGGTAGTTAGAATAGGGAAAAAGAGTCCAAAATGGCGGTGGCTAAAAGACCTGGACGGGAAAGCCCGTGAAAATAGAACAAAGGAAGGTCCGAGGACCGGAGTGAGAACTTCAGGTAAAACAACGCTCCTGCCTAGGCCCAATTTACATAAGACAGGCCCAGGGACAGAGAAACGTAAAAAGAGGAGCCAAAGCCCTCTTCCCTCTCTCTCTCTCTCTCTCTCCTGCGTGATGGGGCAATCTTCTCTTCGCGTCTTTGGATCGACGTGCCCTCATGCCTCGAAGATGGATTTTCCTGCTATTACCTAAATAAATAGAGCTGTAACACTGAGCTGTAACACTGATTTGTTTAAGAGCTATAACACGGTCTGGCTGAGACCTGAGAGCTATAACACGGTCTGTCCTCCAAGAGCTGTGACCCGTAGAGGAGGCTTTAATGTCGGTCACTCCAAATTTTTGTTGTGATGAGACAAAGAACCAAGGAGCCTACACTCGCGTGACAGTACCATGCGTTGTATGAAAGGAGAGAGGGTTAGCACTCCTCTTGACAAGGATGGTGGAAACTCTCGAGCCTGACAACATGCATACAGTTAAGGCATTGCCACTTACCTCATGGCATCTAACCACACTTCATGGGGCTTTCCTGATGGCTCAGCAGATGAAAGAATCTGCCTGCAATGCAGGAGACATAAGAGATGTAGGTTCCATCCCTGGGTTGAGAAGATCTGGAGAAGGAAATGGCAACCCACTCCAGTATCCTTGAGAATTCCTGGGAAATCCCATGGACAGAGAAGCCTGGTGGGCTACAGGCCAAAGGGTTGCAAAGAGTTGGACACGGCTCCACAAATTTCACCCGTCCTCCATCCCCCATCTTCCCACCCTACCCCAAATAGGTAACCATTTTTATTGTTTTTTTAGTGTGGGTGTATGGTGCGGGGGTGTGGTGGGGTGAGGGGGTGGGGAAAGAGTGGGCAGGGGGTGGGAGGATTTGAGAAGCAAAAGAAGAAAATACAAACACAGATTTCTGTCTTCCTTACTTTCACATTGAAAAGGTAATATACTATACTGACTGTTTTGTACACTGCTTTTTTTCATTTCATTTTTTGAGAAAAATTTCCATGTTAGTACATAGAAAGCACCACATTTTTCTTCTTTTTAAAAGAAATCCATTCAGAGTATGCAGTCCTAATGTACAGTGATGAGAAACTATTATTTTATGATCTTTTCATTAAAAGCTTGACTGGGGAAAAAAAAAAAAAAAAGGTCGCCCAGGGACTTCACTGGCAGTTCAGTGTTTAAGAATCTGTCTTCCAACGCAGGGGACACAGATTCAACCCTTGGTCCAGGAACTAAGATCCCACATGCCCTGGGGCAACTAAAACTTGAATGACTCAAATACTGAGTCCTTGTGCTCAGGAGCTCCAGCATCACTGTTTTAGCCACGTGTTCCGGGAAACAAACTCACTCAGAAGGACAATGCAGATAGTGGAGTGCAGTTTATTACACCAGTGGGCCCAAGGAAGGGTCTCCTCTTGGCCAAGGACCCTGACCAGTTTTTGTGAAAACCTTATATACCCTAAGTGTACCTGTCCAAACCCACCTCCTCAAATTCCCTGAAACTAGTCTGAATAAAGGAAAAGAAAGATACAATCAAAGTTAACCTGTGATTCATATGCCTTAGGCCTAGATAGTTAACAGTGGACAATTATCAATAGGCCTGTGGTCATACTCCAATAAGCATAATAGAATGTATGATTCTATTCGGTTACACAGACAATTAGGGTATTTTTTAGGCAAGGGAGAGTCTAGGTATGAGCCCTGGGGCTCTTCCACGGTAGGGGGTGGGGTCTGGTTTTCCAGTTGGTTTGTCGTTTCCATAGATACTGGGCACACAGCTCAAAGTCCACAGTCCGGCCCAAGATGAAGTCCTGCTTTCTAGACAGAGCCTGTTCTGTTTCCTCCATCACAACTAGAGAAGCCCCTGGGTGCCACAAGGAAGACCCAACACAGAAAAAAAAATGTGGTTGCCCAGTATTCCATTCTTTGGTTGTTTAAACTATTTAACTAGTCCTTAGCTATTTAAATGATTTAACTGTAAACTATTTAACTAGTCTTCTCTTAAGAAACACTGGATTATCTCCAATCTTTGATAGAAGCAAAACTGCACTGAATAAACTCATATACATGTCATCTTGTACCCATCTTGCCGGTAAAAGATAAATTCCGAGAAGAAGGATCGATGGGGCAGGTCTATGTTCTTTAGTGGATTTGCTAGCCTTGAACAAGTTGCAGCTTCCTGAGGCTGTTCCCAGGTGGTTGGTTCAGTGGTAAAGAATCCACTGAATGCAGGAGGCATGGGTTCAATCCCTGGGTTGGGAAGATCCCCTGGAGAAGGAAATGACAACCCACTCCAGTATTCTTGCCTGGAGAATCCCCATGGACAGAGGAGCCTGATGAGACCATGGGGTCACAAAGAGTCAGACACAAGTGAGCGTGCACGCATGCACACGGCGCTGCTGCCACTGAGAGGCAGACTTCATTCAATCTTGCATTTCTTAAATACCTTAGATTATAGTCTTCAGTGTGACAGGCAGTGTTTAACAACAATAAATCACAGTTGGCACTGTTGTACCCGGGTCGCAGAATCCCACCAAACACCACAGGAGCAGCGGATTGATACAAAAACAGTGAGGAACTTTATTACAAGCTCGATCAGGGACTCTCTTCACACAATGGCGAAGGAGCGCGGAGTGAAAGCGGCAAATCTTTTTTATACTGTATAGCACGGGGAGCGGGAAGGGAAGCTTAAGGGGATTGGTTAATTCTTCAACTAATGATGTCTTGTTAGCTACTGATTGGTGGGTTAGAGTAAGGGGGGTGAGGGACTTTCCTGTCCTCCCCTGATTGGCTCCTTGAGTTTCTTTCTGTCCTCGGGAGGAGGTTTTACCCAAAATGGCGGTGCTATCCTAAAATGGAGTCGTTTGGGTTTCACATTTCACAGGCACCTCTGGCTTACCTTAGTGTCTTGCTTCTCAGTAATGTCCCAGCATTTTCGTGTCCTTGGGCCAGGACCTGCTACCAGACTAGACAAGGTGCTTGCTCTCATGCAGGCCTGGCTTCCCCAAGATGCTGCTTAATTTTATCAGCTTGAAATAACGTTTTCAGGATAATACTCTCTTCTATAAAATCTTGACTGCTTTTAAGGTCATCAGATTGTTACTAAACACAACTTGGATCTGCTCACTCACAAGCAGTAAGGTCACTCTACCGACACCAGCTCATGGTAAGGGCAAGTGAAGCATTTACTGCAGGCACCAAGCAGGAGCCTAGAGCAGGTCGTGCTTAAAAGGTCTGAACTCCCTGAAAGCTTTCAGGGAAATGTTTATAAAGACATAGTGAGGGAGGGGAGTTGTGGGGTGTGGGATCCACTCACAAACATTCCTCTGATTGGTTGGTGGTGAGGTAATTGGGAGTCAACATCATCAGCCTTCTGGTTCCAACCCCTCTGGGATCTACAAAGGCAGCAGCATACAGTTAACTTCTACCTGATGGGGCTTTCAGTATCTAAACAACTCAAATGGCTCAGAATAGTATCCATTGTCCTTGAAGAAGAGCTAAAAATGGCCTTGACTTTGTTTAATGGCCAAGCTATTATTATTTTGTTTTCCTTTCTTTCTACATTTTTTCCCACTTCTCTGATTATATTTACTCTTTGGAACTCAGGGAAGGCCCAGGAAGCCACACTTTTTCTACAGACAAAAGGTAGGTGTGAGGCTGCCAGGGTTAATACCATGACGGGCGGCCTGGACCTAAGTTTTAGCTTCCCCCGAAATGGTAAGATTCCCTACCCCCATCAGGTAACCTGGAGCCAGCCAATCAATATGCGCCCAGTAAGAACAAAGGGAGAGCTGAAAAGCCCGCGAAAGTCTGTACCGATAGAATTACTTTGCAAACATGTAACCAATCCGCTTAAGCCAGCTACTAACCGCTTTTGCATATCTTATAAATTTGTGTACCAAGCTTGAGCTCGGCGCTTTCTGACCCTGCACCACTGTGATGTTTGTGGCAGAAAGCCCTGGCTCGAGACAGTAATAAACTTCCCTTTTTGCGAGTTGCATTGTCTTGGAAGCCTTCTCTCTCTCCCCGCTCGGGGATTCGGACATCGGGCATAACAGTAGGCAGAGGACAAGGAGCGGGTGAGGGGTCTTTTCCAACAAGGCCCCATAGGGTCTTGCTTGGTTACAAAGAGCACAGTTAAAACTTGTGACTTCCAGGAGTGTGTACTTGGGAAAGCCCAGTGCTCCAGCCTCCCCTACTTGGAGGTTTGCTTTGAGGCTTGGTTTTTCCTCCTGAGGGGGTGCGAAGGGTTTCTCTCTTTTGCATTCATGAATATACAAAGACTGCTTCTCAGAGGTACAAACGATACCATCTTACAAGTCTCTGGTCATATTAACCACTGCTTTCAGAAGCTGAAGCAGTCTTGTCTACTGTCATAGCCTCATCTTGGTTCTTTCTAGAAGAGTCTTCAGATGAACCCTTTGCTTGATCCTGCCTCTCCTTTTAGTTCCTCTCTGGAGAAGCATTTCTTTTTTTTCTGTGAGGGAGAGCCCAGTAATGGAAACAGTATATTGATTCTGCAGCCTTTGTTGTCTCTCCAAGCCTCAGTTTCCTCAGCTGTAAAATGGGATCATTAACAGCATCCTCTAAGCTTCACAGAGCAGTAGTGAGAATGATCTGTGCACTGAAAACTGTTATAAAGAGTATATTTTTCCTAATTTTAAATAAGAAATGTTTTTATCGGAGTGTAATTACTTTACAATGCTGTGCTAGTTTCTTCTGTCCAGTGAAGAGAATCTGCTATATGTATACATATATCCTCCCCTCTTAGACCTGCCTCTGACTCCCTGCATCCTACCCATCTGCAAAAAGGAAACATTGAAGACATAAAAAAGGGATCTGAATATTGCATATTAAAGCATATATATGAAATCTAGAAAAATGGTACTGATGAGCCTACTTGTAGGGGAGGTAGAGAGACACAGACTTAGAGAACAGACTTGCGGATACAGCAGGGGAGGGAGACTGTGGGGCTAATAGAGACAGCACCCTTGAGACATAGATATTACCATATGTAAAATAGGCAGCTATTGGGAAGTTGCCGTATAACACCGGGAGCTCAACTGGGTGCTCTGTGACCACCCAGAGGGGTGGGATGGGATGGGGAGTGGGAGTGAGGTTCTAGAGGGAGGGGGGATATGTTTACTTTCGGTTGATTCACAGTGCTGTTTGACAGAAACCAACACAGCATTGTAAAGCAATTATCTTCCAATTAAAAGGAAAAAAAAGTCCACAGTCTAGCTATGCTAATCCCTGCAATTGCCATTTTCCGGTATTTTGTATTCTCTTCCCATTCTTATCCCCACAAAAACAATCAGATGTGATCCTGAGCTGAATCACTACTCCCTCTAGGCTGCTCTCTGCCCTTCTGTTCTCCTGTACAGGGAAGGGGAGCAGAACCAACCCCCCTTCAGGAGGATGCAGGGTGAATGATTTATTTCTGAGTGTTTTTTAAAGAGATCAGAATTTTATGCAGCATGATCAGGCTGCTGCAGAGTTTGCCTAACACCAAACAGATATACAACAGACAAAGAAAAAAAAACACTCAAAAGAGACTTTGTAGCAGTGATGACCTATTTTTCCAAGTATCTCATAGTTTTGAAAGGGTCTTTATATGTATTAACTCACTCTAACCTTTTAACAGTGCAGGGAGGTAAGTAGGACAGAGCTCACTTATTTATTTTTGTTTTCTGGCTGAGGACAAGAAGCCCAAAGAGGCTGAATAATTTGTTCAAGGTTGCGGTTAGTTTGCGCTAGGGTTGGGCTTGGCATCCAGATTTGATAGATTCTTTTCTTGATCTTCAAGTTTTTGTTAATTTAATTCTTCATTATAATCTCTGTGCTTGGTGGCTATGTACTAGTATTGCTTTTGTATCTATCTCTCCATGGTATCTCTCAATATACACTCAACTGATTATTTGATTAGTAAAGTAAGTTTGGAAGCTGAAAGGTCGGGGCATGCCCCCGGGAAAGTGCTACAAGGCAAATTCCGGAGGCTGGCTAAACTTTCAGGGGCTGGCCCCCTGCAGCCTGGTCCAATCAGGTACCAACACAGCCCTCGGACACTGACCACCGCTGTAGCCCGCGCTTTCTTCCTTATATGAAAAGACCTGGCCTGGACGCCCTGCCCGGACTATAAAACCCCTCCCCACCCCTCATACCTTGCAGACTCCCTTTGTCTCCTCACTCACCAGCCCCCCGGGAGTTCTGCCCGAGAGCGAGAGCGACGCTTAATAAAAAGGCCTTTACCACCGGTCCTTAGAGGCGGCTTTTTCTTTCTCCCGCGGCGTTTTCTAACATCTGGCGCCCAACGTGGGGCTCGGGTTGAGGGGCCCCCGGCACTCGCCGTTGGGGCCCCCCCTCGAGCTCCACCGCCGCGGTAGCCCCGGACCCAGGCGGCTGACCAACCCCCCGGACGGCAGGATACGGGGTAAGTCCCTTCGGCTTTGGGGCCTGCCTTCCCTGGCGATCACTTCCTAGGGCTCCGTAACCAGTGCGCACTTACTGGGCCCTCCCGGTCACCAGCCGGTGGGGAGACGTCCCCAGCGGCTGAGTAGACCTCCGGCTTCGGCCTCCGGCTTCGGCCTCCGGCTCCGGCCTCCGGCTCCGGCCTTCCCGGTCACCAGCTGGTGGGGAGACGTCCCCAGCGGCTGAGTAGACCTCCGGCTTCGGCCTTTCCGGGTCCCTGCGGCCGTGAGGAAGACGTTCCCCGCGACTACACGGACCTCCGGCTCCCCTCGACTCGTCCGAAGACGTTCGGACAGCGGGGGTTGCCTCCACGCCCTGTGGTCGCCATGGGATCGACAGCCTCCAAACCCGATCCCCAATACTCCACCCCCTTAGAGTGCCTGCTAGCTAACCTGCGGACTCTAGGGCTAAAGAGAGATATCCGTCCCAAGCAGCTCACTTTTCTGTGCTCACAGGCCTGGCCTCAGTATTCCCTAGATAATGGCTCACAATGGCCAGCCACAGGGACACTAGACTTTGACGTCCTCCGTGATTTGGATAATTACTGCCGGAGAACGGGAAAATGGTCTGAGGTCCCCTATGTTCAGGCCTTTTGGGCTTTGCGCTCTCGCCCCACCCTGTGCACTACGTGTGCTCCTAGCCAGATCCTACTCACCATGGCCCCCCCGACTCCACCCTCCCGAGCTAAGCCAACCCCTCCCGCTTCTGAGTCCTCTGCTTTCTCTGTTCCCCCAGAAGATCTGGTGGCCCCCCCTCCCTACGCCTCTCCCACGGCCCCCTCCCCTTCCTCTCCGGTTCCTACTCCCTCCCCTTCCACTCCGGCCCCTCCTACCTCTTCCCCCTCCTCTCCGGCCCCTCCTAACCCCTCCCCCTCTAACCCTACTCCGGCCTCTTTTGCTCCTGTTCCCGCCCCTGAGGCTTCACCGCCGGCCCCAGATTCTCCGGCCATTAGCCCTATCTTGTATCCTCCCCTTCCCCCCGTCACTCCCTACTCGTCTCCGGTTAGCTCCCACACTCGCTCCCATAGCAACCCTCCAGGGGCCTCCCCGCCCCCTCCCCCAGCCCCGCTACTCCCTCTGCGACAAGTAGCCGGAGCTGAGGGTCTAGCCCAGGTCCACGTCCCCTTCTCTCTCCAGGACTTAGCACAGATTGAGGCCAAGCTGGGATCCTTTTCCTCCAACCCCACTCAGTACATTAAGCAGTTTACTGGTCTGACCCGCGCCTATGCCTTAACATGGCAGGACATATATGTCATCCTGGGATCTACCACCACCCCCGAGGAGAGGCAGGCCATTTGGACGGCAGCCAGGGCTAAGGCCGACCAGCGGCATAGTGCCAACCCCTCCCCCGAGCGCCCCCCGGGAGCTCAGGCAGTTCCTGACACCGACCCTGATTGGAACTACCAGGAAGGGGGTGGCGGCCAGCTGCGGGTACGCTATATGATAGAGTGTCTCCTTGATGGGATGGAAACGTCCTCTCATAAAGTGGTAAACCTCCTCAAACTAGATGAGGTGACTCAGGGGCCCGATGAAAACCCAGCCATGTTTCTTAATCGGCTGACTGAGGCCCTTGTTCAATACACCAGACTGTCCCCTGAGTCCCCCATGGGGGCAGCTACCTTGGCCAATCGTTTTATCTCCCAATCCGCACCTGACATCCGAAAAAAACTGGCCAAGGCTGAGGATGGCCCTCAGACCCCTATTCGAGACCTGGTAAAAATGGCCTTTAAAGTTTATAACGCCCGTGAAGAAACTGCTGAGGCCAGCCGAAAGGCAAGGCTTAAACAAAAGGCCGAATTTCAGGCAAGCCTCCTAAACCAGCAAACCCAGGCCTTGGTAGCAGCCCTCCGGCCGGCGGTGGGCTCGGGGCCCCAAAACCCCCCTCCGGGGGCCTGCTTCAAGTGCGGCCAAGAAGGACACTGGGCCAAGATGTGCCCCAATCCGCGGCCTCCTTCCAAGCCATGCCCGTTGTGCAAACAACGAGGACACTGGGCTAGTGACTGTCCCCGGGCCTCTCGGGCTCCGACCTCTAGGGGCCGGAGACCAGAGCGCCCCAGGGAGACCTCCTGCCCTCCTCCGGCCTCGGAACTGCTGAGCTTCAATGATGACTGATGCCGCCCAGACTCGGGGACCCCAATAACCCAAGCCGAGCCTAGGGTAACGCTCCAGGTAGCGGGTAAGTCCATCAACTTTCTAGTTGATACGGGGGCTACCTATTCGGTCCTTTCCTCTTTCGGGGGCACTTTACGTCCTTCCCAGGTTTCGGTTATGGGCATTGACGGCCAACCCTCGTGTCCACTCCAAACCCAACCACTGTTCTGCCAATTAGATTCCTGCCTATTTACCCACTCCTTTTTGGTCATCCCCTCCTGCCCTACTCCTCTCTTGGGAAGAGATATACTCGCTAAGCTGAAGGCCACTCTTCACCTGACTCCAGGATCGGCTCCCACGTCAGGGGCCTTCCTAATGTTACTTGTTGACCCCCCAACCTCTTCTGTTAATCCTGAGGTCTGGGACACCCGAGTCCCGGTGGTGGCTCGGCACCACCCTCCAGTCCTCATCCGGCTAAGAGACCCCACCTGCTTCCCAGCCAGGCCCCAGTTTCCTTTGTCTACTCATAACCTCAGGGGACTAAAGCCCATCATCGACCGTCTCAGAGGACAGGGTCTTTTGATCCCCACGACTTCCCCCTGTAACACACCCATCCTTCCTGTTCGAAAGGCTTCAGGAGACTACCGGCTAGTGCAGGATCTCCGCCTGATCAACGCGGCGGTGGTCCCTGCCCATCCACTTGTCCCTAACCCCTACACTCTCCTTTCTTCCATACCTCCCAAAACCTCTCATTTTACCGTCATTGACCTCAAAGATGCCTTTTTTACCATCCCACTCCACCCCGACTGCCAATTCCTCTTTGCTTTTACCTGGACTGACCCCGACACTCAGCTTACCACCCAGCTCACATGGACTGTACTCCCTCAGGGGTTCAGAGACAGTCCCCATTACTTCGGACAGGCTCTGTCCCGAGACCTGGCCAGATGCTCGCTCCGCCCTAGCACCCTCCTCCAATATGTAGACGACCTGCTCCTTTGCAGCCCCTCAGAAAAAACCTCCCGACAACATTCTGCAACTCTTCTTAATTTCCTTGGCTCCCAGGGTTACAGAGCCTCACAATCCAAGGCCCAACTGACTCAGACTTCTGTTGTCTATCTAGGCCTCAAAATCACCCCTACCACTAAGGCCCTGACGGCAGATCGGTGTAGCCTCCTCAGGTCCATCTGTCCTCCGGCCAACGGAGACCAGATATTGTCCTTCCTAGGACTGATGGGGTTCTTCCGACACTGGGTCCCAAACTACGCCACCCTGGCCAAACCCCTATATGCCGCTGCTAAAGAGACTCCCACAGGACCACTGTCTTCCCCCACTGAAGTGACTAAGGCCTTCCACGCTTTACGCTCAACCCTATTGGCTGCACCCCCTCTCTTTCTCCCAAATCCCAACTATCCACACCATCTATACACTGATGAAAAGGGAGGGATAGCCTTTGGAGCCCTGGTGCAACCGATTGGCCCCGAACTGCTGCCTGTTGCTTACATATCCAAACAACTTGACCCCACAGCCAGGGGATGGTTCCCCTGCCTGCGGGCACTAGCGGCAGCAGCAACATTGTACGCTGATGCTAAAAAGCTGATTCATGGTCAGCCCCTGACCATCTTCTCACCTCATCGCCTTGGCGATCTTTTAGCCTCTAGATTTCTCTCTGACCTCAGCGAATCCAGGCTCCAGCAGTTTCACCTGGTATTTTTGGACAATCCGCAAGTTTCCGTGAGTCGTTCTCCACAATTAAACCCGCTTTCTTCGTTGCCCTCCCTCCCCCTCTCCTCAGAACCCCCAGCCCACTTATGCTCAGAGGTCCTTGAGTCCCTTATGCAACCACCTCACAACCTGTTTTCCGAACCTCTACCAGATCCAGAGCTAACTTTGTTCGTCGATGGGAGCTCAAAGCGAGATCCTGATGGAAACCGAAGGGCGGCTTATGCTGTGGTAACCACCCGAGAAGTCCTGGAGGCTCAGCCCTTGCCACCCGGGACGACCTCTCAAAAGGCTGAACTAACAGCCCTAACTAGAGCCTTACACCTAGCAAAAGAAAAAAGGGCCAATATTTACACAGACTCCAAATATGCCTTCTTGATTGCCCATTCTCACGCGGCAATCTGGAAAGAGCGGGGCTTCCTGACCACTAAAGGATCCCCCATCTGTAATGCCCCCCACATTATTCGACTGTTAGATGCCTTATCTCTGCCCAAAGAGGTCGCTATCATACACTGCAAGGGACACCAAAATACTCATGACAGTGTCGCTCTGGGTAATAATATGGCAGATCAAGTGGCTCGACAAATCACCTTACAACAAGCCCCCGAGCCCTTGCTGACTTTGAGATCCACCCTCAACCCAGATTATTCCAGCGAAGAAGCCAGAGCCTTGCTGGCACAGGAAGGGGCTCAGAGGCACCCGTCGGGATGGATACTACTCCATAATAAACCGGTGCTTCCTGAGCGCCAGGCTAAGGCCATAATATCCCAAATCCACAATACCCTCCACATCGGGCCAAGGGCTCTCTTTTCCTTTCTCAGCCCTGTCTTTTCTCCCCCACATCTCAGACAGACCATATATGCGGTCCACCGCTCCTGCCTAACCTGTGCTTCCACCTCTCCTCAAGGAGGACTCCGACCCCCACAGGAGACTCACCAGCTAAGGGGACATATGCCCGGGCAGGATTGGCAGATAGACTTCACCCACATGCCCAGACATCGAACCTACCGCTATCTGCTGGTCTTGGTGGATACCTTTTCAGGATGGGTCGAGGCCTTCCCCACCGCCCGAGAGACGGCAGCGGCGGTGACAGAAGTCTTGACAACCCATCTCATTCCCAGATTTGGGTTGCCAAACTCCCTCCAGTCTGACAATGGGCCTGCATTTATCTCACAGATCTCCCAGCAGGTGGCTACGGCTCTGGGCATCGACTGGCATCTCCACATCCCCTATCGGCCCCAATCGTCAGGCAAAGTAGAACGGGTGAACGGCATCATCAAGACGCACCTGACCAAGCTTGCCTCAGAACTGCGGCTGTCTTGGGTCGACCTCCTTCCTCTGGCGCTCACTCGCATTCGCACCACACCACACTCCAAAACAGGTTTGACCCCTTTTGAACTGCTCTACGGCAGGCCCTATCTCCTGACTCACCTCCCAGAGGGAGAGGCTCCCCCACTTGCGGGGTACCTCCCCCTCTTCTCCCTCCTACGATCCTTGCTGAGAGAACACGCAAACCGGGTCCTGCCACAACCGACAGACGACGAGGGGCCAACTCAGCCTCTGGCCCCGGGAGATCAGGTACTGCTAAAAACCTTGAGTCCCCGCCTGCTACAACCTCGCTGGACGGGGCCCCATACTGTAATCCTCACCACTCCCACGGCAGCCAAACTGCTGGGACACGAGCCCTGGTATCACCTGACCCGGCTCAAACGAGCTCCCCCGGGTCTCCCAGAGACAGGGGCGGCCCCGGCCCAGGCCCCTCCTCTCAATTACTCCTACCACTCCACCCTCACGGGGCCGACCAAACTGACCATCACCCGAACCCCTCTGTCGTCAATCCCAAAATAATTGGGGGACCACATCCTGATATCCGATGCTGACCTGGCATCACCCGCTGTGGCTGCTAACAATCACAGCTCTGGCCATACTTTTTGCCATTAGATTAGCGGCCGCGGCCCCCCGCAATTGGTCCTCCATTCTTCGACTGTCCCTGGCCCTCACATACCTAGCCATCTGCTTCCTACTCCTGGGGTGCTATTCCCTTGGGACACCCTGACCTGGTTACCGGCTCCATCCCTACGAGACCCACGAGGCTGGTTGTCCGCCACACCCCCTTCACCCCAACCTCAGAACAATGCGGGACTCTCTACTCTGGGTTACTCTGGGGGTACTGGGGGTCCTGGAAAAAGGGGGGCACACCTACCAAAACCCCCACCAGCCTTTTCAAGTCACATGGATCTTAAAAAATGGAGAGACCTACGAAGAGCTAAACCGGACCACAGCCACCCAACCGAAAGATAAGTGGTGGCCGGACTTATATTTTAACCTTACAAAATTAATCGAACAATCAGGATACTCCAAGTGTAGGGTCAGGTCTCTCGGGTTTTATGCCTGCCCGGGACATCAGCGAGAAAACATAAAAACCTGTGGGGGAATGGTGAGCCGCTACTGTAAATCCTGGGGCTGTGTTACTTCCAATGATGGGTATCGGAAGTGGTCGGTGACCAGGCCAGACCTGATCAATATGTCCTTCACGGGTCCTCTTCCAAAATCAGATTGGCAGGGACGACCCTCCAACCCAGGGCAATGCAGCGACCAGATCCGACTATCATTCACACAGCAGGGACGGACTGAAAATAGATGGATTTCCGGGCTGTCCTGGGGGGTAGTGATATATGATACCTATGGTACGGGAAGCAATAGTGCAACATTGTATGTTCAGCAAGTCCTACAACCCGCCCAGACCCAAGTTATGGGGCCCAACCAGATTATTACACCCCCCCGCCCCTCACCACAAGGGACAAATGCCGCAAATGTTGTGACCTCGCCTACCCCTACCCCCTCTCTTCAGCTAACCCAGACAGACCCACCAGAAACCCAAGAACCCCTGTGGGCCTTGATCAAAGAAACCTACGGGGCCCTTAACCACTCCAATCCTAATGCGACTCAATCCTGCTGGCTTTGTTACACCTCACACCCACCTTACTACGAGGCCGTGGGTTTAAATGCCACCTACAACTTATCCACTCTCTCTAACCCACCACAGTGCTCTTGGGGAGACCGCAAGGTGGGCCTTACCATGAAACAAGTATGGGGTTCGGGGACCTGCTTAGGCACGGTTCCTACAGATAAACAAACCCTGTGTGCCCAGACTGACAATGACACCAACTTCACCGACAAGACCTACGTCATTCCCGAAATCGGGGGGTGGTGGATATGCTCACGGACTGGGCTGACGCCCTGTCTCCATTTGGCTGTCTTCGACCAGAGCAGAGAATTCTGTGTCATGGTAGTAGTAGTACCCAAGATTACATACCACCCAGAGGAGGTCCTCTACAACTTTTGGGACCAAGATACCCCAGCTCCCAGACATAAGAGGGAGCCCGTTACAGCTATTACTCTAGCAACACTGTTCGCCCTGGGGGCGGCCGGAACGGGCACGGGCATTGCTTCCCTGACTACACAACATCAGGGCCTAATCACCCTGAGAGTCGCCATTGATGAAGACATTGCACGAATAGAAAAGTCTATGATGGCCTTGGAAAAATCCCTAACCTCTTTGTCAGAAGTGGTGTTACAGAACAGACGAGGCCTAGACCTGATTTTTTTACAACAAGGGGGCCTCTGTGCAGCCCTCAAAGAAGAGTGTTGCTTTTACGCAGACCATACAGGGGTAGTGAGAGAGTCCATGGCCAAAGTAAGAGAAGGACTAGAGCGCAGAAAGAGGGAACGGGAAGCCCAGCAAGGTTGGTTCGAATCATGGTTCCAAAACTCCCCCTGGCTGACCACCCTGCTCTCGACCTTAATGGGACCACTCATAATCCTCTTGTTGCTCTTAACTTTCGGGCCCTGTCTCTTAAATAAGCTCTTGGCCTTCGTCAAACAGCGGCTCAACACGGTTCAGCTGATGGTATTGCGACAGCAGTACCAAGGGCTTCCAACGGACACTCTGTGACAAAATTAACGGCAGACGCTCCCTGTCATCCCGGCCACACCCTACCCCTCGCCGCCCCCGTTCAGCAGGAAGAAGCCAGAGAGAACCGGCGCCCCTTGTCCTATAACTAAAAGGCCGGGATGAAAGGTCGGGGCATGCCCCCGGGAAAGTGCTACAAGGCAAATTCCGGAGGCTGGCTAAACTTTCAGGGGCTGGCCCCCTGCAGCCTGGTCCAATCAGGTACCAACACAGCCCTCGGACACTGACCACCGCTGTAG
This sequence comes from Cervus elaphus, assembly GCF_910594005.1. Classification (NCBI taxonomy): domain Eukaryota; kingdom Metazoa; phylum Chordata; class Mammalia; order Artiodactyla; family Cervidae; genus Cervus; species Cervus elaphus. The sequence goes on from NC_057847.1 coordinate 64,645,381, forward strand.
CCCGCGCTTTCTTCCTTATATGAAAAGACCTGGCCTGGACGCCCTGCCCGGACTATAAAACCCCTCCCCACCCCTCATACCTTGCAGACTCCCTTTGTCTCCTCACTCACCAGCCCCCCGGGAGTTCTGCCCGAGAGCGAGAGCGACGCTTAATAAAAAGGCCTTTACCACCGGTCCTTAGAGGCGGCTTTTTCTTTCTCCCGCGGCGTTTTCTAACAGAAGCTACATGTTTGGTTATCTGAATATCATAACAATTGTCAGATATAACTTACTATAACCCTTTCTAATGAACCCTAGTGAACTACAAATCTGGGGGCTTTGCATTTGCTTGGAAGAAAAGGCTTACAGACTTGAGATCCAATAATTCAAATCTAATAGGACCCTACTTTGCATGTTATCAATAGTGTAAAGTTTTCCAATCACTTTTATATCTTTTATTTCACCAGTCCTCACTGCGTCTCTTTTAGGCAGTTATGACAGCTTTGAAGCCCTGATGCATCTGGGTCTGCCACCCTTCTGGGGTCACATTTCACTTGAACACACAAATAGACAGAAGACAGAAGACTCAAGTCTCCCTTCTGTGTGGTTCAGAGGGAGCATTCAGTGGTTCCATGTATTTCCAGGGGAGACAAGCTTGGGGTGGAGAATGGAGAGATGAGTTCTGTTCTGCTTCAGAGGGGCCCTCATGAGGGAAGTTTGCAGCCGCCTGGTCAGTGTCGGCCTACCCTGCTGCCGTCTGCTGGCAGGATGCTGTCTGATCCTCACGAGCGCTGTGCCCACCTGACTGTCATCCCATGGACAGCCTTTCTTCATCCTGACAATTCACTATTCATACCAGATTGCTCTGTATTGCAGACTTTTTTGAAGTTTGGGGGAAAATGGAAGATAATTACACTACAGGTAGAAAACGACTTTAACTGCCATTCAGATATTCTTGTTCGTAGAAATCTACTAAGCACTTTTCACCACAGGGAACTTCTTATTCACCTGCTGCCATTTTGTCGGAGCCTTCTCACTGCCAACAAGGTCTCCACCTTTCCTTTCAGACAACTCTCCACCCCTTTATTCTGGGCCTACATTTTCTCTTACTTGATTTGCAGAGCAATTCCTTTCTTTGTTTGTTTTTAACCTTCTCTTTTCAGACCATGACTCTGGAAGTTCTTGTCTTTGATTCTCAATACTTTGATAAAGTATTTTCCTAAATAAAGAGCTATTATATTTGAATTCCTAGCTATACCAAAGTGGCTACAGCTGGTTCTTATATTAAGTATTGATTTTTCTTTCCTTTTCATGAATAATTCTTTCCATTTAACAGATGAGGAAACTGAGGCTCCAAGTTTATAATTAAATGAGCACCAGAGCTAGTAAGTGGTGGTGCTAAGACCTTATTTTTCCATTCTATTCTGTTTTTTAAGAGACTTTAATGACAACTTCATTGTTTAATGTTGTCATGATATCAAGCTGTATCTTAATTTACTTTTCTCCATTAGAAGTGATTACCTCAAAGAACACATTTCATTGACTTTCCCCTGCTCAGAATGCAAGGAACAAAACCTCCACCCTAAGGAGCAATGGCTGTCATAGCTGCTGTTCACACAGCTGAGTCAGGCTGTTTATATTCCTTGTAAAAGTTATTGTCTCATTAATCTTCACCTCAATGACCTAGTCCTGTGCCAAGGTCAAAGATGCCGGTGAATTGCAAATATGTCCCCATGCACACGGAACACAGTGCCTGTCAGTTTTGCTTGACGTGGCAATGAATGCTGAGGAGTCAGAAGCTGGAGGAGAGAGGGATGGAGGCCCACCTTTTGCAAATGTGCACAGTGTCTCTACTTTTTGTAACACCGGAAGTATGTATGTTAACCAGACTTGGAAAATCCTGTTCAGCAAGGGAGGGCTAATTTCCCAAGGAATTAAATTCTACCATTGTTGCAGAAACCAGTACTTGAGAAACGAAGCCCCAGACTTGGAGAGTTGGAGAACTCAGGTTTATTCCGCCGGCGGGCCCAGAGGAGTTAACACTCCGAGCTCTGAGCGCCAAACAAAGGGGTTACAGAGTTTTTATATATGGACAGGCATGATTAAGTGGGTTTGTGGGTTTGCAGGGGCTAGGGCGATTGCAAAGAGCAGGGCAAGGGTGGGTGAGAAAAGCTCCAGTTCCTAGTATTGTGAGTCCCCACTTTCTGAGACCTACATGATCTAGCTTTTACAAGGAGCAAGCTGAGTTACAGAGGCAGAAGGAGCTGGAGGTTATATAAAAATTTTAATTTCTCCTCTTCACTATAAAAAAGGCTGAGCATTGAAGAATTGATGCTTTCAAATTGTGGTGCTGGAGAAGACTCTTGAGAGTCCCTCAGATGGCAAGGAGATCAAACCAGTCAATCCTAAAGGAAATCAACCCTGAATATTCATTGGAAAGGCTAATTACTAAGGCTGAAGCTCCAATACTTTGGCCACCTGATGCGAAGAGTTGACTCATTAGAAACGACCCTGATGCTGGGAAAGATTGAAGGCAGGAGGAGAAAGGAGTGACAGAGGATAAGATGATTGGATGGCATCATCGACTCAATGAACTTGAGTTTGAGCAAACTTCAGGAGACAGTAAAGGACAGGTAAGCCTGGCATGCTGCAGTCTGTGGGGTCACAAAGAGTTGCACATGACCAAGTGACTGAATAAAAACAGCAACAAATGTACTCATTTACTCAGTGTTGAATTAAATGGTAAACTTTTACTCCATTCTTAGGCCTTCTTTTGTCTTTTACTCATCATCCTGCTGTCACAGAGGCAATGACTTAAATGCAGGAGCACCCACACAGACAAGAGTTTTTACATCAGTGCCCTGATTGGTGGGCTAAGCTTAGGAGAAAGAAAGAGGGAAAAGGATCCTTAGAGATGGATTATACATCTTTTAGGAGAGAATCAAGTGTGTGCCTTTTAATTTGATTTTCTTATTCGACAGTTATCCACTGGGCCAGGTACAGTGTTAAATACAGGAAAAGCAACACATAACAAGATGCTGAGCCTGTTTTCAGAAGCCGAGGGAAAACAGGTGATAATGTTATGACTGCCCAGATGAACTGACAGGTGATGGGAGAGAGGTAAAAAATCCAGGGTGCTGTGAGACCCTAGAGCAGCACAGTCTTGGTGGGCAGAGAGAGCTTCTTTGAGGAAGTGTCACCCAGAAGAACCCTACGGGGCCTTCTTGGAACAGACTCCCCACCCCCATGTCCTCCACCTACCACTTGTCTGTAGAAAACTTCACCCTCTTAGGCCTTCTCTGAATTCCAAAGAGTAAATTTAATCAGAGAAGTGAGAAAAGGCAGAAAGAAAGGAAAACAGAGAAGCAAGACAAAATAATAGTTCAGCCATTAAACAAAGTCAAGGACTTTTAGTTCTCCTTCAAGGACTATGGATGATATTCTGAGCCATGTCCTTTGAGCTATTGTGCAGATGCTGAAACCCCCAGCAGGTGGGAGAAGTTAACTGTGTGCTCCCCACAAGCACAGAGACCTCCAGACTGGTTGGAACTAGAAGGTTGATGATGTTGACTCCCAGTTACCTCACCACTAACCAATCAGAAGAATGTTTACATGCTGATCCTGCACCCCACAATCCCCTCCCTCCTCCTGTCTTTTAAAACATTTCCCTGAAAGCGATCAAGGATCAAGGTCTTTTGAGTACAACTGTCTTGACTCTTTGCCTGAAAGGATGAAAGTGTTAGTCGCTCAGACGTGTGCAACTCTTTGCAACCCCATGGACTATATAGTCTGCCAGCTCCTCTGTCCATAGGATTCTCCAGGTAGGAATACTGGAGTGGGTAGCCAGTCCCTTCTGCAGGGGATTTTCCAGACCCAGGGATCAAACCCAGGTTTCCTTCATTGCAGGCAGATTCTTTGCCATCTGAGCCTCCAGGGAAGCTGGTTCCCTGCAATAAAGGCTGCATTTTCCTTCACCACAACCCAGTGTCAGCAGATTGGCTTTACTGTGTGCCAGCAAATAGAACCAAGTTTGGATTGCTAAATGGAAGTAAGCTGGTATCTGAAAGATGAGAAGGAGTTTGTTAGACAAAAAGAGAGGTACAAGTGGGTATTCTAAACAAAAGGGACAGCAAAGCTCAGAGGTTGGAAGAAGAGTTGTGAGTGCGAGCAACTAGGTATGGTCAAAAGGGAAAGAAAGAAAATAAGGGTTAGTTTTGGACTCAGTGAGGTTGAGATACTTTAGGAACATCTAAGGAAAGACGCCCAAGAGAAAAGTGGAGCAGACTAGGGGTGAAATGTGGGCTCAAGAGTCACGATCACTCAGCCCTGGAAACACTGGGAGTTGAAGCAAGCACCCAGGGTGTGATGTGTAGACTGGGACAAGGAGCCCCATCATGTAAGAGATGAGCAGAAGTGAAGTCCCCAAAGGACTTCACTGGGGAAAGCAGGTTACAGAGGTGGGATGCAGCGTGGCAAGATGCCGCCCTGCGTGTTTTCCACTTGGGGGAATGAGCACTGCATGATCTCAGGAAGACCCTTCCAGTGGACTGGTCCGGGAGATGTCACGAGCCAGGCAGAGCTGGTGTGATGGGGCACCTGGTAAGTGTGGTACGTGTTGCTGGCCAGGTTCAGCTTCAGGACGGCCGCTTTGAGACCCTGAAAAGAAATCAATTCATTGTGTTCGCAGATGAAGGAACTTGACAGAGATAGTTCCAAGACTTGCCCGGAGACTCACCTTTGGTTACTGTCAAAGCAGAGAGAAAACACACCAGTCCCGAGTGTGTTTTTGAGGCGTGAGGGCACGTCGATCCAGAGACGCGAAGAGAAGATCGCCCCATCGCGCGGGAGAGAGAGGGAGCAAAAAGGAGAGAAGAGGGCTTTGGCTCCTCTTTTTATATGTTTCTCTGTCCCTGGGCCTGTCTTATGTAAATTGGGCTTAGGCAGGAGCGTTGTTTGCTTTACCTGAGGTTCTCACTCCGTTCGGACCTTCCTTTGTTCTATTTTCGCGGGCTTTCCCTTCCAGGTCTTTTAGCCACCGCCATTTTGGACTCTTTTCCCCTATTCTAACTACCTAACAGAATTTAAAAAATAAAACCAACTCTCCACGTTGTACTGAAGAAATAAGGCTTTTCCTGAAATTTTTTTGTTTCTTTTGTGAAGAGAGGCCAGTCTGTGTGCTTTTCCTTCACTTGGTAGAGAGGGTATACTCATACCTCAGATTCACAGAACATTCCAGAGTCCACCAGAAACCTCTGGAATCCTTTGATAACAAAGACCTCACATTAGACAGTAATATTCCCACTCAACTCAGCTAGCACTTTTGGGACTAGCACTGTGCAAGTGGGCTTCTCAGATGGCACTAGAGGTAAAGAATCCACCTACCAAGGCAGGAGACTTAAAGAGATGTGGGTTCGATCCCTGGGTCTGGAAGGTCCCCTGGCGAAGGGCGTGGCAACCCACTCCAGGATTCTTGCCCGGAGAGTCCCTTGGACAGAGCAGCCTGGTGGGCTACAGTCCACAGGGGCGCGAAGAGTCGGACACGACTGAAGCGACTTGGCATGCAGAGACTCTGCAAAAACTGTCTTTAGTTTTTAGTTTCTTTTCACTGGTAATGTAAGAGGTTGAGGGTGACTGGGTGCTTCATATTAGGGCACAAATAATACCAAACTTGTCTTTTACATCTTGAGGAACACCTTAAAACTCTTCACAAGCCACCAAAGCTTTGGGGAAAGCAACAAACGGTTTTCTCTCAAAGCTTGCCAAGCATAGCCGGGCCCCTTGCCTCCTCCAAGGCGGGGGCAGGCCTCCAGAGCTCTGAGGGCCTAGAGAAACACGAGTGGACACAGTAAATTCCTTCATTCTTTCATGTTTTGAATAACAAAGATTTTACTGTATGGAGTTGGCCAGATCTGGTTCTCCTTTCAAAAATTCTTTAAGCTGAATTTCCTTTTGGCCTCAGGCAGGACAAGGCCATTCCAAGGATTGCCTTGGGCATGGAAGCGGTACCTTTGTTTCTTTTTGAGTACTCTCTGTCCAGAGAGGCCAATCCTAGGATGGGGTTTTGAGAAAACAGTTTCCCTCAGAGATCAACCAGGAAGAAGACAGTAGGTAAAGCTCTCAAGTCTGTCTCCTGGATCCAGGGTTCAGTGTGAGATGTAAGGAGTTGGGGGGGATTTCAAACTTGGAAGCTGGTTGCTGGTCCTGAATTACTCCAGACAAGCTACTCCTGCTGCTGAAAGTCAGATTTTCCTTACTGAAGAATTTCTTGCTTGCTGAGGGGTTCTGGAGGCAGCATTTCTATTCTTTGGGCTCCGCAGATGGAAGGTTCTTGGTTCCAGGTTATTCCGGCAGCGTGGGTTCCCTTCGTGCACATGCGCAGTGCTGTCTCTAAAAAAACCATTCAAGGTTTGATTAATCAGCCTGTTAGGTAGTTAGAATAGGGAAAAAGAGTCCAAAATGGGGGTGGCTAGAAGACCTGGAAGGGAAAGCCTGTGAAAATAGAACAAAGGAAGGTCCGAGGACCGGAGTGAGAACCTCAGGTAAAACAAACAACACTCCTGGCTGGCCCAATTTACATAAGACAGGCCCAGGGACAGAGAAATATATAAAAAAAAGAGCCAAAGCCCTCTTCTCTCCTTTTGTGCTCTCTGTCTCCCACACGGTGGGGCGATCTTCTCTTCGAGTCTTTGGATCGATGTGCCCTCACACTTCGAAGATGGATTTTCCTGCTATTATCTAAATAAATAGAGCTGTAACACTGAGCTGTAACACTGATTTATTTAAGAGCTATAATACGATCTGTCCTCCGAGAGCTGTGACCCGCCAAGGGGCTTTAATGTCCGTCACTCCAAATTTTTGTTGTGACGAGACAAAGAACCGAGGAACATACACTCGTGTGACAAGCCTAAGGAGGCAAAACCAGTTAAAACTGGTCAATGTTTTACACATTAATTTACTGCCCCGCTTCCCTTTCCTTGAGTTTTTTCCCTCTTGTTTCTATTTCTAGCTTCCCCTTTCTCTTTTCCCACTTCCTTATCTTGCTTCTTGATTCTTTTTCTTTAAAAAGTTTTTATTGTAGCATTGTGGATTTACAATATTATATTAATTTCAGCTGTACAACATTTGTGATTCCATATTTTTATATTTATACTCCATTCCATATTTTTAAAGGTTTGTACTCTTTAAAGTTACTATAAAATATTGGCTATATTCCCTGAGCTGTACCATATACCTTTATTTTATACATAGTAGTTTGTACCTATTAACCCCCTGCCACATGCTGCCCCTCCCCACTTCCCTCTCCACACTAGTAAACACTAGTTTATTCTCTTTATTCCTGGAAACCTGGGGCACAGAGTTTCCCACCTGAAATAGGAAATTCTTCATATTTCAGCCCGGAAACGTGGGGCACAGATAAAAATATGGGAAATACATCTTCACAGTTGACACCTTTTGAATTGTTTTTGAAGAAATCATCAAAATTTTTATATATCTTACAGTACTCATTATCAGAGTACTCCTTAGGAGAATGAGTATCAGAGGTACTCACTATCAGAACACGGACCTGGTAAAACATGACTTTCGCGTGGCTTTCTTGTTCATGTTTATCTTGTTGGTAGATTAATTGGCTTCTTTTGACTAGTTAGTTCTTTCTGAAGCAAAGATTAAAATGGTACATCTAGTTCATGTGGTTTTTAATAATCTCATCCAAAGTAATTTCTCAATTGGTTTTTCTATTGTATAAAATTTCCCATTGTCATTTTGTCACTTTTTTTTTCTTGTTGTTTGTTGCTATACATCAATTTTTTTTTTTTGTAATTGCAGTAGAGTTGATTCACATAACTGTATTTGTGTTGCCATACAACATAGTGATTCAATATTTTAACGGCATAAGCTTTATTTAAATATTACCAAGTTGTGAGCTGTTTGTTGGTTCTGGAGATGAATTGCTTGTGGGTATTTTGGTTAGCAAATATTTCTTTGCATTCTGGGTTGCCTTCTTTCATTCCTTAAGGTCCTTTTTTGGGCACCTGCTTTGAAACTGATGTAGGTCGCATTTTCCTGGTTTTGGGTTTATTTCTCATTGCTATATGAGAGTGATTAAAAAAGACCTTGCAATAATGTCATCCAAACTCAAAAAGACCTTGTAGTTTATATCATCACATGTCCTGCCTATGTTTTCCTTAAGACTTTCATAGAACCCCTCCTGACCTTTAGAATTTTATTACTTGGAGTTAATTTCGTGTATGGTGTTAGAGTGTTCTAACCTCATTCTCATTTTCTTTGTTTTAATAACCCTCACAAGATCCCTCAGAGTGTCTCTCACCAATGTTTATTCCCAGCATCAGGGGAGGAATATTCCCTTTTCTCCACACCTCCTCCATCAGTTAGTGTTTGTCAAGTTTCCGACAGTGCCATTCTGAATGCTGAGAGGTGATTTCTGCTGAAACTTTCTGTGGTTTTAATTTGCATTTCTAATATTTAGCAAAATTGACCTCTTTTCATGTGATTTATTTTCAAGGGTGAGTTCATGTTACATCTCAAGGAAGCTTCTTGTAACTCAGCTGTTTTGAATTCTTTTCTGATAACCATCCCTAGGACGTTTGTTGAGATCAGCTGTTTTTGACTTATGGACGCTTTGGCCTTGAGAATACTCAGTGCCCATCAGCACGCTTGCTCCTGGGAAGAAAAGCTATGACCAACCTAGACAGCATATTAAAAAACAGAGACATCACCTTGCCAATAAAGGTCTGTCTAGTCAAAGCTATGGTTTTTACAGTAGTCATGTATGGATGTGATAGTTGGACTATAATTCAGAAAGCTGAGCACCAGACAGCATATTAAAAAACAGAGACATCACCTTGCCAATAAAGGTCTGTCTAGTCAAAGCTATGGTTTTTACAGTAGTCATGTATGGATGTGATAGTTGGACTATAATTCAGAAAGCTGAGCACCAAAAAGTTAATGCTTTTGAACTGTGGTGTTGGAGAAGACTCTTAAAAGTCCTTTGGGCTGCAAAGAGATCCAACCAGTCCATCCTAAAGGAAATCTGTCCCGAATATTCATTGGAAGGACTGATGTTGAAGCTGAACCTCCAATACTTTGGCCACCTTGATGCGAAGAGCTGACTCACTGGAAAAGACCCTGATGCTGGGAAAGATTGAAGGCAGGAGTAAGGAGTGACAGAGGATGAGATGGTTAGATGGCATCACCGACTCGATGGACGTGAGTTTGAGTAGGCTCCGGGAGTTGGTAATGGACAGGGAAGCCTGGTGTGCTGCAGTCCATGGGGTCGCAGAGTCAGACACCACTGAGCGACTGAACTGAACTGAACTGATCAGCACTTTTCAAGCTGTTGTTACAGAAAACGGCCACAAAGCGGCAGCATTATTCAACCTGACACATTCCCCCCCCACCCCACCCCCCACCCCCTCACTCCCCAACCCTGTCATTTCTGTATGATTTTACATTGTTTGGAAGAGAGGTGATTTCTGATTTTATGTGTGTTTCAGGTGTACAAGAACTTGATTCATTAATGTATGAACAATTATCTATTCTCTTTCAAGTTCTTGTTCCCATCTAGGTGATTACAGTGTGTTCAGTAAACTTCTACCGGCTATTCAGTAGGTCGTTTTCCATCATCTGTTAGATACATGTATGTGTATCTACGTGAATACAAATCTCTTAATTTACCTTGCCTGTGTCTAGAGATTGAGGGCTGCTGCAGAGGGCAAGAGGCACTCCAGAAACAGAGTGGGGTCACACTGCCTGCCACATCCTCCCAGGACGCTGAGCCCCACAACAATCCAGTCTTGGGACTCAGGTCTGCCCAGGTTCCAGAGATGTGATTCCAGTCAAGGTCACCATGGGATGAGGGGAATAGAGTCAGCATATGTTCTATACTTATTGTGTTTATACAGTTATTTGAACTTGAGGATATAGGTGAATTACAAGGCAGTGGGTGTTTTGATTTTTGCTTCTTTCCATTCATAGCCACTCGATTCACCCACACATAGATGTGTATATGTTGTATTTCAGGCACCGCTCCTGTATCAATTATTACAGAAATTGGAGTATCATTCCTAGTGTTACCCAGTAGGTCCTTGTGACTTATTTTCTAAATAGTAGTATGCACATGTTAGTCCAGTAGCTCATTTCCATGTGCCCAACACCTTTTTTCTCTGCTAACAGTAAGTGAGAAGAGGTTTTTCTAAGTCTGTGAACCATTAATCTCAGCTCAAGGAGCTCATATGTGTGATTCCACCTAGAAGTGACATCATATTTGTCGCTCCCTGCCTCTTACGTCACTTGCTATGATCATCTCTACCTTCTTGCCTGTGCCTTAGCTTGGCATTGTTCCATTGTTCCTTATGGCTGATTAATATACCATTGTGAGTATATAACCCATATTCTTTATTCATTTCTGTGTCCTTGTACACTTAGGTTGCAGCAGTGTCCTTGCTATGGAAGCTGGTCTGGCGGGGACGGCACGGGTACCCTTGTCTTTGAAAATGTTGCTCTTCCCTGACTGTGTGCCCAGGCGTGTGAATGCTGTTTCCTAAGGCACTTCCGTGTTCTGTTTCTTAACCATCCCCCCTGTTGTTCTTTCTAGTGAATGAACCAATGGACATTTTTAGTAATCCCATCCAAATTAATCTCTTGATGGGAATTTCTATTCCTAAAATTTTCCCATTTTTATTTTGCTAAGCTTCATTCTTGATTATTGCTTTTGTTTGTAGGTATCCATCACTCCTTTTCAACCAGGGGTACAGTTGATTCACATTAGTATATTTGCTTTGGGATACAATATAGTGATTCAATATTTTAATGGAATGCTAATGCCAAGTTGCTTCAGTTATGTCCAACTCTTTGCAACCCCATGGGCGGTAGTCCACCAGTCTCCTCTGTTCATGGGATTTTCCAGGCAAGAATACTGGAGTGGGTTGCCATTTCCTTCTCCATTAATGGAATATATACCATTTAAAGATATACATCAAGGCTGTATATTGTCACCCTGCTTATTTAACTTATATGCAAAGTACATCATGAGAAATGCCAGGCTGGATGAAGCACAAGCTGGCATCAAGACTGCCAGAAGAAATATCAATAACCTCAGATATGCAGATGACACCACCCTTATGGCTGAAAGCGAAAAACTAAGAGCCTCTTGATTAAAGTGAAAGAGGAAGTGCTCGGGTCTGGTGCACTGGGAAGATCCAGAGGGATCAGGTAGAGAGGGAGGTGGGAGGGGGGATCGAGATGGGGAATACATGTAACTCCATGGCTGATTCATGTCAATGTATGACAAAACCCACTACAATATTGTAAAGTAATTAGCCTCCAACTAATAAAAATAAATGAAAAAAAAGTGGAAGAGGAGAGTGAAAAAGTTGGCTTAAAATTCAACATTCAGAAAACTAACATCATGGTATCTGGTTCCATAGCAAATAGATGGGAAAGCAATGGAAACAGTGAGAGACTATTTTTTTTTGGGCTCCAAAATCACTGCAGATGGTGACTGCAGCCATGAAATTAAAAGACTCTTGCTCCTTGGTAGAGAAGTTATGACCAACTTAGATATATTAAAAAGCAGAGACATTATTTTACCAACAAAGGTCCATCTAGTCAAAGCTATGATTTCTCCAGTAGTCACATATGGATGTGATAGTTGGACTATAAAGAAAGCTGAGCACCGAAGAATTGATGCTTTTGAACTGTGGTGTTGGAGAAGACTCTTGAGTCCCTTGGACTGCAAGGAGATCCAACCAGTCCATCTTAAAGGAAATCTGTCCTGAATATTCATTGGAAGGACTGATGGTGAAGCTGAAACTCCAATACTTTGGCCACCTGATGCAAAGAACTGGCTCACTGGAAAAGACCCTGGTGCTGGGAAAGATTGAAGGCAGGAGAAGAAAGGGATGACAGAGGATGAGGTGGTTGGATGGCATCACTGACGTGATGGATTTGAGTTTGACTAGGCAGTCTCCGGGAGTTGGTAATGGACAGCGAAGCCTGGTGTGCTGCAGTCTATGGGGTTGCAAAGAGTCAGACATGACTGAGTGACTGAACTGAACTGAAAGATATTTTAATATCTTGGCTATATTTCTCTCTGATGCATACTATATCCTATTTTTTTCCTTACATTATACAAAGTAATTTTTGTTTCAATTTTTGCTTCAATCTGGCAACACCCACAACCAAATCCCCACAGGCATCCATTTCCTGGATTTGTGAGTCTCTTTCTGCTTCATAGATAAGTCCATTTATGTCTTATTTTAGATGGAACTTAAACGTTATTTCTTAAAAGGCAATTTTCTCTGTGTTTCTGACAACCTGGCCTTAGATGAGAATATGTAAATACATTTTTCTGAGAAGAGTATAATTTTCAGGAATAGTATAATGTCAAATAGAAGTTTATTCTCTAGATATGTGAGTCTGTTTCTGTTTTGTTATATTATTTATATTATATGTTTGTTTTATTTTTTCAATTATACATATGAATGATAAGGTACAGGTTTGTTTTTCTCTGTCTGACTTTTATTTCACTAAGCATAATACCCTGTATGTCTATCCATGTTGCTGCAAACGACATTATTTCATTCTTCTTAATTGCTGAGTAATATTCCATTACACACACTCACACACACACACACACACATCTTTATCCATTCACCTGTCCATGAACACTTAGATTGTTTCCATACCTTGGTTATTGTAAGTAATGCTGCTATGAACATTGGGGTGCATGCATCTTTTCAAATTAATGTTTGCTTCTCTAGTCTTGCTTCTTTTTCTTGGTTCCTTTCCCCCTGCTCTTCTCTATCACTTTCCTAATTTCTCTTTTGTTGTTTCCGCTGATGGTTGGGCAGCTTCAGTGGCCCTTACACTGCTTTCCCTGGTGCTTCCCCATCCTCCAGCAGTCTGGGGTTCTCTGCCTTGTTATACCAAGAAGGCAAAGCTATGACCATGAAGGTAGGGGCTGGTGAATGTGTTTCTGGCTCAAACTCTGTCAAGAAAAAAGGCCTTTTTTGTATGTGAAGAGGGGGCTGGAGATGTACATCAAGGGATCATCTCATGATTGAAAAGTGAGTTTGGTTCTCTCAGTCCAATGCCTCTAATTTCATAGTGATGAATTCACTTTATCCTCAATGACATTCTCAGGCTGTGGTTCTTTCCTCTTCTCAAGGCAGAATTAATTGCTTCTTCATCTTTGATGCCTTTGCTTTCGTATATTCTTGTGCTGGAGCACTATCACCTTGGAACAGAATTGGTTGTCTAGGTTCTGCTTCTTCACTTACACAGTTGAGCATGTACACATTCACCCACAACACACACACACACACACACACACACAATCTTCTTCAAGGCCTTTGTTCATCTCTATTTTTCCTTACATGGTGCCTGGAACATAATAAGACATCAGTAAATGTTTGCTGCATGAATAAGTGACTGAATGAGACTTATTCCATCTAGGATTGCCTCCCTTTCTGTCCACCATGTTCTAGTTCTTACCTGTGTGTTCCCTGTTATGAAAACACACATACACGTTTCATTGTTTCTTCAAGGTCCTGCTGGGTGACTGGCTCAGACTTTTGATTTTCCAAACCATGGCAATGCAATAGTGAATACAATGGATTTTGTGTTTTCCTGCACTGGTGTTATAGATAAGTGTCTTACATCTTAATCTATACAGAATGATGTCTCCATGTGCCCTCTTCAGCAATCCAGTTATTTTGTAGTGTTTCTGATCAGGTGTGCTTGTATTTTTCTCCTAAGTGACATGTCTCCATCGGCCACCTGTGTGGCCTAATTATGGGGCAACCTTGGGTTAACTCCTCCCCAAGCTGACTGTCCATCTTCCCTTTTCCTCCACTGTTTTTTTTTTTTTTTTTTATCCCTGCAATAATTTCCAAACCATGGCAGCTACCTGGGACATGGTCATTTTGTACCGAGCTTCCCTTGTGGCTGAATGAGTCGGCGGGGGGGCAATGCTGTTTCCTACCTTCCTGAAGATATTGAAGGGAGTCTCCTGGCATCTCTAAAGGTGGTGTGAAAGGTTCATGTGTATTTGTGCCTGTGTCTTAAGCCTGGGAGTGCGTGTGTGCTCAGTTGTGTCTGACTCTTTGCAACCTGATGGACTGTAGTCTGCCAGGCTCCTCTGTCCATGGGATTCTTCAGGCAAGGATATTGGAGTGGGTTGCCATGACCTCCTCCAGGGAATCTTTCTGACCCAGAGATTGAACCTGGGTCTTCTGCATTGCAGGTGAACTTTTTACCGCTGAGCCACTGGGGAAGCACATGTATTAAGCCTAAACTTCTCATATTCTAAAAATCTGATTGTGGTCAAAAGAGTGAGTTCAGCACATGGAAATCAAAATTAAAAAAAAAAAAAAAACGTGAGTGCTTTCCTTTCTAAAGTGGTATCAACATTGGTGTCTACCCAAATCGGAGTCATTTTGCAGATGTTTGGGCTCTCCCAGTTCACCAGCATTCTGCCACCTGACAGCTGATAATTCAGAACTTGCTGATTCAGAGGCTGCTTATAGCTACAGAAATTTTAATCCACTTACTGTCTATAACTGATAGCTCCTCTGGTTATGTGTAATCCCCAACAGGAGCTCTCAGCCCTACACGTGCCAGGTTTTTGACAAGTGATTTTTGCACATATAGGATTAAATTATTTCACAGGGGAGAAAAAAGAACAAGGAATGGGAACATTGAAGGCTCCAGAAAGGGGAGAGCAAGGTCACAGTAGCTCTTTTTTCTCAGATCCTACAGGAATCTCTGTAAGTTTTCTGGCTTAGGGAAATGACTCTGATATATCATAATATTTTCCTAAGATTGCCTTTTTCAAAGACCATAGGCCTAAAGGTTTGAACCCAAAAGGAACAGTTCAGAGTCAAGGCTCTGGAAAACTCTTCAGTCATAGAAATATCTGTAGATATCCTTCCTTTTATTTTTGCAACACCTTGTTTGCTGAAGCACCTGGTATGTTTATTATTTTGACTGTTAGTGGTGCCCTTTAGATGAATGCAGCCACTATGAAGAACAGTATGGAGGTTCCTCAAAAAACTAATAATAAAACTATCATATGACTCAGAAATCCTGTTCCTGGGCACACTCCCAGAGAAAACCATATTCAAGAAGGCACATGCACCCCAATGTTCATTGCAGCACTATTTACTATAGCCAGGACATGGAAACATCCTATATGTCCATCAACAGAGGAATGAAGAAAGAAGATGTGGTACATATATGCAATGGAATATTACTTAGCCACAAAAAGGAATGGAATAGTGCCACTCACAGAGATGTGGCTAGTTCTAAAGACTGTCAGACAGGGTGAAGTAAGTCAGAAAGAGATATTCTCTAGGTTTCTTAATGATGGGGATTTGACTTCATTCTTTATGGTAACTGGTATGGTAACATACCAAGTACTCAAAGTCCTTAGCTATGAGTGTTGTGAGAAAATGTGGCAATCAGAGAACTGACAAACTAGCATTTTTCAGATCCTCTTCTAATACAAAAGGAAGAGATAAAGTTACAGTGACAGTGTAGCACAGAGAAATGCCACAGGAGAAGGGAAATCTGGGCCACCTAAGTGTTTACATGCAGAGGAACCAGAGTGTGGCTGAGGCCAGTAGACCTTGGCAGCCCATGCTGGGATGGTGTCATGCTTTAGAAGCTTGGTGATCAGGGGATCATACAGCAGAAGCAAGTTGTAATCCTAACCTAGGCCAGGAGGATCACCTTGGTGCACAGAACATGGGCAAGATGTCCAAAGCATCACTCAAAGCACATCACCACTGACCTCAATGGGACCAGTGTTCATTCTGTGATAACACCTGGGGTGATGGTACCAGTGGTCAAATCGAACCTTACAGTTCTCTCTCTACTTGGCATTTGGAAGTCACATGGACCCTTTGGGTCTGAAAAAGGGTCTAGATATCAAAGAATCATAGTAAATGTGGGTCTGAAGAAGGAGCATCTGGACTTCCTATTGGTAAGAACAGCTTAGCGCACCAGTGATTAACTGGAAAAACAAAAAAGAAGCTTTTTCTTTTTTTTTGTCCCAGGTTGAGGTGACCAGATATAAAGTTTCATATGTAAAATCTGAAACATCTATGAAACATCAAGGTGGAGGTTCCAGAAGGCACATATGAGCCTATAAACAAGGACAGGTTGGGGGTGGAAATACAAGCTCACAAATCATCAGCATATAGATAAGACTGTCTTGTATTTAGCTTAATATCCCAGTACCTATAGAGTAGGGGTGAAAAATCAGCTTTTGTTGAATGAACAACTTGATGAATAAGTGAATGAATCAAGTTCCAATGACAAAATAGATTAGTTTTTTAAAGCAAATATATTAGGAATTTTCATCTAGATTTTTCTCTACTTCAAAGTAATCATCTTGGATGTATTCCTGCAATATCTTTATTGCCCAAGGCAGTTTCGAGCTCCTGTAGGAATTAATTGCATTCAGAGCACATGTTTTTACTTATCTTCAGTGGTGACGACTTTTTATCCTTTGAGGGGGACTGTGATTTTTGGAAACAACTGAAAGCAATTCATAGCCATGTTTGGTGAATGATTTGGGAAACAGGAGAGAGAACACAATTTTGGTGATTAACAGTTTTAAATTTTAAAGTGAAAGAGCTTAATTCCTAGCTCTGAAGTCAGTTTTAAAATAGGAGCGCTAAAACCAAAAAAAAAAATAAATAAAATAAAATAGGAGCGCTAAAACCACAGCCTCCCATGGTGATTACTTTGAAGTCCAATATTGTATTTATTTTAGCATAAAGACCTAAAACAAAAGAACATTTATTTTAAAAAATATTTATTTAAAAATTTCAGTAAGTATAATGTGAAGATCTTCAGCATTGGCCAAAAGTATGCTTTCTCAACTTTCTGTTCTTCCTCATTGGAATTCACCTTCTCTTTCTTTTTTGTTCCAGTCCATATATCATTCCTTGAGTCATAACAGCTGGGTTGTTTAAAATGCCCTATGAGTAGAGATAAGTACTGCTAACGATAACTGCTAACTCCTGCAGATGGCAGGAGATGGGGTTGATACCTCACTACACTTTGATTCTTGTGTCTTTCGTTACATTGTGCGTGCATGCCTGCGTGCTAAGCTGCTTCAGTCACGTCTGACTCTGTGATCCTATGGGCTGTAGCCTCCCAGCCTCCTCTGTCCATGGGATTCTCCAGGCAAAAATACTGGAGTGGATTGCCTTCCCCTACTCCAGGGGATCTTCCCAACCCAGGGATCGAACCCGCATCTCTTATGTCTCCTGCTTTGGCAGTTGGGTTCTTTACACTAGCACCACCTGGGAAGTCCCTATTGCAGGGATAGTAGGAAAAAACCCAGTGGTACACTCAGAAGGCCTTGGTTCCAGTTCTGCCAATACAAAAAGTATTATTACTTTTCCTTCTACTATTACTGCTGCTTCTATGACTACTAGTGTGTCTGTATTTTAGATTTACACAAAAATTATGTATATTTTGTCTCAATTAATCTTCACAACAGCCCTGTGAAATAGGAAGACATCAGTGGATCCATTTTCAGATAAGTAAAATGAGTACAAAGTAAACTTTCAATATTCAATCAAGAACAACATTGGACAAATCAGTTTAGATCCTGGAGCTAGACCCTCTAAGACTCATATCATACATTTTATACTCTTTTCTTTTAATAGGGTGCAATATGTCATTCATTATGTTATCACAGTATAGCTCTATATTTCATGAATTCCTCAGAAATGGGATCCTAGGGAAACACTCTCTCCTGGTTAAGAGTTATAATATGTGCAGCAAGCAAGTTACATAAAGTCAAATACTTAAGGAAAAGATTAAGTCATGAAACTGTTTGTTTTGAGCATATTGTAGTCTTCCTACTTTCCCCTCTAGGTTGGGTAGAACCATTACTCTTAGTGGAGAAGTTGCTATGGAAACCAATTTGCACTGTCTCCTTTTGCCATGGCATTTTTCTTAGGCACACTCTATCTCTCAAAAATCTTAACAGCAGTGAAACAGACATTCAACCCCAAAGGATGAAAAAATAGGATTTGTATTTCTTCTCTCCAGCCTCACCCTCCTCCCTTCAAAGGCGTGTCTATTGACAAATTGGTGGCTCACAAATTCCACCAACAATGGTCTATTTTCCCCTCAGACAGATGCTGACAGAGGGGCTGCTGCCTTGAAGAAGGGAAGGCTGTGACTGCCAGTCTTTTACTCTCCTGCTGGGTACAGTCCCACCTGCAGTGGATACAGGTGCTCTGTCCTGGTTTGAAGGATGAGAGCCATTCATCGTACTGGGAGGAACATAGGAAACACAGGATTATTGTTCATCAACATCAAAATGATCAAGCTGGTAGCAGAAAGAGGAATGAGAATGAGGCTCGTTTTATTTTTAGGGTTCTGAAGGCACTGACCAAATAGGCATTGGGGAAACTTGGAAAGAATCTGGAAACACTGTGTTTGTGGGGTTCTTAATCTTGTAGGAAAGTTTTCATTATGGTCTAATGAAACTACAGTCACATCAAGTCTATCTATCATAGACTGATGGGTTGTTCCAAACAAGGGATCTACTGCTCGTCTAAAAATGGTCTCAAAATGTAGTGATGTAAGCTGGCAGCCATTTTACTTTGCTCACCAAACTGTAAGTCAGAAATTCAAGATATTTCTGGCTTAGAAGCTCTCACTCAGGACCTCTTGTGTGGTTGTCTACAAAGCTTGCCTGAAGTTACAGTGATCTGGTGGCTCAACTGGGCTGGATGCTCAGGATGACTCAGTCACAGGGTGGCATTTAATGCTGTCTGTGGGCTAGTCATTTAGCTGTGGCTGTTTATTGGTACCCTACATGTGCTATCAGAATGATGGTTTCGTGATAGTTGTATTTCTTGCATGGTGGCTGACTTTGCCTGGAGTGAGCATTCCAGGAAAAGTAGGTAAAAGGTACATGAGCTTTGATGACCCAACCCATCTTGGAACATCCTTTCTGCCATACTGAATTCGTGGAAGCAGTTATGAGCTCATGGTCATTTAAAAAACCTTCTAAATAGACGAATTTTCTGGAAAACTGCTGAAGACTTAAAGTGCAAAACTTTTAAAGGCAAATTCTTTCTGGATATCTCAGATCTTCATTAAGAGCATTTGTTAATGCACTGTCTGAAAGTAAGTGTGATCCCTAGGGCATATTGAATAGAATAATTTTCTTTTTAAAAAACTACCTTTTACTGAGTGCTTCTCTGTTCCAACTGTTTTGCATGTTTTGTATCAGTTACTATCTGTAATCCTCCAGTGGTAGGTAGATAGTGTTAGCTGCATTTTAAAGGTGAGAAAGCTGAGGATTAAAGGCAAATTGCCCAAAGACACATAGGTAATATGCCTCAGAAGTAGGTGGCTAAGTTTGAAGTGCCAGATTGTAAAGCCCAGATTTTTCTTTTTTTTTTGGTGGGGGAGTGATGGTGTTCTTTTTTTAAATTGAAGTATAGTTGATTTATAATGTTGTATTAGTTTCAGTTGTACAGTACAGTGATTCAGTTTTATATATATATATATATATATGTTAGATTCTTTTCCCTGATAGGTTATTACAAACTATGGAGTATAGTTCCCTGTGCTATAGGGTAGGTCCTTGTTGTTTATCCATTCTGTATATAGTAGTATGTATATGTTAGGCCCAAACTCCTAATTTATCCCTCCCCACCCTTCCCCCTTTGGTAACTATAAGCTTGTTTTCTATGTCTGTGGTCTATTTCTGTTTTGAGAATAAGTTCATTTGTGTCATATTTTAGATTCCACGTATAAGTGATATGTAATATTTGTCTTTCTCTGTCTGGTTCCCTTCACTTAGTATGACAAGCTCTAGATCCATTCATGTTGCTGCAAATGGCCTTATCTCATTCTCTTTATGGTTGAGTGATATTCCATTGTATATATGCACCACATTTTTCTTGTCCATTCATCTTTTGATAGACATTTATGTTGCTTCTATGTCTTGGCTATTGTAAATAGTGCTGCAATGAACATTGGGGTGTATATATTGTCAAATTTTGCTTTTCTCTGGATATATGCCCATGAGTTGGATTGCTGGATCATATGGTAGCTCTATTTTTAGTTTTTTAAGGAATCTTCATACACTTCTCCATAATGATTGTACCAATTTACATTCCTACCAACTGTATAGGAGTGTTCCCTTTTCTCCACAGTGAGGGTATTTTTTTTTTTAAACATTTCCACTTGAAGGAGATAGGGGCCTTCTCAGGCCCAGCGTCTTCTTCACATTCTCTTTTCTGTCTTGAGGACAGCCACTTCCCACTATTCTGTGATGAAGCCTCTTCTTTACCTACATTTTTGAGTCCTCTTCCCTGATAAAATGATTGACAGAGAGGCCTGTCTCCTTCATTTTCCCTCAAGCTTATTTTACTGCCCCCAAAACAAACTAAGAAACACTTGTGCTTAAAGAGTTTACTGCTGATCCTCATAGAAAAGACAGACAGAAGGCAATAGCAATTTCACTTTTGCAAGCTTAGTAAGAGTCCACATAGCTTTAGTCTCTGGCCTAAAGTTCTTGAAGATATTTTTGCTCTAACTGGTAGGTCTGGGACTCCCAGTGCTTGCTTCTAAACAAGGTTAGGTTTGTACTCATTATACTCAGACGGAGACTGACCTCCAGCTTGCCTCTCCTCAGCCTATTATTGACAACCCTTTCTGGTGTTGTCTCAGGAGACCTCGTTACTAGGTCACTGTAACCTAGTGGAAGACAGCTTGTGTCTTCCACTCCTCACTGCGTCTCCGGCCTCCTCATTCTGCTCTCCGACCAAGTCTCTGCTGGTGATCCTTGCTGGTGCCCTCTGCTGCACCACCAATCCTGCCTCAGATCGGGGCAGTGGGCAGAGAGAAGTCGTTGCTTCCCTGTTACCGCACCTTTCCAAGTATGGAAGAGATCTTTCTCTGGATTCCCCACTGCACAGCCAAGGCCAGGCTCCTTTTGATAACAAGCTGGAGATTCAGGTATACTAGGCGAGTCACACACCTCGGCAGGAACTAGTAGCTCTTACCAGACGAGCACCACCCCAAGGGTCCCTGAACATGAACTTCTTTTCCCACAAAGGAGCAGAGCCCTTCTCCACCTGGATGCTGCTCTGCCCCCTACACTAGTAGGTAGCTCTGGTCTCAGCAGCCCTGAAAACCAGAGAGCACAGAAAAGACATCTCCTTCCCTGAATTGAAGTCCCATCCAGGACTCTTCATTTCCTGCCATAAGGCTGACTTCTTTCTAGGAAGCTTGAGGGCAGGAATATTCACTTCCATAGGGGAAAACCACCCCTCCTCTGTGGTGTATTTTTTTTGGCTTCTCCTCTCATTTTCTTCTTGGTCAACTTCTGAGGTTTAGAGAGTGCAATTTGGGGATGAGAGGTATCCACATCACTAAGATGATGAATGAGGATCACCCACTAGTTCATCATCCACCTCCAAACCCTGCAAGGGGAGATAGGACTTCACAAGGAGGGAGCAGGCCATATGTCTTGTGTGTTGTCTGCATCTTGACCAGGGAGGGAAGGAGGTCAGGCTGGGTGGGTGTGGAGATTTCCCTCAACTTAGGTCCAACTTTAAGAAAAATAATTAGCGAGCTTTTTATTCATCTCTTGGAAGTAGGGGATGTGAGAATATCTAACTTATATAATGTATGAGGCATCTAATTCCTACCCAGTAAAACTTAAGAGTTGTATCATGTGGAGTGAAAGTCAAGCTGGTCTTGGAAATGCCCTGCAGTCTGGGGGGTGCAGGGCACTCTGTAGGTATGTACTTCCTGTGGGTCTAATGTGAATTCTTTGAAAAAGAATCAGGCATCTGTCTTCTTTATTTATTTATTGGTTGTTCTGTGTCTTCATTACTGTGTGAGCTTTTCTCTAGTTGCGGTGCCCGGGCTTCTCATTTTCATTGGGGTGGCATCTCTTGTTGCAGAGCATGGGCTCTAGGGTACTTGGACTTTAGTAATTTCAGCACGTGGGCTCAGTAGTTGCAACTCCTGGGCTTAGTTGTCCCGAGGCATGTGGGATTCCTCCCAGATTAGGGACTGAACTTGCCTCTCCTGCTTGGCAGGTAGATTCTTTACTGAGCCACCAGGGAAGACCCAGCATCTGTTTTCTCATCCTACTCAAGGGGACCCTCCGGAAGGGTGAGATAATTCCCAATAGGAAGAAGAACCCTAGAAAACCAGGATCTGAGGGAGCATCAGAAGTGAATAGCTGGGAGAGATGTCGTTTGTGGAGCAGAACTGCAGGTAGGAGGACCCCAGCCCCCAGCATGGATCAGGTTCTCCCAGTGCCTCATGGGAGATTTGGCACTTTTGCAATAGCACACATCCAGAAGGCTCATGGCCTTCCACAAGTGTGCTGGCCAGAGAGCACTGTGTTCCCTCCTTTTCTCTCAAGCCCAGGCCAACCCAAGAGTGGCCAAATAGCTCTGCCAGTGAGTAAGGAAAATTACAAAACTTCTTATCAAGTCTGTGCTCCCTACTGCTGGCTCCTGTCTGGAGCAGGAGACAAGACAATCCAAGAAGGCAAGGAGTGTCTGTTTTAGGTGTTTAAGTACTCTGTATGATACTGTAATATTGGATATAACATTATGCATTTGTCAAAACCCACAGAAATTTATAACACAAAGAGTGAACCTTAATGCACACAAATTTAAAACCAGTTCAGAATGTTAGAGGATTTCAGGAAAGAATGTATCCTATAATAAAAGAATCTAATTGTGTCACAAATGTATGAAACAGCTCACTGAAGGAGTTGCAGGGGAAGGTGTTGAACTAAGTCACTTTGGAAATTAATGGAGTCTGTAAGACTAAAGGCAAAAGGAACTGCTCATAAGAGATGTATTTTAGTTGATAAATCTGGTTTTCCACAAGGATACAGGTTAACAATTCTGACACTGCTATATATGTATAGGGGAGTGGACCAATTAAGCAAATGGATGGTGGATGGTGGGATCAAGGTTTCTTATTGTAGAAGTGGGAATTTACAGATGAGCAAGGGTGGGGGATGTTAGAATCCATGTGGGGTGGTCCAAAGGTACAAACTTCTAGTTAAAAACTAAATAAATTCTGGGGATATAATGTATGGCATGGTAACTGTAGTTAACAATACTGTATTTTGTATTTGAAAGTTGTTAATAGAGTAGATCTCAAAAGTTCTCATCACAAGAAAATAATTGTAACTAGTTGTGGTGATGTATGCTAACTAGATTTATTGTGATGATCATTCCACAATATAAACAAATAACAAATCATTACGTAGTATAGGAAAAGGAGTACGCCAAGGCTGTATATTGTCACCCTGCTTATTTAACTCTATGCAGAGTACATCATGAGAAACGCTGGGCTGGAGGAAGCACAAGCTGGAATCAAGATTTAACCTCAGATATGCAGATGGCACCACCCTTAAGGCAGAAAGTGAAGAAGAACTAAAGAGTCTCCTGATGAAAGTGAAACAGGAGAGTGAAGAAGTTGGCTTAAAGCTCAACATTCAGAAAACTAAGATCATGGCATCCGGCCCCATCACTTCATGGCAAATAGATGGGGAAACAGCGGAAACAGTGTCAGACTTTATTTTTCTGGGCTCCAAAATCACTGCAGATGGTGACTGCAGCCATGAAATTAAAAGACGCTTACTCCTTGGAAGGAAAGCTATGACCAACCTAGACAACATATTAAAAAGCAGAGACATTACTTTGCCAACAAAGGTCCGTCTAGTCAAGGCTATGGTTTTTCCAGTAGTCATGTATGGATGTGAGAGTTGGACTATAAAGAAAGCTGAGCGCAGAAGAATTGATGCTTTTCAATTGTGGTGTTGGAGAAGACTCTTGAGAGTCCTTTGGACTGTAAGGAGATCCAACCAGTCCATCCTAAAGGAGATCAGTCCTGGTTGTTTATTGGAAGGACTGATGTTGAAGCTGAAACTCCAATACTTTGGCCACTTGATGCAAAGAGCTGACTCATTTGAAAAGACCCTGATGCTGGGAAAGATTGGGGGCAGGAGGAGAAGGGGACGACAGAGGATGAGATGATTGAATGGCATCACCAACTCAATGGACATGAGTTTGGGTCAACTCTATTAGTTGGTGATGGACAGGGAGCCCTGGTATGCTGCAGTTCATGGGGTCACAAAGAGTTGGACTCGACTGCGTGACTGAACTGAATGTATTATACCTGAAACTAAGACAATGTTATATGTCAATTATAATCTCAACAAAAATCTTAAAAGAAGAAAGATTACATGTGGACTAGAGTTAGAGATATCAATTAGAACTGATGTTAACTTAATGGAGCCATAGATAGTTACATATGGAAATGTTTATATAAAGTCACATCAGTCCAGTTCAGTTCAGTTCAGTTCAGTCACTCAGTCATGTCCAACTCTTTGTGACCCCATGAATCACAGCATGCCAGGCCTCCCTGTCCATCACCAACTCCCAGAGTTTACTGAAACTCATGTCCATCGAGTCGGTGATGCCATCCAGCCATCACATCCTCTGTCGTCCCCTTCTCCTCCTGCCCCCTATCGGTCCCAGCATCAGGGTCTTTTCCAATGAGTCAACTCTTAGTCACATATACACACATATTTGTTCTGCCTACTGAGAAGGCCGGTAATAAATGAGCACAACTAGTGTCCAGATTTTGGTTTCTAATGTCTTTCTCTAAGAGTAACCAGGACTCCTTGGAGACATGAATGATTCTAGGATTGGGACAGGAAATATGAAAATGAACCAGAAGCATCTTTTAGTGCTAGAAAATAAAGAAGTCAATAAACAAAAACAAAACAAAATGATGACTCATTGGTGGGGCATCATTTGTGGGGTATGTCAAAGGGACACAGGAATGAACTGAAAGAACCCCCGGTGGCTAAAGCTGGAAAAATCTGAGTGACAAATTAAAGTAACATTAGGTCATAACCCAAAGTTCCCTTCTCTAGGGATCTTCCCAACCCAGGGGTGGAGTCTCCAGCACTGCAGCAGACCCTTTACCATCTGAGCCACCAGGGCAGCCTTATGCATAAATATATATATCCACGAGCCTCCAGATCACTGATGCATTAATAAATGGGAGAAGAGACCATTTTCCTGTGCCTAAGAATTCCAAATAAATTATGTAGATATTCCACCCTACAGGAGCATAACTCCCTACACCTTAATTTTTTTTTTTTTTTAGAAACGGTTTATTTTCCATTTTGGTGGAAGTCTGTTGAAGAACAGCTTACAACCACTCCGTGGTGGTTCCTACCCATTCAGTGGCCTGAGCGGTGGGAGCTGCAGACCAGTCTTCGGTCTCCCTACACCTTAAATGTGCATAGTAATTTCCTTCCAAAGAATACAGTATGAAAAGATGGGAGGAAAAAGGAGTAACTTTACTGACAAATACTACCTCAGCCACATGATCAAGGTCAACATCAACTGTTTAAATCATGTTGATAGTGTGCACACTTGATACAATGTGCTGAAAATGGCATTTTATGTCTGTGATCTTTCTCTCCCAAACCCATTAACTCGGTCTAATCATGAGAAAGCACCAGACTGGTTCTAATAAAGGGGCATTCCACAAAATCCCTGACCAGCTCTTGTAAAATTGTCAGTCATCTAAAACAAGGAAAGTGTGAGAAACTGTCAGTCTAAAGGAGCCTCAGGAGATATGATGGCTAATGTAATGTGGTGTCCTAAATAGGATCCAGGAGTAGATAAAGGACAGTTCAGTTCAGTCAGTTCAATCACTCAGTGATATCTGACTCTTTGCGACCCCATGAATCGCAGCACGCCAGGCCTCCCTGTCCATCAACAACTCACAGAGTTTACTCAAACTCATGCCCATCGAGTCGGTGATGCCATCCAGCCATCTCATCCTCTGTCGTACCCTTCTCCTCCTGCCCCCAATCCCTCCCAGCATCAGGGTCTTTTCCAATGAGTCAACTCTTCGCATGAGGTGGCCAAAGTATTGGAGTTTCAGCTTCAGCATCAGTCCTTCCAATGAACACCCAGGACTTATCTCCTTCAGGATGGACTGGTTGGATCTCCTTGCAGTCCAAGGGACTCTCAAGAGTCTTCTCCAATACCACAGTTCAAAAGCATCAGTTTTTCGGTGCTCAGCTTTCTTCACAGTCCAGCTCTCACATCCATACATGACCACTGGAAAAACCATAACCTTGACCAGACGGACCTTTGTTGGCAAAGTAATGTCTCTGCTTTTTAATAAGCTATCTAGGTAGGTAAAGCTAAAGAATTTGAGTAAAGTATGGACTTTAGGTAATAACAACAATATATTACTCTTAGCTCATTAGTTGTGGCACATTTAACATTAGTTGTAGCACTTGTAAGATGCTAATAATATGGGGAAACTGGATATGGGAGGTAGATGGGAACTTTCAGTACTATCTGATCAGTTCCTCTGTAAGCCTAAAACTGTTCTGAAAAATAAGCTCTGTTGATTAAAAATTAAAGCAATGGATTCTACATCTAACCATGATCTTATCCAAGCTATAGGAAAGAACAAGTTGACATGGCTTCAAGTTAGAAGACTGTGGAGTTCAAGTCTTCTTTGCCATTAACTCTCCTGTGACCTTGTGATGGTCATTTGATCTCTCTAGATCTCAGTTGATTTATTTATAAAATGGTAGTAATATTATTATATTCACCAGGGTTCTTCAGGGAAAGAGGACCAATAGAATGTACTATATATACATATCTATAGAACTGCTGCAGCTGCTCAGCCGCTCAGTCATGTCTGACTCTTTGTGACCCGATGTACTATAACCCACCAGGCTTCTCTGTCCATGGGATTTTCCTGGCAAGAATAATGAAGTGGGTTGCCATTTCCTCCAGGGGAATCTTTCTGACCCAGAGATGGAACGTGAGTCTCCTTCATCTCATTCATTGCCAGGGGATTCTTAACCACTGAGCCACTGGGAAAGTCCTCCAACATACACATACACACACACACACACACACACACACACACATACACACACACATACACATACACATAGTACATCCTATTGGCTGTATAACATGTCATATTATAAGGAATTGGCTTACATAATTATGGAGGCTGTCAAGTCCCAAGGTCTTTAGACTGAGTCCCAGGTAGAGACCCAGGAGAGCTGATGGTGTAGTTTCATTCTGAAGCCCAGCAGGCTCAAACCCAGGAAGAACCAATGTTTCAGTTCAAATCTGGAGGTAGGAAAAAGGTGATGTCTCACTTTGAAAGTGGTTAGACTGGAGGCATTCCCTCTTATTCAGGGCAGGCTTTTTCTTCTATTCAGGCCTTCAACTGATTGGTTGAGGCCTACCCACATTAGGGAGAGCAATCTGCTTTACTTAGTCTACTGATTTAAATGTTCATCTCAGACAAAAACATCCTCCTTTGGAAGAGACATCAGAATAATATTTGACCAAATATCTGGGCACCCTGTGGCCCAGTCAAGCTGGCACATGAAATTAACCAATGTAACTGTCTTTTCACAGAAACCTTTGTTATGAGAATCAAATAAGATAATTAATGTGGTAGTGCTTTGTAAAAGCATGAAGTGCCTAGCTATTGGTTTTGAACCACTCTTTGGAGTAATGCATGACTACTTTATAATTCCAAAACTTTTCTATTAATGAATGTGTTTTAGGAATTTTAGGTATTTTTACATAATGACCCCTTTGTTCTCTTGGTGCCATCTTGTACTATCTTTTTAAAGCCTATATGCAAAGAGCAGCATTCCCTGGTCGATCACCTGCCAATGCAGGAGACATGGTTTGATCCCTGGTTTGGGAAGATCCCCTGGAGAAGAAAATGGCTACCCACTCTAGTATTCTTGCCTGGGAAATCCCACAGAAAAAGGAGACTGGTGGCTACAGTCCATGGGGTTGCAAAAGAGTTGGACACAGTGACTAGACAATAACATGCAAAGAGCACTCTGATGTACTCAGGAATCACAAGGCCTTTGGCCCTGTCTGCCCTGTCTGAGTGCCCACGTCTCTCTCTGCTTCTGCTCACATTGTTTTCTTTTCAGATTTTGTTCTTTCCGGTTTAAACCCTGTATTTTGCTCTTAAGTTCCTGCTTGTTCATGGCCTTGGTGCCTCAGTACTGACATCCGCTCACCCACTTTGTGACTATTCACGCAGTCCATGGGCTAGGTTCCTAGCCACTTTCTGGGTCCCCTGACTCCCTGCCCACTTCATGTTTATTTCATGTGGTCCCATCTCTGACCAGTACCCTCCTAGCCAGTATTTTGTCAGGCTCCTTGTTCCTTGAACATCCATGCTTGCCCTTTTTATTTTGCCAAGAGTCCATTGTTCCCTTTTCCCATTGGAGGGCAGACTGGAAGAAAAGGAAGGAAATGAAACGTGGGATCAGTTGGCCTCATTGTAGCGATTTGTCTGTGATACTGGCGTCTCAGGTCGCTCATGCCCTCGGGACCCTCTGTACCAGAGTACACAGAACTCACTCTGATGTCTGATGTCCTGGCTGGACGTGCAGGTCCAGCTCCTTGAGCTGCTCCTGTTTCCAAATCTGAAGTCTGCACATAGCTGTTGTCATTACAAAATAATTCCCTTTCCGCTGGCTGCTCTGTTTTTCAAGTAGGAAAAAGTTGTCCCCCTAAACGGCTGACGTTTGTTACTCTCCCTCTCAGATTGCATGCTTAGCTATGTCCCCAGCGCAGCTTCATTTGGGTCTCAGCAGGATCCTGGAACCAGTGGAGATTAACAGCATGACTAATGTTGGTGTCTAATCAGTGACTAGCTTCCAAGTGGCCATGCCTCCAAGTCTTCCCTTGAAGCTTGTCAGTCCAGCTCATTTTAGACCCCAGCCAGCTGCTCACATCTCTCCTAGCAGCTGCTGAGCATGCAAACGAGAGCTCTTTTAGGAAAATCGTTCTATGACTACTATGGACCTCCACTCTTATCGCAGAGGGGAAATGCTTATCTCTTGAGTCATAATTCAAATGAGAGAGCTGCATAATGTCGCTCTCCTTTAAATAACAGGGAATCTGTCTATCCTTCTGAAAGTTCCGCTTCCTCTGTCTGAACGTAAATGATGTCAAAGTAGGGAATGTCTAATGATGCTTGTCGCTAGCAGGACGCTCAGCATCCTTACCAGGCAGGGCAGCCAGCAGGCGCCTCAGATATTTCAGATACTGTTGTCCCTTGAGATCTCCTTGAGGTTCCCTACATTAATTAGTCTATCCCTGACATTCACATCAGATAAATATCAGGAGGAAACACTCGGGTAAAAGAGGGTTTTCAAATTGTCTCCCATGAATGAGAAAATTAGAGTGAAAATGCCCACCTGCTATCTTTTGTGGGTGAACTGGACTCTTTATGCAAAGAAGATTATAAGGATGGCTGCTTTTCTGTAGAATATTTCTCAGCCTGAAGGCTAGATAGCAATTTGCAGGGATTTGAAAAACCTATGATTATGGCTAGTTTGCTGATCTGTTTTGTTTTTTTTTTTCCTGTACCTTTCAGAAGTATCATGACTTGCCTATACTTGGAAAACAATAGTTCTCAGGAAGCTCTGCACTACTCCAATTGTTTCATGTATGAATGTTGGTTTAAAAGTGAAGTTATACACAACCATGTGTCAAATAGAGAGCTAGTGGGAAGCTTCTGTAGCACAGGAGCTCAGCTCATGGCTCTGTGATGACCTCGAGAGGTGGAATGGAGGGATTGAAGGAGGTCCAAGAGGGAGGGGATATATGTATATCTATAACTGATTCATGCGCAGCAGAAATTAACACAACAACATAGCAAAGCAAATATACCCCAATTTAAAAATAAACAAAAAGTGAAGGTGTTACTCATATTTGGGGGTGGCGGGACCAAGTTTTATTATTTCAAGTCACTACTAGAAGCTTTTATATGGAATGTCACTATCAGTGATGACCCATTTCCAGGAGCGCCATCATGGTGAGGGGGGCTGTGGTATGGGTTAAGAACAAATTCCAAGTTCAGGAATGTGTATGAAGCTATTTCTCTTGGGGAAGAACTTTTAGGAAGAGGAGGAGAAAAATGGAAAGCTATATAAAATGATGAGGGACAAAACTTTACTTTTAGAAATTGAGATATAGTTGACATATAAAATTGTATTCGTTTCAGGTTATACAGGATGATGATTTGGTATTTGTATATACTGTGAAATGATTGCCACAGTCCATCTAGTTCACATCCATCTGCACACACAGTTATAGTTGTTTTTACTTGTGATGAAAACTTTTAAGATTGACTTCCTTAAGCAAATGCATTTTGGAATTCTCTTCCTGGGGTGCATTCTGAAGTCATTGGGAAGCTGAAAATGAACCTACCATTGGAAAGTTGAAAACAAACGGGTAGGGTCTAGGGGTAAGCAGGCATGGAGTAGCCTGTAGTTCAGGTGAACCAACCCCTTCTCATACCCTACTTGCATAGGCAGCTTACCAGGTAAAGATGACTCTGAACTTTGGTCCCAAAGCCTTAGCAAGTGTTTACCAAGCAGGGATTTCTCCTGGTTGTCTCAGACCTTTAGAGAGAAGTTGCCTCTGGCCATGGTAGGTGATAAAGGAAAGCTTAGAAACATCCGGATCCTGGGCCTCAGCCAGTGGAGGCTTACTATTTTTTTTTTTTTAATTGAAGGATAATTGCTTAACAGAATTTTGTTTTCTCTCAAACCCCACATGAATCAGCCATAGGTGTACATATGTCCCTTCCCTCTTAAAACTCTCTCCTATCCTCCTCCCTATCCCACCCCTCTGGGTCCTAACTCTATTTCTATTTAACATCTCCTAATGAAGTAGATACATGTGCCAAGTTACAGGATAAGGTTCTGATGCTGAGAACCTTGAAACTAACACAAGGTTAGTTTCGTACATTACACTTCAATAAAAATTTTTATTTACATTTACTGGTTTTCCACTTAACCAAGCATCCCTCCTACGGTCTTCCTGCCTGAACCTTTGACCTCTTAATACAGTGAATGGACATGCTTGGTCTAAATACCTCAGTAGGTTGACAAAACAGTTTTCATATTTAAAACTTGTGACGTATTACACAATTTGTCTACATGTCATATTTAGGAGCTTAGGTATTTTCAATGAAAGGTGTACTTAGCTGTGAGCTGAGACCTACAGTCTACCCTTTGGAGTGGTTGCAAGTCACCTAATGTCATGTTGAGTTCACAAGTGCATTAATGACTATGTACTATTATTTAATCCAATCCCAAGTTTCTTGTGATTAAGGAATGAGAGACAGGGAAACAAATTTGTGGAACTAATTATTTAAAAGGTACACATGTTGAAAATAATTTACTGAAAATAAAAACTTTTTAATTGAAGCATAATGTATGATGTGTTAGTTTTAAGTGTACAGCAATGTGACTTAGATATATATACTTGAAGCCTATATATATAGGCTTCCCTAGTTGCTCAGATGGTAAAGAATCTGCCTTCAATGCAGGAGATCCAGGAGATCCAGTTCAGTCCCTGAGTTGGGAAGATCCCCTGGAGAAGGGAATGCCTACCCACTCCCACATAACTGCCAGGAGAATTCCATGGACAGAGGAGCCTGGCAGGCTACAGACAGAGGGTCGCAAACAGTCGGCCATGACTGAGTGACTAACATACACTCACACACACACACATTCTTTTTTTCAGATTCTTTTCCAAAATATAAAATATTATAAGATAATGAGTGTAATTCCCTGGGCTATACAGTAGGTCTCTGTTGCTGAAAATAAAAAAATAATTTTTTGAAGTTTTGGATATAGAAAATAGAGCCTTAGATAATTGACTCATGGCTTGATGTAGTTGTGAGGAGCATTTGGGAGGAGAAGGTTATCAATAACATATCTGCCATGTTCCTTTTAAACATTCTATGGATCCTTTCTTGTGCAGGATGGATCACAAGTCTGACCATTTTATTTTGTATTTTGAGTCTTAATGCTGTACTTAGTTAAGAAGACATCTTAACTAGAAGACATGCTGAGGTGACATTCTCGAGTGCTCTTTTGGACAAAGTCACCAGCTCTTCCTCCATAGTTCTTATACCTAACCTACTCATTAATTTGGGTCTTGTTCTTTTGTGTGGCCTTGGAAGAGGTGCTGGTAATAAGTGTGACTCCCTAGAAGAGCAACAGAACAGGGGAGGAGGAGAAAGAACCAGATATTAGATGATTTACTCGCAGATGCCTTAAAATATTGACAGCATGTTGCATTCCTGTCCTTTGCCAAGATAGAAATGAGCCTGACTTCACTGAGGCAAGCCTCAATAAATCTTCCTCATGCTCAGGCAGCCATCATTAAGCACTTCTGGTCTGCCATAGGCTTTGAAGACCTACTTCCAGCCAGAGCAAGGAGACGCTGGGTTTTATCCTACTCCTAAAATCCACAAACTGTTTGACCTCAGATGTTTCTGTTACTTTCTAAGCTCATTTCTCATTCAGATGCTAACCAGCTGTCTACCAGGACTATTCTTGGTGTTACTTATCCTGACATCTGGAATGATGGAATTCTTCATCAGCTCAGCTATGCGTGTTTTCAAATGTGGACTGGCTAAGTTGACTGCTCTAGGAACTGGTCACAGGCTGGTCCTCATTTCAGGGTTTCTGGGCTCTGTTTGAGGCCATTTCCCACTGCTCTATTTTCAGAGATTGGCGTGAAGACATGGTAGATTTGGAAGACTTGGTTGCTTTAGAATTTCAATTTCCACTTTTTAATGAGGTGGCACAGCTGTGGAGTTAGATTAGCTATTGGAATTTTATGGCGTGTGAGATTTGAGATGTCAAGGGAAGGGAGGAGGAAACACAAAATAATTAGTTACAAATTCATCCTCTTAACTTTGTCCTCAGAGGGTCTGTAAAGTTAACACTGGCAGCTACCTTCAGTGCTGTGGGAACTAGGTTCCATCCAGCTGCTGTCCCTGTCTTGGGGTGGGCCTCTGGCCGGCCACTTGTCCTCATTGAGTCTTCATTTCATTTTCTACTAATGGGGATTTTGAGCTTAGGAACATAAGGATTTTAGCTTAGGTGACCCTGGCCTAGGAGCTTGTTGAACCCACTAAAATTAGATATATAAGTATGGATGTTGGATGATTTTTTTTTGGAGGAAGAGTATCCAAAACTTTCATCTAATTCTAAAGGATCTGTGACTAGAATAATATTATGAGAGACTGTATTGGATGGTTTTCATAGCTCATTCTAACCTGGATGATCCTGGATTCTGGAATGCTTTATAACAAAAAGAAGTGGACATCAGGCTCAGTTCCTGCCCACTGCCTGTGACGGAACATCACCTAACTACTTTCATCCATGCTGACCTCTGCTTATCTCCTATAGACTTTAATTAAATCATTCAATTATTCATTCATCCACTCATTCATCAAATGTCTACTAGAAAGCCAATTAACAAATATTGATTGAGCACCTACTACATGTCAGGCAGTGTCAAAATGAAGCCCAATTGCTCAAATCAGGCATATTCAATGAGCCAGAAAGCATTTTTGGAATCCCTCCTATACTTCCAGTACTACTGAAACTGGCAGGTTTTAATTTTGGCTGAACATTGTGGATCATTGAAGCTCTTACATCTTAGCCTTAGCCTAGACCCATTAAATCAGAATTCCTGGGGATCAGAGCTCAGGCAGTAGGGTTTTTAAAAAGTTGCCCCCATGGTCCAATTGATTCCAAAGTGTAGCCAAGGTTGAGAACTGGTAATTGGGCTGGTGTTCCCTGGCCTGGAAATGACATGAGTGGTCTAAGAAAGACCAGTAGCATGACTGTTCATAATTGTCAAATTGGTTGGCATAAACTCCAAACCATGGTTTCAAGTCCTTAGAAGATCTAGTCCCTCTCCACATTTTTTCATTAATTCCACAAGAATTACTGCATATCTAAGTTGTGCCAACGGATGATCTAGGCAGTCAGGATAGAATGAGGATAAGTCAGATAAGTTCTTTACTCTCTGGAATGTACATTCCAATGAAAGAGGCAATCCATTAGCATGTAAACACATTTATTGATGAGAGAGTCTCAGTGGTGGTGGTTGTTGTTTAGTTGCTAAGTCCTGAGTGACTCTTTTTGACCCCGTGAACATAAAGCAGTTATAAAACTTGTGTAGGAAACAAGTTAGGTTAGTGGTCCCAAGAGTGAGAGGATTGTGGAAGGTTAATTTAGGTTGACAGGTCAGGGAAGAGCTCTCTGGAGAGAGAAACTTGCAGCTGAGGCTTCAATGCTTAAAAGGAGTCAGCTTTATAAAGACTAGGGGAGAAAGGACTCTAGGCAGTGACAAAAGCATGTGTGAAGTCCTGGGGCTAGAATAGTAAAAATGGAGATGAAATCTGAAGGTGGGCTTTTGCCCGGGTGATTTAGAGCCTTGCAAGCATGGTTTGGGTTTCCTTTGAAATGCCCTGAGGAGAACTTGCACTGAGGTCCCACTTTAGAATTGGGCATTTATTAAGTATTATTAGGTACAGGCAGTCCTCATATTATACAGTACCACATGATCAAATCTCAGTTCCCACTGAATCCTGCAAAGCAAGGACAAGATTCCTATGTGTACAAGCTCCACGTAACATGGTACCATGCGAAGTGAGGACAACTGTATCATGCATAGTCCTATAATTATATTAGTCTTGTTTTCTTAATTTAATTGAGAGATCATTTGGCAGGGTGATGAGCCCTTGAGTTGGTGGATTGTTGCTCCCAGCTATTCACTCCCTTTGTGTGACTAGCTTACACCTTCAGTGGGAGAAGTAGACAGCCTTGCCTAATTGACTTTGGGCTTGGTCACATGACTTACCTTGGCCAGTGGGATAAGTAGACGACATTTGCTATGTTCAAGCAGAGTCAGTAAATGTGTGTTCTGCTTACTTAGCCTCTCTCTACTGTTTTGCAGTTCCTGCCCACTGCATGTCCCAGGGAGGAGCTCCTCATTCATCCTGCTCCTGCAGGGAGGAGACACACGTGGCTGAGCTAAGCGGAGCCGAGCCAAGACCAGCAGAGTCAGTCAGAATTGTAGTCAACCCACAGCCCTAAGTAACGTTGAGCAAGAAATAAACATTCATCACAGTAAGCTGCAAGTAAGTGGGAGTTGTCTGTTACTGAAGTGAAAACTGACTAATATAGCCTAGGTGGTACTGAAAACTCAGGCCTCATGAAACAGTCCTGAAATATTTAATGACTGATTTAATGCAACCAGGAGCATGGCTCTGGAGTCAGACTGCTTGGGTTTAAATACCAACTCTGACACACAATCTGTGGGATCAGGAGCCAGTGACTCAACCTCACTATGCCTCAGTTTCTCCATCTGTAAAATTGGGATAATAATAGTACCAACCACAAAAGTTTTTGTAATGATTAAATTACTTCATATATGAAGTGAAGTGAAGTCGCTCAGTTGTGTCCGACTCTTTGTGACCCCATGGACTGTAACCTACCAGGCTTCTCCATCCGTGGAATTTTCCAGGCAAGAGTACTGGAGTGGGTTGCCATTTCCTTCTCTAGGGGATCTTCCTGACCGAGGGATCGAACCTGGGTCTCCCGCATTGTAGGCAGACACTTTACCGTCTGAGCGGCCAGGGAAGTCCATATATATGACCGTACATATATGTATAAAGTGCTTTTTTAACATACATGAAGGACTTAGACAAAAACAATAATTTTAAAAGATACATGCACTCTGATGTTCACAAAAGCATTATTTGTAATTGCCAAAATATGTTAGCAACCTAAGTATCCGTCACCATATGACTGGATTAAGAAGATGGGGTACGTATGTTTGTGTATACACACACACACACACACACACACACAGTGGAGTACTATTTGACCATAAAACATAATGAAATTTTGCTATTTTTAGAAACATAGATGGACTTGGAAGGCATTATGCTTAGTGAAATAAGTCAGACAGAGAAAGACAGATGCTGTCTGATATCACTTCTATGTGGAATCTAAAAACTACTTTGAATATAACAAGAAAGCTGACTCACAGATTCAGAGAACAAACTAGTGGTTACTGGTTGGGAGAAGGAAGGGAGGAGGGGCAGCATAGAGGTAGGGGAATAATTGGTACAAACTATTAGATATAAAATGTGCTACAAGGATATATTGTACAACATGGGGAATATAGACTATATTTTGTAACAAGTACAAATGGAGTATAATCCTAAAAATTGTTATCACTATATTGCACATCTGTAATGTATAAAATTGTACAACTATGCTTCAATTACAAAAAAAACAAGAGAATTAAAATATATATACATGAAGTGCTTAAAATTGTGCCATGGCACACAGTATTTGCTGCTACTGTTATTATGCAATATTTAGCCTAGCTTAATTTTGACAATACAGTCATCTTTATTATACATTTAAGTTTTTTCCTTCATTTCATGCATTATTTAAAGTGACTTCTTATCAACCACAGTTCATTTTATTAAGTTGATTTTGTGTTGAGTAGCTAAGAACTTCCCTGTGGAAGTAACATTCCCCTGTATTCAGTGAACCTGTTTTTATCCTCATCTCAGGTCAAAGATGAAAAATTTCAGCAGAACCACATTTTATACATATACATGTCTTATACATGATACTTCAGCAAGTGAGAAAGGATTTTTATTAAGTGGAAAATAGTTAATTAAAAAAAACACAGAGTGAAATGAAATGTCAAGCAATGGAGGAGATCCCAATATTGCAAACTGGAATACATGACAGGGGAAGAGATGCTCATATTTAATAAAAGTGATGGACATGTGCTTAAAACCAAAGAGCAAAAGCAAGAATCAAACTTGCATTTTCATTTCAGAGAAAAATCAAAAGCTCTGTAAGTCAGGAAGTCTGTCAGTACAAAATTTACTTTAATTTCTCTTTCTTGCTTTATTGGTGATGCCTATTCATTCAAGCTTCTATTGTATAACGTACACCTTTTCGTATAGCTCGCTGTGCCTCAATTAAACTTTACCAGCCCACCCTAAAGCCTAATGCAAGCTAAAGGTTTTTCTTTTATTCCTTTATCTTTATTGGGCACCAAACCTAAGCCATCTATCAGGACTTTATACTCAGTTCCTGAATAGACATTTGTTACCTGGAACTCTTCCCCAGTTTCCCAGAGTGTTCAAAATATTCACTGCCCCTTGAAATACTTTTACATCCAAAAATACAGAGCTTTCAGCCAGAATTGATACTGCCACAATATAACCATTGATTGCCTGAGTTTTTATTTTTGAAACATCATCAGACAGTGGATATGAATAGAAATGGGAAATTCATCCAACTTAACCGGGTTTATCTCTGTGATAAGGATGTTCAGCAGCAGAGAATTGTCCCTGGGCATCAGAAGCCCTGAGAACAGAGGGAGGGTCATTGCTGAGGTTTTATTGCTACAGATCATCTTTGGGTGAGCTGATGATGATAGAGAAATAATAATAAAACTAGAAAGAAAATTTAGAGTTACTGGGAGACAGTCTGATGGACTAGAAACCTCCTGGACTTGAGCAGCAGGTTTTCTGTGATCTGAGGTCACACCTTAGAACAAGTACATCTTTCCATAAGTATTTTAGGTCTCATTTTCCTCATCCGTAAGAGTCCGAAGCATCCTTTGAGCACAGAAAAAAAAAAAAACGTTTTTTCATGCTGGAACCGACTACCTTGTCCCACACCATTTCATCACCAACGACTCACGAGATGTAAACCTCCTATGGGCAGCGACCTTGCCTGATTTGTTCATCCCTATTTCCAGTGCCTAGTACAGTATCTGACATGGTAGATGCTCAGGTTAGTTCAAGGAAAGGGATGTCTTTGTACTGATGAGCTGGTCTCGTGGGATTTCAAGTTCGGGAACAGTTTCTGGCTGTACTTCATGATGTTGAAATGCCATGAAAATTAAGAACCTGAGGCAGGATCAGGGAGCAGTCCCTTTCACTCTCAGCTAAACTATGCCTCTCTGTGCATTTGCTAATTTCTCTCCTTTCTTTGCATTGCTGCCTGCTAACATGTGTTTGCATCTGGGCTTAATTATTTCCCCAAGCTTGCCTCCTGACTCTCGTTGGTGGCTGCCCTGTTCTCTCTTTCTCTCAGTTCTCAATTCCTAAAAGAATCTGCTTAGCTGAATTCATCTGTTGAACTCAGACGTGGTAACCTGCAAACCTGCAATAGGATATTCTGTTGGGTGACCAGGCTTGGTCTGGGCAGCTGTGGCTGGGGTGAGCAGAAAATGCACACAGTACAATGCATGGCTTTTGTGGGTGATGGTTGGTTACACAGAGCAGTTTCCCTTAGAGTGGGGAGTGAGCCAGTGAGCAGACAAGTAATGAAAGGCATGTACAGCAGGGCCCGGCAAGAAAAACGGCAGCAACCCAGGAGAGTTTCGTAACGGGAGTTTTTCAAAGGTATGATCTGGGTGTAGGAAAACCACAGTGGGTATCACAGGACCTGGGGCTGGAATGCCTGAAGGAGAGGCACCAGCAGCTACCGGAGCTCAGAGACAGAGAGGGCCCGCCAAGTTGCTACCCTCTGTAGGTGGTGGTGGGATCTGTGACTCTTATGGGCAAGAGCAGGGGGTAGTGAGTTACCCTGATCTTTCTCTCCCTTCCCCCTCTGCTCTCCTGCCATGGTTTCCATCAGCCAGACCCAGCTAGAAGCCAGAGAGCAAGGGAACCATTTGGCAGGGAAAATGGTGGAGACGTGGAGAACAGATGTGATGGGCACCCTGAGATATCCAGCAAGAAGGGCATCACCAGTCTGAGAGGAAAGAAAAAGGCAAGGATGCTGAGACAAGGGATTTTCATAACACTCCCCAGAGGCAGGACCACGCCAGAACTCAAGTTTCTTACTAAGCAGGGACTTTTTGAAAAGCCTCAGGGGACTATTTTGTGGGGAAAAAGACCTCTGATTTATATCTCTGTTAATAACTTATCCTCACTTGGATTATTGGAGATGTAACTAAAGTGATTTTAGATATATATAGTCAAATGTTAAGTAGATTTTCAGACAAACCTGAAGTTATAGCCACACTTTTGATTTAAAGCAAAAAAAAAAAATTCTTTCATAAAAAAAGAATGTGTGTGTGTATATGTGTGTGTGTTTGAATGTATATGTGAAACATATATAGATTTGTGATTTGTGTCTATGTATGGATTTGTGTATGGGTTTCCCTGGTGGCTCTGTGGTAAGGAATCTGCCTACCAGTGCTGGAGACACAGGTTCAATCCCTGGGTTGAGAAGATCCCCTGGAGGAGGAAATGGGAATCCACTCTAGGATTTTTGCCTGAGAAATCCCATGAACAGAGGAGCCTGGCAGGCTACAGTCCATGGTGTCCTAAAGAGTCAGATAAGACTTAGCAACTCAACAAGAACAACCACAATAGGCTTGTATATCTGTGTATATAAACAGATATAGATTAGCCAAGAATATCTTTAAAATTTTTTATTTGACTATTTATTGGCATATAGTTGGTTTACAATATTGTTTTAGACATGGATAACTTAATGAATTGATTTAACGTTCCTAGTAGATGAAAATGTCCCAAGAAAATGGAACATGAGACAGGGCAAGGAGGGCAGTGGTGGAGAGACATAATAGGAGTCTTCTGAGGCATTGCACGTGGAGGGAAGACCCACCAGAGGCAAGGAGGTAATGTCAACAGGAGGCTCCCTTTAGAATTCTGCTTTGGTGTGGCGTCTGCCTACAATGAAGGAGACCCAGGTTCGATCCTTGGGTTGGGAAGATCCTCTGGAGAAGGAAATGGCAACCCACTCCAGTACTCTTGCCTGGAAAATCCCATGGATGGAGGAGCGTGGTAGGCTACAGTCCATGGGGTCACAAAGAGTTGGACACGACTGAGCGACTTCACTTTAACTTTGGTGTGGTGCAGTGGTAAAGAATCCGTCTGCCAGTGGAGATGCAAGAGAGGCAGTTTTGATCCCTGGGTCAGGAAGATCCCCTGGAGGAGAAAATGGCAACACACTCCAGTATTCTTGCCTGGAAAATCCCACGGACAGAGGAGCCTGGCAGGCTACAGTCCATGAAGTCAGAAAGATCTGGACACGACTGAGCAGGCATGCACAGGGGCTATTCCCGTAGGAACCTTTACGAAAACAGCTAGGTATTTCACAGCCCCAGTTGAATGTTCTGCTGCCCCAGCTCTACATCTTCAATCAGGCTGTCCCAACCTAAGCAGCATTTCATTTTTCTTTCCTGGTCCGAAACCCACCAATCTGTGGACACAGCTCAAACCCACTACCAGAGATCCCCACTACTCCAAGCCCCTCAGATTCACATAAATACCCCCTATATTTTCAACAGTAGCATTGCTTTCTTGGGCAGTTATTCCATGCTAGCCACTGTGCTGAATACATGAGTAATTATTGCCTTTCATCCTCAGAAGTCTCCTATGAGGAAGGGATTCATATTCATATTCATAATAGTTCTGTGCTTTAAATAAGGAAGGTGGGGCTGGTCCTAGCCAGTGGGTGGTAGAGAGATACACAGTCCTGGGTTTTGAGGCTCCACGCCCAGACGCCCAATTTCATGCCACCTGACTTATTATTGTGGATCGAAAATAGTTTCCTTTTGCTTATGTAACCAGTTTATAAACAAACACTTTGAGGATAAGAATGACATTCTTTTCTTGGGTATTTCTCAAGGCACATAGCTTGTTGCTAAGCCTAGTGAAGTGAAGCGAAAGTGTTAGTTGCTCAGTCGTGTCCTACTCTTTGCAACCCCATGGACTGTAGCCCACCAGACTCCTCTGTCCATGAGATTCTCCAGGCAAGAATACTGGAGTGGGTAGCCATTCCCTTCTCCAGGGCTTGAACCTAGGTCTCCTGCATTGCAGGCAGGTTCTTTACCATCTGAGCCACTAGTGAAGCCTCTTGATAAGCGTAGACCAGGCATCAAATAATGTGGACGGTCTTGAAAGGTCTTCCTCAGCTGTGCACACAAGCCTCTCCCACCCACAACAAGCTCTCCACCAACAGATTCGAGAAGCTGAGGTTGGAATGCAGTGATCCCCCTCTCCCGGAGAGGGAAGTGGGTATCTCCACTCAGAAAGCAAATGAAATGGCATTTGGGAGTGAACTTGGACCTCTCCACCTTTCCTATTCGAGGATGTGGCCAGTGATTCCTGTTCTTGGAAAATGAAGATGTGGTACTGGAATGACTACTGCGTTGATGCTGTCTCTGGCTTCCTTTGGTTCCCATGGCTGCTGCTTTATTTCACTGGGACTGGAACATTTCACTGCCTCATAAATGACCACCGTCCCTCGCTCTCTCCTGGGTATTCCAGACAAGGTGTAATCTTGAATTTGTACTCCTTGGCCTACATTTCTTCAGCCTTCCCCTTTCACAGAAGAAAGTGTGCCCTCCTGAGCATCACCTGAAGGCCCTCAAAAACCTGGCCTTCCCCAGCCTTTTCTCTTTGGCTCCACATATGTGCATGGGTGCTAAGTTGCTTCAGTCATGTCCTACTCTTTTCGACCCCATGGACCATAACCCACCAGGCTCCTCTGTCCATGGAATTCTCCAGGCAAGAATACTGGAGTGTGTTGCCATTTCCTCCTCCAGGGGATCTTCCCAACCTGGGGATGACGCCCACATCTCTTGCATTTCTTGTATTGGCAGGCAGCGTCTTTACCACTGAGCCACCTGGGTCTGCCTACACCTTGAGAAACCCAATCAGTTCATGCATAGGATGATTACCTGTAGTCCAGACGTCAGTTCTTCTCAGCTTGATCTATAGATGCATTGCAGTCCCAATAAAAGTCCCAGCAAGTTATTTTGTGGATAGTAACACAGGGATTCTAAAGTTTATATGATGAGATCCCAAAAAGATCTGTTGGCAAAATATCCCCAAAACTAACATCAAATTGAAGGAGAGGAACAAAATTAGAGGACTGACATTATCTGACTCCGAGTTGTACTAGAAATCCGATCAGATTGGTTTTGGTTCCCAGTTCCTGTCCTATGCTTTCTTGCTCCTTTGGGTTTGCTTGCATATAGTGGGCTGAATGGTGCCCTCCCCCTGGGGGGGGGGTGGGAAGAGAGATGTCCACCTCCTAATCCCTAGAACCTGCACGTGCTTCCTAATTTTAGAGAACAGTCTTCTCGGAAGTGATTAAGTTCATGATCGTGAGATGAGGAGATCATCCTGTTTTATCTGGTGGGCCCCGAATCCAATAAGTGTCCTTTTTAAAGCCAAGTCCAGGGAGACTTAACAAACAGGAGGGGAGAAGGCAATGTGACCACAGAGGTAGAGATTGAAGTGATGTGACCACAAGTCCAGGGGAGCTGACAGCCACCAGAAGCTGGAAAAGGCAAAGAACTGCAGAGGGAATAGGGCTGTGCTAACACCTTGACTTCAGACTTCTGGCCTCTGAGAAAATGAGAGATAAATTTCTACTGTCTTAAGCTACCGTTCTGTGCTGAGTTGCTTCAGTCATGTCTGATCTTGGCTACCCTGTGGACTGTAGCCCGCCAGGCTCCTCAGTCCATGGGATTCTCCAGGCAAGAATACTGGAGTGCGTAGCCATTTCCTTCTCCATGGGATCTTTCCAGCCTGGGGATCCAACCTGCATCCCTTGCATCTCCTGCATTGGTAGGAGGGTTCTTTACCATTACCACCACCTTAAGCCACCCAGTTTTTGCTAATTTGTTATTGCAGCCACAGGATACTAATACATTGAGCCCCCTTCACTGTCTGAAATCTCATTTACCATTAATAGCCCAGCTCACATGTGCGCTCACTCATGCAGCCTTCCCTGATTTCTCAAGCTAATGCTAATAGTTCTCTCTTCTTTACTTTCCTGTTTGTTTTTTAATTTTTTTAAAATAAAAATTTATTTATTTTAATTACTTTACAATATTGTAATTACTTTAATTAATTAAAGTAATTAATTAAATTAAATTAATTAAATTAATTAAAGTATTATAAATACTTTAATTACTTTACAATATTGTAGTGGTTTTGCCATACATTGACATGAATCCTCCACGGGTGTACATGTGTTCCCCATCCTGAACCCCCCCCGCCTCCCTCCCCATCCCATCCCTCTGGGTCATCCCAGTGCACCAGCCCCGAGCACCCTGTCTCATGCCTCAAACCTGGACTGGCAATTTGTTTCATATATGATAATATACATGTTTCAATGTCATTCTCCCATATCATCCCACCCTCACCCTCTCCCACAGAGTTCAAAAGTCTGTTCTATACATCTGTGTCTCTTGCTATCTCGCATATAGGGTTATCATTACCATCTTTCTAAATTCCATATATATGCATTAGTATACTGTATTGGTGTTTTTCTTTCTGGCTTACTTCACTCTGTATAATGGGCTCCAGTTTCATCCACCTCATTAGAACTGATTCAAATGTATTCTTTTTAATGGCTGAGTAATATTCCATTGTGTATATGTACCACAGCTTTCTTATTCATTCGTCTGCTAATGGGCATCTAGGTTGCTTCCATGTCCTGGCTATTATAAACAGCGCTGCGATGAACATTGGGGTGCACGTGTCTCTTTCATTTCTGGTTTCCTCGGTGTGTATGCCCAGCAGTGGGATTGCTGGGTCATATGGCAGTTCTATTTCCAGTTTTTTAAGGAACCTCCACACTGTTCTCCATAGTGGCTGTACTAGTTTGCATTCCCAACCACAGTGTAAGAGGGTTCCCTTTTCTTCACAACCTCTCCAGCATTTATTTCTTGTAGGTTTTTGGATAGCAGCCATTCCGACCGGCGTGTAATGGTACCTCATTGTGGTTTTGATTTGCATTTCTCTGATAATGAGTGATGTTGAGCATCTTTTCATGTGTTTGTTAGCCATCTGTATGTCTTCTTTGGAGAAATGTCTGTTTAGTTCTTTGGCCCATTTTTTGATTGGGTCATTTATTTTTCTGGAATTGAGCTGCAGGAGTTGCTTGTATATTTTTGAGATTAATTCTTTCTCAGTTGCTTCATTGCTATTATTTTCTCCCATTCTGAAGGCTGTCTTTTCACCTTGCTTATAGTTTCCTTTGTTGTGCAAAAGCTTTTAAGTTTCATTAGGTCCCATTTGTTTATTTTTGCTTTTATTTCCAATATTCTGGGAGGTGGGTCATAGAGGATCCTGCTGTGATTTATGCTGGAGAGTGTTTTGCCTATATTTTCCTCTACGAGTTTTATAGTTTCTGGTCTTACATTTAGATCTTTAATCCATTTTGAGTTTATTTTTGTGTATGGTGTTAGAAAGCATTCTAGTTTCAAAAACATGGAAAACTTCACGAATTT
Organism: Cervus elaphus; assembly: GCF_910594005.1. NCBI lineage: Eukaryota > Metazoa > Chordata > Mammalia > Artiodactyla > Cervidae > Cervus > Cervus elaphus. The sequence goes on from NC_057847.1 coordinate 64,689,636, forward strand.
GCATGTCATCCTTGTGCAGGGGCCATGCTAATCTTCTCTGTATTGTTCCAATTTTAGTATCTGTGTTGCCAAGGTGAGCACTATTTTCCTGTTATAATCTATGCCTCTCTCACTGGGTTGAAGACATCAGTCTTGACATCCAGCATAGCTGGATGGTTTGTTGTTATTTAGTCACTAAGTCGTGTCTGACTCTTTGTGTTCCCACGAACTGTAGCCTGCCAGCCATCTCTGTCCTTGAGATTTCCCAGGCAAGAATACTGGAGTGGGTTGCCATTCCTTTCTCCAGGGGATCTTCCTGACCCAGGGATCGAATCCACATCTCCTACATTGGCAGGCAGATGCTTTCCCGCTGAGCAACCGAGGACACCCAGCTGGATGGTTTGAGGTAGGTTAAAAATCCTGCCTCTGCCTCTTGCTACCTGTTAATAGATGAATGGAAGCAACTTAACCTCTTTGAGACTGTTTCGTCATCTACAAAATGGGTATGATAATAATGCCATTGCTTTTTACCCGTATCAGCACTGTAATGTGTGTAACATGCTTGGCATAGACTGAACACTCAACATTGGTAGTTATTATTATTAATTATTATTATTAACATGGCCCTTTGTATATCCTTCCATGCATTATAGTATCAGCTCAGTTAGGTTTAGTCGCTCAGTCGTGTCCGACTCTTTGCGACCCCATGAACCACAGCACACCAGACCTCCCTGTCCATCACCAACTCCCAGAGTTTACCCAAACTCATGTCCATTGAGTTGGTAATGCCATCCAACCATCTCATCCTCTGTCATCCCCTTCTCCTCCTGCCCCCCATCCCTCCCAGCATCAGGGTCTTTTCAAATGAGTCAGCTCTTCACATCAGGTGGCCAAAATACTGGAGTTTCAACTTAAATATCAGCCCTTCCAATGAACACCAGGACTGATTTCCTTTAGAATGGACTAGTTGGATCTCCTTGCAGTCCAAGGGACTCTCAAGAGTCCTCTCCAACACCACAGTAGAAAAGCATCAATTCTTCTGCGCTCAGCTTTCTTTATAGTCCAACTCTCACATCCACACATGACTAGTGGAAAAACCATAGCCTTGACTAGATGGACCTTTGTTGACAAAGTAATGTCTCTGCTTTTTAATATGCTGTCTAGGTTGGTCATAACTTTCCTTCCAAGGAATAAGCGTCTTTTAATTTCATGGCTGCAATCACCATCTGCAGTGATTTTGGAGCCCCCAAAAATAAAGTCAGCCACTGTTTCCACTGTTTAATAACAATGTTTAATAATTATATAACAATTCTATTCTATAATAATATTATATATATATAATATATATAATATATATATAATAACTCTCTTCTCTCCTAATGAACCAGATTTTTCTTGATGGCAAGGATCAGGTTTGGTTCATCTCTGCCTTCCCCCACCAAATGATTGCTGGGAGAGCTTGTAGGTGATCAGTCTTCAATAAATATTGAAAAATTTGGTTTTGCAAAAATAGCCGCATCTCTTATTTTGTCATCTGTAAAATGGAGATCAGATCATACCAAAGTCACCGTCAAGACCTCTTTCATTTCCAATAGCATCAGTCCATGAGCCCAGATTGCAGCATAAAGTCGGGTCCGTTGGTCATGGTACAGCATGACTCTGTGTGTGTGTGTGTGTGTGTGTGTGTGTGTGTGTGTGTGTGTGTATGGTGGGGGCAGGATACAATAAAATCTCCAGAAGTACCCTGTGGCTCTTGATGGCTGTTGGGCTGGGCTTCCTGTTCTGACTTTGAAGATGGTATTTTACTTTAGGAAGTAATTCTTTTCCCTAAAATTTAAAATTAGTACTTTCCTTGAACATCATTAATAGGGGCATGTACTCTGGATTTAACTTGCTTGCGTTCAAATCCCACATCTGCCTCTTATTCTTCGTGTGGCTCCAGGAAAGATGACTTAGTTGCTCTCTGCCTCTGTTTCCTCAAGAGTGAAATGGGATGGCCAGGGTCATTGGGTGGATTTAGTAAGTTATTAGAGGATTTGGCACACGGTTAGCATTCAATGAATATTTTCCAGCACCTTCATCACCACCACTACCATCATCACCATCATCACTCTAAATGCATGTCTGCTAAGAACTAAGCAAGTTAACATTGTTTTCTTGTTCATAAATTTCCTATATCTTATTGTGAGGGCCTGGTTTCTTCTTCCTCCTTTCTTTTTTTTTTTTTTTATTTTTATTTTTTTTATTATTATTTTTTTTTCCAGTGGGTTTTGTCATACATTGATATGAATCAGCCGTGGATTTACATGTATTCCCAATCCCGATCTCCCCTCCCACCTCCCTCTCCACCCGATTCCTCTGGGTCTTCCCAGTGCACCAGGCCCGAGCACTTGTCTCATGCATCCCACCTGGGCTGGTGATCTGTTTCACCATAGATAGTATACATGCTGTTCTTTTGAAATATCCCACCCTCACATTCTCCCACAAAGTTCAAAAGTCTGTTCTGTATTTCTGTGTCTCTTTTTCTGTTTTGCATATAGGGTTATCGTTACCTTCTTTCTAAATTCCATATATATGTGTTAGTATGCTGTAATGTTCTTTATCTTTCTGGCTTACTTCACTCTGTATAATGGGCTCCAGCTTCATCCATCTCATTAGGACTGGTTCAAATGAATTCTTTTTAATGGCTGAGTAATATTCCATGGTGTATAAGTACCACAGCTTCCTTATCCATTCATCTGCTGATGGGCATCTAGGTTGCTTCCATGTCCTGGCTATTATAAACAGTGCTGCGATGAACATTGGGGTGCACGTGTCTCTTTCATTTCTGGTTTCCTCAGTGTGTATGCCCAGAAGTGGTATTGCTGGGTCATATGGCAGTTCTATTTCCAGTTTTTTAAGAAATCTCCACACTGTTTTCCATAGCGGCTGTACTAGTTTGCATTCCCACCAACAGTGTAAGAGGGTTCCCTTTTCTCCACACCCTCTCCAGCATTTATTGCTTGTAGACTTTTGGATAGCAGCCATCCTGACTGGCGAGTAATGGTACCTCATTGTGGTTTTGATTTGCATTTCTCTAATAATGAGTGACGTTGAGCATCTTTTCATGTGTTTGTTAGCCTCCTTTCTTAATTGTCCATTTCTGAGCCACTTCCAGCCTATACTGTTAGGTATAAGTCCTATACCTGTAAGTCCTATACTGTTAGGACTTATCTCTAATGGAGAGAAAACCTTAATAGTGGGTGGTTTAATAGGAGAGATTCTTGTCTTTAAAATTTTTCTGTTTATTAGAGGTCCTAATAATACTGTACATCTTAATGAAAGAGAACAGTTAAATTTTTATGCTTCTTGGCTGAGCTGCAGATAGAACTGGTCTCAAAAACCAGTTGTGAGGCGACCTGATTCAAAGTTCCTTCTGTGGTGGTTTCCCTGGTAGCTCAGGTGGTAAAGAATCTGCCTGCCAGTGCAGGAGACGTGGGTTCAATCCATGGGTCAGGAAGATCCCCTGGAGAAGGGAATGGCAACCCACTCTAGTTTCCTTGCCTGGAGAATTCCATGGACGGACAAGCCTGGAGGGCCACAGTCCATGGGGTTGCAAAGAGTTGGACACGACTGAGCCACTAACAGTTGCGCTAACACTTTCCCTGGAGGTTTAGATGATAAAGAATTTGTCTGCAATGCAGGAGACCTGGGTCGATCCCTGGGTCTGGAAGATCCCCTGGAGAAGGAAATGGCAATCCACTCCAGTATTCTTCCCTGGAGAATTCCATGGACACAGGAGCCAGGCAGGCTACAATCCATGGGGTGGCAGAATCACAGACAATGGTTTTTCCAGTGGTCATGTATGGATGTGAGAGTTGGACTGTGAAGAAAGCTGAGTGCCGAAAAATTGATGCTTTTCAACTGTGGTGTTGGAGAAGACTCTTGCGAGTCCCTTGGACTGCAAGGAGATCCAACCAACCCATCCTAAAGGAGATAAGTCCTGGGTGTTCATTGGAAGGAAACTGAAACTCCAATACTTTGGCCACCTCATGCGAAGAGTTGACTCATTGGAAAAGACCCTGATGCTGAGAGGGATTGGGGACAGGAGGAGAAGGGGACGACAGAGGATGAGATGGCTGGATGGCATCACCGACTCGATGGACATGAGTTTGAGTAAACTCTGGGAGTTTGTGATGGACAGGGAGGCCTGGCGTGCTGCGATTCATGGAGTCGCAAAGAGTCAGACACGACTGAGCGACTGAACTGAACTGAGCAACTAACACTTTCACCTTCTATCCATTCCCACCGCTAGATAGCACTGTGCCCATAGTTTTAATGCCTTCATTATTGGTTTAGAAAAATGAAACCAGCTCACAAAACATACAAAGAAGTTTCTCAACACGATTACTTGGTGTGAAAAGGTACCTCCCAGGATTAAATTAAGAGCTTTTAGAAACAGTTGGTGGATGGAACAATTTAAATCTCTTTTTGTGTTTTCTTAATTCCTGGTAAGATGATTAGCCAGCAAGCAGAAAACTGGTGAAATTCCTCTGAAAAGGGTAAACTTGCTGCAATAGTTCTCTTAATGAAACAGCAGTCACTTTCTTTGCCCACCTTTCCTCCCCCTTCTTTAATCCTGAAATATAATCTTCCCACCTGTGCAAATGGAACTTTGAACTTATTTTTAAAGATGGCTATTAAGTGATGCCATCAAAATAGTGAGGATTAGATTAATACCCAAATAGCTGAAGTGAATTAAGCAATTAAAGATACTTTCTTTCATGAGTGCCCTTTGGGGTACAGGCATTTTTAGTTAGAGGGCTTCCCTGGTGGCTCAGGCATGAAGAACCTGTCTGCCAATGCAGGAGATGTAGGTTCTATCCCTGGTTCAAGAAAATCCCCTGGAGAAGGAAATGACAACCGAGTCCAGTAGTCTTGCCTGGGAAAGTCCACGGACAGATGAGCCTGGTTGGCTACAGAACATGGAGTCGCAAAAGAGTCAGACCCAACTTAGCAGCTAAACGACATTTTAGTTAGAGTGCCTGCAATTTGCATATATGTGAAAGTAATTTATAAAAGCTAAAGTATAGATAAACTATTAATACTACCTTTAATTACATTTGTCTCATTGACCACAGGGGAATCGTTTATTGGACTGTGAATTTTTGATAGTGGGCAGGGAAAATTATGTTCAGGTAAGAAAATAATCACACTGAGAGAGATGGATGAGAGAATGTTTCAACAGAATTGCCAAGTGAATTAGACATATGGTAGCAGAGAAATGAGAAAGGGGAGACAAAGAAAGGATGCATCTCTCATTTCTGCCTTTGAGAATTTTCAGTGTAAGGGGAGAAATAAAACATTAGCATCTATGAAGAGTCATTTTGTGAGATAAACAAAAGCAAATATCAGTTGGTTTAGAGCAGGGTATAGCAGGCACTAACTGCTAATAGGCTGCCTGTTGACCTAATTAGAAGGCCAAGGCTTAATGACAGAAGGTTTCATAGTATGAATGGATTTCAAAATGAAAGAGAGGGACATGGGTTGGGGAGGCCTGTGAAAATGGCATTTGGGAGGAATTTGTGTGTTAGGGAGAAACAGGGCACCTCTGAAGCTTCAGTGATGAAGACAGATGGGAAGAGAATCCTGTTTAAATTATTGAGTATCCACAGTAGATTCTAACATCAGGGTGAAAATTATCTTCCTCTAAGCATGCTGATTCACCTGTAGAATTAGGAGCGTTGCTCCTGTTGGTTTTCAGCTCTCTGACTGATCCCACCTAACTCTCTCTTCTCAGAAACATAGGGCACCCGTTCTAGACTGAGGTGATTGGTGGAGTGTTCAGTGACTTTTCGTAAAATAGGTTTTCTTTAGAAATAAGATTCAAGGTAATTTTTTTCAAATTCTCTTCTCTTCAGGTGGTTTCCATTTAGGGAATCAGTATGAAGCTGTGTCTCCACACAATTGGGAACCAGGGGTAGAGGCACTTGAAGGAAAGTGTAGGAAGGAAGCTGTCATGGCAGCAGGATGTCTGTTTCAGAAACTATGAGACCATGATGCCTCACCTCCTTTGGGCCTTGGTTTCTTCATCTGTGCAGTGGAAGGAATATTACCTGCTGTTTCTGACCTCATGGTTGTGAAGTGGTAAACGGATTTGAAAACTCTGAAAAGTGATGAAGAGGATACAAAACAAAGCCAAATTTCATATTGATAAAAAGCTGTGATAGATATGAGCAACGCCTTCATTTCAATGCCTCCTCACAACATTGATAGGCAAAATGCTCATCTTAGCACTGAGTCAAATGTCGTGTTTTTATATCCTTTGGATCCATAACCTTATAAAATTTGTACTTATTAAGCATTTATTGTGCACAGCTCAAGGCTCCTTTCTTTTCCCAAGGAGCAGAAGAGAGGCAAAGATCCTTGAATAAGCTCCCTGATCTTTTTACTACTACATGATTACTTTGTTTTTCCTTTTTTTTCCTTTATTAGTGGTGGGGAAAGAGAAATCTAGAAAATTGGTTGTTAAGAAAGGCATGATTGTAAAATTTTTTAAAAAGTGTGTTTGGGTGCTCATTAAAGGTGTCCACTTACATCACTGCAAGTGAGTCAGCCCATAACCGCCACCTGTTTCCTGCAGCATCTCGAGGCTGCATGTGGTCCTTCATTGGCCTCCGGGGTGCTGTCTGGGGCCTATCTCCTGAAGCTGGCCGTGCCCAGTGGAGTTCAGAGGCAGTGGTGGCGGGGACTGCTGCTTTCCATTTGGCTGCTGTTTTGAATGTGGCTGCTGGTGGATTTTAAGTGTTCTAATTAACTTCACTTTTTAATTGTGCAAGTTTTCAGGATTTCTGAAATGCAGGGCCCTTGTTTTGGAAAAGGAACTTCAACCACTGTCTGTTCAGCTCTGTGGGGTTTTGTCTGGTTTTAGGGGGTGCTCAGAGAAGGGATCTGGCTTCTCATTTCTGAGCAGTGAGGAGGGCATTGAAATGAAGATATTGTTAATATCTATCACAACTTTTTATAAATATGATATCCACTTTTGTGGTATAGCTGGGGATCAAGAACAAAAGGCTGAATAATCAAACACACAAGCAGCTTAGAAGTAGGGCCTGGGGGATACGGAGAATGCTGGAGGTGATGATTATGGGGGAGCATGCTGGAAGGCAGAAGGGGAATCAGACCTCTGAAGGTCAGCACCTGTGAGCTGGGGAGCTCACAGCCCAGACCCAGAGGCCAGAGCAACCTGGGGACCTAGAATCTGATCAGCTGACAGAGGGCCCTGATGGAATGCCAATATCTGCTGGACCTTGTCCCCCGGGTTGGCAAGTCAACTCCCACTTTTGGCTTCCTTCCAAACTGCCGCCCCCACTGACCACTCTTCATGGAGGTGGAGGCTCACAGAGATAGAGGAGGCTGAAAGCAAAATGTACTTTCAGATGCTCAAGGCTTGATGTTGATATTCTCTGCCTAGAATGCCAAGTTCATGCCATGCCTGCCCAATGTGTACCAGTGATCCTGGATTCAGTTGCCATGTTTCTTCTTCCAGAAAGCTTCCCTGGGTTGGTCCCTAGCCTTGGTGCATCTTGGAGGCCATGGTACATTCCTTTGTAATGCTTTACTTTGCTCACCACCCCTAGACTCTGAACTCCTTGAAGGCAGATGCCCCCTGACCTGAGTGGTGCTTGGAGCAGAGGCTGGTGCTTGATCCTCACTCCAGTGTTTGCTGAGAACATGCCAGGTGTCTCGATCAGGGTTTTCAAAACTGCATTTATTTTGATGCCTCCTTCACAATTTTTGCCATGCCCACAGGACCCCTTGTAATTTAATTTAATCTTTTTCCTCAAATAAATTTGAAATCAAATCATCTTTTAAAAACTAGCTTTGTTGTTAAGTGCTAATACCTGTGAAACAACAGTTTTGCTATACTGGCAATAATTTTTCTAATGTACATTTAAATGAATATATACAAATTAAAGCAGAAGTTCTATCTTTATCCTCATCTCGCAGGCCACTTCTGCTGAATCCGTGTGCACTGGGGTGCTTACACCAGTCCTGGGTGACCGAGTCCCCAGCTACTGCCCCACTTTGAGCATCACCATCACTCCGCCACAGCCACTGATGCTAGGGGCACTGCCGCTGCCCACCTGCTTGCTCTAGATGCCCTTGGTCACCCAGGACTCCCCCCACCCCTTTTTTTGTATTTTTCCCCTTTCTTTTTATTGGGGTATAATTTTTCTTTTATTTTTCAAACTTAAGAAATTTTAAATTAGAATATAATTGCTTTACAATGTTGTGTTAGTTTCCACTGTACAACAAAGTCAGTCAGCTAGAGGCATATATCTATCCCCTCCTTCTTGGACCTCCGCCCCATTCTGCCTCTCTAGATCCTCACAGAGCACTGAGCTGAGGTCCCTGTTCTGTGGAGCAACTTCCCACGAGCTATCTGTTGTTATACACACGGTAGGACACATATCTCAATGCTCCTCTGTCTAAAACAAATCTCACCAGCTTCCTATGCTTGAGTGGTCTTGCCTTTACTTGTGAATGGTGGATTTTAATCTGTAACAAGGTATTAAAGGTTATGAAGGTGATACAAATGAATGGCAACTATGGGCTACAGGTAATGGAATTTTTAGGCAAGAGTGGCAGATTCTTTAAGGAAGAAATTTGCAGTGGAGGGACATTTGGGGCAACTCTCATAACCTCTGTGGGACTTCCCTGGTGGTCCAGTGGTTAAGAATCTGCCTTGCAACGCAAGGGACACAAGTTCAGTCCCTGGTCTGGAAACTAAGATCTCACATGCCATGGAGCAACTGGTGCCACAACTAGAGAACCTGTGTGCCAAAACAAAAGATCCTGCATACCGCAACTAAGACCCAATGTAGCCAAATAAATAAATTAGAAACAAAAAAGCAAAAAACTATACCCCAATAAAAAGAAAAGGAAAAATACAAAACAAACAAACAAAGACAGGAAAAAAGAAATGCAAAAACGCGAAATGGTTGTCTGAGGAGGCCTTACGAATAGCTGAGAAAAGAGATCAAAAGGCAAAGGAGAGAAGGAAAGATATATACCCATCTGAATGCAGAGTTCCAAAGAATAGAAAGGAGAGATAAGAAAGCCTTCCTCAGTGATAAGAAACAGAGGAAAACAGAATGGGAAAGACTGGAGATCTCTTCAAGAAAACTAGAGATACCAAAGGAACAACTCATGAAAAGTTGGGCACAATAAAGGACAGAAGTGGTATGTTTCTAACAGAAGCAGAAGATATTAAAAAGCGGTGGCTAGAAGACACAGAAGAACTGTACAAAAAGGATAGCCATGACTCAGATCAGCACAATGGTGTGATCACTCACCTAGAGCCAGACATCTTGGAGTGCGAAGTCAAGTGGACCTTAGGAAGCATTACCACACACAAAGCTAGTAGAGGTAATGGAATTCCAGCTGAGCTATTTCAAATCCTAAAAGATGATGCTGTTAAAGTGTTGCACTCAATGTGCCAGCAAATTTGGAAAACTCAATAGTGACCACATGACTGAAAAAGGTGTTTTCATTCCAATCCCAAAGAAAGGCAGTGCCAAAGAACGTTCAAACTACCATAATATTGCACTCATTTCACATGCTAGCAAAGTAATGCTCAAAATTCTCCAAGCCAGGCTTCAACAGTGTCTCAACCAAGAACTTTCAGATGTTCAAGCTGGATTTAGAAAAGACAGAGGAATCAGAGATCCAATTGCCAACATCTGTTGGATAATAGAAAAAGCAAGAGAATTCCAGAAAAACGTCTACTTCTGCTTCATTGACTATGTTAAAGCCTTTGACTGTGTGCATCACAGCAAACTGTGGAAAATTCTTAAAGAGATGGGAATACCAGACCACCTGACTTGCCTCCTGAGAAACCAATATGCAGGTCAAGAAACAACAATTAGAACTGGACATGGAGCAACATACAGGTTCAAAATAGGGAAAGGAGTACACCAAGGCTGTATATTGTCACCCTGCTTATTTAACTTATATGTAGAGTACACCATGTGAAATGCCAGGCTGGATGAAGCACAAGCTGGAATCAAGATTGTCAGGAGAAATATCAATAACCTCAGATATGCAGATGACACCATCTTTATGGCAGAAAGTGAAGAGGAACTAAAGAGCCTCTTGATGAAAGTAAAAGAGAAGTGTGAAAAAGCTGGCTTAAAACTCGACATTCAGAAACTAAGATCATGGCATCCAGTCCCATCACTCCATGGCAAATAGATGGGGAAGCAATGGAAACAGTGACAGACTTTATTTCCTTGGGCTCCAAAATCACTGTAGATGGTGACTGCAGCCATGAAATTAAGACACTTGCTCCTTGGAAGAAAAGCTATGACCAACCTAGACAGCATATTAAAAAGCAGAGACATTACTTTGCCAACAAACTTCTGTCTAGTCAAAGCTATGGTTTTCCACTAGTCATGTATATGTGTGAGAGTTGGACCATAAAGAAGGCTGAGTGCTGAAGAATTGATGCTTTTGAACTGTGGTGTTGGACAAGACTCTTCTGAGTCCCTTGGACTACATGGAGATCAAACCAGTCAAATCCTAAAGGAAATCAACCCTGATTATTCATTGGAAGGACTTATGCTGAAGCTGAAGCTCCAATACTTTGGCCGCATGATGGGATGAGCCAAATCGTTAGAAAAGACCCTGATGTTGGGAAAGATTGGAGGCAGAAGGAGAAGGGGATGATAGAGGACGGGATGGTTTGATGATATCGCAAACTCAATGGACATGAATTTACGCAAGCTCTGGGAGATGGTGAAGGACAGGGAAGCCTGGCATGCTGCAGTCCGTGGGGTCACGGAGTTGGACACATTGAGCAACTGAACAATACCTCATAACTTCTACACCATCACCCTACGTTAGAGATATCTTGAGTCTTTACATGCACTCCAATGTTCATTGCAGCACTGTTCACAAAAGCCAAGACATGGAAGTAACCTAAATGTCCATCAACAGAGGAATGGATGAAGAAGATGGGGTTCATATCTACAATGGGATATCACTCAGCTATAAAAAGGAAGGAAACTGGGTCATTTGTAGAGATGCAAATGGATCTAGAATCTGTCATACAAGTGAAATATGTCAGAAAGAGAAAAACAAATATATTGATGGATGTATGTGGAATCTAGAAAAATGGTACAGATGAACCTATTCGAAGGGCAAGAATAGAGATGCAAATGTAGGGAACGGACATGTGGACTTGGTAGGGGGAGGGGAGTGGGATGAATTGGGAGACTGGGATTGACATATGTGCATTTCCATGTGTAAAACAGACAACCAGTGGGAACCTAGTGTATAGAGCAGGGAGCTCAGCTTGGTGCTCTGTGATGGCCTAGAAGGATTCGATGGGGTGGGGGTGGGAGGGAGGTCAAAGAGGGAGGGGATATATGTATAGACATAGCTGAATCACTTCATTGTACAGCAGAAACTGACACAAAATTGTAAAAGAACTGTACTTCAATTTTAAAAAATTGTAAAAGTTTTTTAAATTAAAAAAAGAAAAGTATTTATTATTATTACATGACTGTAACATTTTCTATTTCAGGATTAAACAATCCTAGCTTCCCTAACTTTTGGCCTACTAGTTATTTTGTATCTGCACCCCCCACCTTTTTATCTGAAATTCCCTCTTTTCTTTCCTGAATTTTTCCTGATAGACTGGAGGTGGCAATTTAATCAGTGACTTCTGAGGAAATTAAGGACTCAGTGCCTGGGTTTATGAGTATAATTGTGCCCTGTTTCCTAAGCACATGTCTGTGTATAAGAAACAAATGCTTTATAAACCTGAGTCCCACAGAGGCTAATGGGAGGAGCATTCCTCTGGGGTCACCAGAGCAGGTCCTAACCTTGCCTTTGTGAGTCTGAACTCTGTGACTGTGAGTCAACCATTGATCTTCTTTTTTTCTTAGCTTCTCATCTGTATAGGAGGGAAAGTGATATTTTCCACATCCTAGTCACCCAAAGTTATGCTTATGGTGAGGAAGAAAACAGTGTTTGCTGTCCTGTACCTGCCAGCATCATCTCAGAGTGCTTGACACAGCCTGTGTTTGGTTATGCTGGACACGTTGGCTGGCTAAGCTGAGGGCCACCTGAAGTCTCCTCTGTAAGAGAGGATGTCCACCTGACTGTCAGTGCTCCTGAAGCTGCTTCAGAGACTGTGGGAAACCCAGGGGAAGCTGCGAAAGATTCTGAAACACCCCACACCTTTTGAGTCATTGGACGTCACATGTGGAGGCCAGGCAGATGACACAGACTGTAATATTTCTCTTATCCTTTATATTGGGTGAACTGAACCCGCAATGTTTAGCCATCGCATTCCAAGGTCTCCTTGTTTTTGTTCCATTGCTTTAAGGAGCCCGTAGGGCCGGCTCTGAGCCAAGTTGAGGGCAGTGGCTGCCAGGATTGTCTGAAAGCCAAGTGTGAGCCTTCTGTAAGCCCAAGGGGGCCACAACACCTCATATCCAGCAGGGAGGGAAACCCACTGCTCATAAAACTCAGCACAGGAGAACAAAAAGAGACATTGAAGTCGGTCTAACTCAAAGGGTGTTTCACTGGAGTCTGGCTGATAGAGGCTCAGATTCTGGACTCTTCGGTCAGATGGTTGCCTCCGGGGTGACACTGCCAGGTCGTTGGTGACCTCATTTTTTCTCTGGAGAGACATGGATAGGTATCACAAGACTCTCGTCTGACCAGGTCTGAATGGCAGCCTCTGTTTAAAGACAGATGTCTGACAGGACTGGCCTGGATGAAGGAGGATGTCAGGAGAGCCCTGACAAAGACAGGGGTGGGTGGGGGCAGTCAAACAGTGTTTTCCTCTGTGCCGGCTGGAACCAGTCCGAGGTCTCTGGAGGCTCCTTTCACGAGCCTCTTCTTCCTCCTCCTCACCACCCACCCCAAGCCAAATGATGTAATTGTGATAAATAACCACAGTGAGCATCCTGGCCGGCATAAATTCATCCTTGTTAATTTGTGCTTCGCTTGAAACCTTTGTCATCACAGATCACGCCTAATCCAAATACATGCCTAAACTTAGTTCTGGACCTGCAGTGTTATTAGTGAATTATGTGGGTTTGGATGAGGGTAGGATATTGTTAGCAGGCTAGTCAGCTGGAGGAGGGAGCTCTGGGTGTTCCCACAGGATCTGAATGAAAACACGATGTCTAATATTTCAGCAAGAGCCCCCCCCCCCCCCTTCTAGAACCATTGCAAAACCCAGCCATTAAGGCTGCTACTGAAATCTTGGCACATTCTTTCTGCCTTGTTGCTGGGAATCATTTATAAAGTTATGCTGTGGCAATGTACTCGAATGATACTAATCACGTCCAGCTCTGTTATTTCTTTCACACGAGGGACTGTGTGTTAGTAACCAACTCAGACCTTATTCCCACAAATTCATTTATTTCTCTCTGCGACTTGGGGATGGAATTTCTTCTTTAAAAATCACATATGTTGATTACCGTTGACCCTTCTTTTGTCTAGCGATAAACACCAGAAACCATCAGTTTGAAAGGTATTTCCAAGATCATGTTTTGGGCTTGAGTTTATCTTTGTAGAAAGAATTGAATGAGTAGGGAGTATAGAAGGAGTGTGCTTTGAAGCAGCATTGAATCTGATTTCATGGAAGTGGTTTAATTATATTGTATGGCTATTGTCTTGCTCTAATTAAAAATTGGATGAGGGGGCAGATAGCTCTACAACTTTGTAAAAACTTCAAGTAGTACCAAAAGATATACAGAGTGAAAGTGAATTCCCAATTCTGACACTCAAGGCTGCAGTACACTTGTGCCACCAGCAACTGTTGCCTGTTCTTTGTCGTCATCGCTGAGATGGTCTATGTACATAAAATACATTAGGGAGCAAGTTCTGTGTCCTACATTTTGTCTTGCTCACTGCTCTATTTCCAGCTCCAGAATAGTACTGGGCATATAGCAGGATCTCAACAAATATTTGTTGAATGAATAAATGAATTTGTTGAATGAAATAAGCAGGAAAGTAAGCACAAGAACACACACACAGTTGATACTATGCTATTTACACTGCTCTGCACATTTCACATTTTTTTTATAGTTATACCTGTTGATTTTCCTCATTCTATTAACAGGTGCCTTGCAAGGAGATCCAACCAGTCCATGCTAAAGGAGATAAGTCCTGGGTGTTCACTGGAAGGACTGATGCTGAAGCTGAAGCTCCAATGCTTTGGCCACCTCATGCAAAGAGTTGACTCATTGAAAAATACCTTGATGCTGGGAGGGATTGGGGGCAGGAGGAGAAGGAGACAACAGAGGATGAGATGGCTGGATGGCATCACCGGCTCGATAGACATAAGTTTGAGTAAACTCCGGGAGTTGGTGATGGACGGGGAGGCCTGGCGTGCTGCAGTTCATGGGGTTGCAAAGAGTTGGACAAGACTAAGCAACTGAACTGAACTGAACTGAACTGTATTAATACATTGTAGGAATGTGCTTGGTTTACCAAGCCACTAATAATGGGTATTCAGGATATGTCCATTTTTTTCTCTATAGAAAAAAAAAGTTGCAGCACTATCTGTGTATCTGTGACTTCACGCACATTTTGAAATCTCATCCATAAGATAAATTTCTGGTTAGGCTCTGAGATATCTGTAAAATAAAATTTGGGGAATGACTTGATCGAAGTATATGCAGATGAAATGGCTACTTTCTAAGTAACTAGCCCTTGCAAACTCTAAGGAGGGTTTCCCATGTTCATCAGTAAATGCAAAACTTTTCTTCACTGTTTCCTCTTCCTGAAACTGTCTTCTCATGCTCTTTAAATGGAGAATTCCTAGTTAGCTTTTCTGAACCATTCAAATATTACTACGTCTATTAAAATCTTCATATCACACTAAATTATTATTTATTTATGCACTTGTTTCTTTAAATAGACTGAAAATTCCCTGGTAACCAGGGTTGTGTGTTATTTAATCTCCCTATCACCAATGACTGGCATAATGACTGCTATATTGTAAGTACTGATGAAGATTTATTTAATGGTGAACATGTCAGTGAATTTTAGAAAGTCAGTGTGGAAAACAAAAGTATAAGAACTCCTCAATGTTGAGACTTTGGCAGTGGAGGCAAGAAGAAACATTTGAATTAGCACTGTGAGATTCAAGAACAAGACCAGAAAGCTAGGTAGGCTTGGATCCAGCCAAGCTGGATCTAGCTGGTCAGGTTAGATGGGACTTGGAAGTCAAGGGCATAGCCTGCCAGTAGGTTAATGCTGAGCATCAGGCCTGGAACCACATGGATGGAGATACAAGAAGAAAACAAGATGAGTCTGAACCCAGTTATTTGAGCAGAACTGACGGGATGAAAATTGGGTTAGGAATTAAGGTGAGCTGTCTCCAGGGAGAGTTTTCTTCAAGGACCAAGTGCAGTGTCTTTGGTTCAGGTATGGGATTTTTAGCCAGAAGAAGCAAAGTCATGTTCAAACTACTTCAAAGAAGTGGGTGCTTTTTGAAAAGAAGCTTATAAGGTAATACATGGACTAGATATCTCTCAGGAACTAATAAAGGCTATTAATTATCCATTGCTCTATAACAAATTACTCCAAGACTTAGTAGTTTAAAATAACAAACATTTATATCTCATAGTTTGTAGGGGCCAGAAATCCAAGAGCAGCCTAACTGTGGTTCTGGCTCAAGGTCTCTTATAAAGTTGCAGCTCAGCAGTCATCTCAAGGTAAGTTGTGCTTCCAAGTTGACTCACATGGTTGTTGGCAGTTCCTCACTGGCTGTTGGCTAAAAACTCCTGTTCTTCTAGGCAAGCTTTCTATGGGCTGCCTGAGTGTCCTCATGATGGCAGCTGGCTTCCCTCAGAGTGAGTGATCCAAGACAGAGCCCAAGAGAGAAGTCACAGTCTTTAATACCTAATCCCAGCCTTAAAACCTAGTAGTCTTGAGGGGAGTTTCCAATAAGGCAGAGTAGAAAGACCCTGAGCTCACTTCCTTTCACAGGCATACCAACATTACAACTATTTACAGAATCTCTATTGATGAAAAAGCCTGGAACCAAACAGAAAAAAATCTTTTACAACTAAAATATAAAGAAGGAAACAATGAGAGGGGTAGAGTTGTGTTACTTTCAAGACCCACACCACTGGGTGTGTGACCCACAAATGGGAGAATAATTAAAATGGCAAAGGTTCTCCCTAGGGAGTGAGGAGTCTGAGCCTCATATCAGGCTGGAGGGGAAGAAGAAAGAAAGTCAAGCTTTCAAGGCCAGTGGGTTTCCTTTCAGGAGACCCACGGGACTATGGGAAATAGAGACTCTGCTCATAAAGGGCACACACAAAACCTCTTACATTCCAGGACCCAGGGCAGAAGCAGTAATTGAAAGGAACCTGAGCCAGACCTACTTGTTGATCTTGAAAAGTCTCCTGGAGGGGCAGGAGGCAGCTGGAGCTCACTCTGGGGACATAGACACCAGTGGTAGCCATTTGAAGGAGTTTGTTCTACAACACGGATGCTGCTACCATTTTGGAATGCACTTGATGCATTTGGAATGCAAGCACCATTTTGGAATCCACTCTCAAGCTCATTAGCCTCAGGCCCCAGCTCTGTCTCTGCCACCAGCCTATGGGCACCATTAGTGGAATATCTGGAGCCAAGCAATTAACTGGCTGGGGATGCAGCACCACCCACCAGCAGATAGGCTGTCTTAAGACCTTCTGAGCCCACGACCATCCCTGGACATGGCCTTGTCCACTGGAGGACCAAGAATCTGGCCCCAGACACCAGTGTGCAGGCACTGTAATTGGGACCCACAGGACACTGTAGCCAGAGACCTGAGGACCAAGATCCATACACCAGCAGGCAGGCACCAGACTCAGAATCACCTGAGCCCCAGGCCTTCACCCCAGCAAGCCTACTATACCCAGGACCAGCTTCATCCTCCAGCAAGCCAACACCAGCTCTGGGACTGGCTGGCCCTAGATTCATCCACCAGCAGGCCAACCCAAGTCTCAGGGTACCTCAGACCCTGCAGCCAGGGGATTCAGGAACTGGTCCCACCCACCAGTGGTCTGACAACAGCCCTGGAAGCCCAGAACCCAGTCATGCATGCCAGTCATCCGGAACTAGACCCAGGAACTGGGATCATCCTCTGGTGGACAGGCACAAGTTCTGGGATGTCCTGAACCCGAGAAGAAGACACAGGCAGAATACTTTTCGACATAGATTGTAGCAATATTTTTTTGGATCTGTCCCCTGAGCAAAAAAAAAGAAAAAAAAAACCCAGAAGCAAAAATAAACAAATGGGACTTAATTAAACTTAAAAGCACGTGCCTGACAAAGGAAATCATGGTCAAAACAGATACCTACTGAATGCGATAAGTGAGTGAAGTCGCTTAGTCATGTCCAACTCTTTGCGACCCCACGGACTGTAGCCTACCAGGTTCCACTGTCCGTGGGATTTTCCAGGCAAGAATAAAGGAATGGGTAGCCATTTTATTCTTCAGGAGATCTTCCCGACCCAGGGATTGAACCTGGGTCTCCAGCATTGTAGGTAGACACTTTACTGTCTGAGCCACCAGGGAAGTATGGGATAAAATATTTGCAAATGATATGACTGATAAGGGGTTAATATCCAAAGTATATAAACAGTTCATACAAGTCAATGTCAAAAAGGCAACCTAGTTAAAAAGTGGGAAGAAGATCTGAATAGACATTTTTTTCCAAGGAAGACAGACAATTGGCTATAAGGCACATGAAAAGATGCTCAACATTACTAATCATCAGAGAAATGCAAATTAAAACCGTAATGAAATATTATAGCACACCTGTCGGAATGGCTATCATCAAAAAGAACACAAATAACAAATGTTGATGAGGTTGTGGGGAAAAGATCCCTTGTACACTGTTGGTAGAAATGTAAATTGGTGCAGCCACTGTGGAAAATAGTATGGAGTTTATTAAAAAAACTAAAAATAGAACTACCACATGATCCAGCAATCCCACTTCTGTGTATACATCTGAAAAACGAGAACACTAATTTAAAATGATACATGCACTCCAATGTTTATAGCAGTGTTGTTTACAATTATTAAGCTATGGAAGCAACCTAAATATCCAAACAGAGGAGTGGATAAAAAAGATGTGATGCCTATATATACAATGGAATACTACTCAGACATAAAAGAAATGAATTTTCTCAATTTACAACAATGTAGAATGACCTAGAGAGTATTATGCTTTAGTGAAATAAGTCAGAGAAAGAAATACTGTTATGTTATCACTTATATGTGGAATCTGAAAAATAAAACAAACTCATGAATATAACAAAGAAAGAAACAGAGTCATAGATCTGGAGAACAAACTAATGGTTACCAGTGGGGAGAGGAGGGCGGAGGAGGGCAGGATCAGGGCAGGGGATTAAGAGGTACAAACTACTATGTGTAAAATAAATAAGCTGCAAGGATGTATGCACAGCACAGGGAAAATAGATAAGATTTTACTATAACTGTAAGTACAGTATAATCAGTGAACCATGGGAATCACTGTTGTACCCCTGAAACTAATACAATATTATAAATCAACTGTACTTCAATAAAGAGTCTTTCATAATCTAATGCCAGAAGTAATATACTATTACTTCTACCATATTCTATTATTGAACACACCAACTCTGGGAGAGGGCTCCATGAGGGTGTGAATACTAGGAAGTGAAATACATGGGGTGCCATCTTCGTTAGTGACTATTGGATAAATGAACTATACATCAGACCTCATTGCAACTAGGGCAGGAAATCTGCTAGGTACCAAATCTGCTTTTTCATTGACTCTTTTAGAAGCTGTTTAGCCTTTTCCTCATAGCATTACTGCTACTTTATGCTCATCTTTTGCACATTCATTCAACCCTCCACTAATTTTTTGTTTCCTCTTCCTAACTGCTTGATGTCTTGGTCACCCAATTCTAAATTTATACAAGATAAATCTGATTGTTCAGACTCATCTTTTTACATCAAACCATAGGTAGTGGGTCAGCCTCTAGTGAAATAACACTTGGGATAAAGGCCCAAGTCCCAGCCTTTAGTCATTGTTAGGGGCTTGCTTTAAATGGTATCCAACAGGAACCCTGAAATACCTACGGTGGGAGGTAAGTCTAGAAACTTTGTGGACAAGGTAAATACTGATGGAAAGCTGGAGCTTTCCAAAGTAGGACCTGAATCTTGGTCTGTAATTTACTAGCCATGTTTCCTTAGGTAAGATGTCTATGCCATCTCTGTAAATAGACATAATAATAAGAGTATAGGTTTGTGTTTTCATGAAAATTAAAGGACATTATACATCGACACAGTGCTGGGGACATAACAAGCTTCAATAAATGCTAGCTGTCATTTCTATTGAAATGACAAAACAGGTTTTGATGATGTTTTGGAGGTCAGTGGATGGAAGAGAAGGTGTGTCTCTGTTAGTTTTAGCCATTCATTCATTCATTCATTCATTCATGAAATAAGTACTTATTGATAGGTCTTCCTTTCTCTTGGAATTTGCTTTTTGGTTATAGTATAGGCATTTAAATTACACATATGATCAATTCATTATCATGTGATTCACAAAAGCTCTTTCAAGCCTTTTTATTTTTAAAAGTTCTCTACAGATGCCCAGCTCTCCTGGAACCTTTTCTCACTTTTCAGAGATAACATCTTGTCTGCTTTCCTGAGAAGAGGTAATAGTAGGTAATGGAAAGAATCCTGAACTTGGCACAGGAAGATGTGAATTTGAGTCTTGGCTTTGCCTCTGATGGGTTGGCAAGTTACTTGTCTTCACTGAACTGACTTTCTCCTCTATAAAAGGGTTATAGTATGACTTACCTCACCTTCACCTAAGAAGCCATAGGGTGTGGTGTTTAAGAACAGTCTCTGATGCCAGATCATCAGGGTCAAATTCCAGGTCTCCCTCTCACAAGCTGACCCTGCTCAAGTTACCTAACCTTTTAGTGCCTTGGGTTCTTCATCTGTAAAATGAGATGATGATACCAGGACCATGTCCATAGAATTGAGCTGGGAGGGTTCAATGAACTGATGTAAATAAACCACTAGAATAACCTGGCAATCATAATTGACACATAAATGTCATCTCTATGTATCTTTGCTCCTGGCTCTGAGAACCAATAAAAATAACATTTTAGTGTCTTAATCAGACACAAAATAAAATAAGGACAAACATTTAGAAGTTGGAAGTCAGGAGTTACTTCTGTCTCTCCCAGGGATGCTTTGCATCATAGCCTTTTCTTTGTTGCAATGTCCTTCTATGCTGTTTCTGCCAGTTTCTATCACCAGCTTCATGAAAAAGGAAACACAGTTCCCAGTTACATTTTTGTTTTCAATAACTTCTGTCTCCATTGACCCTTCAGTCTGGTTTCTAGCCTCCTACCTATCTTCAGACTCCTGAGAGTCCCTTGGACTGCGTGGAGATCAAACCAGTCCATCCTAAAGGAAATTAGTCCTGAATATTCATTGGAAGGATTGATGCTGAAGCTGAAACTCCAATACTTTGGCTGCCTGATGCGAAGAATTGACTCATTTGAAAAGATCCTGATGCTGGGAAAGAATGAAGGCAGGAGGAGAAGGGGATGACAGAGGATGAGATGGTTGGATGGCATCACCAACTCAATGGACATGAGTTTGAGTAAACTCCAGGAGTTGGTGATGGACAGGGAGGCCTGGTGTTTTGCAGTCCATGGGGTCACAAAGAGTCGGACATGACTGAGCGACTGAACTGAATTGAACCTGTCTTCATTCATTCCTCCTCCTCACCAAAATCACTTCCTTGACGGTCACTCAGGGCCTCCTCTTCTGGCATAGCTCCATCTGCCTTCAGGGCTTCATCCTTCTGAGCATCTACCTGGAATTCTGTTCTATGCCCCACCTCCTTTTAAAAAACTTTGCATCACCTTTTTCTTTCCTTTTTTTCTTTTTAATGTGATTTTAGCTTGTTTTATCCTCAATTTCCAAGTCTGTCGTCAACAGCCTTCTCATCGAATAATCCTCTTGCTTTACAAGTCAATCTTCTACAATGACTTACTCTCATCTGTGACGAAGGCTTCCAAAGTAGCTCTGAGTCCAGCTTGCCTTTCTGAGTTCAAGTTCTTTGAGTTTTATATTCAAAATGTCTGAAACAAAATTCCTCTTCCAACATAACTTCTCATATCTCCTTACCTTTATAAATGGCATCTCCCTTGCCCCGATCACCTAAAGTTCAGTCGTCCACTCATGGCTCATTCAATTCTTTCAGCATCTATTGTGTAAGAAGTATTTTGCTGGGCGTCAGAGTGCAAAGATACATCTGACACAGCCCTTGGGCTAGGGAGAGAGAAACGTGCTGATGGGAGAGTTTGGTGAGTGTGAACAGGGCTCCTTCAAGTGCCCAATATGCCTGGTGGGACTCACGAAAGGATACAAGGAGGAGGTATGGCTTGATCAGAATATCACAGGTGAGAATGTTTTCAAAAAGAGCTGGGAAAACCCAAACAAAGAGTCTGAGCCAAAACAAGAGAAGAGAAATAGTCAAGAGCTGTCATGACATGAGCACATGCCCAGCCAGGCACTCTGGCTGGGTTTCCTGGGAGACCCAGAGAGCTATGTCTCTGCCATTTGTCTTTGCCTCTCTTTCCCCAGTTTCTTATTCAGTCCTCCATCTTTATTATTGGCTTGACTTTACTATTATCCTTTTCTTATGAAATGTTTAAAACACAAACAGAAATTGATGCTATCATAACTTCCCATACGCCTATCACAGCTTCAACAGTAATCAACTCTATATTTCCACCTAGCCCTTCCTGTCTGTATTGTAACGAAGAGTCTCACACATTATCTCAGTTTGTCTACAAGCATTCCTAAAAGATGAGTGTTAAAGAAACATAGCCACAACATACTATTAACAGCTCAATAAAGAAATTAATAGTCATTTCTTATCATATACTCAAGTCTCAGACATGGTTTTATTTTTCATAGTTTGTTTCTACCTGAATCCATATAAAGTCCACTTTTGTGGTTGGTTGATCACTTTAAAATTTTTCTTTTAATCTATAGGTTCTGCATCCATTTATTTCTTTCTCTTGCAACTTATTTGTTGAAGAACCAAGTCTTTTGTCTTTAGGTTATCCTACGGTCTGGATCTTGCTAATTGTATCCCTGTGATATCACTAGAAATAATCTTCTATCTCTTGTATTTCTTATTAATTGATTGGTAGACCTACACATTTGATCTGCAGATTAAACCAAGACAGCCTCATAGTGGCATGGGATGGACATAACTTCTACTTGTCTCTCTTTTAACATCACTGATGCTCAGGACCATTCGTTCTTAAGAAGTGGCAAAATGGTGATATTCTAAATTCTATCTTTCCTCGTTCATTCATCAGCATAAATACTTCTGTAAGAGTAAACTTCCTTCATGTAACATGTGGGTTCTCAGTGGTACATTTCATGGGCGAAAGACAAGATCAATGCATGATTCTTTCCCTTACTTACTGGTTGGTTTCCCAGCATCTTCAAATAGAGAACACTTAATGTTTTTCTTTTAAATACTGTTATGATGTTGTAGATCTAACATCTGCGATGTGTTTTCATACCCTTCAGTCATGATTCTAATTGGATGCTCAAATGCTCTGTTTTTGGCCTATGGTTGCTTCTCCCAGTTGGCTCTGAGTTCTTTTCACACAACCCGGTGGTCTTTGATAGTTTCTCTGTTATTTGACATAAGGTACTCCAGATTCATCATGTAAATCTTCTGGCCCAGACTTGGGACCAGCCACATCTCTGAGGACTTCCTGACTTCTTGTTGTGGGAAGTATATTCCAAGACCACGGTTTGGGTACTAGAGGTCTCCATTACTTTTAATCTCAGCTCCTATAGTGAACTTGACCCACTAGTTTCTGATTACTATATACTTCACAATTACACTGCATTTCTGCTGCCAGATCCTCCTGAATCCCAGAACCAGTCATGTCTTGTTTCCATGCAGCCGTTTCATGAGCCTCCCTGACCCATCAGATCCACTACTAGTTGGGCATTCTAACATATTTCCCAGCCTGTCCAAACTGAGCTCCCAGGTGTAACTCTGCTTCTCCTCTGCGTACCCTGCCATACACCAACCAAACTGATCCACCAGTTGTTGCATATTCTGCCTCCTACTTTCCCATCTCTGTGACATGGTTTGTGCTATATCTTCACCTGGGCCTTAGATGTCCTCTGAACCTGTGTTTTTAGATGTCCTTGGAGATATGGCTGATTCCAAGTCTGGGACAGGGAATGCACAAGCCCTCCCTTAAATGTCCCTCTGCTTTGGGGGCTGGATTGATCACATCATAATGAAAATTCTCCTGGTTTTGAATTCCTGTGACTCTGTCTCACTGCACTAGACATACACGTATCCCCTGTGGGACAATGAATTCCTAGAAGGCTGAGATCCTGGCTTATTTATTCTTTAAATTCCCAGGGCTAAGCATTTTCCCTGACACATAGCAGATACTCAGATACATGTCTTTTTAATGAAAGACTGTTTCGATGACTGAACAGTTACTTGTAGTCTGCCTAGTGTTACGGCTATTGGGTCGCGGTCCAGCTCTCATCTATTCCGTCTCACTGGATGACAGTCTCCTTGAAGGTGGGGGGAGGGCTGGAACTTCCTCACTTTTGTCTTTTCACCCCTAACAATGCCTAGCTAAACTTAGAGTAGCTACTGACTGTATATTGGTTGAGTTGAATTTATGGCAAAAAGAGAGGAATTTAAATCCAGAGACTCACTCTTTTGCCTCAGCCAACAAAGATCTGAGCTTTGGACCCATTCTCTTCTGCATCAGTGACAGAAAATTTCAGAAGCAAAGGAAGGCACAATTCAATTTTCTTTTCTTTTTTTTTCTTGCCGCTATGCATTTCTGGATAGGCCAGCTTAATACTGCAATTCTTTCTTTTTTCTCTTCTTGCTTCTTTTCCTTCTCTCTGAGGCATCTTGTGTGATTGAGGCTCTTCTAAACTCACTGCAGAGGGTCAGCATGGCAGTAAAAAGCTTCCCAGAAAGCAGTCCAAGAACAAACAACCAGTGACCCTGGGGATGATAGCACAAAAATGCTATTGACAAAAGATGGGCAGAGAGCGGTTGCCTTTATTTGGACAGAGTGAGGAAAAGAACTCGCACTGAGTCTGTTAGCCAAGCACACCCTGGGTGTTCTATTGCTCTTTTGGGGAGAGTCGCATGCCTGCAATATGTGAAGCTAGGGAAAGGATCCAAGACTCTCAGCGGCTGCCCAAGGACCTTCTGACGGCAGTGTGGAGATGGGTGATATGAGCTGGACCACCAAACCACCCAGCCTGGTGTCTAGAGTTGGGACTTGGACTCCGTGGGCTGAATGTTTAGGGCATGTTCTTTCTGCCATGCCAATCTCTATTTTGTAAAGAAGCCCAGGGTTGGTTTTATTTCCTGAGGAAATGCAGAGGCCAGCAAAATATCATGGAAGCTGGGTGTCCTAAGACCTGATTTTTAATTCCTGTTCTTTCAGTAACTAGCAGCAAGACACTAGTCCTCTGGTCTAATTTCCCTCATTCTCTTTACATACCTAATATCTGGTTTCAGTTATCCTCAAAGTCCTTTCCAGGTCTAAATATTTTTAAATTAAATTTTCTGCTGTTGGAAATTCTGCTGATTAAAGTAATTTCTAAACGGGCCTTCAGAATACTGTGGCTGATGATTTTAAAGAAATCATCAACACTGGAATTCTCAACTCTGCTATTCAGGATTATTCATAAATGATAGAATTTTGAACACAAAGGGAGACTTTCCCAAACAGCAATGTATTGACTTGCGCCCTTGGTCTCCTGGCCAGCCTATGAGAATCCCGCCCTGCCAGCATACTACCTGACAGAAATGGAGCTCACTTGTGTTAAGGGTGTTCTAGTTGCCTAAGGAAGAGAAAGATGCCTGGCCACCCAGGACTAATATGAACAATGAAGTTCTTTTCTGAACTCTTGGAATACTCATGTCAGCTGACTGAGGCTGTTATTACTTTGGGAAGGTTGGGAATTTCCAGTACCTAAATGCCTCCCCTGTGCTGGGCATGGGACTCAGTGCTTTATGTAGGGTCTCTAATTTAACTCTCACAACAGTTCTGTGAAGCAGTTATTATTTTCCTCAATTTCCTCATGAACTGAGTGGAGAGAGGGGTCTTACTGAAGTGTTATTATGAAGAAGGGAAAAAAAGAGTGGGGGAAGGAGGAAAAACAGAAAAATTATTTTGCTCAAAACCACACTGAATAATGTACTCTAAAACCAGGTGTGTCCCATTCCAAATCTGGTGTTTTATTTCTTCCTAGTTGTTATGGTTAAAGAAGCCTATGAACACCT